>NW_024040040.1:45858641-46488641 GCF_014851395.1 Micropterus salmoides | reverse complement strand
TATTGTCAGGGCATCAAAAATGCGGATGACCTTCTGCTTATAAAAGACTATTTAGGAATCACTTAAGATTTATATTGCATAAGCTCTCAAACATAAGCTAGACATAATCCATAATAATAAAGACACCACACGGGATGACAAACACATGAATGATTTGAAGATTAGGCTGTAAAAACAGAGAGATGAGCCAATGTCATGATGTTCAGTAGCTAATGCTAGCAGCGGTCTGCCCTCAGGTCCTGTGTTGCGCTATACTGAATTTAAATCAATAAGCAGGTCACTGCCTATAGGCACCGTGTCCACATAAGACCGTTCGTGTTATGTTGTTTGTGTGTATGTGCCAGAGGGGGATTTTCTGAGTCATTCAGTTGCAACGAAGGCGGCTGCAGCGTTTCATTAAGCTGCTGTGATGCAGAGGCTGGCAGTCAGTCAGAGATTACAGACAGGCTGGCAGAGAGATTGTGTGTGTCCTGTGTGTCTGTGTGTGCAGATGGTCATGTAGTTAAAAGCAATGGGTCACAGGAATTAAATTTCTTTAAATATGAGATATGTGTGCTTTATGGCTCACTGCTAGAGAAGCAACTTGGGGTGTCTGACTAATGGGTGGGTGGGGGGGGGCAACAGCGACACGAGGGGGGAGGGGGTATTACTTGAAGGAAGCACGGACAGAGCGACCCTTAAGGGGCTGGGGAGGGCGGTAGTTGTCCACCATGCAGCACTCGGTCTCACCCTCAGCTGAGAAGAGCAGGCTGCGGAATTTGGCCATCTGTGAAAAGGGAGAAGACGGTGGCGTTAGTTGTTCCTGCTGACCTCCTGTGACTGTCACTCACAAAACACATCACTAGACTCAGCACTGTCTCACTGACCTTGTAATGGGGAATTAGGCTTAGCAGTGGTATTGTTCATGCTTAAAGGAATAGTAAAGGACATTTTGGGAAATTCTCTTATTCACTTTCTTGCCAGGAGCCGGCCGTCTATTGATTCCAACATGTTCTCCTCCCTGGTTGTCAAATACCGACACCGCTGTGTCATGCTCCTGGTTTCAGAGGCTATTATTTTCCTTCCTTGTTTGTCTATATACTATGTCACCTGATTTCCTAAAGGATTTCTGGAAGCCTGGTTTGTGTCATACAGATACTAAAGGGTACCTTGTGCAACTGTATGTGACGCCAAGTGGTTTGACAAAATGTCGATATTTGATGACCTTGGGATGAGACCAGGCTGGTAACACCACAGTGTAAAAAAACGTCCAGTATTCAAAAATGCTGAATGTGTGTAGTATAAAAAATCTCTTCTCAGCAAAGTAGTGGAGTAAAATAAAATCTGCTACGTAGAAGATTTTATGGGGGGTTATGTGCCGGACTACTGTACTTCTTAGATTTTTTTCTATTTCCTGTTACTGGTCTTTAAGCTAAATTAAGCTAACTTGCTGCTTGTGTTAGCTTCACAATAACTGATGTATCTTTTCATCTAACTTTTCTAAATATTTCTTTAAGTCAGCCAGGGCCAGAAAAGCAAGTCAGTGGCAACAGTATGGTGTCTGAGTATAATGTACACTGTGAGTTACTATTCACTGTTAGCTGATTACAAAACATTAACTAATGACAAATATAACTTTTTTTTCAGATTTATGTCATTAACTGCTTGATCAGCCTTATATGGCACTAAGTCTAAAGGTTATGTCCACATGTCTCACAAGTTTACCCTTGAGACACATACTTGGCACCATGAAATAAACATTTAACCAGGCAGTGTTAATTTTCACACGGCCTAAAGACTCCAACCACAAGGACAAACCCGCCTAGGGGGTGTTGTAAGTTTAGATTAATGGGTGGTTAGAAGACAAATATCCATTCAAGTGGTAGGATTAGGTGTAATTTCAGAAGTAAATACTTCAAATGCAGGTATAATGTTTTCTGTGTTGATGCAGTTAGGGATGAAATCACCCATTCACTGAGACTATACCTCTCTTCACCTACAGAATGTAGGACGAACATTTCCTGTTGACTTAGAAATATTGTGGTAAAGCCACATCATAATGACTCTGTTCTCTTGGTTGGCCAACAGTCGTTGTAACGTTTTTTTTATTTTGAAAGTGAAATAGGCTGCTGTAATGCCTTTCTTCCCATTACAGAGGTTTCTTCTTCTCATTTCAGCCGCACAGCTTATCTGAACAATTAAGCCCTTGATTTAGACCGTAGAGTAAGAGAGGATTTGCAGACAGGGCTATTCTAGACCGTGGGCACACAGCCACTGCTACGCCTGAATGGGATCTGTGAGCAGCCATACCTGCTTAGAGCTGACACTGATTGGCTCTTTACAGACAATCCAGGTAACGCTCTCCAACAGAGGGGGTGTGGTCAGAGAGCCATCATATGTCCAGTAGTCTAGGCAACTAGGGAGCAAGGTAGTGGGGTCAAAGCCAGTGAAAGAGGTCTGCTTGCCCTGAAACCAATAAAGAAAATACCAGAAAAAAGAAGAACAAGTTAGTCAAACACCTCATCATAAGTCATTAAATGGAAGAGAATATGATTTTTATAGAAACCCACTTTGGCCTTGATGGCATTAAGGGCGTCAAGAACCTTCTGGAGACTGGCATTGTCACCACCAATCTGTAAAAACAACACAATGTTGAAGGTTAATTATATGATCACCAGCTTGCAGTAACTATGCATTATGGTGAATGAAAGCAAAAGCATACAGTGTGTTATGCTGATTGCTGTTATATTGAACAACATGCTTAAGCTGTTGCCACTGACCTGCAGGAATACTCCAACAACAGCGAGCCCGTCAGGCTTGCTAGCGGCCTCACCAAAATTTGCATATTTGGTGTTCCAGTGCACCAGATGGAGCTGGGAATGAATGAAACAGATAAATTAAAAAGCCTTTAAAAGTAATCTTATTCATATGTTCAGTTTTTAGAAATCTAGTAGCTTTAGTACAATTCATTTACATAAAAGAAAACAATGAGTTTCTTTTTAACAGTAGATATTGAACTGAAAAGCAGATGGCTTTTGTTGAGATGTAAGTTTATTTTGCTTCTAAAATGCTTTTTGATCAAAACAGGTGTGTGTATAATAACGTAACGTTATAAGACGATCATTTTACTCATTATTTGGGAAACATTTTTTAAACAAATGTGTCACAAAAACTGTATTTAAGGAGAATAACCTCACACATTTGCTTACAAATTTGGAGGTCTACAATCTACAAATATTCTCTGAGGTTTAATGGCCTTATGGGGTGAGTTGGAATTCAAGCAAAAAAAACGAGAGATAACAAGCAAAAAAATCTTTTTTAAGTGGAAGTTATCAGACTTGAATAAAATGAGTTCTCTGCTTGGGCCTAACTGTAATCTGACAATCAAAGAATGACTTTTCACCACCCACTATTGTTTTACCCAACCAATGAGCTTGTTTGTTTCCTCATATCAGCTTTGCTCTTGAGCAAAGTTAACAACCTACAGTACAAACAAAAAATAAAAACTCCAATCTGCCTTTTTCTTCTTGTTACTGCATGCCAACCCCAATCTGTCTATCTCAGTATATAATAATCACCATAATGGCTCAGAGCATCCTTACCTCAGCAGGATACTTCTTCCCAGCTACAGTATGTTCAGAGCCCTTGTCATCAGAAGCTCCCCAGTGGAAATGAAACTGCTTGAGTCTGTAGATCCCTGAGATCGGTCCGTCTCTCAGAGCTGCAGAACAAAAACACATCTCCCATTAGTTCATCCCACACTGAATGTGGGCAGTGCTGCAGTCAGACTGTGCAACGCTGTTATAAAAAGACAAAAGGAACAACCTATTTGGAAGGAATTTTTTAAGCAGAATAAGACACAAAGAACAGGTTAAGAAGATGAATAAGATGCGAGTGTATGCACACACACACCATGTCACGTACACGTTTGTGATACTCTGGCACACTTCCTATTTCATGGATGCAGACTCAGTTCCTGTTGTGTAAGATCTGGTCAAAATGAGACTTCAGCCAGAAATGACGTCCAGGTGTTGTTAACATCAATCCTCCTTCCAATGTTGCATAATGTAGGCTATCTATTTACAGTATACAAAGTAGTTGAAGCAGTAGCAGATAATCCTGTACATTGTTCTATTTCTGGTGCTATGTGAACACACACACACACACACACACACACACACACACACACACACACAGAGACCACTGCCCAACCCTAACAGGTTATTTGTAAAAAACTTAATAGTCTGCCTCAAATGATAAGTTGGTGCAGAACTGGTTTTGATGCAACTTGAGGGTGCATGAGCCATATTTATCTTTTCCACTGTGCACACACATGATGCATGACATGATGTATGACCATGACAAGCCTGACCTTTATTTAGAAAGGCAGTGTGTAAAATAAGTGCAGTGAAATACCAAAGAAGACTTAAGAGGCTCTAATTCATCTATCTTATATTCTCGGCAAAAGTGTTTTTGATTTTTCTACTTGATGTGTGTCCTCTTGTAATTTTCCATGTAATTGGGTTGATTGTGTAACCATATTGCTCATTATACTAAATCAGATCAGCTAAAGGACAACTAATCCTCAAACAACAAACAAAAGCACGTTCAATTGTTTCATCATTTCACAAATAAAATCCCCTCGGAATGGAAATCAAGCGTCTTTGATAATCATTTCCACACATGTTTGGCAAATTAATGATTAACCAAGCAAGGTTGTTTGCAGAGCAACCTATGTTTTTGCACTTTTGACAACAGCAGAAAAGAGATGGCGTGGGAAGGTTTACCAAGGGTTAAATTAGGCTACCAATTGAGTTAGTATTTGCATGCCACTGTGCTGCAACTTGGATGTTACACCTTTTTAATACATGTTCTTAGAAAAAAACAAACACCAAAATAATCCAAAAAAATCAAACGTCTGTTTGATTACTATTTTCACAGCCCTTTAAGCGCTACTGGAGCGCGTGACTCATGCATCCATATAAATATTAATAATGATCACATGCTTGAGTTCTATAGTCTTTACGCTGGAGTCTGTTAGAGCTACAGAGCCATATGCATTGAACCCGAATGCCCTATTTTGAAGGTTATACTGCATCCTGAAAATCATCATGTCTTTGTTTTTCCAGGTTAAGACGAACCAAAGGCTTCAACCATTCAGATGTCTTAATCATATTCTGGAGCGTTGATATTAAACCGTGCAGGAGGCACTGAGCGGCTGTATTCATGGCATATTAATGGCACACTAACTTGAGCTGTCGGTGTCATCTACGAAGGTCACTTGGAAGGAATGTCCGTTGTTGAGGATGTCAAGGCTGTTTGCGGGGTCGTACTTCAGTTTGAGCGGCTTCAGCTTCGCGTCGTATGATGCTTTCCCAGGTACGATGTCAATGGGAGACTGGCGGGGTCCATTGGCAATAGGGAAGTTAACAGCCCATTTGTCGGGTCCTAAAAATGACAGAATGACACAATGGTGACTATTAGAATGTTTGTTTTGAAATATGTTTTTAGTTAAACGATTTGCCATTTGGGGATGGCGATGCGCTTAAAAGGCGCGTAAAAAGACCCCCCCACATGCGCAGGATATAAAATCTCTGCAGTGACCCGTACTTCCATTCATTCAGCACACTGCCTGCTGGTATGGCTGGTTTTAACGTTCTTCTCAGTAATGCCAACCCCATACATTATAGCATGTATGTGCAGTTGAGCAGTCTCACCGTTGTCTGGTGCGTATCCCCAAGCATGAGACATCGTTACAGTGTGGATCTATGAGTATATAGAGCAGTAATCCCTAAAGCGAGTCTCCCGTTGTGCAAAGCAGCCAGTGTCCTCCACCTGACAGCTGCGGAGCTTATATAGGGTCCTCTGTAAGCGGCGTGTCGATCAGGCTGCTGTTGGCCGCATGATGTCAATGGCCGGGAGGAGTTTAGATGCGCCGTAACGTTGCAACACTGTGGATCGATGAGGTTCTCTCTCTCTCTCTCCCTCTCTGCTGCTATGGTGATAAAGTCTTCACTGACAAGATAGTATGAGCTGGATAATATTCCTCGACAAACGTGCTGAGTTCGTTTTCACCTTTCAGCTAACCGGGTTAATTTGCCACTCATGTCAGGAAGTAAAAGAATTGCGCCACAGAATGCAGCTTAGAGTCACCTTCGAACTGAAAGTGGCTTCAGCTGTGACATAGCTTATAAAAATAATCTCTTTGGAATTATTATATAAACGCCACCACGCAAAAAATAAAAGTGAAAAGGTTGGGTCTCATATAGGCATAGGCTATTAAAAAGTTATTATAAAATATCAATAATCACAGTGATTGCTCTTTGGATCGCCGAGGGAGGTGTCTGAATGAACAAGGGATGAGTGTGAAAATATTAGCAGACATGGGTCATAGCCTAATCTTAATAACGATGTGACATCAGTGGTAACAATGGTTGTTCAGCTTCTACTTATGTGGATTTTGATCCAAAACAAAGGGGAAATCTCTTTCCGCTTAGGAGTTGCACTCTGGACTCTTGCTTAAGGGCATTTGCAGAGTTTCAGGAAATTTGGACGAGACCTCAATTTGGATCACCGAAATAAAAAAAAACAATCAAATGAATTATTAGCCTACTTCCTACAGGAAAGTCATAGACAGGTGTTTAATGAAAAACCCGTAAACTACTTTCGTAGTTTGGAGACTGGAGAGTTATCTGGCTATTTTTTTGCGCACTCAGCAAGACAGAAAACAAAAACTGAAAGCCTGCTGATTTGTCTATCAGTCCTGCAGCAGGCATAGCCTACACATGAGGTGCTTGAAAAGTAAGCAATATCAGTGTCTGCTGATGTAGAAAAGGCCCAGATGACTGACGTTGTAGTGGCAGGACAGCTCAGTGCACAGTGATAGCTGCGACTGTCAGACAATCAGACACCTGTAATGAACACACATGTGGTGGTAGTACGGTGCCACCTGCTGTTGGTCAATGAGACTACAAGCATTGTGGTGAAAGTACAAGGTAGATTGGGGCATCTCTTGATTTTTCTTTTCCCAACATGCAGCTTTGATAAGCAAACAACCATAACAAACACACAAGTCCATCTTAATCCAAATAAGTTAACATTGCATAAAAAGTATTTTGGAGTAGGGCCTATAATGCTTAAAATGTCATGTTCAGTGGCGGAATGTAACTATTAATACAAATTTAAGGTAAAGATGAAATTATTAGCTAATTCACAGAAAATTAATTTTTATACCAAAACATTTCATGGTTTCAGCTCAGATGTGAGGATTTGCCCTTTTTTGTATTAGGCTATTTGAATTTAAAAAATAATAATAATTTTGGACTATTAATTGGACAAAACAAGCATTGTGAATGCGCCTCTTTGGGCTAACTTGTGATAGGCATTTCCTCACTATTTCAGATTTTTTACAAACCAAACAATCAATTGATTAATCAAGAAAATAATCAGAAGATAAATCCATAATAGATAATTATGGGCCTAATTAGTTGCAGTCCTATACAAAACACTTCAAAATTATCTCCCCCTCCACCACTTATTGAGGTAACTTCCAAAACTCACTGACCACTGAATCACTGACCATAGTTTTCTGGGTAATATGGCGCAGAATGTGTTTCCAAAAGTCTTCGCATTATTTGTGTTAAAAATCAAGATCAAAAAGTTTGTGCCTTTATTTTGAAGGCCCACCTCCAAAACGGAAGTGCTGTTTTCATTTTATTCGGGTGATTTTATTTTCATATACAGTCTATGGGCGCACATTTCCCCCATAGAACATAAAATATTCAGGTTATATTTCGCTTTTATGTGTATGAATCCAGCACGAAGGATTTACAGACCATATTTTTATTAAACGAGAAAACAAAAATGTTTAAACAAACGGCGAATAGTGTGTGTGTGTCGCCGGAAATTAAAGGAAGCACATAAATCTCTTCAATGAAGTCATCTTTCAAAATAATGGCATTTTCGGTAGATAACTTTCCACTGAAACGTTTCCGTCTGAAACGTGTCCGTTTTTTCCCTTGTTAAATCCCACGTTTACTTTCGACAAACGTTGTTGGCATAACAAATAATGTAAACTCTGATAAAATAAGAGACCAGCATGAAGCCTTTTAGGAGAAGGAGGAGTTAAGAGGGGACGGGCGAGACGCACGCAAATGACGTAGAAGGAAGTCACACATAGGCACGTTTGTAGCACATGAGGATATCAACAACAACTCACCGCTCCTCAGAAAGGTCTGTCTATATTTCATTGTTAAATCGGTAAGCCGTGTACGCAGTGTGTTCGATCCCTGCTGTCATTACTTTATAGTTTAGTTAAAATAATCATCATCATCAGAATAAGACGAAAATAAGAGCTGCGACACACGCAGACAGCCACTGGCAACAACGTTTGGACGCTTGTGAATTATTTTGGTTGACTTAATGTTTCACTAGAGTCATTTAAATGTTTTTCCAACAGCAATGCTTGCTGTTTGATATTTACTAGCTATTAGTAGGACTCATAATTTGTCCTCTGTGGACGTCAACATTTCAAGGCTGGGTGATAAGGACCAAAATAAACTTGATACTGATGCACAGTGCATGACATTATTTAAAAAAAACTGTTAGGTTGTCTAGTTTCTGTCTTCACACTTGACTGTAGGATTTCTCTCTCTTGTTCTTTTTATATGTGTAGGCCAAGTGCATTTCATTAGCTCTGTACTGTGTAACTCTGCTTAATGACAATAAAGTTGAATGTGAATTTCCTTTGTATGTAAAGCATATTGCATTACATTTCACATGTTTAAAATAAAGTACATAGGGTGGAGTGGGGTAAGACGCCCCCCCCCCCCCCCCCCCCCTAAGCTCAATGTCTATTTGCTGACACATAAAATAATATTTTATGGGGTTTTTTTTATCTTGGAGATGGCCATGCTTAGGGTAACATAATATAAAGTAAAATGTATACATACAGTTGAGAAATGAATTGGAATGTAATCAAATGTCAATTTTAGGAGAAAGGCATTTTTCCCAGCTAGTGGGGTAAGACGCCCCACTATGGATTAGGCATGGATCCATGATGATAGAGAAATATATAAATTAATGGCAATAAAGCATGCTGTCAATATGTTAGAGACCCTCCAAAATATCACAAATCATGCTTTTAGGGGAGCTGATGTCTTATCCTCCCTGGCTCCCCTGTAGTTCGCACCCTGAGGGTTTGTTATTGTTTATGGTGCAACTCTTAGTAAAAAGCCAGACACTGTTGGGCACGAAATTAGAAGGTGGTCAGCAATGCCTGAATTTGGCATGTTTGGCCTCAGATTACACCACATTCAGAATCACTTCAATGCCACTTATTCATAAATTGTCTGAACCTCTTGACTGTGTTAAGTGCTATGACTCACTGTCTGAAGGAGTGAGCTTTCGGGCATAAGCAGAGGTGTTGCTAATCAGGTGGCCGCTGAGTATAGGAGGCATGTGGAGAACCTGGAATGGCTTATTTTTAAAAGAGAGTAGTGGACATGTGTGATCAACGTGGAAAGTAACGACCACTTAAGAGCAGTTGTAAGTTTGAAGCCAAGTAAATTAATGAAAAACACAGGAGAAAACAGAGGCTATGGTGTAGGAATTAAATGTCTCCCCTGGCATTCTCTCCCCAGGTAACATGGCGAGGAATAAACAAAAGGGGAAGAAACAGAAGAACGTCTTTCAAGTTGCAAACAAGCACTTGAAGCACAAGAACAAAGCGAAACCTGTCACGACAACACTCAAACACGTAAGATCTCTTCTTTGTTGTTTTTTCTTACATATATTTTGTATTCTCTTTCGTATGTAGTCTTTGTTGCTCCTGCTCTAGCATAATTTGTGGCTTCACAGATCAATGCAGTGAAAAATGAGAAGGTGGAGAACCTCAATCAAATCTTCACAGAAGTCCAGAGGGACGTTAAGAGTGTTTCGAAGTCTGTTGCTCCTGAACCAAAGAAACAAACACAGGTAGAGGTGAACATTTAAAACTCCTGTTCATCATCCAACATTTTAATTATCTTGATATCATTTATAATAACAATAATAATTATTATTATTATTTTTGTCTTTTAGGTTGTCAGAGAGCCACCAAAAGAATCTGTAAATGTTGACAATGCTGCTCAACTCTTCTCTCAGCTATAATAGACCATGAAAGTGGGACTTGTATAAAGTCTGAGGACAAACCCACTGACCAGCTAATGAACTGGATGTCTCTCCATGTTGGACATATGAAATAATAAAGTCAGTTTACTTTCAGTAATGAGTAAATGATGATAAGATGAAAATTAGAAGAGGTTATGGTTATTGCATGATAGTAAAACCTTGTGTGAAATTTAAGAATTCTGTATATTCAATGCAAAGAAATCAATTGACTGATGTGTGCTCTGTCAATTGTGATATTGTTTCAGGAACATTTTTAGTGAAGGCGTGAATACATTTTTATTGTCTTGTGTAGAAGTGTTTGCTTTCTATTATCGCTGCAACTAATAATATTTTAAACGTTGATTACACCGCTGATTATTTCCTTGATTAATTGATGAATTGTTTTGTTTATAAAATCTCAGAAAATAGTGAAAATTGCCCGTTATAATTTTCCAGGGCCCAAGGTGATATCTTCAAATTGCTTGCTTGTTTCCCCTACCAAACACCCCAAATATTCAGTTTACTATGATATATGATAAAGAACATTTGCAAAACCTCACATTTGAGAAAATGGAACCAGAGAATATTTTGCAATTTTCGTCTCGGCATGACTGAATCGATTAACAAAATAGGATTAGACACATGCCTTTGGTGTCGGAGACAAGGGTTCAATTCCCACTGCGTGTTCCTGAGCAAGACACTTAACCCCTATTTGCTTCAGATGCGTGCAACCTCTGACATGAATAGCAATTGTAAGTCGCTTTGGATAAAAGCGTCAGCTACATGAATAAATGTAATGAGTAATTGTTTAGCTCTACTTTCTTTTCTAAGCTGTTGATACAGGTGCCTAGTTCATCATCGTGAATATTTATGCAATCAAAGGCGACTGATAAGGTTATTTTAAACAGAAGAATTATATAATCGTATCCATTTCATCATACCCTCTGAGTTTTTTTTTATTTTTTTTTCGCCAGGCAGTTCAAGGTTTTCCCACCTTTCTTTTTCATGCCTTGGATTTAGCATAAATGAAGTCACAAAGGAGATTGTGACTGCTGCTTGTAATGTTGAAAGTGTTTGCTTCAAAGAGTTTGGTTACCAGTGGTGCTTATGGAGATCATTAAAATAAGAGTCACAAAGAGTCACAGAATTTAAGTGAGAAATCCACATTATGTAGCATCTTAAAATGTGTAAATTTGAACAGAATATATATATTTTTTTGATGTTTTCATTCAAGATGTGTTGATTCACCTCATTTTGCGGCTGCAGTTTGTGGTGTTGCTGTACAGGGCTGAATCATAGTGACCCCTGTGTGTACAAGTTCTATTTTGGGGCTTCACACTATCATTTCTATTACGCGCTGAAGATGAAGTATAGATTTTTCAGCTCCGCCTGCAAGCAGTGGGCCGTTATCAATATGCTGCTGCTGCATCCTGCTGTAGCGACTTGACATCAGAGGTCACCGGGTGTACCAGTGCCCAGCTGATTGCCTGTCTCCACGGCGAGTTAGTTGGTCAATAAATCTAGAGCAAGGTGAAAGCACGAGTGAGGGTGGTAAACAAATCAACGCAGGATTGTGTTGACATAAATAAGATAAGAATGCGATTTTCAAGTTGGAGATTACTAAAATTAACACCTATTTATTCTCCAGTGGATGAAGCTGGATTGAATTTGAATTTGAAGTTTTTAAAAAAAAATGGATTTACCATTTCAAGAATAAAGTAGAAATAAGTACAAATTAAACTTTAATCTCAACATTTCGACTTGATTTTTGACACTTCCACTTTATTTTCGAAATGTAATAAGTAAAAAACTTCATTCTCATTTTTTCCCCTTAATGTGACCCTAATACTCTGTTGTATTGAAAAGCTTAAACATGCATTAATTAATGTTTTTGACAACGTTGAGTCCACAGAAACAAGCTACAAACACAACACTTACATATATTACTTTTTAATGACGATAATAGTACACTTTCAACTAATGTATTTGACAACTTTGGGGCAGCAGAAACAAGATGTAAACACAACACTGATATATATTACCTTTTGAGTTAATATGATGAACTTAAAAATAAGTCCAGTATTCACTTTCATTTTAGCTTCTTCAGGTTTTTTGCTCTCTACCAACTCCTGAAGAAGATTTGACGCTGTTTAGCTGTTAAATGCAAACTTTGTCTGCTATTTGATGCTGGGCAGGTTGCGTGTAGACGTGTTTATAAACTGAAAACAGCAGCCTGCTGAGCCTGAAATCAACACTGATGAGAGCGAAGAGTGAACCAAAACATTAAAGTTGCAATAAAACCTAAACAATCAGCTCAAAGTTGCTAAACCACTATGCAAAGCTGAGGGGTGATATGGTGTTTACCCATTGCTGGTATATTACATTAATTCATTTCATCCAAAGTGTCTTTCAATTGCTATATATAGCCTATCAGAGGTCGCACAAATTTGCGACTTGCTCAAGGACACATTGGTGGATGTGTCACAGTGGGAATCGAACCCAGGTCTCTCACACCAAAGGCATGTGTCTTATCCACTCCATTGCAACCCCCTCCGGTACCAGCTCAACTCCCCTCCCCTCTACTTACCTCACTTTTGGTCCCCCAGCCTCTGTTTTTCATGGCAGATATGGTACCCCCTGAATGTTGGTCGTCATTAGAGACGCCGCATAAAAGGCCATAATTTTGACCCACACACACCACTTGTAAAAGTAATCAAGTACAAAGAGTATTGTTACAGTTAATGTCTCACAATCTCTGGCTAAACTATTTAAAAATGGCGGGTTCGTTCGGGATACCCCTTCTGGCGCGTGCAATGACGAAGCAGTGAAAAGTGACGATCATCTCAGACAAATCAGTAGACTGCAGTGTTTTCACGTTTCCTTTTGGTATAGCCTCATCTTGCATGGAACCCAGACGGAGATGATACCAAAAAAACTACCGGGTAACAGATTTGCCCAATGGAAAACCATAAAAAGGCGAGTAGAGTCGAGGCGAGTTGAGCTGGACTATGAGTCTCTGTGGGCTCATCACTTTGAGCGACCTTTGTCAGATTCAAAGTATTTCATTTGATTTTCTTTTAATATAGAAATAATGATTAGAGCAGCTCTAAAGATATAAATGTGTCACCGTATGAAGCAGGATGCGGCTAAAAAAGGGCAGCAAACCCCTTTTAGTATCAATAAAAAGTTCCAAAAATGACAGGAAATTGCAACAAGATTTGCTCTGAAAATGCATTAGATCGATGCCTCCGGGGCAGAAATATAGAGGAAAAGGTTTTTCAGTAGGAAAGGATTGGCGAGGAGAGTGTAGCAGATGCAGCGTAAAGGCGTCAGGTGCTCCCCACTGTGATCCAGATGGCTGCACCACAGCACAGGCAGTGGGGTTGCACCACTACACACCCTGGGGAGACAGATATCTTGCCAGCGCTCACACACATTGCATTTCGAATGTAATCTACATGAGCTGGTAGGGGGTAGCTGGAATTGTGTGTGTGTGTGTGTGTGTGTGTAGGGGAGGGTGTTTGTCATTTTTGTTGCTGCTAGTCATGCAAAAAATATGATATGAGTTCTGCTTGTTGCCATAAAACTTATTTCTTTGATCCCACTTCAAACTTATGAGCCATCAATAAGAACTTGGCTCAGTATGTCTCACTGAGCCAAATGCCAAGGAGAGACACAGACAGACAATGCTAATGATGCTATATCTTATAGCAGAGAATTGATTTTCATAAATTAGATTCATAATTAAAAATTGTGTCTTAAAAAAAAGAGAGAAAAATCTCCCAGGCACTTTTGATTAAACATGTGATTAGTCAGTTGCCCAATAAACAAAAGTGACATTTTAGACAACCACAAAAGAAGGAAATGTCCACAAGATGGTGCTCTGGATGGGCTTATCAATATGCATGGTGACAAGCGAGGAAGTGGATCTGTGTGTGTGTGTGTGTGTGTGTGTGTGTGTGTATGTGAGAGAGAGAAGGGTTAGGCTCTCTGAATGCCAATAAGAAGCTGAAGGCCTATTTGCAGTATGTCATTCCCACCGCACAGCTGGGTTTTTCACTCTGACAGGACTAGCAGCAAAAGGTTGCAGCACCTGCACTTCTCCCTGTGACAGAAATAAGAATCACTGTTTGTCTGTGTAACAGAGACAGACACAGCGAGCGCACAGCATGTGTTTGCCTATGCAGATTTGCTTTTCGCAGCCATTTCTGAGAGCAGCGGTTGTCACAACCAAGACCACTGGTGTGTTTTAGACTTGATGTCTATATAGTCTTCTCTTAACTTCTTCCTCTTCCAATATTTAATAAAATAAAGACAAATGCCGTAGGTGTCGAGAACATTTATTAGCTTCCAAATTAAATATGCTTTCAAACGCTTTTCTGACTGTCGAAAGAGAACATGGTGAACTACTCAAAGCAAAGCACCTTTAACTTTGAAAAATAAAAAAGCCACGTGAATGAACAGGTGCAATTGTAAAATCAGATTAATGTGCCTGAAAGGGACTTATCTTAATGTAACGTACATTTACGCATCTTCACTGAAACACATTTTGTCATTGACTTGTCATTGACAAACAACTGTTCCTCTTCTAAAATGGAGCCCTTGTTTTATCCAATAGAATCCTTTTAATGTCTTTCAAGGCATTTTGCCAACAAGTTCGACAGCCAAGATTCAAATTATGATTAAAGTTTGCTCTTCAGACCAGACTTCAGCTGAAGTCAGAGTTGAGCAATGTGATCCTCACGCTTTCTCAAGCCTGCAGACTTATCTCATGTCACTCTGTATATTTTGCTTTAATCTGCAGTGATGAAATCAGGGATTCGCCTGCTACTGTGCCCTCAGTATGATTCACTGGTTGATTGAGAGTCTGTCCCTCCAACGGTCAGATTAAACCCACGCCTGCTGTGCCTTTCTCCAGAAACACCAACAACATCGCTGACTGCCACGATAAGGCTTGCACAGCTAACACTGTCATTTTATTCATGTTAAATCTAGGAACTTTAAGCAGGACTAGGAGAACAGAACAATTGTGTGCTACATGTACTGATATAGAGATGGGATACAATCCCAAGCCATTTGAGAAACGAGAAAAAATAGTTTATCGGACCAACATTGGAACTGAATTTAGCTTTTATTCTACAAAGTCTTGTCTTCGCATAAACCTTTTCAGAATAATTGTGATTAATAATTATAACAGTTATAATTTCAAAATGGCTTTTACATGTGTTGTTCTTAATACCTGGGGTACAGTTGAAAAGTCTTGATTAAGAGGGCTCTTTGCTGAGTTAATTAAAGAATTTAAGTGCCAGCCATGATTAAAATGGTCGGAATTCTTTATGCCGGCAAGGAAAGGTGATTTACTGTTTTTCTTTCCTGCCTCCTTTATCCTTAGGAACACAGAAAGAAATTGGCAGTCTACAAACTTTTAAGTATAGTCATTGGAATGCTGTTCTTGGTGATATGCCAACATTATCCCACAACTTCAATCCCAAACATCACAATGACTCATTTGTCATTGCCTTTGTTCTGGGGAAGGGCAACGGGCCCCAACAAGTCCTTATTCTTAAACTACATAACTTGTCATTCCACTGAATTCTCAATGCAATTCATATGGAAAGTTTCTGTTCCGTCACCTATATAGTTAGGCAAATGAAACTACTTGGTTAAGGTTAGGGTGCGGTCATGTTTAAGACGCTGACTTTCGATAAGATGCATAATACGTGATCTGGCTTTCATGTCAGACACAATGTCACATCACGAAACACAGGACACACACGAAACACAACAGGAAAACATACACATACTGTAGTTTGGTTTAAAAAGTTCAGTGTGTAAGGATTTATTGACAGATGTGCAATATAATATACATAACTATTTTTTCAGACGTGTATAAAGACCTTCCATAGTGAACCCTACACTGCAGGTCCTCTTACATGGAACTCGCCATGTTGCGCCGCCATGTTTCTACAGTAGGCTATACGGACAAACAGTTTCACAGAGCGTGTTTCGTCACTATGTTAAATACGTATAAAAAAGAAGAAGACGTAGTGGCATTAGTCTGGTTTATTATAGAAGTAAAAAGATATGTGAAATTTGGACAAATGAAGGACCACACGTATTATTTAGCACAAGAACTGACAGAGCATGTCAGCCACCGTAGCTTCAACTACGGCGCGCTTGGAAAAGGGAGGGGTGAGCCTATGGTTGCAATTCGAAACCCACACCACTAGATGCCACAAAAACATACACACTGAACTTTAAAAGTGTGAACAGGCAACTAAAGCTGAAACAATGTGTTGATTAATTTAGAATTTTCACCTTTTTTATGATATTACATAGATGATACAATTTATTTATTAATCAAAACATAATTGACAGATTCATTAATAATGACAATACGAATTACTGCCCTACAAACAGCTAATGCTGGTGTTTCTGGAGAGACATCTACATTACATACAAATATTATTTATAAGCCTTTGAATGATATTTCAACATTTATCTACCTTTGATCATGATTCATCAAAGGTGTTTCAGTCCAATTGATTTATCCACAACTTGTTCTTAACATAAAAGAATCTCAGATTTGGATTTATGACAGTGCAAAGCTTGGGAATGACCACTACAAGCTCAAGCCTCAAGCCTTGATTCTTAGCCGAGTCAAAAACCCACCGTATCTGGATCACAACCAAATGCCAAAACAAACACAACCAAGCCTCTGCAGCTCTATTTTCCATCTGCAACAAACCACCCGAGCGTCAAGTGACTGCAAGCTGTTTGGCTCGTAGGGAATGAAATAGGCTTTCCACTTGAGAGAACACTGCACACAGAGAAGTTTTTTAATAGGATCCCGAGTACGTTGCTGGAGTTGCAGGTGAGGTCCCACCTGCAGGTGCTGTGGGCTGGTTTGTGGCCGAGGGACGGGAGAGGGAGGAGAAAGGCGTGCGGCATGGAGGAGATCTGGAGGGGCGCGCATGCTTGCTTGTTAGAGAAGAGAGCTTTCTGGTATACCTGTCAGACACACGAACAAAGTACATCTGTTCACCCCCTCCTCCTTTGTTAGATTTCACTGTTTTAAAACAGGGCTTTCTAAAAACTCAGCACTCTTATTTCTGCCTGCCTCTGTCTGTCTTTGTATTTCACACACATATGAGCAAACACACAAGCACGCACGCACCCTCTTGTGCACATAGTGTTCAAAGATGAGATATCATGATGCAAATATACTCTGTTTACAACATTATAGAATTCGCTCAGTTGTCAGAAGACTGTGGCGCTTCCTCCCTGTTGGCCCTGGTTCAATATTTACTTAAAATGTATGTCTGTGGCAAAGGTGAATGCATGCAAAATTTGTAATATGCATTTTTATTTACCTGCCTTATGTCTGGGCTTAAATATGTATTTCAACACATTTTCTTTTTCTTGCAGAAGAGCAAATCAGCAACTCATTGTGAATTTCCCAATGTGTTATGAACATATATAGTACAGGAACTGAGAGGGTGTAGTGGTTGAGTGCAAACATTTATTTATGTGTGAATATCTGGATGTTTTGCTGCAGATACATGCTGTATTCCACTGTACAATTTCTCAGAGGCTTTACAAGAAACATACCTTCATATGGTGTGATTCTTGCAGTGGGTGTGACCCGTGCTTCTTTTCATAGTGTTTGGGACAGACGTGCCATTTGAAATTTAAAAAACTTGACTGAATGTAGTTTTGAGTTTCAAAATGCATTTCGCTTTAAATTCTTCAAACCTTATTTTCTCAGTCAGTTTCCTTTCTCTTTATGATGTTGTCCTACATGTTCTGCCAAAGTAAGCACAGTTTCTGTATAGTTTTATTTGAAGTGAGGGATTTCTGTATTTGTGTTTTTGTCCTTGCTTTTCTCTCTGGTTTGAAAAGGCCCTAGGTGATGTCACATACTTCCCTGCACCAATCAGAGTTCAACTATCTGGACCAAAACATGATGACTTCTGTATATGGTTGTTTGCTTGCGTTGCCACCGCTGTCCGTCAAGTCTGATCAAACAACAGCCACACAATCCTGATGAAGTTTTAGAGCATTAAACTCATGAATAATACTTGGGGGTGTTTTTCCATCAAACTTTAGCTTTAATTGTTGCTATAAAGTCATGAATGTTTAATGTTATGGAAAAAGATTTTAGGGGCTTTAAAGCAAGTTTTTGATATTCTAGATGTTGACACTTGAAAATACAAAATATGGAAGTATCTCTCCTTTGCTGGCAAATTGTTTTTTAAGTGAAAAACAAGATCTTAAGACTAAATACATAGGAGACTGGCTTGATAAGACAGTGAAAAGTCTTCTCATTGGTGTTTTTCTCACACAACTTATATGAAGTTGTTTCATCGTTTGAATTTTTAAGTTGGTGTGTTTTGGCAGACTAGTGCTGCAAACTAAGTTGTAGTTGCCCACCAGAATTTTTTATTTAAAATTTCATCATCTCTTCAACTGCTGTTTACTGTTTGGTCCAGGTATGATGTGTTTCTGGGTTTCTGTTGGTGCTGCTGAACAAAGATGGGCTCTTGGTCACTGTGTTGAATTCCCTCAAAAATTGTAGGTAGCCAGGAAACTTTTGTTGTGATGTTCCTGTTTTCTAAGCATGGAAGTTCCCCTGAGCACCGTATGTTGGTGGGTCTTTTCAGTTGCAGGCAGTGGATAACTATAGTATTGTAGGGCGTGTAAAAATGTAAATAAGCATGTGAATGTGAAGGTGCTGAATAAGAGTATGCATGCTCAGCAAAACCTCCCTGAATGTATAAAAAGGAGAAAAAAGCTCCTTATCTCTCACCACCAATTTATTCTAACACTACAAATCCATGACTCTTTTCCAGGTCTGCAATTTGTGTTTGCACTGATATTTAGTCATAAAAACTATTGTTCTGCACAGTCTGTTATTTTGCAGGGCATTTCAAGCAGATCAAGGCTGACTTGAAACCACATTTAACTTGCTGGAGTGCTGAAATGTAGAAACTCAAAACTGACCTCTTTACATTTGCATTTTAAGTAGCCAGTGCCCAAACGTACAAGTAACTAGAGATGATTGAGAAGTTCAGAGGACAAGGACAAAGGGAAACGTTATTCATGCATTTCCGTAACAAGGCAGGAACATTTTCAGAGGAGGGCAATAAGGGAGCACGGCCTGTGATTCAGGAGAGCAAGGGACGTACGTGAAGTGCTTGTCGATGAGAGGATATTTGACAAGGAGTCTCTCTGTTGTCCCGACCAGGGTGAGCAGGTCAGTGGACCGTCGGGTATCCAGGAGGTGGAGGAGCTGATGCTCTTCAGGAGCAGTGGGGAGGTTGCCTTAGGGAAGGGAGTGTGAGGAGCCGGGCAGGAAAACAACACGGAGCCCTGGCTGGGCAGTAGCCTGGAGGGGAGGTGGTGCAGCTCCCTTAGCAGCCAGAAGTGCCAGCACCAGACTTGTGCATTTTGTAATTGATATTCTATTGCATGTTCCAATATCCTGAAACGATGTGCAATCAAATGTTTAACTTAATTACTGGGATCTAAGTAACGCTACAAATTGGTCCAACGGGGCACCGATCACAAAAAACAAATCCTCAGGTTAGTCAAAGTTATGTGGAAGAGAAAACTAGAAGTTATTTTGTCTTTATTTGTGGATAATGGTTAAAGAAAATGAGGGGAGAGAGGGGGAGAATGACATGTACCACAGGGTACCCAGCTGAAATTATACAGGGGACATTGAGATCACAGTACAGGGTCTGCATCTTAACTGCTAGAGGCCACAAGGACACCCCATGTTGTGGAATTATTGCTGACATTGCTGGTGCACTCACTTTCAGTTCACTTTCAGAATAAAGTTGTAGCTAATCTGGCAAATCGGTTGGCTTGTTTACAACCTATAGAATTATCAGAAAGTTTATGTTTTTCAGCCTGTTGGGTTTAGTGGTGAGTATGACAGTATCATAAGTGATAGACCTGATGGCCCAGCCCGTACTCATTCCCATGGGGTCAAATACCTACGCTCTGTCAGGTCTTTTGGTGTGTGGTACCAGCATACATGGCACCCTTTAGCGTCATTGTTCAAAGCTAAAAGTAGGCCTATTATAAATAACAAAGTCCAAGTAAGAGGTGGAGTGGGTGGACGGGTGGGTCAGAAGACGTTGTGTTTGTGTTTGGTGTTTGTTTTCTGTGTGATACAAAAAGTCAAAAAAGTTTTCTTTTTAGGTAAGGTACATAAGTTAGGCCTACTTGACTTATGTAAATGTAAATCAAACCATGATCTTTTTCTAAATCTAACCGCAAAGCTCTACACGTGCAAAATCTACGCTATAGGGTACCCAGGGTCTGGATCAAGCATATGCATGTGACACCCTGGGATGAGAACGGGTTGGATGGTCAGGGCAATGACAATGAAACCTAATTTGTAATAAGCCATAGTTTTCCATTAATGAGTCCCAATAGTTCCTGTAGTTGGTCGGTTGTTGGAAAGGAATGGCTTTCTTTTAATTAAACAAACATCCACACTTTCCACAAAAACAATAAGCCTTTACTATGATCACCATCAGAATCACAACTCATAGAATAAAAAAAAAACAATCATTTATCAAGACAAACTTTAAAAAAAAGACAATTATTATTATTCATGTTTCTATTAATAAATGTCAGAATCTAGTCTAGTATCTGTCTGCTGATCGTTCAGCCTATGAAAGCTTTCTGTTGGGTAGATCTTTCCTGGGATCATTCCTTTCCACATAGGAAATGTTTCTTTTTATGTTACCAGAAGCAGCAGCATTGTTTGTATAGAATAAACAGATGAGGAACATGAGCAGTTATAGACATCTACAGAAAAACTGAGGGAAGATTGCACACTATTGCAATATTTTTTTATTGACAGGCGATACCTGGGAAGCGTCTACTTGGCTGCTTTGCAACCAAGATGTCACCAAAATAAATCTAAAAAATAGGAATTTCCTCTCTTTAAAGGGTTTCAGGCTAATTACTGAAATGGTGTTAAGCATGTGTGTTTCTACCACTGTTTTACAGAAGTGGAAGATGAAATCAAACACAGACAAAGAGACATAATCCTCTGTTGGAGATGTTTGCCTCGATGAGTGAGATTTACAACCCTGTCTTTCTGACTGGCGTTTAGGCCTCTTCAGACCCCGCAGATAAAAGAGGAAAGTTTTCAACCTGCAGACAAGCAGAGAGAAGATGATGACAGCAGGGCTCACCTCACCCCAGGGAGGTGCGGAGCCCAGAGGTGTTGTGAAGAAATGGATTTCACGAAAGCTGCTGTGCACTGAGATGACTAAAATGGAGGAGAGTGAAGTCGGGCACAGGTACAAAATGGGGGGTGCAGCTGATAGTCTGACAGAAGGGATTAGATAAGGACAAGAGGAAGTTTCAGATCAATACTTATCAACAAGAAGCAAAAGAAGATGAAATACACTAATAAAGACATAAAAAAACATTCAATCAGCTATATACAAATCCCTCAGTCTCCAATTTTCTATCTGATTCGTCTTCATGTACGATTTCAGTGTATACTGTGGTATGAAATTGAAGGTTATCATACCATGTACATTTGCTTATCTATGGTATCGAATTCTTCCATAGTAGTGTTACTTAATTCAGATCATGTATTGAAAATCTCACACTGCTGCAACTATCTTTATTATTCAAAAAGATTTTGCCAGGATCCAAACCTCAATATAAACCTGCATTAATTCATTTTCTGTAGCCACTTGGTGGACAGCACATCAGTTAATATTGTGAACATATTTACACATTGAGCAGAAGCTAGATTATCAATAATTTGGGGTAGTGATTGTGTCCACTTGATGAAACCAAGTCCAGTATTCATTCTCCTTTAAGCTCTGCTTTGCTCCCCAGCAACTTCTGAGTGAAATATCTATCTCTTTAGCTGCTAAATGCTCCAATATGTTTACCAGCTAGTCGCTGACTTTGTCTGTCAGCTGTTTGGAGCTGAGGAGAAAACAGCTGCTTCTGAAAACAACGCTGATGAGAGTGAACCAAAACAGTAAAGTTGCGTCCCCTAAAAGAAGAACAAAGGCCTGAAAGACACTAAAATTCTCCATAGACCTCAGAGGTACAGAGCAGAGTCGAGCGATAATGGTCTTTAGATTTAAAATACAAGCTGCCCTTTTTACAATTTCTGTCCTCACCAGAAAATGACAATAAAGGCAATTTGTGCAGCACGTTATTATGACCCATATTTACGTTTATTGTGGCAGCAAACTCTACTGGCCGTACAACGGTATCAAAGGAGGAAGTCGGATGATGTATTATAGATAGGAGAATGGCATTCGAGTCCCATGTGAAACCAAGTAAATGTTGAATTCCTTTGAGTTTTAACTTGAATAGCGTTACAGACTTAAGTCACATAAATTCTGTTATTGACTTATTGAGTTCCGTCACGTGACTAACGTAATGTACTTATTTGAACCCAAACTAAGTAGTAGTAACCAAGTAGTTTTTGTTGAAAAAACCTAACCAAATTGCGACCATTTCGCAATGTTTACCACATGTTTATGGTTTAATGTCACGTGACGTAGGTCATGTGACTTACGTAACATAGTTTATGCTCATATGTGTCGTTTTGGGAGGCATAGATAAAACGACTTGCTGTTTAGGTTGGAGGACTTGTGTATCTGTAGTAATTTGATCCAGTGTAGAAATACTCCAGCTTTTAGTAATTTCACTATGTAAATTTAGCAAAAGCTCAAGGAGGAATTCTATAGCTCAAAGTAAGCTCAATGTTCCTGTGCATGTCAACGAACCTAAAAGACCCTCTTCGGTGAGCTCCCAGTCTGAACTGTAAGTAGAGGTTAAAAGCCAGGAACTTGTTTTTGGGAGGCAGGAAAACTGTTTGCACAAGCCTACAGTTTCCTGAGGACAAGTTTGTTTAGCCAGACATACACCTGTGTCAGCAGGAGAGCGAGACAGGGAGACAAGGAAAATAACAGCTCAACCTCCAAAAGATAACTTGTATCTTTTCGATTTTTACACTGACTGAGAGAAAGAGTAGCTAAACATAATGATATAATATGTCTACACAAGGCTTACATTAAGGGAGACGTTAAAAAGGGGAAGTAAAGAAGAAGAAGGATTTGGCTTTACTTTCATTGCTCATTCCATCAGCTCCCGTGGGTTCGATTTTTAAAGGAGGCTTGTGGGAAAATATTTGATGTATTATAAAGTGTATGAAGAGAACTGTTGGAGTGAAAGAAGTTTTTTTAATTTAATATCTTATTTATCCACAGCTTCTCACTCGGTCTGTGACATCACCATGCACTGGACTAAAAAGGAGGGAAAAAAACACAAAAACTCAAACAAATACTAGTACTTATCTGAAGTAAGGTTAAAGTTGCACTCTAAAATTAAATAAAATATAAAAAACAAGACGTCTGTATGACTCAAAATTAATAAATGTCACCTCTTGTGCATATCTTATTGACCTTTTCAACATGACTCTCAACATATAAACTATTTTTATCTTTAATTTAAAGCACTAATTTAGTGCTTTGTGATGAATGAAATGTATTCTCTCAATAGAAGCTGTCATTCAGAATAAGGTCAGTTTGGTTATGAAAAGTTTCAATACAATATATCTCTCTCAATTAATGTTTCACAGTTTAGGTACCTGACCTTATAAAATTTTCTATTTGAAACAATTGCTAGCCCTAATGTAGAACTGAGTTATTTAAAGTTATAGTCATAATTAAATATATGATATTTTCTTTAATTTACACACTCCATGATGTTCTTCATCAGCCTGTAGGTATCGATCAGCACTTCAATTAAAATGTTAGGATCAACAGGACATCTATTACTGAATCCAGAAACTCTGCAGCACAGACTATTCATTATTTAACTGTGCAAATTCTTCAGTGAATTTGCAACAATAAGAAAAAGTACTGCCACTGATTTTACACCAGTGTTGTCTGGTTGCCTATCTGTGGTCTTCAGAGCCACAGCAGACAGTTGTTGTTGCCCATACAGTACATGACTCATCAATGCACACACACTGTATTTCCACAGTTCTGTTCTCAGATGGCAATCTAAGTAATGAACTGTACGAAAAACCATCTGTGCTCCATTTTCAATTTGGCACATCTTTGCAATGCTATTAATGATCTCGCATACACATTTGTATGCAGTGTAGCATCTTCTCTCACCACACAACACATTGATATGTGGAATCTCAAGATTGGATTTGGGATAAAGTTCACTGCTTGTAATATCTTCATGAACAATACATTTAGAAGTCATTTTCCAACAAGAACTAGAAATAGAAGAACAATTGAAGAAATAGTTCGGAAATCAAATATGGATTCTAAAGATCTACTTTCACTAACAGAGAAAACTGTCTGAAGTATTGAAGTCTATCAAAATATGGAGAAGACAGTATGTAAAAGTGTTAAAAAATGAAATAATTTCTCTCAATTTACTCTCTTGTTCTGTTTTACTATCGAGTTCTGATTAATTAATATATGCATTTACATTTTGATCTTTTCATAGTTAGAAAAACCAGGTGTTTTGTGTCATTACAAATAGTGGCTTTTTGGGATAGAGTGAAGAAATGTGTAGTGTCAAAGTCCTTTACAGGCAAGTCATGCCACTCGGCAGCCATCTTAGCAACGCCTCCGGGCAGCTATTTTGGACTAACAAGACCAGGCTCCTATCTGAATGAATAGGGTATATAAAAATCGCAGAAAAAGTTTGACTAGTTTGCCCCAAAATAAGGTTAAAAAAGCGTTTTTCCCGACTAGTTATACTTCTAAGTCACCGCTTTCGCACATGGCCAGCAGAAGTACAGCAGACCCTTATGTCAGTGGAACCACACAATTGGCTGAAAAATGTTTCCCGCTTTGGCTGTAGCAGATGATTGGCTTTCTATCGGGAGGGGTGGGATAACCGCCATCTTAGCCGTTACGGGCTTTCACCACAGAGTTGTATTGAGGATGTGATTGAGTGGCGTGTCTGCTCTATAAAACATCTCTGGTAGTATTTAGGTAGTTCTTGTTTGTTTGCCATGAGCCGCAATAGCTACAGTTGTGAAACTCACAAACAGCGCCACCAACATTAACTCAATCCTACACAGTATATCCAAGGGAAAAGACATTGGGGAGCTGGATAAACAGGAATATGGAGTATATACATATACACACACATAAGAAAATGACTGCACAGCAATAAACACCTCATCATGACACAAAATATAAAAATGGCTGTGGGTCTATTTCATAGTGAACCAATCGGAGTATTTTGAGCTGAAAATGACACACAGTTGGGGGCAGTGCACAAACTTTAAACACAACATCGGCTCATTATAAAGTTGCTGTGGGGAATTTGCACAACACTTACAACACTTTCCTGTTTACGAGACAGTCCTCACCAAAAAAACAACAATATAGGTTGTTTGTGCAGCACGTTATTACGACCTTACGACCCATATTTACTTTATCGTGGCAGCGACCTCTAGTGGCCGTACAACGAGGAAGTCAGGTGACAAACAGGCACAAAGGCAGGAAGGGTGTTCAGATGGGTCAAACACCACACTTTCATGAGGAGAAAAATGAGTCCCATGTGAAACTATGTAAATGTTGAGTTATATTGAGTTTTAACTCAAATAGTGTTACTGACTTCACGTGTCACGTGACTTACATTATTGACTTCCGTCATGCAACTTCCGTGACTTCCATCACATGAATTACGTAATTTATTTACTTCAACCCAAAACATGACGTTTTCCTAAACCTAACCAAGTAGTTTTTGTTGCGTAAACCAAACTGCGATTGTTTCACAACATTAACCGCGTGTTTAATGTCATGTGATGTAGGTCATGTGATTTATGTATCATAGTTAATGCACACACTGTATGTGCCGTTTTGGCAGGCATGGACAAACGCAACTCGAAGGGGCGCTACTTTAGGAAACACTCATATGGTCTGCTAGCCGCTAACGTTGCCTGTCTACTGGTAGTGTACAGCTGCCTGCTGATGCTGAAAAAAAGGTTAGAGTGAATGGAAACAGTGCAATATGAGCCATAAAACCAAAACAATGAGCTGAATGATGTGAAAAACCACTGAAGGGAAGGGAGGGTGATAATTATCTGTGGGCTTGTCACTGCGAGCAACATTTTTCCCATTACACATAGTCTTTCGACCCAATGTTAATATAAATAGATTGATTAGTGAGGCTAACAGCTTAAAAAGTAGTCAATTAACAAAAGTATTCAGGAAGAAGTTTTAGTCTAAGCTCACTTTGGATAAGCACTTGTTCACATATAGTAAATATAAGGGCTGAACGATTTTGGAAAATAATCTAATTGAGATTTTTTTTAAACCAATATTGCGATTGCGATTTAATATGCGATTAATTTTTAAGCTCTTTACCTTGTGTATTATTCAAAATGGACAAGCAGTAAATTAGCGTGTGGTATGAACAACACAATATTAGCTAGATTAAACACACACTGTTCTTTCTTGTAGGTCAGACCTGTGTTATGATGAAATTAGGTGATGCATGAATTATTATTATGAGCTATGGTGGAGAAGAAATATCAAATTTTAATAATATGAGAAAGATAATTTGAGAGTCAAGTCATGGCATTAAATTTATTTGATATAGGCCTAATATCATCTGGCAGGCCTACCTACAGATCACAAGAACTAAGTTTACCACAGTGTATGATACAGTAAGCGCTCAGTACAAAACCCACAGGTCAACCACCAATTAATAATGTTGGCCAATGAAAATAAAACCAAGGGACACCTCTCATATTTAATAGACAAGCTTGGTAATTCTCCGACAACACCGGAGTTCCCCACCCCTGCAGCCTCCGATGCTGTTGAGCAGCGCGCTGGCTGTAACTCGGGACAGACTGGGCCTCTTTCGGGCTTGTGCGTTTAGTTTTAAACTTAAAAGATATTTCCTTTTCTTACTGATGGCTGTGTGTGTGACGCTGGCGCCGATCGCCGCAATGCGCTTACTACATGTGTCTTTCCGCTGTGCATTTTTCCTGTCCGTCAAAGGGCGGATGGCCCGACGATTTCACCCACCACCACCACCAAGTTACCCGCGGGTGGCGGGTGTGCTACTTTCATTCCCTGTGTGAAGCTAAAGTTTCTGTCTTGTCAGCTTCTCTCAAGCATAAGGCCACTGTACAACAACATGTAAAGGTACAGGTAAGGTGCGAACTTTATGCTTTGTCTGCAGACTGCTTTACTTAATCGTTCAGCACCTAGTAAATACCCAATTTTAGATTTTTCTTTCCACAAGTTGTTTTGCAAACATAACACCACAGTGTGTTTGTTTTGAAATTGGAAGGGGTAATGTGAGTATTTGACCTGTACTATTCAGTAATTCCGGTTTAATCCCACCTCATTTAAAACAGCTGCCACTTCCCACGTAGGCAGCCTCAAATTGATCACATCACATACTTTAATTTAAAAAGTCTTTAAATCAGACCAGGATACAAGCCATTCTGAACGCATGGTAGACCATCTCTTGGATCCCTCCTCCCTCGCTGGATTCTCCTGAGCCCACTCTGTCACCATCCCATAAAGTCCTCCACATTACCCTGAGCAGCTGTTTGGGAAAATCAAATTATGCATGGAGAAAGAATTTAAATTCAGCAGCCATCCTCAGTGTAACTCATGATTTATTGATACCCTGGAGCAGACATTAATATTGTCGTTACAATTAAGACTCATCTGACTCAATTTATGATCTGCTCCCATTCTGATGTTTTTATTATCTTCCCGTCAGTTTGCAGGGAGGATAATCTTATGTTGGGGCCACACCGATTGTCAGGCGGTGAGGTCCGTACAGTAGGGCTTCCCGTGTTATGCTTAACCTTTCGAAAGGTTGCACCGTTTCATTTGACATTTCAGAAACAGCTCATTTGCTTTGACTGGCACGCCATCACTCGCCATTACCTTTCTTCGAAGTAATGTAAAACCTGGAACAAGAGCTAGATTTTGGCAGCACTCTGTTGGCAGAGTTTTTTCAAAGCACTTAGCCTCTCTGAAAGTATTTTTGCTGATTAATGTTCTTAATGATGAATTCTGAACCTCAAGAATTTACTAGATGCAAAACAAAGTCTTGATGAACATATGTTTTCCCCCTCAATACTCTATAACACTTTCTTTTGGCCTTGTGTGTTCTGAGAGAGCAAGGCTACATTGCTCTATTTCCCAATGACAGCTATCTAATTGCTCTGGAACTTTGATGTTTTTGGTGCAGTTTATGTACAGCCTATTTGGAAGAAAAAAAACCACATTTTAAATGAAGAGAAACTCTTTGTTTCACAAAATTGCATGTTTCATCATAATAGCTCAACAGAAAATATGAAATGCAGAAGACCAAGCCCACACTAACACAACAGCTAGGCACTAATCAATATTTTTATATTAACAAACAGCGACAAAATGGCTACGCTTAATGTGTTACCCATAGTGATGAACCCACAGGTAACTATCACAAAATTATGCAGTTGAGGGTTTAGCATCTTTCAGCTCATTGTTATAGTTTAGCAGCCTGCAAACAAATGTCTCGGGTTACGTATGTAAGACACTGCGTTGGTGACGACAATATGGGAACGCCTCTGTGCGTGGCAGGGCTGAATTATGAATGAAACTACTCCAATCCTATTGATGTTACTAGAACGGTAGTGTGTGACGGCGTAACCGGAGGGGGTATATAAGCACGCCGGCACATGGGACACATTAGCCCTTTCTATGAAGCAAGGCACTCCAGGCGGGGTGAGGTGTGGCGGACCGATGCTGTGTCTTCTTCCCCTTCTCGGGGAATATACGTACGTATACATACGTAACCCGAGACGTTCCCCTTTGAGGGAACGAGATACCCACTTAGGCTGCGCCGAAACCCCGCCTGCCCCCAGCGTGCAGAACCTGACGGCACGACTAGGAGGAGAGTGCACGGGTGCCGGGTGCAGAAGGAAGGTCCAGACTGTAAAACCGGATAAAAGTGTGAGGGGTGGCCCAGCCAGCCGCGTCACACAAATCCTGGAGTGACGCCCCTGCGAGGAGGACCCTAGAAGCCACCATGCCTCAAGTAGAGTGCGCCCTTACGGCCATAGGTGAAGGCAAACTGCGCACCTGATAGGCCAGGGAAATAGTCTGAACGATCCAGTTGCTGATGGTGAGTTTGGAAGCGGGGAGCCCAGCCTTGGGGGACCCGAAACACACCAGCAGCTGGTCTGCTTTCCTCCTGCAATGGCAGCCACATACACTTTGAGCGTGGACGGGGAGAGGCCAGCGGAGAAACGGTGCTGGAGGAACTCCAGTATCACAATTACCGAGCAGGTAACTGGGTCCACCGCCCGTTCTCTGCACCAGGTAGTGAGCACATTCCACTTTAGGCCGTACATCCTTCTCGTGGACGGGGCTCTGGAGCTGAGCAGCGTCTCGACTGCTCCTGTCGTCAGGCCTGCCTCTAGGAACTGAGACCCATAGCTGCCACAGGGCGGGGTGCGGGTGAAAGATCCGGCCCTCCGCCTGGGACAGCAGGTCTCTCCTCAGAGGGACCTGCCAGGGCGGGCCCTCGAGGAGCGATATTAAACCCAAGAACCACACTCGTGCCAGCCAAAACGGGGCTACTAGTAGTAGACTGACGATGTCCTGGCAGACCCGCTCCAGAACACCCGGGAGCAGAGCGACTGGGGGAAACGCATACAGATGCAGCCTCGGCCACATCTGCACCATGGCATCCAACCCTAGCGTAGGCTGGGGGCGAGAGGGAGAACCACAGGGCACAGTGCGCCGTCTCTCGGGACGCCACGTCTATGGGGCCGAACTCTTAATATAATTATATAATTCCACCACCTCGGGGTGAAGTCCCCATCCCCGGGCCTCAGCCCCTGTCTCGACAGCAGGTCTGCTCCTTGATTCTGGGTCCCAGGGATGTACATCGCTCTGAGGGACAGCAGTCTCTGCTGGGACCACAGGAGGATCTGATGTGGCAGTTTGCATAATGGGCGCGAGCGCAGACCCCCCTGGTGATTCAAATAGGCCACCACTGCTGTATTGTCGGTTCTGACGAATGTATGAAGGATGTGGCGACTGCGGAAGGCGGGCAGAAAACTCCTCAGAGCTCTGAAAACCGCCAACATTTCCAGGCAATTTATGTGCCAAGAGGAATGATGCTCCTCCCAGGAGCCTCTCGTGAAGCGGCCGTCCATGACTGCGCCCCATCCCGTGAGTGAGGCATCTGTCGAAATAATTGTTCGGAGACAGATCGCTCCCAACACGGGACAGAAACCAAGATTTCCTCCATACAGACAGGGAACGAAGGCACCCGCTCGTAACCCGTATCAGACGGAGCGAATTTCCCCTCGGGGGGAATCCCTTGGATTTTAGCCACCACTGCAGGGCTCTCATGTGCAGTAGCCCAGAAGGTATTATACTGGACGCTGCTGCCAGGAGACCCAACACCCTCTGAAAGTGTTTTACAGTGATGGCGCGGCCTAACTGCACTCCAGTCACTGTGGACAAAATGGATTCGATGCGCGGGAGACAGGTGGGCCCGCATCATCGTTGAGTCCCACACCACCCCTAGGAACATAGTCTGTTGGGCGGGTGTCAGCACGCTCTTCGCGTTGAGCCGCAGCCCCAAACGCTGAAGGTGGGCGAGGATGACATACTACTCAAAGTCTCAGGACCTCTCCCCCCGGGCCCGCCGAGACTGAATGATGGTCCTCAGATTCGTCTTCCGGGGGGGCTGTGGGCGAGATTGGGAGAGAGGTAGCTAGCCAGCGCCTCCTCCACTCGTGGCATTGCTCCGTAGCCGTGCTGTCTGATCTCCGTCACGTTGCCGTAGTCCAGCCGGGGGGACGTAGACAGCCGTGCAGAGAAGGGTTTGTTCCACAATCTACACAACTTGTTGTGTAGATCCGGAAAAAATGGTAGGGGCCGACGCGGGGGTGGCGCTCGGTGTTGCAGAAACCGCTCGTCTAGTTTGCTGCCCACCGATGGTGCACCGATGGTGCACTCCTCAGAGCCAGATCGTGCAAGCCTCTCCGGACTCACCCCTCGAGTGGGAGAAACCGAGAAGCGGGCTCCCGATCGGGGACGAGGGGAGGAGGATTCCGCGGACGAGGACCGGAAAAAGGCCTCAGCCGTTCCGGCACCCTCGGCAATCTCGCGTTGCGATCCCCAGGATCGGAGCCGCCGCGACGCCTCAGCGACATCCGACCATCCTCTAGAAAAAGAGCTGCTCGAGACCTCAGCACCCACAGGGGCAGGGCCTCGCAATGGTCGCAGGCAGCCACCTCGAGAGCTGCCTGGGCGTGCGACATCCCCAGGCGTGAGACGCACATCCCATGGGTATCACCTTCTGTGATGAAACGCTCACATGGAAAGACACACTGTCGGAATCGCTTCGACATGATCTGCTTCGTCTCGACTTCAGGTAGGATGATGGAGCTTCCAAACATAGCCAGAGTGCCTGCTGAATAGAAAGAAGCTAGCGTTCCCATATTGTTGTCACCGACGCAGTTCGAGTTCCCTCGAAGGGGAACTGTTTTGGTTCACTGTTACTGCTCTCACCAGCATTTCCAGCTGCAGCAGTAAAAAAGCTCTCACAAATTCACTGCACACTGCCTGCCCAGCACAGACAGACAAAGTTAACAACTAGCTGGTGTACATAATGGAGCATTTAGCTGCTAAAGAGCCATTTGGTGTTTGAGTTGGTGGAGACAAAAGAGCCAAACTAAGAGTGAATATTGGACTTATTAGGTGGCCAGAAAAACTCCAAATGGATGTTAATGAATGCTGATGTGGTACTTACGTGTCTGCTGGATGTGTAAAAAGGCATGTTTGCTAACAGGTTGCTATACAACTTACTATAAAACGTGATATGTCAGTCTTGTGTTTACAGCTTGCTGCCCACTGAAAAAAATAAGTTAATGCAGGTTTAAGTATGATCAACTAAATGCACTTAAATGTACTTAAAGTATAAGTTATTATGTAGAAGAATTCCCCGTTAGTGGTATATTATATGATTGAAGTATTTTTTGAAACAGTAATGTGTTAAGATGATGTTATATTTTGTATTTCATTTTTTAAGTAAGTAGCAGTAACAGTATAGTTGTCGAATAAATGTAATAAAGTAAAAAGCCCAATATTTCCCTGTAAAATGTAGTGCAGTAGAAGTAGGCTATAAAGTAGCATAAAATGGGAGAAGCAAGGTACATTTAAATTTAAATTGTACTTAGTTACATTCTGCTTCTGGGTACGTGACTTACCAGGCATTCTCCTCTTTTTTTATATTCTTGTTGAATTAACCAGCCAGATAAAAACACATCACATTTTAATGATGAGATGAAAGTTTGATGTCATTATCTGAAATCATTTGGTATATCAAATAAACACATGAGCTAATTCCATTTCATGGTTCTGTATCTGGGAAATTAATAAAATACCAATCACATATCTGGATAAGATAAATTTTCTTCTCATTTCCATTAATCGGGGTGTTGTTGTTGTAACTTGAGTGTGAGCACTGCTAAGACTGTAGCCTCACCTTAAATTAGAGGAGCCAGGCTAGTTTCGAAAGGCAATGTGTTGTATTCTATTTCGGAAAATGTCTGTTCTTGCAATCACATGTCCGAACTTGTCCGGTGGTTGGATTTTAACAGTGAAAAATAGTTCAGAGGGATTTTTGAAAATCAATCAAGTCTCATTCAAACCAGTGAAAGCCAAAAGGCACAGCTGAAAACTCTTTCGGAGAAAAGAGCAATCAAAGCGACTGTTGTTTTCTCAGCTGGTCACAGTAGGGGGATTTTCTTTTTTTGTGCTTCCTTTTACAATACCACAGTCTATGTCCTTGCACTGCCTTAGCCGCTGCTCTGTCATTCCACTCTGCCAGTATTGATTGCATCAAGTCCCTCCAAACGGATGAATGGAATAACCTTTCTCTTTGTATCCATTTCCTTTTCAACCGAAGCACAGAGGGGTGTGGGTAACGTCGAGCCAAAGAAACGAGGCAAAAGCATCGGCCTATGTGGATTCCTGCTCTACTGATCATGTGCATTGACTGCCAACCTGACGGCAACCTCAGACAATCATCCTCATCCCCTCTCCCATCAACCTTGGTTTGGCCCGGCTGGCCACAGCATCCAAGGAATCAATCAGCATTGAGATATGGGCAGCCGTCACGGTGGTGACCAATTTTGGCATGCAAGACTCTGCCTTAATAGACAAAGAGACGTTGATCAATAGCCAATTTGGCCTTGGAATGAGGCAAGAATGGATCAAGGAAAATTCATTTCTTCTTTCTTCTTCGCCCGGAGAAGGCTGGAGAAGCATGATGAACATTCACAACTAGTACAGTAAAGTAGTGAATCATTCATCGGCTATGTACGACTAACCTTGGCAGTCCAGATAAGATTGTAAGATTGCTTCTTTGTGATTTGCAGCTTTGGTATGTGCGATATATTATGCGCTGAAGAAAAGTCAAAAGTGCATTTATTCAATTACTGCATTTTTTTTAGTACAATTGTAAAGAGTATTTCTGTTTGATTCTACTTTATACTTGTACTGCATACATTTCAGTAGGAAATATTGTACTTTTTATGTTATTTAAGATTTGTAAAAAGAGGTAAAATCCTCCAATATTTCTTAAAAAAAGGCAAATATTAGAAGAAAAAGTCAAAAACATGAATGCAAATTTGTGACAAAGAACTTAGTTTTATGTTCTTTCCTAGCCCATTATTCATCTCATGAATCCTTAGAAGGGAACCACCGGACTGCACAACGTTCAGTAATTGTATATGACAGTTTTAACAGTAAAATCCTACTATTAATCCAATAATATATAATAATACAATATACAATTTTCCTGCATAAAGAATGCTTTTACTTATTAAAAAAACTTTAAGTATATGTAGCTGAGAATACTTTTACTTTTCACTTAATAATTTCACTTAATAATAATGGTTTGTTTTTACATTTTGATATTGTTTCTTTTACTTACGTAAAATGTCCTAGTACCTCTAAACACAAAATTATTAAGTGCTGAACTCACAGTCAATCCTTCCTTTCTAAAACCTTTCTCACTTTTTTGAAAGTTTTGTCACAATATGAATGATCATTTTGACAGTTGGGACTAAATGACAATAATTTGTGGCTGTGCATGAATGGACAGCGGCCTCTCGAAAGCGTAATTGCAGCAGGAGCAGACTCAGTCATGAAACATGAAGGGTTCCTCTTCTACCCATTCACTGCTCATAATTATAATGTGACAATTCTCTGTGCTTTGTTGTCATTTCCCCATTGAGATGCATAATAGCTTTTTTTTCATTAGGACACTGTCTCCATGGAGAGTTATCAGGTGGTGATACTGCTCATTTCCAGTGTTATCAGCGGTGGAAACGGTGGCCTGCGGGCCCTGGAGGTGTTCACGTCGCCGTCCTCGGGCTGTCCTCGAGCCTCCTCGGCTTCACCGCAGTACAAAGGAGGGGATTCAATTATGAAGTGACACCTTGAGGCATGTAGCAAAACCCCACTGCTTCAAAAGATATCACTCAAATGTATCCTCTCCTTTTTTCTCTCTCTGTCTGCCTGCCTGTCTCACCCCCTCTTTCTCTCTCTCTCACCCTCAAATCAGTGATTTTTAGCGTTTTTGCTTCTAGAAAGCATAAAACACAGATAAATGCACATGTCTCTCGCACGTAAGGGGCTCCCAAGGTCATGATGCCCTGAATGTGACTGAGAACTTTTTCTTTGGATTATACAGTTTTATTGATTCAGAGCAATTAGTGCAGAACTGAAGGGATAACTCAGCCCACACAGCTGCATAGGTAATGAGGATTACTCCCTTCTTGTTTCCAGCAGTCAGATCTTCCACTGCATGGGGAGATGTGTTTCATCCTCTTTCCACTTTTTGTACTAATTGTTTGTCCTTTTATTTAAGTTTCTCCTCTTTTAGTTCTTTAGTTTTACATTCTGTGTTGCATTTTAATGATAATTCCACTATGTTGTACTGTAAACATAGATACAGTAACATATTCTAATTCTGCTATGTTTAAAGCTGCACTATGCAACATCATTGTTCTGGTTCTCTCTCACCGCTCTCATCAACTTTGTTTTTCAGTGAAAAAGCTCTGTAAACCTATCGTATGCCACCTGTCCAGCACAGAATGGCAGACAGACAAACTTGGCCTTGGGTAACTCCAACAACCATAACGGCTGTTATTACAACAGCCAGGAGCACTAATGAACCAGCGATATCAATCGTCTTGACAAACGACCACACAGAGGTTAAACAGTCGAGTTCCCCTACCAGTCAGATAGAACTGAAGAAGTCTGTCGGACGATGGCCGAAACGTCTTCAAGTATCTTCAACCAAGTCCAGTTGCTATTGACTTTAACCTTCCTTGGACAAACAGACAAAGTTCGCAACTAGCTGGTGAAGACACTGGAGCGTTAGCAACACAGTGCTAAAGGAAGAGTGAATATTGGACTTAGATATGGGGTTGTTCCTGGGGCTTGAGACCACTGATGTATATAGCAATTGTAAGTCGCTTTGTAAAAAAGCATCAGCTAAATAAGTAGATGTAAATGTAGATTTGGGTAGCCATAATCACAACCCGTTCTCACTCCCAAGCAGTCACATTTGGACGCTTAGTCAGTACGCCTTCACGTCTGTTTTTAACGTATTGGCCAGCCCTTTAGCGTCAATGTTCAACGCACTGGGTACCTCTTTAGCACCAATGTTGAACGCTAAAAGTAGGGCTAGTATAAATAACAGAAAAGTCAGAGTAAGGGTGTGGTTGGGGTGGACGGGTGGGTCAGAAATCGTACTTTTATCCAGCAATACCATACCATTATCTTTTCCTAAACCTAACCAAACCTTACCTTTACACTACTACTACTACTTTATATTCTATTCCTGTGATTGTATTCTATTTTCTTAAAGTGATGCCACTTCCGCTCTTCCAATTTCTGCACAAGGATCAATAGACTTTTAGGTTTTCATCTTGTCTTTTCAGTTCTTGCGTTTCATTTCTGCTGAAACTGCAAATCCAAACCACAAATACAGCATGTCTATTTCTGACTGAGAGTTAACTGAATCAACCTTCATGACGCAACCTGCTCTCAGCTCCACCTTTGCTATACATCACAGTGACATGTTTTCAATCTTAAATTACCCAATGATGGATGTCATCTCAAGAACCTGATGACTTTCGCTGCTCGGGGACAGGAGGACTGATTGTTCTTCCCCGCTCCTAAATCAATATATTATCATCCAATAGGCATAAAATTGCACTGACAATAAAACAATTTGTGGAAGATGTGCTCCACCATCTAAATGCTTTCATTCCAAATCAAAGCACCGTATATACATACTGTAAATGTTCATGTAAGGTTAGAATAATTGTTACAACTATTTGACTTTGTAATTGGACACTGATAAATCAACTAAGATACCGGTAAACTATATATTTCACACTGTCCAAAAAGGCTGATATTATCCACCATGAGGCGCTGAAGGCTAATATCAGCCTGCTAGCCTCTAACCGAGCTTAATGGCATTGCAACACCTCATCCTTCACTGCTGTCGTAAATTCTACTGATTTCATTAAAGCCTCTGCAGAGATGAAAATCTTCACCCTTCTTTCTGCTTTTGCAGGTTAACGTTCAGATTGTTGACATTACACATGCAGATTCATTTAAATATTTTTCAAATCAGACGAGGAAAATATGCTCATCATGCCCCCCTGAGCTAATATAATATAAATGTTAATTAAGATTTGTGCAGTGAGCTGGGGAAATGAATATTTGCAATAAAGCAAATGCTCTCCAGCTTGAAACCGAATAAAGTATTAGGATGTTTTTATAATGTACATATATTATTTCAACTTTAACTGAGAATACATATTTAGAGATTAATATTTGAATATACGTGTAAGATGGCACACGAGTTAACACCCAAATGCTCCTTATAAACATGTTGTAAATTTGGCCTGGCTGCAAATGAAGTTTATTTTCCGTCACAGTAATCCATGTGGTAGCCATTGTTGAGATAATTCAAAGATGTAAATCTATATGCAACAATGCGCCAACAATGAGCTTGAAAATGAAGTAATAACATGATTTATTTCCCAAATGGAGAGAGACAAGCACAAATGACTGAAATGACTCTGTCAGTGGCCTTAAACACACACAAGTTGATGTGTCTGTGGGCCAGACTGAGTAATAAATCTGTTTAAATTAAAAATATACACAAACATTTCCAGAGTGACCGACTGGCCAGCAGCAGCAACACCACCAGTGTTTTTAATCTATTTTTCATTTCCACACCTGTGAAAGTGAAAAATTCAATATTGCAGAAGCTTAACAGCTCCAGTGGAATTAAAATCCCGTAGTCGTTTTCATCCTTAGGCTCACTATCACGGCTGAATATCTTCAGAAGTAATTTCTGTATGAATGAATAAACTCCAGTGCATTAAGCAGCGGTGAAAAGCTTTCTCATATATAGGTTAAATGGGAACAGCTGTGTGCAATCATGCCAGCCACTGGTGTTGTGGACTTACTACAGAGAGCTAATTGTGTGTGGCATTGCAGTTGGCTCTCATTAACCTCACCGCATTACCTTTTACTGTGGATAAATGGGGGGCTTTAAATTGGGCATCTGTTGGTACCCAGCTACCTTTACAGAGTCGCTAACCGAGTGGAAGTGACACACTGAAACCTTTCAAGGACATTAATGTTGTAGTCTTACATGGAGAGGACATCTCTACTAACACACACACACAGACACCCTGCAGAGCTCAGATTGGTTACCATTACCTTTGTTTTTACTACAAACACTCATTTATGAAAGGATTTGATTTAATGTTGGGGACTTTTTGTTGCTTTTGGCTTTCTGTCTTTTAATAATTGTTGTTTATTTCAGCAGCTGTTGTTTTCATGTCTTAAATCCTCTGCAAAACACTGTATGTTTTGAAATATCCAGCATGAATCAAGTTTTTTTTTTTTAAAGAACTGCACGTGTTATTTTTACAAAGATGCCCTTGAGATCAGAGGAGTGGACATGGACAGAATGTTGTGAAGAAATGATTTTCAGGAGTAACCTATCCAACTGTGAAAAGGCTGTGAATCACACATTGAACTGACTTGCAGAATGGTGATTTCTGCTTGTTACCAGCCTAAACTGCAGAACAATTTTAGCCAATTGTCCATGCTGCTCTGCTGAGTTTTGCACGTAAGTGCAGACTCTCCATAAAACAATGCCAAATCAGGGTCATAATCCATAATCAGCCTTTAAATCACGTTGTGTGGTCCCAAGTGAGCCGTAGAACAGGGCTGTTTGTTAACCTGACTGAGGGCGAATGTAATGAGTTTGGAGACTACTGCTTGACCAAAGGACACAAGTGCAAATCCCATATGTCCTGCTTAAACGTCCTTGAACATGACAGTGATTACCCAGCAGCTCTAGTAGCACCTGTGTTGGAGCTGATCCTGAACTCTGACCTTATCTCACCTTGTTTTACTACGCATGTCAAGAGGTTTTGTGTCAATGTTTTTTTAATGTTGGTCAAAAACATGTGAATAGGTTTTCACGAGGGCTGTGTGTCAAGGAATGATAAATCTGTGATTTGATATATTTTCACCATTGACATACAGTATTTACACCATTCTCATTTTCAGCAATAGCTACTGGACTGACTGCCAAGTGAAAAACATGATTACAAATCTTAGTGGAATGTCTGCATGAGCTAAGAAATAGAAACATCCCAGTTTTCAGTTTTTAGCATTTTTCAGATAATCCATTTTTTTTGTATCATTTTAAAATTGTTTATTTACCTTAAAGCTTCTGAAAACTTTTCATTATAACATTCATGACTAAATATCATAAGTAAAAAAAAGGTATTATTTATGTTAAGATTTGATAACACTTAAATTCTATACGTATACTATTGTATATTTAAAACACTTAAAGAGTCAGATTCAAATGTTATGTTACTTGCTTCGTGCAAAGAAGTATGTCACTGGAGCTTCGCCCACTTCAAATTAATGAGAGAAGCACAGAGAAAACAAGAAAAACTGAAATTTCACGTGAAATAAACCACACGCAAAACCACATCACTCTTGTCCATTACAGTCATTTCTTATTGGCAGTGTTCACTTTAAACCAAAAGACGTTAGGAACAACTTCATCCAGCAAAGGCATCGGTGCCTAATGAAATTCCATCAAGTGTTCTCAAAGAGTGGACTGAAGAACTGGCCAGCCCCCTCAATCATCTCTTCCTTTTTGCTTGTGGCATGTTCCCTGAGCAATGGACAACTGCCAGAGTGACCAACATATTCTCACTCCCAACTCGTCACACATTGCATCGCTTTTTAACGCCCTGGGTACCCCTTTAGCATTTAGGGCTCAAGTTAGCAATGGTAAGCAACAATAAATATGCAATGTCTGGTTAGACTTTCAAAAAAAAAGGGTTAACGCTGTGAAACATCGCCATTTTGAAATGGCACGTTGTTAAAGTAGGCACCAAATATTATTCTATTTTGTCCTGAATGGACCCCTGGGTGAGTGCTCCGTCTTCTTCTGGTCATTAGTGAAGCCACTGAGTGGTTGAATAAGAATATTTGTTAAGCCATTGTGCTCCTTCTGAGAGTAAGAAGAGTTCCTTTATAATCTTAAAAGTCTGTCTTCAGGCCATCTTCACTGTGTATACTTCAACCATGAGCTAGGCTTATTTAATCAGTTCCTTGGTACCCTGTGTTTATTTTGGAAGCTCTTCATAGTCCTTTGGACTCCTTATGAGACTGACAGGCTCTTTGTGAACCACGGCCGCTGGTGTTGTTGCTCTTTTCTTCTTGTCAGTGATATGACCCTGCTGACTGACCTTATTTCTTCCTCAGGTCATGACTATAAACATAGAGCCATACAAAAGGTATTTGAGAACAACATAAAACAACAAAGGTTTAGCTTAAACTACAGTCCCTGCACCAACCCAGGTACATGAGTCTACAAACGACTGTCACACTGGGTTCATGGTGAACTGCAGCCAAACAGATACTTTTTATACACTTCAATATTTCCAGCTAGATTAGTCTTTGAAATAAAAGGTTAAGAAAACTCCAATTCATTTTTTAAGGGCATTACATAATGTTGGATGTTTTGATTACAATGGGAAAACATTACTTTTTTAATCTTATGTATATTAAACTGCATACTTGTTCTTGCTGAATGGTAAACGATTCTGCATATTATATTTTTATAATATACATGTGGCTATGTGTTGAGGCTCAAAAAAAAAAAAAAAAAAAGTAGGCACCAAAGGTACTTGGTTAGGTTTAGGAATACATCATGGTTTGAGTTAAAATAACTGCGTATGTCAGTTAACATGTAAGTTAAGTAACGTTACTTGTGCAACTCACACAATTTATGTAAATTAAATAAAAGTATTAAATGTTGACTTTTTGCTTCACACAGAAAACAAACACCAGTCTCCTGGTAGCTCCCTTTCTGGCCCTCAATCCACCCGCTTACTCTGGCCTTTCTGTTAAACCTTTACAGTCCAAAACGGACGTTACAGTGTTTCCCTCACTGTGTTGAACTATGATTCTATGGGGATATGCATTACAAACTGATGCCAATGGGTCTTGGCCATGCGTCCATATCAAGCGGGAAGCTTCCGAACTGAGACCTGATGCGAACGCGGAAGTCACTTAAACCTGCATTCTATCGAATGGCCAGCAGGGGGTGACTCTTTTGCAAAAAGAAGTCCAGTTCCATTAGAAATAATAGTTTCATGTCTTCTTCAACACAACATGATGTTCATTTAGTAAATTACGGTCCCATTGGGGAGGAAAATAGACCATAAAGCAGAGTATGCTACAGGGCGGGATTATCTATGATTGACAAGTCATTACCATAACGACTTGTCAAGGCTAGACTGACTCGTACCCACAGCACTGTGTAAATTTAACCAGAGCTATTGAAAAAGCTTATTAGAAGTTGGCTGTTCACTTTCTCTGTTGAGACGCTAAGCTTGCTAGACAAAATTGTCAGCCCTGTAAAAATGACAGTTTATGTGAATTACAGATGCACCTAGCTAAGCAAACTAGCTAGCGCCACACACAGACGTTAGCTCCACCGTCTCGTCCAAATATGGTCACGTCCAGCGCCGCTGGCTGCAAAAACTCAACATGTTGCTACCCTATTGGCCAAACTCGAGGCTTCAAAATGGGTGGCGTCACCATGACTACGTCCACTCCTTATATATAGTCTATAGTCCATATGTGACGAGTTGGGAGTGAGAACATGTTGTATTGACCCCAATCCATAAAAGGGACTCAAAATCAGATTCATCAAAGTACTGTCCCATATTACTGCTTACTGTCATCAGTAAAGTGATGGAATCCATTGTTCTAAAACAACTACAGGATACCTCTGATAAACAATTTGGTTGGAATAAATTACTGCACAGTTGACCTTCTCAGTTTTGTCCCAGGTGTAGAGCAACATCCTTGATAGAGGCAGTGAAGTGTGCATTCTTGTGCTAGATATAAAGGTTGCATTCGACCAGGTTTGGCACAATGGCCTTTGTGTAAAGCTCACGTCAACTGGAAGACTACATATATGGCTCCTGAATTACCTTAAAGGAAGATCAATCAGAGTTGTGCTCTCAGGTCAGTCTTCATCATCATCATGCATGGATGTCCCATCAATGCATCAGTACCTCAGGGATCTGCTCTTGGCTCATTAGTATTCTCCATCTTCATAGATGATGTTGTGGAACAATGTGGGAACAACATGTTGACTCCACCATCTTTGCACCCATAACATTGCAAAATGGGTGGTGACAAACTTAAACAAAAGACCTGAAAAGTGGGCTGATGCCTGGAATGTCACGTTCGAGTCCAGGAAGTGTAAGGAAATGGTCCTGTCAAGAAAGTAAAATCTACCTCTCTTCTTTGGGAGCACTAAAATCAAATTCAGAGAGTAGATGGAAATTCACTACGCAATGACAGAAAACCCTTGCAAAAATCTGCAAATGTGCCTGGATAACATCTTGGAGCTCTGTGGAAGTTGACCAACAAGATTGATCCAGAGCCAATGTCTACAGAACCCAGGTCATCCTGCCCAGCCAGATATCATCCAGGAAAAGGAACTAAAGATCATTGGAGGATGAGGTGGATGAGGTCACTAAAAGATTATGCCATCCAAAAGTGAGCCGTCTTTTCAAGTTGCACACTTCCAACTATCCAGCAGAAATGAAAGCACTTCTACCCTCAGTTCACGTCCCTGGTCGAACTACTCAGAGGTTACCAACAAGCCATGCCTTGTCACTCCCCAGACACCAAATGCCTTGACAGGAGCTTTCTCCATTCTGCTGTAACAACATGGAACAGCCTTCCCCCTGCTGTTTTCTGTGACATTACATCAAGTAGAGTTCAAGCCTTCAAGAAGAGACTGAATAAACACTTTCTCAACATGGGACTGTAATCCTAAAGCTCAAGGACTTAATACATACACAAATCAGGCTCATATATATTCCTGAGTAGCTGCAGATCACTGATTGCTTCTCTGAATTGTGTTCATGAAGCTTCCGCGTAAGCACAAGAAAAAAAGAAAAGGCTAGTTTTATTTAATAAATTCTCACTTTTTACACTGTACTGATCTTTACATACTTACCTAATACAAACTACTAATGCCAACATGAATTTTAGCCGTCAATACCGGGACAATTTTCCCATATAGACTGGTTCAAGAAGAGTGTAAAATATTGTTCTGGTTAATGTGGATCAAAATTCCCTTTATTTATTTTATTGCTTTAAACATGGAGGGACAACACATATTAAGTCAATAAATAAATGTAATGTAAATGTGTTAGATTTAGCCAAGACGCTAGTTTTCATCCACAGTGCCTGGACAGGTTGATACCAATACTAAGTATTTATGCTCACTTTAATACACAGGAGAACAGGAAACTAAACATATTCACATCCAGTTCTGAACTTAAACAAGAACTTTGGATCAGAAATGAATGTTTTGATTGGGTTGGTATATTCTCATAATCATCTACAGTTATTAGTCAAGTATAAAATGACCTGCCAGGGGCGGACATGTTGCTATGGTCAGATTGTATTAGTTATAGTGATATCCGCTGGCAGCCAGCGAGACTGGTGTCATTAGTGAAATACAAGATGACAAGCTGCCATTACGGTGTCCAGTTGTCTGTTGACTGACATTAATTTGACATGTATTCAAACACTGTGCAGTGCAAATTGCTAAAGTGTCATTTTGATGGCAACTGTGGCACAAGCGCTGCGTAATCAACTAAATAAATCATGATTAAATGAGTAGTCTGCACTGAAGGAAGATGGTATGGTAATGAATGGATTTTTAAGTGGCACAACTAAATGACGCACCAAATACCTCTGTAAACCACCTTAGTAATTATCACGTCTGTATTTATGTATAGCACTTTACAATAAAGCCAAAAGGTTTCTTTGTCCTTCAGTTCATATTTATTTGTAAAATAAAGTGTTGATCATTGAAACATTTGACTAGTTAAATATATGACACAAACATTTTATTGACTTATAAGAACACAAATAGTTATCTACAATGACGATGAGTTTTCTAGCCTTACAACAGTTGGAATATAGACCATTTTTTTTGTACAGGAACTGAAAATACAAAGTTACAGTAAACATGCCTTTTGATAAAAATATCTTTACAAAAAAATGTACATTTCTATACAACAGTTGTCACATCTCTACAAGCCCCACGATCCTGGTTAAAACCTGCAACGATTCCAACAAACTGTCAGTATATTGTTTCAGCATTATTTTAAACTTAATAAAAATTTAGTCTCCTTTAGTCTATTGATATTTGAAATAAACATGATAAGGACTATTTACAGGGAAAAATAAAAGTGGTTACTGAGCCAGAAATGTCTAAAAGTGACCCAGATAAAGTACAACAGTTAAAAGCAATTGTTTATGTTTTTTTATAGTATTTTTGCAATTTTTTTGACACATCACCATACTGTGCATTGATTAACAGGTTACCAGCAAAAAAGATTAACATGTAGCAGAGCCATTTTCCTTAGACATGTTTTTGGATACAAAAATAGTGCTAAATATTACACATTATTGTCATTCACCAGACACTTATTTTCAATGAGCTGCAGGACAGATGTTTTATTTTATGTCTTTTTTTCAGCCATCACTGCCAGGGTTGACACTTGTGTTCATGAAATTGTGCAAGGTGACCATTCCTTCACATTGAATTAAATCTCTGTTTAAAAGGTCTGTTCAGCCAAATCACAACAGTAATAATTTCTTACTTACCCCTGGTGATTTGGTTTTATCTGCCCAGGTTTTGTGCTAATAAGATATAATACCAGTGAACAGATTTTCATTTATGGTGTTCAAAACTTTAAACAATTACAAATATTAAACTATAAAACCATCTTCAAATAGAATAGTTAAAACTGTCGGCAGAGGCATGTGTGGATTTCCCAGAGTAAATTGGATATTGTTTCTGAAATGATTTTTTCAAATCCCATTTTTTATGCTTCGAGTGCGCATCTCGTTTACCTTGATTGCCCTGGGGAGGCTACAAGTCTCAGGGGCTGATATCCCAAAGCCTGTGCAAATAAAACCACAATTCCTTGCTTGACTAGACACCACTAGGCTTCAGGAAATGTTTTTTCTTTTGTTTAATTTGGGTGAAACAACCTATTTAACTACCAACAGCACTGAATCAAATGAGTAAACTATTTCATAAATTCAGGATTTCTAATGCTATTCAGTAAGTAAAGAATAAAGTTATTCCAATGACAAGAGGCCTGTTTGCTGTCATGCGGTCACTTCTACTTTTAAAAGAAAACATCCTCGGGAGGAGTTATGACACGCTCACAACTGGACGTTCATGCTTCAGTCTGATTGAAATTTGACACTGAAACAGCGAGTCTCTCCAGCGTCCAGCCAGGCCTCTCATTCAAGAAATATTGACTGTTTATATCACTGCCCAATGCAGTTACACAAGCAGCGGAGAAGTAGAGATGTCCCTTGGCTGCAGTGAGTGCAAGGATAACCCTGTGGTGTAAAATGATAAATAAATCTAACTTGTACCTTGAACGAGGGCAATGAAATTAAAGCGTTTGATAAGAAGCTGTTTGCTAGCTCCCGCAGTTTATGCTTACAACCTTGTTTATGCTATTTTCTCTCACTTGCTTTTCACCATACAGTGTGAGTGAATATTGTCTGGTGAAATCCTGTCTGACTGCACCTTTAGCAGTGTTAGCAACTGCAGCTAATACCAGGTGTGTCAGCTGATTGCTCAGAATTATGACTTACATCAGCACTATTAAACCTGTTTAAATAGTGGTCAAAAAGCTTTTTTAAAAAGGACATAAGTTGTTGGCATAATGTTGGCTAATACACATCATCAGCCTAATTGATGCTACTGACCAATCAGCTGACACACTTGCTGCATAACAGCTGTAGATCCCCACACCTACCTCCTTCTGAGAATGGCTTTAAAGTAAAACTTAAAGCTTGAGACAACAAACATGCCTATGTCACATCCTTGTTTGGGGTAAATTTGTTTGTTTTGCACACTGGGGAAAATGGGCAAACATTATGTGAATAATTAACAGTAGAACACGCTGATATCCAGACACAATTCACTTTGCGGCAATTTATTTAAAATGAGGTTAATAATAAATCACTCAGCAGAAGCTCAAGCTGCATTTAAATTTTCTGAATGTTAGCAGCTCCATATGGCGGCAATATAACAGACTAATCTGAACTTGTAGCAATCATGTACATCATGTTAGTACACTGCACCAAATGAGTGCAATCATCTAATGCTGGGATGCTCTGCTTTGTGTCTGACCACAGTTTATACTTCACTTTAATTGGCATTTTATTAAATGATTAATGGAATACTGTTTGTATTGTCTCACCACTTACTTTGCTTGTTTTAAGGCAGTACTGGACATTGTGTCACCTTAGATTTTTCCATATTTATTCAGAAATGTAAGCGATCTGGATCACACACTTAGATAAAATCAAAGCCTCTCAATACATAACATACAACTTCCACTGTTTCCAAAAAAACTTGCCTTGCTCCCTTGCCTGCATAAGACAGAATCGATGCAGGATGCAGAGGGATGTAGAAGAGGAGAAGGAGAAAGGGCGTTGGCTCCTGAACAGCAGCAGTCCATGTTGGGATGCACAAGCTGAGCAGGGAGCAGCGCATTCAGACGTTGGGGCACTGCTCCCTGGCAGGAGGCCTGTGCCAGTGTTGGCTCTCTACCACAGGAAGCTCTTTCTGCTTCTGAAACTTGGCAGGAGTAGGAATATATGATGGAACAGCCCCACAGGGCATGTGTGTGATAAATGGATAAAGCTGGATAAAGTTATGCTCACAGCTATTGGCTTATGTATGAGTCAAATCCAAACCAGACAGCACCGATGTTTCATTCATTTTCTGAAAACCATACTGCTGTCGCATGGTTTTGCTGAGTGTCATTTATTCATTTGATGTTTGAGCAAAAACATAAATTCATTGAAAAACAGCGCAAACACATTTCATAAAAAGCAGCAACAATTTGATCATCAACAACATGTTCCCTTCTTTTCACGTAATTTAATTTATAAATCAGAATAAAAAAACATTCATTTACTTCCTTTTCCGTTTTATTTTTTTCAGGAACAGGAGTAGCGCATGATACTGTCAGCCTCTTGCAATGAAATATAAATTGCACAGAGAAACCAATGATGAAAACTCAGGCCAATGCATTAAAATAGGTCTTGGATACATTTTCTTTAGAGAGCGCATCACATTTGGTTTGCGCTGCACAGTTGGGCATCTAAATGTAATTCAGCAGCTCTTGAACGCAACTTACAGTCCAGAATGGGTGTCTTGATCCTTCAGAGAACCATATTCTGTCTCTCCAAGGTGATGATGAATTCTAATACCAGTGACTCGGGATTTCTGCTGCCTCATCCTGAAGTGATAAAGGAGAAAACTGATGAAAACACATTATAGGACTGTTGTCTCCTCCTCAAATATGGTGGCTATTTATAATGCTGTAAATCTGACGAGGATTAGGCTGAGTTTTAAAGCTTGTGTGTTTTGAATGGCCTCAGAAATATCTTGGGAAGTGCAGAAATATTTGCTGGTAGCTGGAGCTGCCTCCCTAATCCTTCTGGACATGACTTATTGAGGTTCTTCTCACAGTGATTTTCTATCCTTGGTAGGCCCGCAAGCAAAACATTCACATGTCCACAACAACCTCAAGTGGGATTTTTAGGTTTTTAAATGTATGTGCTGTGAGGAGGTTTTGTGAATCCTCTACTGATAGAATTTTTAAAACGGCAGACATATGGAGAGGAAATGGAAAACTGCAGTGTAACATGTGGTCTCTTAAGAGGTGGATTGAACTGGGACATCAGATGCCCGGATGGACAGATGGACAGATGTGCGGCATTAGCTATGAACATTTTTGCTAGTTCGTACAGTACATTTTTTTTCATAGCGGTATTCATTTTAAAAGATTATTCCAATTTGAGTAAGTGAATAAAAACAAACTGTAGCATTAAAGAAGAAAGAATCACTGGTTTTATTATAAGCCTCATTCATTTTATTATCAGCCTCACTCAACAATAACTAATCTGATTAGTGCAACAGGTCAATACTTCAAGTCGGCTATCTTCAGTGTTTATAGGTTATTGGTAAGTGCTGAAGTGCTGTCAACCACTTAAATCTTCTTCTGGTTTGCTCCCGGAGTTTAGCATTTTTTAGCAAAAACAATTTGACATTTTGGGAAATACGCTTATTGGCTTTTTACAGATTAAACATGATGTGTTTTTAGTGAGCTTTGCTAGTAAACAGATTTTCTCACCTTTGCACAGAATCAAGGTAGCTGTTTCTCCCTGTTTCTAGTCTTTATGCTAAGCTAAGCTAAGCTAAGCTAACTATCTACTGGCTCTAACTTCATACAGTATTTAGTTACAGACTTGACAGTGATATTGATTTTATAATCTAACTCGCGACCGAAAAGCGAATAAGCATATTTCCTGAAATGTCTTACTGTTGGTTCAAGCTAAACCTCAACAGTGAAGAGTATTTCAGTAAACAAGCAAGTGAATCCAGCTTCTAAACAATCAAGATGCATTTGCATGCAATAATACCAGCTACTTTTAAGCTGCCAGAGTTTAGGAATGAATGGGTCCGTAACCACTAGGAGTGACATTTTATGTGTATGATTTGTATCTGGCTTCACTTTTGGCTGTGTCGTCAATATAAAAAAACAACTTAAAAGCCATAATCATTAAAAAAGCATGAAGACTTAAATGTCACTGGTGAAAACATGACTAGAATGTCTTTCTTTTTGCTGATGAAAACTAACAATCAAATGACCAAATTTCTGTCAAAAAGACTACTGTTATTACTCAAAACCAGGTGCCGAAATGAACACTGCTTTACAGTCTCTAATGGACAGTCACTTATTGGATTTTCCTTTGCTCACCAAGCAGAAGCAAAAGAAGACTGTAACAGAGATTAACTCAATGTTACATCAACAATCTGCGACTCATAAACACAGCTAAGCATCCCCGCTGTGAGGAGCCAGCCAGCACTGAGCCAACTGATGATGTGGCTGCATCATTACCCACACCCTTAGATGCGAGAGGCAGGAAACTCTTTACCTTGGGCCTCGCCATTCAGACCCCCTTCCACACAATTCAATTAGATGAATGTTGTTTATGGGCAGTTCTGGCCCATTGGAATGCCATTTTTGCTCCCTCTGTTGAATTCGGCATTAGCTGCCCTTCAGTGGAGCTGGTCTTCCAAATGTCAAAGAGCTTATGACTGAGGAGATGATTAACGGATGTTTAGAGATGCTCAAGGCACAGTTCAGTGGTTACAGCTTTTAATGAGGACCCGGTGTAAGGCCTTTAATGAGGACTGGCTGCAAGAGCCTCCAGGACCTTTAGCAATCTTGTAGAACAACCTCACAGCTGCTGTAATGGACACTTGAATTAAGCAGATATCCAAAGCTCTTACCTGGTCTCAGTTGTCAATATCCGATACATGGTTCTCTATCTGAAAAGGAGAGAGAGGAAGCTCAAATCAAGGATACAGTGTAGAATTTTAATCTGAGCACATAGGTTGTATTGAATCTTTTCTAAAGGTCATCGCTGATACACGCTCGACGAGAACAGCCACGGCAACCTGCCGAACGGTCTTTGTGGTACATGATCACCATCTGCGATCAATGTGACCTTGAGGAAACAAATAAATCTCTTCCACCACGTCTCTGAAAAATAATGTCTTCTATTAGCGAGAGCAGCAAGCTTTCATCAAGGATAGCACGCCTATGCTCACCTGGTTAATGGCTAAATATAGCATAATAGAGAGGTCAAAAGCTTGGCCACATTGCATGGCTGAACCCAGATGAAACCAATTACTTTGATGTCAATGGTTGAAAATGAAAAACTGTGCGGTGGGAAATATAACAGAGCGGCCATATGGTTTACTTAATACTTCTGCAAAATTATGGGAAATAATGTTTTAATTGCTGTTCAAAATGGAGGAAAGTTAAAGGGCACAAACATTTGAACACAGCAGTGAAAAGAAGACATAATTACATATTTTATTTTAAATGCTTCAATGAGATTCAGTTTTTAATATGCAAAGCACAAAAAGGATGAAAACCATTCCTTTCAATGAAAATCAATTAGGATGCCAATGTGCCATTTCTGACCTGAGCGCCTTCATCAGACACCAATTTGTTTATAAAGTATAAAATCTTTCCGCCAATTTTCCCATTGAAAACATGGTTATGGGTCATGTGGGATTTCTTTTAAATGGACATTGTCTAGATAGATATCCACAGATCAGCCTTTTTTCTAGCAGTTTCTTTACTTATGCTACTTCTTCAGTGACCTTGTGAAGAAAAAGCTCTTCATTCTTTTCTACATCCACCACTTCACGGTCAGATCCACACCAGTCCACGCTGGTCCCATCTTGAGTCCTCTGCTATAATTATAGCCTGTAAGTATGTGTGAGCCTGTGCCTGTGTGTGGGCCTGTGAAGAGCCTTTCTTCTACTGTTTGAGCCGGGGTCGACAGGGAGAAACTGTCAGTCCAGGCGCCCTCACCATTCACTCATGTGAAGCCCCGCTCTCTCAGATCTGTGGCCATGAATAATTCTGGAAAATTAACTTTCAGAAGGCGAACATTGTCTGCCCACTTGAGATCTCCCAAAGTGCCTGGCTCTCTCTCTCTCCCTCCCTGTCAGCCCTGTCAACTGTTTCTCTTACCAGATGGTGGCTGCCCTCCTCATCGTAGTCGTCCTCGCCTCCATCGGTCATCTCTCCCGCCTCCACGTCTAGCGCTCCCTCGCCAGCCTCCTCCCCCGAGTTTTCGGCCGTCTCTGACACAGACTCCTCATGCAGGGAGTCGCAGTTGTCCTCGTACTTTCTCTGGGCCTCTGAGTGAAAAAGGAGGGCACAGAGATTGCACTCAAGAGTGTGATCACACATCGCATAGTGGTAGAAGAGTTTCTTTGACTGGCCTTTTCTCTTTTCAAACTCAGAAACAAAGCAAAGTGCTGCCACCACTAGTGAGGCTGCACTGCTCGATACACGTCTAGAAGTGACCTAGTAACATACACCATGTCAACACCAAACACTTTGTACGCTACCGTCGTCCATAGAACAGAACAGACACACTCATTTTAAACAATGCAGCTGTATACACCAGGTGCACAAATTCTTGTATTTAACTCAAGCTTTACAAATGTAACCGCAACCAGAAGCTTCTATTCTTAGCTTTCCACTTAACCCAGGTGAGTACATGACTACATTAAGTGAGTGAGTGAGTGTAGACACTGATGGAGGACTGCAGCTGTGCTGCTTTCGCTGTGTAGGCAAGGTGTTAGCGCTCTATGCTAAGCAAGGCTAAAATGTCTGGATACACTAAATGCTCTTGTAAAACTCAACATATATAACTTGAGACATTTGGGTGTCATGCTAATGTTCTACTTGACACACTGTACCAAATTTCTTTTAAATGTTTTATTTGATTTTAAATTTCATTTTTAGATACCACACATTGTTGTTGAACAATGTATACTGTATTTTCCTGAAGAACACAAATAAATTAGCAACCTTGGTGTCATCTTTGAAGTCAAAGTTTAAGATAAACACATTAAATCTATGGTTCAATCATGTTTTCTGCATCTTAGAAAGAGTGGACCATTACTCTCCAAAAACCTAGAAATTGTTATTCACACCTTTGTCATTCTCTTTGCTCTCTGGCATCTGCAAACAAAACTTAGCCGCCTGGGCTTTTAACTGAACCAAAAAGACCAAATTCCATAAATTCTGTCATCCCTGCACTGGCTACCTGTTTTTCGAATTGATTACAAAGTCTCACTGGTACCTTTAAAGCCCTGAGGGACACAGACCCAAGTTATATTCAAATACAGATGGGAGAGACCAAAACATCTCAAGGACAATTTAAAAGCCCAAGAAGTTAAAATCTTTATGGTAAATTACCTTGTTAACTGGCTCTTTTACCACATTTTGGCCCTTACATTTTAAATATTTCTGCATCCCACCACCTGCTAACTGTTTAAACAAACATTTCCTTCTGAGCAGAAAACCTTCATCATTGTTAGCTCTACAGTCTAGTTTAGTTTTCATTCTCACTCAAATCACACAACAGTTTGCCTGGAGGATGACCAAAACATGGTGTGATTTATTTGGTGTCCAACTGTCATGGAGTTAAAAGATAAAATGCTTCAGAGTTTGAAGAAAACATTGCAAACATGCACAATGCAACATGAAGTCTGAATGACCTTCACAGTGAGCTGCACTCCGAGACTGTCCTGTAGTGTAAGGCATCTATAAAGACCTCTCATATAAACTGAGTCAGCGTGGCGTTGACATCTGTCTATGTTATGATGGAGAGCTCTACTGCTCTTATCTCCCACAATGTCACTAAGACTTATGGCCAGCGTGTGTGCCCTTAATTTCCCTTCCTCCGTGGTTGGTTGTCCTTTTCCCTTTTTTCTCCCAGCTAGCTTTTGTTCTGCTTCTCACCAGACTCGGCTCTCTGCTGCTTCTCGATCTTCTCCAAGCGTCCCAGCAAAGAGTCGATCTTCATCTTGATCTGAGTCAGCTCCCGTTTAATAGTCTGAAGCTGGTCCGTCTTCACTGCTGAGGAACAGAAAGAGATTCATTTATAGCTACTTCAAGTTGGGTTTATTTTGTCCTAATTTCATTTGTACACTCATTTTAACGATGCCGCTTCATAAAGTTTATCACAGACTGCATGCTGTCATCTGTTAATACTTTTAGTTTTTAGTTTTGGATATCATATCATCACTCTGAGTCACACTTTCCTCAGGGAAGAACATCTCGAGCTGGCCAACAGTAAAGTTATCCTGCTGAAACTGTGGACCTGCTGCTTTCAATTTGAAGATTAGTGCATGGCTTACGCCCACCATGCTGTGCAGTGCTGCTCAAGTTTTGCTCAATAATGCCAGTATTTGAACAAGCTGTATGTTATCTTTCAGTTGGCATTACATGATTATATAAAACATGGGGAGTGTTTACACTTTAAGACAGTATCTGATTGGTGCATATTATAAATGGCAGCTTTGTGTCTTCAGGTTTTAAGCCTTAATCCTGCATCCCCCTTTTTTGCAATCGCCATTAAATGTATAAATGTACATTCTATTGGTACCTCTCTACAGTATAAAGTAATTTTCATTGTCTTTGGCGGAGTCTGCCATTCCCGTGTGATGTGAAAATTGCCTTCACATGCATGAGGGATTAACAGGAAATTATGCAGTATGTTAGTCCAGCATTACGGTTTCAATTAATATCAGCCTCACGCTTTACTGTTCATTCTCCTATAGCCATATTAGAGCTGTGTTTAGTCATTGTAAAGCAAATTGATCAAGTCCTACTATTGCTGCTTCACAAAATAATCCAACAGGAGAAACACAAGAGTGGTTTTCATTTTAAATTGAAATCTTTATTTCGAACATGCAAGAGAAAGTATAAAAAAATAAAACAAAAAAAATAGGAGAAAAAAAAACAACAGATGAGCAGCAAAAGTACCCTACTTTCCTGTGTTAACATACTTTTATCACATGTGCGAAAAGGAGTAGGAAGAAGTAAAACTTATGTACTCCTACCCCTTTAATTCTTACATACCTTGAATTAACAATTTTTATATATATATATATATATATATATTATATATACACACACACACACACACTTTATGTACACAATAATAGTGACCACTGACAAGTATTTATTTATCTAACCTCGATTATGTACTTTTTCAAACAGCAAAAAATACAACAAAAACCCCATACAAACAAACGAAACAAAAACAAAGGAGCACTCCTACTTTTACTACAGTGCTTCTCGATACCTCTTGAAAATAATTTCTTTGTAAATTTTTTTGAAAAGGAATATGTTTGGGCATTGCATTAGGTTCTCATTTAGTTTATCCCACAATTTAACTCCGCAAATTGATAAACATCATCTTTTCCTTGTTGTTCTAAATCTATTAGTCTTAAAATTTCCCCTTCCCCGTAAATCGTACCCTCCCTCCCTCCCTCCCTCCCTCTCAGAGAACTTCTTTTGTATATTCCCAGGCAGTAGTTTATTTCTTGCTTTGAACATGAATACTGCAGTTTGATATTCAATTAGATCACGGTATTTTAGCAATTTAGACTGTAGAAACAATGAATTTGTGTGATCCCGAAATCCAACGTTCTGAATGATTCTCATGGCTCTTTTTTGCATTATGACTAGTGGCTGTAGTGAATGTTGATAAGTGCTTCCCTAAACCTCTACACAGTAATTCAAATAAGGTAACAATAGTGAACAGTACAGTATGTGAAGTGATTTAAGACCCAGAATGTGCTCAGCTCTTGCTAGGACTGCAATAAAGCAGTCACAGGAATGTATTTGTATCTTCGGTGATAAATCAGTCGCTCTTCTGTATTTCTGATAAAGTAGCTGCTCATGGACAGACCAGAAATCACAGGTGTCACACGGTATGGTTATTATTCTATAGGCAAGCATACAATCTAAAACATGTTTCCAAATATAAATTAATATTTCCCTTGTTTAAAAATATCTTTGCAGACTTTTACAGAATAGCCGTACTTTCGGGAAAAGTATAGAAAATTGACAGCTGCTTATGAACTTAATGCCAAATTCAATTCTCAGAATATGTTATAAAATTGCATAAAATAAATCATTATCAAACTGTGTAACACAGAGAACACAACTGTCCAAACAGCAAATTTCAACATAGCATAGGGAGTATAGTAAAAGGAACTTAAGCTGTGAAATGTTCAAATGATTCTTTAGCAGATGAAAAGCACCTCATCCCTGAAATATCCACATTTTATTATTTGTTTGAAGTCGAAATGTGAATAACCATTGGCATGTATTGAACATGATGCAAAACAGCGCTTTTGTCTTTTAATCCAGAATAGTAAAAAAAGATTTAAATTTTATTTTAAGGCTTAAGACTTGTGTTTAGAACACTAAGATGTATTAAAAAAAAACAAACATACCATTGTGTTTCAATTGCATTCTGACATTTTATACACTCACTGCAACTTTGTCTGATCATTGCCTCACTAACAATTCCGCATGAGAAACAAGGGGCACAATTTGCCCTCCTACGGCTTCTGTTTACTGCCTCATGAATAATTGCTCTCCCCTTCCTGCTTTGCTTTGGGTCTTACACTCAGTGTTCACTCTACAATACATTTCTCAGCTTTGGGTAAATTAAGTGTAAGCGTATCATGTCAAAGTTTGAGTCTTAACCTTGATATGTCATATTGAAATAACATCTGCTGGAAAAAAAGAACATCTAAAAAAAGGACGTCACCATTAATTCAATGTGGCCCGTCTCACGGTTGCTGAAACGTGTACTCCTTAGCAGCTTGAACTGAGCAGATTAAAAAATTTAGACTATAAAGTAATAAGATAATCTTATTCCTTAACCCTCGGCAGCTGAAATGTGTCATCTTTTTGAGAGGAGGGGGGAAAACAGGCACCAGAAGTTGAGGAGAAAACATAAAATTCTCTTTGACACCTATCAGATTTTGTCAGGGCTGGAAAGAGGATGGATGAGTGCTCGGTAAACAAACCCACGAATTCCTGTAAAGCTTGAGCCGGAAAATCAGAGGCAGGAGACACGTACAGAATCAAAACATTACTTGTCTGGTATCATGTCTGCATGAGGCTCTTTAAGTTAGTTTCTTTGATGCATATTTACACCCACGCCACATCACAATGCAGAGCCCGTCCTACAGAAAGCCTGTGGACTATTATGTATGTATGAGCATAAAAACATGCAGAAATTATAACGATCTACGGCCAGAGAAGATGTCAGCGCCTGATAGAAAAATTCTCACTTATTAGCTAGATTCATTAAAAGACGATATTTTAATCTTTCGCTAGCATTCATGCTAAAAAACAACACATGCTGCCCAGGTAAGATCCAATGCATTCTGTGTTGTATTTGTTAATACTGCATCCAAATGGAGCAGGATGATTAGGTATGCATGAGAAAGAGAGAGAAAAGGGGTGTAATAATGCCAGAAGGAAATGTGTGTGGAAATCACAAGAGTGAATCTCATGTTGTTGTGTAAAGCAGCCATCGACCCTTAAGTTACAGAGAAGCAGGAAATCGACCTTACTGCGGGGGGGGTATAAAGGATATCTCGATGGTGGGACACGCTGAAGTGTTTTTATCTCCTTCGCAGTATCACCTGCTTCCAATGTGTACAGGCCAACATCCATGAATGTGCACACCTCTACGCTCACTTCCTTATTCTAACATTATCTGAGCTCGCTCTGGCCAGCTTACTAGTCGTCCTTTGATGATAAGAAAGTGTTGAACAGTTTCTAATTTATCGCCGCCTCCAGGCCTTTTTTCCTTTTGTGCTGTCAGTCACATGAGCTGCGGAGAGAAAACATACACATCCTAATCCAACATCGTTTCATCAACGCAGCATCTTGAAATAACCCGGGCTAAAAAAAAGAGAGAGGGTAAAAAAAGCCATTGTTATTTAATAAGCATTAGGAAAGATTTAGGGATGAGTAATGGATCTAATTTTAGGACCTAATGATGAACTGCAAAAATTATATCTTGCGGATAGTGAGAATCTCTTGAATCACTGGTCTGTGTAGATTAAACCAGACAAAAAGGTTTGGGGCTGGTGACGCCGATGTAAAAAAAAGTTACCAGCTGACATACAAACATTAGTGGCATTCTGTGAGCCAGGTTTTTAAAGACACAATGGAAGAAGCCTGATTTTAAAACTATTTTTAATACTTGGTCATGCACTGATGTACGCCTACATTACAAAAGACACCTGTACATGATGTGTCTTGTGTGTTTTATATTATTATATGGATACTGTTTTAAACCCCTTAACAAGCAGCACCCAGAATCCAAGCACTTGTTACATGATTTAGGATGGCATCCTGGTAAATTCCCAACTTTACATCGTTTGAACACCTCATGATTCTATCAGTATAAACCATTTTGAGATCCTAATATCAGTGTAAACTTTTTTAAATTAACATATTCACATTAAAAGCTGAAACCAGTGGTCTATTATTTTGTCTAATCATTACAGCTCTAGTTCAGTATCACAAGACCAATTCTGACTTTTTGACAGTGAATAAAAACTACTTTATTTTGAACATATCAGTTTTGAGCTTGTAAAAAAAAGGATGCTTGTTAAAGGGTTAATCATTTTACATTTAATTTTTTAATTAGATATTTTGACAGCGGAGTAAAAGAAAAAGAAAACACTGAGAAGGCGTACTACCCATCTTGCACACCCTACATTCAACATGTGGCTCTTAAGAAAGGGGTCAAATGGTTTATTACGATTGTGTCCCATTCCCATTGCAGCCTGTGAATTCACAAAATACAGCATAAATTAAAGATTCATTCATCATTCACAGTCTTTATTCAATAGAAAGAACTGCCCTTGTCATGTGTCAAAGTGACAATCAACAATGTGTGTCAAAGAGGGTTTAATGTGAACAACACAAATCTATCCATCCTCATGATGCTGTTTCTTTTTCTCCCTCAAGTGACTGATTACTTGTACAGCCCAAGTGGTTCAAACTGCCCACGCTAAACCACCGTGTTGTTCGGACAAGCTAACCGTATTTTGCTGTCCAATCTATCTAGGCCAAATTCAAAGCAAACAGTGATTTTTCACAGCACTGGCAGGGGCAAATTAGTCTCCCAAACGTACAGCAGCACTGCTTAGACAGAGGAGAGAATTCATTGACTCTGTCCAAAAAGAGGATGGAAGATGGGCTGTCTTTTTTTCCCCTTTCTCTATAACACCAACTGCAACTGGGTCCTCCTGACAGACCTTACCAAGCTGCTCGCGCTGATAACAGCGGCCTAGACAGGCAACAATGAAACAAACACTGTAGCCAATTACACAGGCTACAGATAGAGACTTAACATTTAGCAAAATACAGCTGACCACAGCTCCACAGAGATGGCCCCAATCTCACATTAATTATATTTAAGAGGTTATAATGCATCACCAGTTAATCAGAAGACCAAATGAGATCCAGATGGATCCTGGGTGACAGGAATAGCACTGTTTACTGTCTGAGTGCTGCTCGCAAAGCTCGGATTATATTTGTGTTTGCGATTTAGTGTTTTGCTCTACATTGCAATGTGGCTTGTTCTGAGCTGCTGGAGTGAGTTAAATAGCTTTTTGCAGTGGCACAGCGCAAGTAGTGCAGCTGAATCATGCCACCGTCTTTTTCTCTCAGAGCAATGGTTTTGAGATTTGCATTAAGCCTTCGGTTCTTTGAAAAGGACAGCACGCCATTAGCGTAATTAGGCAGTGCTCTTTTGAAAAATAAAAATGGAAACAAAGTAAAAAAATCTGGCTAGTCCAGTGTGAACACAAGTAAAAAAGCTCCTTATTGTACGTACGTTTGAGCCCGGAGGAGGAGGAGGATGTGGGAGGTCTGGAGGATGAAGAGGAGGAAGAGGAGGATGTTTTGACGGGGAAGGAGGTCTTCCCACGGCGGGAGGATGGAGCGAGCACCCTGGAGCGTTTCAGGGGGATCACGGCTCTGGGTGGGGGGGCCACTCTGCCATGGTAGTCAAACAGCCTCAAGAAAGGAAAAACCCATAAAATTACACTTCACTTCTTACACTGTTTCTAGTCTGTCTTTTCTAAGAGGCCCTATAGCATTCAGAAAGAGTCCATCTACTAGAGCTAAAAGTTTTTTTCCACTTATTTCACCATCACTTCTTTCTAAAGCCTATTATCTGTTCCCAGTATTGTATTTCAAGATAAGATTTTCTATGAATTTCTCTTGGGTCCTTTCTCTCAAATGGCACACATCAAACAAAAAGGTAGACATTGCAGTTCAAATCTAACAATATCCCTCTTTCTGTACATCTATCCGGGCCAATAAATGCATGCAAATAATCCCTTCGTGTATATTTGTGGGAAGAAGATGAAAAGAAGAGGGTGCTAAATGTCAAATGAAGGTGTCAGCTATGACTGTTCTCAGTGACAGCAGACGTCTGTCACGGCTCTCAACAAGTTGACATTTAGAAAATGTCTTCGCAGAAATGCACTCTGATCATTGGCGGATAAATGAGAGAGAAAACAAGTGTTCCTTCATCAGCATGTTTGAGTTGCATGCTTGATCTGTTCAGACATTTTGACAAGTTGACTATTTGAGGGTGCCTCTGTGGGAAGTAGTGAATTACATCTGACAAGAGAAACTTTTAATGAGGAGGAGTCATAAAATCTAAAGGTAAGCCCTATTGACTGTTTGCTAAACCTCTACCCTGAATCATGATTGTCCAATTCGTAACTAGGCACACCAGGTCTGTTAAGCACTGGATTTCTCCACATTACTAACATCCTGAAAGGCTGTTACAGTTTGAAAAAAAAAAGGACAAAAATGAGACACAAAGTATGACATAGAAAGTAAGTTATATCATACAACCCAAACAGGATTATGTTTGGGTTGTATATTCTTATCATACCTACAATACTGGGACTAATTAGTTCCACACTGCAAAACAAGAATAGTGCTTTTTCTTCTTATTTGTGTCTCCAACATGGTGAGGATGCTAACTTTTGGCCTTGAACAACAGCAAAAAACGATTTATGTAGTTGTCAAATGCATAGTTAGGATCTAGGGCTGTCCCCGACTAAGGATTTACATAGTCCAATCAGAATCGTCAAGTCCTGCCTATAGTCGACTGATAGTCGAATCATGTGTTTTTGTGCACGCCGATTGCAAGCTGAAGCTAAACTGAGGCTTATTAGGTATTGAGGCTAAAGTCAATTGCGCTGTGCCGGCAAGCAAAAGTTCTTCTTATTTTATTACTCAACGAATTGATGAAATAATGAACTAAAATCATTGTTAGCTGCAGCCCTAATGTGAATGATACATACCTGCTGTAGAAGTCGTCCCTGTAGTACTCGTAATCAAATTCATAACCACTACAAACAGAGAGATGGAAGGGGGAGGAGGATGGCAGGGAGAAAGAGATAAAGAAAGGGATGGGTTTTATTAAGGGGAGACATTTTGGATCTGTCAAAAGTAAGCAGATCAAACTCAAGCTGTTTTGACTCAAATGGACATGCTCCAGTTTATGCCTAAAGCTCAGAGCAGGTTAAGCAGCAAGCCTAAGCCATGCTGGCATGCAAAAACCACACATCAACAACAACAAAAAGTGATATACAGTCAGAGAATGAAAGAAAAATCTTTTCTTAGACCCTGGAGGGGAAAATCCATGTTTAGTACCCACTCACAATGGCTAATTTAGAATTCAGAGAAATAAAATAAAAAGAAGAAGTGCAAAGAAGGAGCTGTTTTGAAATGTTGCTATTCTCACAGGAATTTTAAATAGGATTAATGCATTATTATTTCAATTTAGAGTTGTGTAGTGTTGGTTTTTGCCTCTCCTGCGCCTGTTCCCTAATTACCACATTAGGCTGTTTTCAGCTGCAGCTATAAAATGCAAATGAGGGTTTATAATAACACAATACACAAACTAATAAATTAGTAAAATAAGATGTGCAATGCAACAAACCAACAATTCAGGAAGGTGGAAATTGGAGGGAATAGTACAGAGTACACAGAAAACGTGTCCCGTTGAATAGAAAAAACATGTCTGCCTCACATTAGACTGCAGTAAACAAGCACTGCTTTGATCTGTTTGTGACCAGGAGATGTGTACGGGGCAGAAAATCAGGGTCACGCTTAATGAAGCTTATACAACAGCACCTCCTTTGAGCTTTACAGGCCCGTGCTGAACAAACTACGGTCAAGGCTTGGAAATGTGAAGTGCCTTAAAAACTCAATTAAAAATTCAAGGTTCAAAATTAACAAAAATGTACATATTAGGAATCCTGATACATGAAATATTACTCCACATTTACATCAGTGGGAGGAGCAGGATGTGAAAGATATTTCTGGCAAGAGCTGCACATTTGCATGTCAGGAAGTATGTTGTAGAGAGGGTAAATCTTACCTATAAACAGCTGAGAGTGGCCGTTTGGAGCCTGCTTTAGGCCTGTATGGCTTTGGCTCGCCTGCCATGTTTATGTCTGCAAAAATACACAAACAGACAGGGAATTGATTGACAGTCATTTGTGTACTGCAGTGAGCAGCCTTTACGTAAATCATGCATACCCATATACCGTGTGTACCTGAGGTACCCACATACTGCTGATGCGACATCAGCGGATGACGGGATAATAATCAAGTGGAACCACTCTCACACTGTGTATAACAGACAGTTGGTAACGAGACTGATAACGTTACTGGCAAAGTGAGGCATCGCCAACAACAGCACAATTTGATGGTTTTCTTTAAAAAACAAAGAAAGGAGACGTGAGTTGGTTGATGCATAGGGAGTACGAAAGGCGTGTATTTTGAGTTACAGTGAGATGCTCTAATCATAATGTATTCCTCATAATAAAGATTACTAGATACCACTGGACTTGAACTCAAAATCTAACACATTTATTGTTAAAACTATTTGCAGTGTATGACTCCTTTTTTCCCCTTGGGGGAGGCAGCCTGGACCCACCACTTTGCTGTCAAAATTTCCCCACTTGTGGGTGTATTGGGGTTGACCCAGGGTATGAACGTCAGTAGCAAATAAGACTGGGAATCTGATCAAATTCACGATTTATAAATTAATTAGAGTACAGCTAGGCCTGTTCTTTGATGGTGTGGGTGTTTACTACGCTATGTTTCTGTTATGGTAAAGCCCTTCTAGTGTCAGTGGACAAAGTAAAACTCACATAAGCACCGCTGCTTGAAAAGGAGAAGTGTGTCGAAAGTGAAACAACAAAATCCTCACACAGAGTGACGGCTCATGATGGAAATGATGGTACCGCATATAGCTCAAAGCAGTGTCTGAGCACAAGGGAGCAAAAAAGAAGTACTACTTCATAAGTGAGTAAAATATCAATTCAAGTTTTCTGGAAGCTCTGTGCTTTTTCCACTGTAAAACTGAACTTTTCATGCGACATTTAAGTAAGTAGCAAACAAAGCTGTGCTACAGCAGGACACATTCACAAATGTTGAGGTTCATTTTGGAAGACAATTTTACCGAGGCAGGACTGAAGACCTTGTCACTGTGCACTGGAAAGATTATAAAATGAAATCCTTGTTGGAAGACAGGAGGGAGCACTTGAAAACATATAAACAATGAAAAAGAATACGCTCCAACAAAAGCTGGATGTTAGTGGAGCTTTGATTTATAGCCGGCTGTTCGTTCTTTGTATACATTTTCTTTTAACCATCAGGTGTACAGATTTGTGACCAAGCCAGTCGGTGATGTGGAATTTTTCAAATCGCTATCTGTGCCGTGCCAAGGGTGTTTCAAGGTCCTCGTATTTTGTGCATAGTCAGAGTGGTTTCCGGGAGAGGAGCCAGTGGGTCAAAATAAGCAAGTAAAACACTCAAACAGACAAGGAGAACAGCCCAGAAATTTGGGGTGTATGGCTGTATCCATGAAGTTAAGCCCAGAATGGTGCATGAGAATAACTCCTTTAACTGAGCTTTAGCAGTAAGAGTAGCATTCTCATCCATATCTGAGGTCAGGTATGAGCTGTACAAACGTTATGCTTAAAAAAAAGATGAATAAAAGACACAGAGGATTATGAAGAATATGGATCGCTTGAGGCAAAAAAGTGAGAACAACTTAATGCTTTCTGCACAGTCTGACCAAATAGTTTATTTTTTGCATGCAGTCATGTTCTCACTATAATTTTGTCCCTTTCGGCAATACGCATTTGCTTATATAATTTATGTGCCCCCCACCCCCCCAAAAAACCAAACACCAAACAAGTGGAAGCGCCCCAACCCCCCAGGAGTGGAATTTCGCTGGGGTGAAAATAAGCTTCTCTTCCCTCCTTCTCCCAGTGGCTGCTCTCACGAGAAATAGGATTAAACCCTGGTCTGTTTGTATACTACCTACTTAGACATGCTAAAACAGACTTTTTACGCCGAGCTACATGACCAAATGAGCAAACGAGTGTGTGTATGTGTGTGTGTGTGCGTGTGTGTGTGTGTGTGTGTGTGTGTGTGTGTGTGTGTGTATTTGAAAGAGCATGTTGGGTTTAACCATGAAGCTGATTTAGGAGATTATTATGATTTTGCTCATTAACCTGAAATTTTCTTACATGATCCACATGGAGACCATTTAGACCGGGTTCGAATCCACTGTGAGACACCAATGTGTCCCTGAGCAAGACACTTAACCCCTTGTTGCTCCAGAGGCATGCGACCTCTGACATACTTAGCAATTGTAAGTCGCTTTGGATAAATGCGTCAGCTAAATGAATAAACGTAATGTATTATTAAATACAGTACACTAATCTAAAAAAATTCTTCTTTATTGAGTTCATATACAGCACTCTGTTAAGACAAATCCTTGCTATTCTGTCACAAGTGTTGCATCTGCCAGAAGAAAGGCTTCCCAGTGTGATTGAGACTGTCAGGATTGGTCTGGTTCAAGAGTTCAAGAGTCCACTGCAGGTTTAGAGCTAAAACGAGTCGATGATGTCGATTTCATCAACGACATGACTGACAGACATATTTGCTGTCACCAGCTTCTTAAATACGAGTATTCCTTTTTTCATTGTAACTGTGGGTGGGCACAAAATAAGACATTCGAAGATGTCACCTTTGGGGTAATTGTTATCGACATTTTTCACAATTTTCTGACATTTCATAGACAAAACAATTAATCAAAGTCAGATGAATCAATAATCAAAATAATTGTTAATTGCAGCTCTACTTAAGCTAATGCATACTGTACATATGTGACAGCCAGGTACTTCAGTACTGGTACGACTTCTCCCAGTCACCCAAATCCAAAACGCATCTTGTCTGCTGATCAATAAAGTTAATAGATGACAGCCTAAACAATAGTCAAACTAAATAAATATACTGCATTTGCTGTGTGAAATAGTGCCTCTGCTCATTTTCCTTGAAAGTTTATATTTTATTCCTGAAATGGTTTATTACATTTTTATGATGTTCAGCCAAAAAGACTTTTTGCCATCCTCCTTTAAAAAACAATTAAATACTACTTTAGATGGGCTTCTATGAGCAGCGGTGGAGTGTGTAGCACACTGGCATGTTTTCATACTATTCTAACTTCTGTTTGGGCAAGACATGCTCTTAAGGATCATCTCCAATTCAGCTTTTAGCAGAACACACACTGTTTGTGTGTAGCACTAACAACTTAGGCTGGTATGAGGGGCATCCTGGATCAGGGACCACAACTGTGTGCCTTATTCAGTGTTTTCAGCTGTTGGCCATGGGCTTGTCCGCTTGCTCAATCTGCAGCTCTGTCAGACAGGGACCAGGGCGGAGCTGTGCTGTGCGGTGCTGAATGAGGGTTTTTTAAGGTCTGTTGTGCTGCTCTGTCTGGGCAGCGAATGAGACAAAAGGGCTTGACCTTGCAGCTGGGCCAACGTACACATGATGCAATGAATTTTGCAGCCCTGAAATTATTTATAGACATGTTTGAGCTTGACTCTTATTTTCTGTTTCTCAGAGAGAGAGAGAGAGAGAGAGAGAGAGAGAGAGAGAGAGAGAGAGAGGGTGTCTGTCTATCTACAGATACTGAAACAAACACAACCAGCCATGTATAAACATTTAAGGTGAACACTGAACACTTTTATTGCCTGGAGAATTGGGGGGGGTAAAAGTTCTGGAGGTAAATTGCAGAGGAAAGACAGACAGAGGCACAGAGCATAAGTAATCACTGTGGACAGACCTGTGTTCCTCTGCTGAGAAAACAAGGATCCGTGACTCCCCCTGAAGCAACCTGCCAATGTGTTTTATTGGTCTCATTTGTTGCCTTACATCTCTGTCTCTCTCAGACTACTCTTGCTCACGCTTCCTGCCCTCGGCCTCACCCTATCCTTCAACGTATCTTTCTCTATCTCCATTCACCTCACTTTCTCTCCCTCCATCACCTTCCCTTCCTCCTTCACTCACACAAGACGATATCTAACCCCCTCTCGCCATCCATCACTCTCACATCCCGTAATTCGCCCCGTGTCTCTGCGAGCGCACACACAGGAAGCTCATTATGAAACATTTCAGTGCCGAGCATCACCTGTGGGGCCTATCCTGTTGGACACCTGCGCTGTCAAGTAAAGCTTTCCAAGTCTTATTTCTCCCCTCCTTTCATTAGCAAGTGATGAATAACAGCCAGAGTAATAGAAGTCGAGGCTTTGAATAAAGCAAGGCTATAAACTGAGGCATACGGCAACATATTGCACGGGGAATCACTGGGATGAGAAGGCACTCCTGTGAAAATCAACAGGACCCAAAAACATAAGGAGAGTGAGAGTCTTGTGAGAATGCAGGGAACAGGAGGACACCCGTATATTCCTGGAAGGAATATGAATGAACTACTGGAGCAAGCACACAACTGTCAAACTCTCCTTCTTTCTGTTTATTCCTGAAAGAAGCCATCTACCCTTTCTCTTACTCTCAAGCAGAGGAGGTAAAACCAGCTAATTGCCTGAGGCTTCAAAGAACAGGCACGGGTGGCAGGTGTCACCACAAGGTCATAAAGAGGGAGAGAGACGGGTAGATTGTGTCACGTAACTCTAAAACTGAAGGGCATGATGTAAACCTATAGTATCAGTCACGTCTTTCTATGCTGATGATTTCATTAAAAGAACATTTTGGAACAGAGCTTTCACTTAAAGCTTAAATGTCTTGCAGTCATGTCAGTGGGATTAAACCTGTGATATTTTCCTTTCTAATGTAAAACACCCTGCCACCATCAAGGTACAAAAAGTCTTTCCACCACCTGATTACCTAAATAGCTTTGGTGTCGCCTTTGGAGTCATATCACAGACGTGCAGCACAGCGACCAGTTGATTGACTGCAATAAACTCCCATTCAGAAACATCAGCGAGGACCTTGAAGGAATGAGAAATGTGTCTTTTCCTTTCCAAAAAACCAAGAGGAAAATCCCTCATGGGCTAGAGCTGATGGCTCTACAACACATTGTTACTTCTTCCCTTTGCTTGCCTTTTCATTTCATTCTCCTCTCCTCCCATATGCCAACTGCCTACTTGATGACATAAACAAAAAAAAAAGGATGCAGAGACGGAGAAAGAAAGAATGGCAAGCGGGACGCCGAGGGAGCTGCCGATCATCTCCTCATGGAACGAGAAACTCTGGCGCCAATCTCCCCAACGTCTTAATTAATTGAACAAAGTAACTAATCATGCAAATTGTTCCTCAGCGGGAGAGACGTAAGCAAAGAGGCAAGAAGTGAGTGACGGTGCTGAATCAAGCAGGTGAAGAAGGGACAGGTAGAGATGTGGGAAACTGGTCTCCTAACTCATTCGAATTGCAAAGCAGGACCAGTCTGCGAGGAAGCCGGGGGGTCTGACATGAAGGAATTTCCGCATCTAATTACCTAACACTGTATATCATGACCAGAATGCGTGGCCCTGGTTGGTGTTTGCACCTTAAAGCTCCAGATAAGGATTCATCTTTGCTTCTATATGTTTCCAAGTACTAACCAGACTGCAGGTATACACTAACAACTTAATATACCATTAAAACTGGATCCTTACTGTGGCCTGACTGGTTCGGACTTCAAGCTGAATCAGACCTCACGTTTCATTCGCTTCAACCTCAATCAGACATTAGCCATGTTCTTACTTTTCTATGCCTGGCAAGCCGTCAATCAAGGTCACAAGGCACTGCGGCCCCTTCAAACTGAAGTAATCTTTTACGTTTTTCCTCTCAACATGGGGACAAATTCAGTACTTGTTTACTGACACCTCTCCACAACAGGAGACTCGCTGCAGGCTAGCGCTGTGGACGGCTGTTGACTAATTACATTGAAAAAGAGTGGCGAGCAGACAAGGGGGGACTATCTGCATATCAATGCTCTGTTCTTGGAACCTTTGAAGATCAGACATCAAACGGGGCTATTCAGGAGCATCTTCAATCAAAGTTCAAGGTGAAGTTGCTCACTACATTGTTCTGAAACTTTTAGTTTACACTAACATTTTGTTCTGCGACATGTAAGGTCACAATTTTAACATTCATGATATGGGCCACATCATTTATTGACTCTAACTTAGGGCATGACGATTCACCCTGAGATGATGTATTGCGTTAATATCTCTGGGTGTACAGTTGTTAAGCCAGTATGAGCAACATTGCAAATCAAAGAGCAACAATAATTAATGCTTTTTGGCAATACTGGATTAACAACTTGATGAGGTAACTTTGATTATGTGTTTTATTTATTTATTTATTTATATTTATTTATCTGGATTTTCTAAAATCATTCATTTCTGGTTATTTGAACTATTAATAAATATTATCACAATATATTAAGTTTGTTGTATAAAATTGCATTAGAGCTGAAGAGATTAGTCAATTCATTATGTAGTCAACATCAACAGAAAATTATTCTGTAATTATTTTAATAATTGATTAACCGCTTCAGTAATTTCCCCAGACAAAAACAACATTTGCTTGTTCCAGCATGTAAGATATGAGGATTTGATGCTTTTTTGTCATACATTATAGTATATTAAATAATATCTTTTAGGTTTGGGATGCTGGTCAAATAAAGGAAAAGCAAATTGAAGATGTTACACTGAGCTCTGCAAAAGTGTAATGGGAATTCTTCACTATTTTTTAGAAATTTTGTAACCTAAACGATTAATTGTCAAGAGAATAGTCAACAGATCAATCGATAATGACAACAGCCCTACATTACACTTTGATGTGAGGATATGACGCACATCATTCACCCCTATTTTCACACTCATTATTATTGTCGATGAAGTTACAGTGACATGAAAAATTACATTATCGCTTTGTCAGTCGATTTTGTGCATCAGAATAAGCAAAATTAGTACAAAAAAAGATTCCACACCATTTTTGTTGAGCTCCAAAATATGCTTTTTCCTTTTACTAAAGAAAACAAGGCTGTAGCTTAGATTGTATTATTTACAGAATCCGAATTTTGCGATGGCTGATTATTTCACATTGGATTGCTTTACTAAATGCAGAGAATACACAGTTGCCTTCACTGCAAATGCACCGCATACTAACTATCAACACCACAAGTATTACTTTCCTTACGGAAAATGTAGGATTAAAAATATAGGTAAAAATATAGGATTAATTTAAATTTTTAGTCTAAAAGACAGCAAAAAGTGTAACAAATGCCCACCACAAGTTCCCAAAGCCCAGGTGAAGTCTTCAATAGTTTGACCATCAGTCCAAATCCCAGAGATGAGGCTGAATTTACAATAATCAAAATGTGTAATAATGAAAACAGCAGCAAATATTCATATTTGAGAACTCAAAACCAGCAAATGTTTAGTGTTTGTGTGTGCTCTTTCATTTCATTCTCCTCTCCTCGCGAACGCCAACTGCCTATTTGATGACAAACATTAAAAAGGCAGCGACGAGGAAAGGAAGAATGACAGGGCGGGACGCCGAGGGAGCTGCCGATCATCTCCTCATGGAACGAGAAACTCTGGCGTCAATCTCCCCAGCTCTTAATTAATTGAACAAAGTAACTAATCATGCAAATTGTTCCTCAGCAGGAGAGACGTATGCAAAGAGGCAAGAAGTGAGTGCCAGAGCTGAATCAAGCAGGTGAAGGAGGGACAGGCAGGTGTATGGGTAACTGGTCTCCTAACTTCTCTGAAGCTGGACCAGTCTGTGAGGAAGGTGGGGGGTCTGAGATGAAGGAATTGATACCCAACGCTGTACATCATGACTTGCAAGCGAGGCTCTGGCTGGTGTGGGCACCATAAAACTCCAGATAAATCTTTCATCTTTGCTTCTTTGATATATTTCCAAGGACTGATAAAGGCCATACTGCAGGTATAGCCTGATGACTGTGCACCTACAGGTTCTGATTTCACAAAAGCCGACTTGCCTTATGTTGAATCAGACCTCATATTTTATTCACTTCACTCTCAGACAATAAATTAAAGTGTAATCTGTACAAGAATGCAAGTTCCCAAAGCCCAAGGTGAAGTCTTCAACAGCTTGTAGTCTGACCATTATTCCAAAACCCAGAGATGAGGTTCAATTTAACTCTCATATTTAAGAACTCTGGCAAAGCAAATGTTTGGTATTTTTTGCTTTGTAAATGGCTAATGATTAATCAATTACCAAAATTGTGGTTGTTAGTCAGTTTTCACTAGTCACTAATCATTTCTGAACAAGAAATCTGCGTGGAACAATAATTTTATCACCATCTTCCAAATAATTAATAATTAGGCTTTTTTTGTGGTCCACAAAATGTCATTAAAATGCTCATTTTAAAATTTCCCCAACACCCAAGTGACATCCTTGCTTGTTTTCAGAATCAGAAATACTTAATTAATCCCCAAGGGGAAATTCTTGTGTCACAGTTGCACACATTGCACATCAAGGAATAGAAATAATAATAGAAGCTGGTAGGTAAATATAAAATACAAAAAAATATACATATAAAGGAGTATGGATACGTACAATATTTACATTAAAGAAATTGAGATGAACAGTGAATAAAAAGAAGCAGAATTATAGCTGAGAATATTGCACGTTGATTAAAACAGAGAATATTGAAGTATTGCACTACAATGTCCAGTTTAATAACTAACTAAGTGTCTGTGTGTCAGACACTTTGAGGGAGGAGTTAAGGAGTTTGATGGCCACAGGCACGAATGACTTCCTGTGGCACTCTGCGGTGCATTTTGAGGGGAATGAGTCTTGTCTCCTGTGTTTGACCAGCATGTCATGGAGTGGGTGGGAGACATTGTCCAAGATGACATGTAGCTTGGACAGCATCCTCCTTTTGTACAACTAACTGTCCAAAACAACTGTATTTGGTTTAATATCAAAGGTTACCATTTAAGAGGCTGAACCAATACATCTTTGGTCATTTTTGCTTTAAAAAGATAATGAATAATTATTTAACACAATTGTGGCCGATTCATTATCTGTTTCATTTCTACTTCTATGTTGTAGGGATTTTCCAAAATCATCCCTTTCCCTGGTTTGACAACGATGAACAGTGCTTAAAAAAAATCACATCTACCTTCCACACCTTGACTCTATAATACAGACCAGAGTTCAATAAACAGCCATTTTATTATATGACTACAACATCTCAGTGAACATCCCATTACAAAACTGGGACATCTCTCCCTCTGTAAACACTCGAGTGTGACTTTCAGTCTGCTGCTCTGCCTCGGTGCCTGTCGGAGGCTGCACGGACCAAAGTCCAGGGGGATCAGCTCAAAATCCTCGGCCCCTTCAGGCCCCCGGCAGAGCAGATAAAAAAAGCTTGGCATCGGTTTGAGATCACATCTGTGTGACCTGTAAAACCCGAGGAGCTGTCTCACACAAGTCAACAATGATGCACTTCACAGAAAGCGATCCGGGCGGCTGGGCAGATGAACATGGCATGGTGATGAAGCTTAGCAGCGGGGAGCGAGGCATGAAAACAAACACAAAGCAGCTTCCTCTGAGAAACAATCATGACAACCGTTGCTAATCAGGTTATCCGCAGACTTTCCTCACTGCTAAAAATAGGCCCCTTTTTGGGCTCTTTAGTGTTGAACCTACAACAGAAATCTTTTGAGTTGTTCTAACATCACGCTGCTTTAAAATTCCCACTTAGACATTTATATTTCATTTAAACCAGGAAATAAAGAGAATGACTGATTGAGAGAAATTTCACTGGTTACATTGCTGGCCTACATGCACGAAAATGTGATGTAACTTTGTGCTCGCCTTTCAGACACCATGTTACACGTCCCTGCATGGGTGTGAGAGTGTGCGCGTGACGAACGCCGTGATAGGAAGAGAGACGGAGTGAGATGTTACAAGTTCTCTAATTATTTTGGCGTGCTTGCCATGACACTTGACAGACATTCATTTCACCCTTCTTCATTACTGGCACCCCGCTGAAGTCATATCTGTCGACTGTGCACATTAGATCCAATATTAATAAACGTCATTCACCAAAGCCTGTTGCTCTAAATATTCTGCTTCTTCGCAATAAGACAAAAAAAAAATCTTTTTTTCCCCCCACAAAAAGTGTACGGCACACAGGAACATGGATAATAAGGTGTCATTTATTTGTGAGTGTTGGTGTTTTCTCCGTGCATCAGCGCTTGTACATGTGTCACTCTGTGTGTGTGTGTGCTTGAGTGTCACTGAATGCTTGTCTTTATTTCACACTGATTGGCGCTTCTCCTGGCAACGGTCCACACAGCCTTTGCTCCACTAAACGCGAGCGGAGGTGCTGGTGGGGGAGAAGGAGGACTCCCGGGGAGCGACATCTTGTGACAACTCTGTCACATAATTTCACCATCGACAGAGGAGTCTCATTAGGTCCGTTCTGACATATAAAATCACATCTCCAGGAAAGAGTGGAGTGTGATGCGGTTGCTCGGACAGGTCTGAAAAAACAAAACAAAAAAACAACTAAAGTGCGAAGGCACAGCTGGTGAATGTTTAAAACTGTAGCAACTCCATCTTAGGAGGCAACTAGAGTATCTGGAACGGATTATATTCCGTAATTGCTTGTGATTTATTCAAGAGAAGCAGAGCAGCAGACCCTAACAGCTCCACCAAGGATTGTGTTGCGCATGATTTGTATTCCTTCCCATGGACATGCAAACTGAAATTTTGGGCAAAATGGAGCTAAGCTGAAAAGAAGTCTAGTCTGGAAGGCAGAAAAACGCTCTCACTCACACTCACGGCTTGAGATACATGGAGGACATTTGACAGAAGATTTAACAGCGTGCCTCTTCTGGGGCACAAGAGGCATCACCCCTCCTTCCATGATCAGCAGCACAGCACACAAATAAGCCACAAACTAACATCTGCAGCACAGAAAGACACATTCACTTGTCATGCGCTGCAGCCTTCAATCACAACAGAAATTTGCTGAATTACTGAAACTAGGGGAGCTCAGGCCCAGACATGTGGTGGAAAAAGCTGCGGACAAGAGTCGAGGAAATTTCTATGTATGATCAGTCTTCATTAGCATGTATCATGCTTCAAAGTCTTCCTCTGCCCTATAGATGGAACCATTTACTGTACACGGACAAGTATATAACACACACACACAACACACAGAGACACAGGAAACAAATCCCAGTGGCGCAGTGGGCTGGAACCCCATTTGATCTCCAAAGATTCCTGAGCTGCAAAATCTTAAATATTTATGGACTTCAACTCAAACCTGCTCATGCTCAACCTAACAGGAAAATAGAGGCTGAGAGGTTTTCGTTTCCTAATTAAATGAATCACAGAAGGCAACACCAAAACCACTCTCACAGGCGCAGAGTTCACCTTTTGATAAAGAACAAAGCGAACAGCACAAAGATAAATTTCCTCTATGGGTATTACTGAAGAGGGATGGGTTTTACACAGCACATTCATAACAAACATAAGAGATATCTTTACTAGATTATTGCTTTCTAATTAATGAACAATCACTATTTGTAAAAGCCTTTCATGTACTACATTTTTATCATGTCTATGTAGCACTTACATTTCAAAATAAGAGCTGCTTGTGCCCAGACAATGAATGATACAATTTCTATAGTCTCAAACTATGTCATCCTGAAAGTCACACCTACACAAACCCCCTTGCAGTTGTATGTCACACACACATCCGTCGTTTGAGCGTTGATGCATTATATGCTGCTAAAATCCCCACACTAACTGATGGCAAAAAAGGAGCGCAAAGCCCACTGAGTGAAATGTCACCCATCAGTTACAGCAGTCCTTCACTATTTCTTGTCACCAGTGCCGAATGATGCTTGTGCTTGAACCCACCAAGACTATGAATTTGCAGTTTTTTTGGAACTCCGATCACAGAAGAAATGCCTGATGACTTTGATTGCATTTTTGCAGAGTTTTAATGCATTATGAGACACGTAAGGAGCTGACCAAGGTGCTTAAAGTAAGTTAGCTGTTGAATTAAGGCTATTTATATCATCTGGACCCCGGTGGTTAAAAGTGCACCTTGCGACACCAACAACAATAGATTTTTTATTTTAGAAACATACCAGTCTACAATATGAAATTTAACCTGGTAATAACACACCTTAGCATCAACAGGTTTACTGTCCATCATCCGAATTCATCACCACACAGAAACGTTGCATCCTGTTCACATTTCAAGCACCACCAGGTTTGTTCATTTTTTTAACCATACAGGAGCGGGGTTTGGACCTGCAGTCTACAGCCACAGGAAGTCTCCAGCAGTCTCTCTGGCCTAATAGCTGGCAGGTAAAGTCCACAGCTCAACATCTTCATGCTTTTTCACTTTCTCCCAGTTCTTTGGCCAAGAAGCGCCTGGATTTCTTTGCACCAGCTCTGTCTCTTGACACTGAATCATCTGTGCGTACTGTCTAAATGTGAGGCTCCTCCTGCCTTGTCAGTATACAAGCTGCACATCCATAAACTTTTGCAGTGCCATCTATTTGTAGCCCATGCAGCGCACAATGTAGTCTCGCATGTTGTGTTGTGAGGAGAAGAAAATCAAGTTGTCTTTTCTCAACAGACACACAGCCACACACACCAGCACTGCCAAAACCTGCATCACACTCAGTAAAGGGTGTAACCTGACTGTAAAATGGGTGCCAACAACAACTGACAGGTAATTAGTGAGCCACAATATCTATATGCTTTAAATATCAGAGCATACACAGGTCCATAGATAGACAAATCCTTAGGATTCTCCAGGCTGTAAAATACCATCCCTTATATACAGCTATAGGGCTGTATCTAACAATTCTTTATTATCAATTGATCTTCTAATTATTTTCTCAATTAATTTGGTCCATATCTGAAGAAGAAAATATTGTTCAGTACAATATAGTTAACTCTCACAACAGCAGCAAATCCTCCTAATTGCTTCTAAAAGGTTGAACTAGGTAACATCGACACTTTGCTTGACAAAAGACCAACAGCAAACTGATAATCCAACTGGTTATAGCATATATACATATAAGAATATAGGTGTGTATGTGTAAAGCACCAGCCAGCCAGATTTCACGTGAAATAGCACTGTTTGCTGGACTTTAAATTTCTCAGTATAAGGCGATGAGGAGATATCTGAATGCAAACTGATCCTAAAATGACTTTGCATTATTAATAGCTAGCTGATATAGCCTTGATGAGTCGACACATTTCTTGATAATCTATGCAAACTTCAGCAGAGTGAATACAGCCTGTTACAGCAGACAACAGAGCAGGTGCAAAGACGGCTTTCCAAACTAAATAACTCGATGCAAACGCTGATGAGCCAGCGTGCAGCAGGTGACTTGACTTACTATTAGTCGTTAGGAAGTTAAGCATTGAAAGATGGGGGTGAAAAAAACAACATCAGCTGTTACAGACAAATACAAATGTTTTCACCCAGCGTCAGAGAGTAGTGGTTTTTAACTTTGGCTCCCTGGCGCTGGTGTCTGCGTAAAACCGTATTTCATGCAAATTAGAACAACTTAAAAAGGCCTGCACCCGGTTTAAAGCACTCCGGGTGCATCCTGGCACGCATCAATATTTGCGACTTGCATCGAGCACATCAGCATAAAGATACTGCCCTCGGTGCGTGATGAAGCCTTGATGATGATGTGTAAACTTACATCGATGGTTGCGACGCTTCCCCTTGTACATGGTCATTGTGTACGGGTCCAGCTTTGCGCTCTTTCAGATCCGCTTTCAGGTACTAGAGAGACACGGGGCGTCAGGACTTCGGCGTGCTGCGATACTTTCTGACTAGATATATATTGGACCCTGAGACGGAGAATCGGAGGCGCTGCTTAAGCGAGGATCATACCATGCTCAGAGACAGGAGAGGGTGGGCCGGGCTACAGCGCATCTCATCCACACACACACACACACAGCAGCTGAGTGGCAGTCACAAGCAGCACAGTTAGGAAGCAAATGTAAAATGAGTTGCCACTATGTCATCAAAGGGTATTTTTGCTGCTTACTATACTTGAAAAAAAAATACTTGAAATTTATTCTGACTTTCTGCTGGGAATAATTTAATTCAGATTCATTTATAGTACACACCCTTTACTTTAGATTCTCTGCCAATCCAACCTTTGAATGAGGACCAAACCCTGAAATCAAGTACTGTCTGTGACTTTCAAGGTGACACTGTTTCTGCCTTGTTCTCACTATAAAGCAGTGATAGATCCTTCCTGCATTAAGACAAGAAGACGGTGACATCCGCCAGCTAACCACTTTTCAATGTAATACTCTTTCAGATTATTATTTTACTCGATATGAGCATACAGTGCCACAAAAATGATATTCCACTCCCTCCACAACCTCTGGGCACACTTGAGAAAAGGTACATCTCATCTTACTTGCAAAGGGGATTGTGTTGCTAAGGAGACAAGGATAAGGAAGCGGCCTGGATGTTGATTTTGTGCGATTCACTCCACTATATTACATTATTGCTGTGTGGGTTGAATAACAACATTTTATTTTGGCCCATGATGAATTGTGCAGTGGAAATAAACAACTCCGAAAGCCAACTGCATGGAAGTAGCAGGAATTCAATCAATATTGGTCTCCTCTGAAATTGCTGCTGCTCTCACATGCTCTAGATTGACAAACGGTCTTCTTTATGTTTTTACTTTGTAACTTAGAAAAAATGAAATCCCTCTCTATGTGAATATTGTGAAAACAATAAAATACAAGCATGCAATCCAGCGGATATGATTACTGGCTCATCCTCCGGGCTGTAGGTCGTTTGTCTTTTTTAGCGCAGTGAAATTGTTTCTCTTCACATGTAAAACAGTATTTCTTTGGATGAGGAAAACAAAAAATAAGGTATGAACATGTTAGAATTGTCAGCACCCAGCAATGAGAAAAATCTGTATTTAAAAGTATAGCAGGGACATCTGCTGTCCATGATGAATTAATACAACAAGCAACCTCCAGAATACAAAAGGAAGAAAATAGTCAACATGGCATAAAAGGACAATATAATTGAATTTATAATGAATTTCATTTTGTGCTTCATTTTGTGACTTATTTCTCTCAAAAATGTCAAATTAAAGATTTACTTTATGCAAGGCCAGCTCTGTTTAATACTCCCACCTGACCCAAGGTCCTTTTTAATGAGCAGACATAATAAATCTCTGAGCAAAGCTAGACTCCTCATTTGAAATTTATTTTTTTTACATTTTCATTTGAAGAAATATGCAGATTCTTTAATTAAATGCCTTTATTCACCCCAAGATGGCGCCACAGACTCTGGATTACGCTCCGTAGTGCTTTCTGTGTTTTGTTTATAAATTCTGTTTTCTGCTGTCTCTCTCTGGTGATATTTACCAGAGAAGAGCTCTTAAACATTGGACTTTCAACTGCTCACACTATTCCATTGCTCTATTATTATTATTAGTTGGAGGAGCAGCAGATCTGTATTGGACCTACCGGTGATGCCACAGGGGGGAAGCGTGCTGGCGCACTGACAGCGGGGTTTTCGCACTGCTCTCCCTTCAATCCACCTGGCGAATGTCCGCTCTCTGGCCAACAAAATGGATGAACTGCTGCTCCTCAACAGAACTAAATAGGACTTCTGCAGATCTGCCGCCCTCTGTTTTATCGAATCCTGGCTCACTCGGCGCATCCCAGACAGCGCACTTTACCTGCCAGGATTTCATCTCATCCGTGCGGTTCGCGTAACAGAGCTCATGGGAAAAACAAGGGGAGGCGAACTCTGTCTCTACATAAACAGAAGTTGGTGTACAGATGTCACAGTATTTAAGAAATCATGCAGCCCTCACTTACACACCTTATTCATTACATTCCACCTCAGGCCTGTGTTAGTGAGGAGTTACTACACCTGGCCGACCAGATAACTAACGTGGAGAAAAAACATCCAGACACCCTGCTCATTGTTCTCGGGGACTTCAACAGAGCAAACCTCAGCCATGAACTTCCAAAGTACAGACAGCATATTAAGTGTCCCACCAGGGATACTAACACACTGGACCACTGCTACGCTACACCTATCGCTCTGTTCCCCGTGTAGCCCTGGGACTCTCTGATCACTGTCTGGTTCATCTTATCCCGACATAGAGGCAGAAATTGAAATCTGCTAAGTCTGTTGTGAAGAGTGTGAAAAGATGGACCAACGGGTCAAAGCTGGATTTACAGGCCTGCATTGACTGCACTGACAGGACTGTTTCTGAGACTGTAGCCACTGACCTGGACGAACTAACTGACTAACTGACACTGATCTTACATCAGTTTTTGTGAGGACAAGTGTGTGCCAACTAAAACCTTCTGCACATACAGTGCCTTGCGAAAGTATTCGGCCCCCTTGAACTTTTCGACCTTTTGCCACAATTCAGGCTTCAAACATAAAGATATAAAACTGTAATTTTTTGTGAAGAATCAACAACAAGTGGGACACAATTATGAAGTGGAACGAAATTTATTGGATATTTCAAACCTTTTTAACAAATAAAAACTGAAAAATTGGGCGTGCAAAATTATTCAGCCCCTTTACTTTCAATGCAGCAAACTCTCTCCAGAAGTTCAGTGAGGATCTCTGAATGATCCAATGTTGACCTAAATGACTAATGATGATAAATAGAATCCACCTGTGTGAAATCAAGTCTCTGTATAAATGCACCTGCTCTGTGATAGTCTCAGAGGTCCGTTTAAAGCGCAGAGAGCATCATGAAGAACAAGGAACACACCAGGCAGGTCCGAGATACTGTTGTGGAGAAGTTTAAAGCCGGATTTGGATACAAAGAGATTTCCCAAGCTTTAAACATCCAAAGGAGCACTGTGCAAGCGATAATATTGAAATGGAAGGAGTATCAGACCACTGCAAATCTACGAAGACCCGGCCGTCCCTCTAAACTTTCAGCTCATACAAGGAGAAGACTGATCAGAGATGCAGCCAAGAGGCCCATGATCACTCTGGATGAACTGCAGAGATCTACAGCTGAGGTGGGAGACTCTGTCCATGACAACAATCAGTCGTATACTGCACAAATCTGGCCTTTATGGAAGAGTGGCAAGAAGAAAGCCATTTCTTAAAGATATCCATAAAAACCTCGTTTAAAGTTTGCCACAAGCCACCTGGGAGACACACCAAACATGTGGAAGAAGGTGCTCTGGTCAGATGAAACCAAAATCGAACTTTTTGGCAACAATGCAAAACGTTATGTTTGGCGTAAAAGCAACACAGCTCATCACCCTGAACACACCATCCCCACTGTTAAACATGGTGGTGGCAGCATCATGGTTTGGGCCTGCTTTTCTTCAGCAGGGACAGGGAAGATGGTTAAAATTGATGGGAAGATGGATGGAGCCAAATACAGGACCATTCTGGAAGAAAACCTGATGGAGTCTGCAAAAGACACTGAGATTGGGACGGAGATTTGTCTTCCAACAAGACAATGATCCAAAACATAAAGCAATATGTGTGGATATGTTTATTTGTGGTTCACAAATAAACATATCCAGGTGTTAGAATGGCCAAGTCAAAGTCCAGACCTGAATCCAATCGAGAATCTGTGGAAAGAACTGAAAACTGCTGTTCACAAACGCTCTCCATCCAACCTCACTGAGCTCGAGCTGTTTTGCAAGGAGGAATGGGCAAAAAGTTCAGTCTCTCGATGTGCAAAACTGATAGAGACGTACCCCAAGCGACTTACAGCTGTAATCGCAGCAAAAGGTGGCGCTACAAAGTATTAACTTAAGGGGGCTGAATAATTTTGCTCTTCACACGGATCTTAAACAGATCACTGGAGCTGTGTGAAGTTCCCTCCTGCTTCAAACGATCCACAATCATCCCGGTCCCCAAAAAACCCTCCATCTCTGGATTAAATGACTACAGGCCTGAAGCCATGAAGTCCTTTGAAAGACTGGTATTGGCCCACCTGAAGGACATTACAGGCCCCTTGATGGACCCCCTGCAGTTTTCCTACAGGACTAACAACACCATCATCATCCTCAACATCCTCAACACCAAACTCACCCAGCTCACTGTGCCTGCTTCCACCTTTCAGTGGATCACAAATTTCCTGACAGGAGTCAGCAGGTGAGGCTGGGGAACATCACAGCACCAGCACCCGGACTATTAGCACTGGCACCCCCTAGGGGTGTGTGCTCTCCTCACTGCTCTTCTCCCTCTACACCAACGACTACTCCTCAGGAGACCCATCTGTCAAACTACCGAAGTTCGCTGACGACACAACGGTAATCGGCCTTATCCGGGACGGTGATGACTCGACGGAGGTTGATCAGCTGGCTCTCTGGTGTGGTCAGAAAAACCTGGAGCTTAACATGCTCAAAACTGTGGAGATGACCATGGACTTCAGGAGGAGCCCCCCATCACTACACTCAACAGTCCTGTATCTGCTGTGGAATCCTTCAGGTTTCTGGGATCCACTATATCCCAGGACCTAAAGTGGGAGCCCAACACTGACACCATCATCAAGAAGGCCCAGCCGAGGATATACTTCCTGCATCAGCTCGGGAAGCTCAACCTGCCTAAGGAGCTGCTGATCCACTTCTACACATCCATCATCCAGTTTGACCTCTGCATGTCCTTCACTGTCTGGTTTGGATCTGCCACCAAAAAGGACAGGAGCAGACTACAACGGACAGTCAGGACTGCAGAAAAGCTCATTGGTGCCAACTTGCCCTCTATTCAGGACTTACATACATTTCCAGAGTCAGGAAACGGGCCGGAAACATTACTGCAGATCCTCGGACATAACCTGTTCCAGTTTCTCCCCTCTGGTAGGCGCTACAGAGCACTGTACGCCAAGCCATCACTCTGATGAACAGCTGACTTCTGACTCACAGTGTCAGGAACAATTCCTGTGCAATAACCCAGTAACTCTGCCTCTAATTAGCCACCTATTTACTGGTTACCACTTATTATTAATTCATTTTCTATTACAGAGCTGTTCATACTGTCTATATTGTATATTGTATATACTGTATACCAAACCCACCTACCGCAAGTACATAACACCTGCACATAATACTTATTTATTCCAGCATCCTTTGCACTATGTTCCATTGCACTGTGTACATGTGTACATATATATGTATGTATGTGTACCTGTGTATCACATCCACCTTCGACATGTACAATAATAATAATAATAATAATAATAATTTTACTCCTGCATCCTTTGTACTCTGCTCAATGCACTATTTGTCAATATGTCTATATTGTTTTTGTTTGTGTTTATATTGAGTATATTTGTGTTCTCTATGCTGTAGCCCGTGTCTGATTTCATTATTGTGTTATTATGCATTGTTGTATGAGTAAGCGTCAAATTCCTTGTGTGTGTACACATAAAGGCAAATAAAGCTGATTCTGATTCTGATTCTTGGTAAAAACAGGGTTTAACAGCTTTGTGGTTAGTGGAAAGAACAGCATGTATTTTCTCAGAATAGTCATGATGTTTCCAGTTAGATATGAAATTTAAAAAAGAAAAAGTACACTGCCTCAAGTTTTATAGCAAATATCTCAAAACTACAAAGGATCAAATTTTTACACGTTCAGTCACTGCAGTTTGGATAACAATATTGAATCAGGAGAGATACATTGGCTGGAATAAAACTTCTGTGATCTCCATGAGGCAAGTAAAGCAGCTATAAACAATATTTTCATACTAATGATGGATGAAAGGACTATTTGTAATGTAAAAGGGGGGTTGCTTTCATGGCTGTATGCAAGGTTTTAGAAATACCAAGTTCCAAAGACTGAACTTGCTTGGGGGGTTCAGGGGCATGCCTGCCGGAAGATTTTTTTTTATTTCCAATTGCCCTCTTGTGTTCTTAAGTATCTGTCTGTTCTTCAGTTGATGTGAGATTGTTGGTTAATGTAGTCAAGTGTCTGGTTCGTGTCCTCGAATTTCCTGTCTCGCTGTTGGATTGTATGTAGTCTGTTCACTTATGTAAGCTTTCTTGTATTCTGGAGTTTTTGTTTAATCATTGGACTGCCTGCCTCTTCTCCCCAGTCATGCACTTGGTTAAACTGTGTATACACTATACTAAAAAGGAAAGTATTCCCATTTGGGGATGCACTCACATTTGACTGCATATTTAGTATTGGCCTTTTTGGCCATCATGTGGTTGTTAAGTTTTTTTAGATTTTATTAATAAAGCATTCTGTTTTTGTGATTGTGATATGTGTTAGGACCCCCTTGAAAATGAGATCTCAATGGGTTTATCCCAATAAATAAATTTGAATATATAAATAAACACTGTAACTGTACCTGCCCTGCCTAGGGTCATGCATTTTGGGTCCAAATCCCTTGTTAACTTTGTTTACACTTACCAAATCCTAGCAGAATAAGGTTAAATGTTGCAGTAAATGATCCATACTACACTATGGAAATACAGAAAAGATATTATATTTTAGTTTGAGTTTGCATCATTTCCGACTTGAACAGTACCTCAATGGGTAGCACTTTACAATAACTACACACTATAAAGCATTAGTTAAGCATTAGTAAATAAGGAATTCATCATATATAAATTGTTCATACATTAATACACATTAGTAAGTCATTCATAAACACAGTTATAAATGTTTTATTCTTTCTTATCTACACGCTATGAAGCAGTTGTTAAGTATTAGTACATTTTTAATTCATCATTTATAAACCATTGTTCTTACATTAATACATATTAGTAAGTCCATTATAAAGATAGTTATACATGTTGTATTCTTTATTAATAAGCTCATCTATCATACTTTATACATGATCGGTTCACTATTTATAAAGGAAGTATTATTTTAATGACAAACCATTTATATATGAGCTGTTAATGGTTCATAAGACATTTGGAAAGTTTAAGAAAATTATTACACAACTGCCTGTTTTTTGATACTTTCCCGAGAAAGAATATAAACAATCTCAGCCTAAGGTGTAAATCTACCAGTGGCAAAGCCCAAACGATGCTACTAAGACAACCAGAAAGATGCCTCAGCTAACTTTACAGGGTAAAAGCTTCACCGTTACAGGCCTGGTACCGTTTCTCTGAACTCCTCATCAAAACAGAGATCTGCTGTGATGGGACCAGCAAAGGATTGCTTGGATGGTCTGTTGAAGGACACCAATCTTACCCCCCCCCCCCCCCCCCCCCACACAGTGCTTTGGTCAACCGCTAACTTGACATAACATGTAGTTATTTAGAAATGGTCTCATAGTGCGTGTTCATAGATGTTTTATGACACTTACTAATACTGCAATTCATGATTAATTCAGTATTTTGCGTGAGCTCATCTAAAGTGAGGACTGTCTATGCCTCATTAACCATTTACAAAATAAATTTAAAGGCAATAGATATTCTCTAAACATTTGTTAAAAGTATTTCATGATTAATTCAGATAGTTACAAAGCATTTACTAGTTGTTAATAAGTACTTTGTGTGAGTTCATCTAAAGTGAGGACTATCTATGCCTTACAAAGCATTTACAAATGAGATTGTAACACTCAAGAATCAGTTATCTTCTGAACAGAAAAAGGAAACGGACACAACACAAAGGGATCCAGAACATATTATTTATTACATAATGCCGTTCACCCATTCATTCACGAAAAAAACACAACAACACGAGAGACTATTGCTGCATAAACTGTACAACTGTTGATATAAAATGAACCATCTACAACCCAACCTGTTCTCACTCCCAAGTCGTCACATATGGACCAATGGTCAAGACCCCTTGTTGTCACTCTATAACGCACTTGGGAGTCCCTTAGCATCATAGTTCAACGTACTGGGGAAAGCCCTGTGGCATAGTTTTTGAATGCTAAAGAAAGGTCTACAATATTTAACACTAGTGTAGCACTTTAGCTAACTTACCAACCTAGGTTCTGAGGAGTAGTGTTGGGGTAAGAAATAAACTGTGTGTGATTAAAGAACAGTGGGCAGGTTTATTACGGTGCCTTTAATACTCTCATAGTGCACCAACCATGTTTGAAAAAATCCCCAGAATAAGAAGAGCTCTTTCAGAAAAAACAAACATTTTAAAAAGTGTCCAGTGTCTTTCAGTTATTTGTATCTCTACCTGGGCAGGATAATGAACATGTGGTGGATCTTTCTTATCTGCCAGTGTCCTGTAATCTGATGTGTCAGTCCTGTTGAATGGGACCCGAAGCAGCTGGGTGCATCATCTCTGGGACTCGCTCGCCATCTGCATCCAGCGAAGAGTTGACATCTAAGCTACAATCCAGGGTCTCAAAAACCAGTCTGCACGTATAGTGCAGAATAAATCAGATAAATCATCACAGTCAATGTTCTTCAAATAAGATCTGATCCCGTTTGTCAAAACTCAATATCATCACCCTGTTGTCTAGGGACTCTTCTTAAGTTTTACATTGTTATAACATTACCAAAGATTTATAACTTTACCAGGTAGCATTAAGCAAGACATCACTACTATGAATTAATTAAATTTCGTCATCTCTTAACATTACATTACCAAAAAATACTGAACAGAGTTTATACATTTTAGTCAAGGAAATTATCTTTAACATGTATTATCATAAATACTGTAAATAAAAATACCTCTGAAGTTACTACATGTGCTTACACATACAAAAGTACTTCCAGAGATTAGTCTGAAACCACGACACAACAAAATACTGTTGAACAGTTCACGACATCGTGTTCACAACATCCTCCGACTGCTTTTAACTTACAGTAATATGGTTTTAACCCACCCATTTAAGCTGCATCACGCTGCACTTTTACTAGCTCTCTCCTAAATGTTACAAACTTTACTCACTGGAGTTTCCAGGGGGGAAAAAACTCCTTCAGCAAATGATGGCATTCAAAAATCCTGAGTGATGGTGTCTTTACACTTAAGACCCGCTTCTGGGCCCGTGTGATCTCGTTTTTCCAACTGCGTCTTCGCCCGCTTCTCTCTGTTCTTCCTCGGTGCGGTCTGGGTCTGGCGCTAAAGTGAGCGCACCCTTCCGTATTTTTTATGTGGGATACAGTCTATGGTAAGGAGGAGTCATGGTTGAGAAGGGCGGCTTGACCAGAAACCATACTTTCACTTTTTTTCCCTGTGTTAAACACAAAGTCAATATTGAGTTTTTTTCTTTGGTTGCGTATGGAACGCAACTAACGTTCTTATTGTTGCTAGCTTGACCGCCGAGACGTCCAAAAACGACACTAAAGGGGTGTTAAGGTGTTAACCCAGGCCCTAATAAAGCTGAGACCTAAGAAGCCTAACTGAGACTTTTTTCAATCTCATTTGTAATGTTTTGTATGGCCTAGATAGTCCTTACTTTACAGGGAAAATACTTATTATATAATTTCCTTAAATGTTCTACATGATCGTATGAACCATAGGCGCATATATGGTTTTTCATTGCAATAACACTTTTTATGAAATACAATCATTAAGCACATCATTGATGATTGATGAGCTGGTAGTGATAGATGATCTGTCTCAGAGAAACGGTACCAGGCCTGTAACGGTGAGGCTTTTACCCAGTAACGTTAGCTGGGGCATCTTTCTGGTAGTCTTAGTAGCATCGTTTGGGCTTTGCCACTGGTAGATTTACGCCTTAGGCTGAGATTGTTTATATTCTTTCTCGGGAAAGTATCAAAAAACAGGCAGTTGTGTAATAATTTTCTTAAACTTTCCAAATGTCTTATGAACCATTAACAACTCATATATAATGGTTTGTCATTAAAAATACTTCCTTTATAAATAGTGAACCGATCATGTATAAAGTAAGAAAATACAATTATTAAGCACATTATAGATGAGCTTATTAATAAAGAATACAACATGTATAACTATGTTTATAAATGACTTACTAATGTGTATTAATGTAAGAACAATGGTTTATAAATGATGAATTAAAATGTACTAATACTTAACAACTGCTTCATAGTGTGTAGATAATAAAGAATAAACATTTATAACTGTGTTTATGAATGACTTACTAATGTGTATTAAAGTATGAACATGCTTTATAATGATGAATTCCTTATTTACTAATGCTTAACTGATGCTTTATAGTGTGTAGTCTCAGTCTGATTGATTCAACTTCTTTATTGATTGTTAATATAAACGTGGCAACGTAGAAAAAAACATCAAAAGAATAAAACACAATCAAGCTAAACAGCTTATTTCCATTGTGGTTCTTTTTGGGAAGGTAGGGGTAGGAGCATCGTGAAAAGGCAGCCAGGAGGTTACTAGCAGCAGTTTCAATTGGATCAGGTTTGCCAGGTGACAAGAAAAGAGTCATATTCACTAAAAAGAAGTCAATGTTGTGTTCACAGCTTGTTTTCACTGCCCCCAGGTGTCCAAAAAAGACAACTGTAACTGCAGGTTTAAACTCTTGTGGTGCTTTCAGACCAAAAGCGAAGTGAAAGTCAATGCAAAGACGCGTAGAGCCACGATTTCTGTGGGGCGGCGCAAAGCGACATGAAGGTGGCGATGCCGGCAAAGCGAAGCCAACACGAACGAATTCGCAATAACGCTAAGTCGCGATAGCCTATCAGCGTTGAGATTGTCCGTACGTCACTGACGGCTTCAGAGCGTTCAGAGGGCCAGGGAGAGCGGCTGACTGAAAATCTGCTGGCCGGCAGAGAGCTGCTAAACTTGGGGAGAGAAGCAGGGAGCGGGGCTCCAGCTTTTGGACAAATAAACACCCGTAGTCGGACTGACAACTACGCCATTTGCTCACGGGAGGAGCTCGGAGTAAACTGCTCTTATTAAATTGGCTTTTTGCTTTAGTTTTTGGGATTACAACGTTGATTTATCTTCACTGGAGCTTCTGAGTAGCTAGTTTCTGTGCACATCCGGTTCCAGCGTTGTTAGTGTCGTTTGGCACTACTTCATATTTATATAAAACCGGACAAAACTGGACATTGCTGGGGGAAAAGAAACGAGGAGGTTGAAGTACCTGGTGAGTTCAGAAAACATGTGTATTTGTACTTTATTCCAGCTTTCGTTGTACGTTACTGTGCCCAAGTTAGCGTAGCGTAGCATAGCCCTGATCGATCTGAACTCCATTCAGAAAACATTTTAGAAGTTGTTGTCCTACTGTCTTGCTGACAGACCTGACAAAGCATGAATTCACATGTTAACAAATCTGCATCATATTGTAGTTATTTCGGCATCAGTTTGATCCGTTTATTGCTATTTAATAACAGCAAAATGTTTACTTTGTGTTCATACAGCTGTAGTAATGGCGAGTTGTGTTTATTTGCGTTATCGCGTTGTGTGTGAACACTCAGCAGTTGTCCAGCAATAAAACCCCAGCGAGGAAAGCGTTGCATGGATTAAATTCACGTTTGGTCTGAATGCCACGTTTGTTTTAAATTATTAAATTGTCTAAATCCCTAGTGTTTATGTGGAAAAAAGGGTAAAGACTTGTAATTTACACTGTTATTTCCCTTGCTGTAGTGCACCACGGGGCAAGTTAAATCCACTTTTATTGATTTCATTTAACAAGCCAGTGCTTTGGCGGGAAGCTTGAAGAAAAATGAATGTTAACTCGGATGTGGTGGAGTTTGTATATACCCTGTTACTAGGAGGGTCAAAAAGTCTTCAAAGCAGTAAGCACATCATTACCCTTTTTAAGATATGAAGAGCTTCCTAGAAGATACACATGCATCAACCTAATCTGAAGTGCTCGGCATTCAGGCTATCTCTACTGGCATTTGAAACACACTCCCTGTTAATAAATGACCCTCATTTATAGCTGAGATGGAGAGGATGCTGAGGATGCCCACGGGGGAAGATTTTCTGCATGATGGATATAATCTGCTCAAGCCATCACGTCTTATTGGCCTGTGACTTACAACCTCACTTAGCTCATTAGACAGGTATCGCTTTTGGCACTGAGTAATTGCAAACGTATCCAGAGTGTCAACTGCTGCAACTGCTTAGCAGTCTGTGACAGCAAACTGTCTCCCTTTGCTGATACTATCCTTACAAAGCCTGAACAACTCATTTGTTTGGATTTGGTCCAGTTCGACAGACCTGTGTCCAGCTCAAGGTGTCAAAAAGTACAAAAAACCCAGGAGATACAACAAACTCTCTCAGTTGTCTATGGTGCACATTCTGTTCGTTTAAATTACCTGCCTTCACAATGAAAACTCTCCCTAAATTAAACCAGTGCAACACTATTGCCTTGTTAGCAGTGTTTTTGTATACATTTTTCTTTCTCACTTTAATCTTCCAAGTTTATGCATGCAGATTGCCCTCAATTACTCTAAGGGGGCACTGTGCTCAAAGGGAGCCTTACAGGGAGGAAGAACAACAATCCCATGGGTGAAACTGAGAGTACTTACAAAACAAAATTTTTAAGGAGAAAACAGACATCCTATCCTGCACTCACATTGCTATGTTGCTGATTATCTCCTCCGAATGCAAAAAACTGCAGGAAGCTCTGGACAGGGTTTTCAACAAGAGCATGCCTCTGATTCAAGTGTGGGTTGCAGCCCAAACCTGAGAAGGGGAATTGCACAATCTAGTGGAGAAGAAACAGCATGACAGTGATGGCTGCTTCCAACTGAGAGAAAATAAGATTCACATGTTATGAGCATGTGAGCATGTTACTCACTGGCCACTTTGTCCCTTGGAGTCCAGTGAACTCATTGTCATGTTCAAGAAACCAGTTTGAGATGATTTGAGCCTACCATCTGAATGTCGCAACTGAAAGAGACTCATCAGACCAGGAAATGTTTTTCCAATCTTCTACTGTCCAATTTTGGTGAGCCTGTACGAAATGTAGCCTCTGTATCCTGTTCTTAGCTGACACTCTTCTGCTGCTGTAGCCCATCTGCGTCAAGGTTCAACGTGTTTTGCGTCAGAGATGGTATTTTGCATTCTGTCATCTCAAACCAGTCTTCCCATTTTCCTCTGACCTCTGACATCTACAAGGCCTCTTGGCCCACACAACTGCTACTCACTGGATATTTTCTCTTTTTCAGACTATTCTCTGTAAACCCTAGTGATGACTGTGCTTGAAAATCCCAGTTTTTTCATCAGCAGGTTCTGAAATACTTAGCTATTTGTGTTAACTAGCAACTGAACAAGTGTACCTAATAAAGTGCTGGTGAGTGTATATTACCAGTTTAGTTAGTGAATTTTCTTTATAAGCTGAACATCAGGGATACAGACATGGTGTCACATAGGTAACTCTTAGAGCTGCTCTACAGACATTGAATAATTAAATAGATATGCATTGGTGCATTTTTCTATTTGGGTGATTGAGCCTGGCCATTAAATAAACCTCACTCAGATACTGTGTCTTTAAGGAATCAGTGGGTCAACTTAAAAAAGCCAACTATTGTATTGCTCTAATTTCTAGTTTAAAAACATATTTATTGCATTTGTACGTTATGACTTTATTGTCAGGAACAGAACAATGGTTATTCTGTTGTAGGATGGATTTTGCTTTATTTTGCTACCTGTCTTGGAGGGACAAGTACAATTGTTCATTCATTTGTACATTTCACCCTACTGTCTGTTCACAGTCATGTGGAGCTGGAGGCCAGAGACTATCCCAGCGTGCCTTCGACCAAATTTGTCACCTAATGTTTTGCTCCAATTTTTACATTACTATATAAAGTCACGGGAATAGAACAACATGAATTCTGTTTTAGAGGGGGGCTTAGCTTTTTTCTGAAATTGCACGGCTTTCTTTATTGGAACGTAAAAATGCTGATCGTATGGGGGCTGAAATCTATCCCAGCATGCCTTTGGGCCAAAGGCAGATAACCATCTGGCTTTTAGTCTATTACAGAGCAAAAAATATAGATAGAAAACAAACACACACACACACACACACACACACACACACACACACACAGACAAAGACACTTTAATCAGACCTATAGCTAAGAGACTCCAGTTAAAGCATGTGTTTGGACATTGGGAGAAAACTATAACAATTGACAGAAGATCAAGTAGTAAATACAGGGAAACATGAGGTGACATTATAACCACTGATTCACCTGTCCCTTTTGACAGATGAATATTTCAGAAACACAGCACAAAATCTTTCTAATAAATCCAGTTTGTTTGGGTAACAACATCTGTGGTGGCATTTTATAATGACAGCTATCTGCGTTTCTCGAGGTATACGTGTCATGTTTTTAAATAGTGGAAATCACATTTTTATTGAACAGAAACTCTTCAATTACTGGCAGCTGAAATAAAGTAGTTCCTTTTTGCATCTAAAATCAACAACTCATCAACAAGTAAACGAAAAAGCAAATGTAAATTTAGTGGTTTAATCATTCATTTTTTCATACACTCCACATGAATCACATTTATCCAGCCTATCCTTTCAAGACCTAATTTCGTTTTTATTTAAGGCCTACTCTGCATTATCCCTCCCTCCTGTTTATTTCCTTTCCCTTATTTTCCCTCCCTCCTTCTCTTACTCAAATAGTCTCTTTCTGCTTCCCTCTCTCTCTCTCTCTCTCCATCTGTCAGGGACAGCAGAGTGCAAAGAATCAAATTAAGAACTATTCAAATGTTGAACTAGTCGCAATTGCTATTCATACAGGCATTAAAGGTTGCCAAATCTAATTCAGCTTAGACACTATCAGTGCCACAGCCGTTCACACAGTCAGCGATCATACAAACCACACAGGGGGGCGGGGGTTAGAAGAACCTGATACACAGACGATAATGTCTCTGAGCCATTGGCTGTACTGTAGATTGATTTTAACTAAATGGGGGGAAAAAGAGGAAGCAAAGCATACAGATTTTACTTCACATTTGATTCTTTTTAAACCTGTCCTGCCCAGCAGCCTGGTATAGAGTATGATGACCTGGATACCATATTGGCAGACAGATTTTACTTTAACAAGAGAGTATTAAAATACTCCTTTGTATGTTTTATTATTTATTTAATTATGTATTGATTTGTCACTGGGCCGGACAGGGGGGCAGACACGGGGATAGGGGTGCACAAACAGGCAGCACAGAGAAAGGACAAGACCTGCAAGAGAAGGCGGATGGAAGGTGGGGACAACAGGGAATAGCAGAGGGAAACACCAATTGCAGAAAGCAATGAAACCTGCAATAGAACCGAGAGGGGGGCTTGGGGAGGAGAAAAACAACAACAAACAACAAAAATAATAATAATAGTAAAAGACAACCAGCCGAACAGCAGCAATAAACAGCTGACATAGTAAGACAACTAAGAGAAAAATGAAAACAAGAAACAGTCACACATACTAAATAAGCAACACAACACAGCCACGAGAGCTGGAATAATAACAATAAATTTAAATAAGTAACTGAAAGAAAAGCATCAGGAATAATTCTACCAGGGACAACCTAAATTTGTTTGTGTCTATGTGTGAGACAGTGTGTGTCTGTGTGCATGTGGGTGAATGTGTCTGTATGTGTGTGTGTACATGTGTGTGCGCATAAGCCTGTTAAAGAATGTAGTTGTTAGTGATAGTGAGACGCCATGATTGTGCCACAGCCGACATCCATGCCATGCCTAGCACGCCCCCCGACCGCCGTGCAACACCAGCCAAACCAGCAACGAGGCAAAATCAACCAGCTCAGCTGCATGCCACCACCGACCCACCCACCCGTCAAGGGCCAAGAACTCCAGGCACAAGCCCAGAACAAACCGGAGCACAGCCCTGCCCCGCACCCACACTGCACTCCCGAAAACTAACTATATACCTCAGTATCCAGAGGGGTCCAACAACTGGCCGACAGAGAAACGGGGAAGCATGGATCTGAGGCCAACGAAGCAAAACAGGGACGCAAACTGGTCCCTCCAAGCCAACGAGGAAATGCCTCCCCTGGACTCCAAACCACAAACTAAACGCCCAGCAGCCATTCAGAGACCCTGCCCAGGGAAAAAGCACAATGCATCAAGATGCATCGACAATCGCACTACAATACCACCGCAGCCCTCCAAACCGCAACCGGATCAACCCGTGCAGCGCCCAGAGACCCCCACCCCCAGAAGCCAGGGCACCCCGCGACCCCCCAAAGCGCAAAGGACCCCAGACCGCATGTCGGGAAGCTGTACCCCGCCCCAAGGAAGAACAGCAGAAAGCTGCTCCCCGCCGCCAGGGAGCGATAACGCGGGAGAACCAGGCCAACGGTCCCCCAGCCCAGCCAGAGGCATCCCTCCCCAGAGTGCAGGCAGTGCCAGCAGCCCCCGAGGCCTATCTCATCCCTGGACGGGGGCCCAGCCCCCCCAGTCAAGCAACCCCAAGGAGGAGCACCAAAACCTACCCCGACAACACCGGCCATGTGCCCCAGAGACTCCCGAATGCCCCCACTGTGAGAGAGCCGGCAGGGGGAAGCAGCGGGAGCCCCACCCCTGCCGAAGAGGGCCCAGGCGAGGAGAAGAGACAACGGGCCCCCAGGCCCAGGGACACACCACCCCCAGAAATGAGCAAAAGCCACCTGCCCAGAAATGAGCAAAAGCCACAAGCCCGAGTCCCCAGATCCCACATTTGATTCTAACTGCATCCGAGACTGACAAGGCTGTGATTTCTTTGCCGTGAGTTATGAAGTGGCACTTGTAAAGAACAAAGAGATTAATGCACCAAGGTACACGCAGATTCTCAGCTTTGCTTTTAAGTGAAGACCATTTTAGGAGACAAAGTACACTTCAGAAGTAACGTTAAAAGTGGACAGGGCATGTCATTCGAGATGAACTGTACATCAGGAATTGTGAGAAACTGTAGTACTGTACTCATCTAAAATATAACTTCTGTAAACACTTACTCTCATGTGTCTATACTTTATCTTGACATCACAGACCTGTTTTACAAAAGCCAACAAGACATTTTCAAATCAGAAACACTTTCCCAAAATGTCTTGGCTGCATGAAGACACAACTCACTGCATGACAAGATGAATAGAAGCAGACAAAAACTTTTGTTGACTTGTTCCCACAACAAACTTGTGTAACACCAAACAGCAATACAGTTCAACAAATGCAGTTCATTTTCATATCCATAATACATCAACACCATAACAATCTACTAAAATACCAGGACTAGAGTTTTTTCCAGTCAAGTACACTTAAAAATAAAAACATTATTAGATTTCGCGAACATTTGCAAAGTAGACATAGGCTTTTTTTTGGTAGTGGTTAACCTTGAGGGGAAATAATTACAGGTATTCTTGTTAAGACAATGGAAAAATCATTTATTGTGTGGATCTCACAGATGACTGTGATAAGCTTTGAAAATGTGAACTTTGAATTGAAAACGTGACGTATTGCATTCCCATAACCCATAACCTTAAAGTGAGATTACGTAACTTTTGACGAAACAAGTGACAATTACAGGAAAGTAACGCTAAAATGTTGTGTACCAATTGCACTTGAAATAAGAATAATGAAGTCAGTAAGTCAGTAATCAGTTACACAACAATTTCTATCTGAAGTTATAGCTAACATTAGCCACCATAACCACACTCAGGTCCGCAGGATGTTAAGAGATCTATTATATCCAGTCTAAGTTTTGCTTTAAAAGTGAGTAATACAACTTTAAAATGTTCAACATCTAAAATGTATGAGGAAGCCAGTGTAATGATGCTAGGACAGGTGCAATGTGCTCCCCTTTTTAAAAGCCTGGCAACACAATTCTGAACTAGTAGCCATGGAAGATGCTTCTGAGTAATTCAGAAATATTGTAAGTGGAAGAATGTGCTTTTTTCTAACTAATAATTTTATTGTTAAACATAAAACAAAAGTCTTGCATTAAATAGCCCTTTGAAGTAGCGTGGCAAAATTGCTGTCACTTCTCAAGTTAACGAAAACTGGTCCTCACAAAGACATAAGGAGGATTGCACACACAAGACAGAGATTGTAATATATGTATATAAGAGATTGTGTCAGTGAAATGGCAGCATGGAAAAAATAGGCTTATTAGCTTTAAAAGACACCACCAGAAACATCTGGTAATGCACAGTACAGTGTCTCCCACATAATTACCGTGTAACTGAAGGAGGGTGTAATCGATAGCAGCTATGTCAGCCTCGACAACCCAGCTGTATTCTAACATTAACATATCCGTTTCAGACATTGACAGCGTTGTGTTAATAAAATTGATAGCCTAACTTCTCACAGTTAACTTCAGTGCATTATTTTTTTCTATAAACACACGGCTCCATTTCAATGTGTTTGTGAGAGAAAGAGAGAGAGAGAGAGAGCGGAGGCGCTGAGTGAATCTCAGCTGTGCGCAGCTCCACAATGAATTATGATTTTACTCATATTACACAAATAAATCAAAGAATGGGAAACACTGCAGTGTGGTGCAGATTCTATAGACTGATTTTTTTTATGTCATCTTAGTTTTGATAATGAGTTAGTTACAATCGCCTTAATATGAAAAACCAATCGCTGATCATCCCTTCAATCGTCGATAAGCGATCCAATCGCCAATCGGAACATCCCTAATGTTTTGTCATTACACATTAAATCTCTCTCTGTATACATTTACTATACATGCGCATTTATTTTACATTCTGAAGAACAACACTAAATCTGCTTGCAATGACAGAATGCAAATGCATCTGCAAGAGCAAATCAACGTCTTTTTATTGGTTAGATTGTAACCCCAGTAAAATGTTGCTGGCAGTCATGCCCTTCTGCTTACAGGCCTACAATATGATGCATGTCAACTCCAATTGTAAAAAAATCCAAGGTCAAATAATTAGCACATTAAAACAACATTTGAGAAAGTAAAACAAATTAGAAAGGAATTATTTCAATAAAATGCCATTTTAGGAAGAAAAGCTGATGCTCAGAAACTGTTAACAGTGGACATGATCACAACTTCATGTTCACAGTATTGGTTATGACAGTCACAAGTGGTAATAACTGCTGTGTACCACAGTGTGGTGCTCAGTGACCATCGAGTTAAAAAGTGCCTTTCAGCCACATTATCGTGATTCCAAGATCTTCATTTACTCCATGTATGAGGAGAGGAAACTGTCACTGTCTTGACCCATCATTTCAAACCAAATGAACACTTGATGAATATCCCCTTTTGTTATAAGAAGCTCTCATCTTGGCCGAGGCTCAAATCTCATTTGACAGGACGGCACTCACAACTCAAAGTAAGGAAGGCAGCCCATCTTCCCCTGTTAGATGATGTGCATAAATACAGGCAGAGCTCATTAATAATTCTGTCACACAGGTAGGCTACGGAGAAAACGGTGACACACATACAGCTCAAGAGCACATTACAGCTCCCAGAACTCATCAGCTGCGAAGGCTCACTTAAGTATGTTCGCATTGACTGTGACCTGAAAACAAAGATGCTTAAGACCTTGGTACTGATTTTACATTACGTAGGACACTAGCACTAGCACAGAAGAATCCTGCTTTGAGTTTTTCTTCCATGTGTTACATTTATTCTTTAGTCATCTTGTGTGAATATACTTCTTTTACATAATCATTAGTTTTGCAACTTGTTTACCACTTTCACTCCTCCACCAAGGCTAAAGGCTAATAATGATGTGTGTGAACAAGCCACAAGGAGTTCTCAAGGTCAGGAATGCACTTCAAACCAGCTGCTATCTATTGAAGACGACTCCTCCCTTTGTTTATAAAGCTCGCGTTTGTCAATTTTTCCTTGGAGACAGCGCAGACAGCTGTGTGTTAAGCTTCCTCTCCCTCAGCAGCTGCAATAGACTTTTGGACATCCTGTCAGCTCATCACAGTGTGCACCTTTTTATTGGGTATCTCTTTGGCTCTAACAATCAAATCCCATAAAAAGTAAATTTCAACAAGCAGGCAGGTCTGTTTTTTTAATCAAATCTTCAGTGAATGTGCAAAATATTCAGGACACTTTTTATAAAAAGGTCAATTCAGGTACAAGTCATTATCCCTCTCTGATTTCCCTAATTAAATCTATACCAGTCACAAGCAGGAGACACAGATAAAGGGGAGGAAGCTGAGTTTGAGAAAAGAGTTTTAAGCTTTGAGATAGGTGTGACTGTGTGAAACGGGTTGCAAGACTATCACGACTATGCACCGGGTGTTTTGTTTAATCACTGTATATTTAATTTGATGTGGATGTTTGCATGTGGATCTTTTGTCAGGAACAAATCTGTGCCCTCTAAGCGGCGGAATAATCCTTCTAGCTGTTCCTCCATTCCCCAAAATAGCACAGACTTGAGGTCTAGGAAGGCCAAGTGGCCAGTTTTGTCATGCACCAGCGCTCTAAACAGTGCTCCGAGTACCTTGGGATGGTTATGGCCTGACTGCAAAACTGTGTCTGGATGGTGTCAGAGAGGTTACTCGTGGTGGCAGCTAATGCAAAGTGTTGACTGCAATAAACTTGAGGTAGTTAACTGCCATCATGCTTGGCGTGACCTTTACCGGACAGTGGAGCTCAAGGCTGAGCCCCGAACTGCAGATGTGAGTCAGTATTCCATGCTAACAACTGGATGCAATGATTCAAAAGCCCTCAGCTTTGCAGTGTAATTGGTGAGGTGGCCTTGTGAAGAGGATGAAGGGAACGACGACGAGTGGAAGCAAAGTAGCGTGAGAGAGAGAGGAGGTGGAGGGAGAATAAATGCGGCGTCAAAGATGGAAAACGTGAGAGGAAAAGAGCAAGTAATTGCCCCGGGCGAGGCTACGGGCTGTTTTTAATGTTATTTTGTTTTTACTGTCCATCTTCATTCAGGAAGAGAACTCCCCAGTGAGTCTGTCACAGTTATTCTTAATTCGCACACTAAGCGGGGGGAGTCAGAGGGGTTACGCTGCAGAGCCCTGTGAGCGCGGGTCTGCAGGAACCCTCCGGGGTCGCAGTAATTATCACTGCATGTGTAATCACAAGTCCCAAACCATTACTCACACAATGCGTCACCTTTTATAGCCTGGATTTCTCTTTTGTCACTCAGCCCGAGGTGCATATCGACAATTATGGTGTGAACTAAGAGACAGACATGACTGACTGGATCAATTATTATGGAGTGTTAAAGGGCAGATTTCCCATTCTGGGGGTCTGTGTCAGGTCTGTTATGAAGATCTGTCTGTTTAGCTGATGCTCCGCGTAAAGGTCGCGCTGCAGTGGTCTCTGTTGTAGCAAGACTGCACACCTGGCAAAAACACACATTATCTTACTGAAATATTATTTCCCAGCATGGACAAGTAGAGCATCTGTAAGAACACTAATCCTACTCATAAGAGGCTGCAGTACTTTTTTTTTTTATTATGAGTCCATATCTCAATTTTCAACCAATGATCCCTTGCTGGCGGCATCAGCATGCCCCGAATGTGAACCTAAGCTCTCGGTAGTAAACAGGCATCTCTGATTATGCGTGGAGAACAATTATTCAACTCCGGTCTTCTTCAGTGGTGCAAAGCCACTTCCCCTTGCTCGCCGCGTCCCTCCCTCTGTCTCTCTCTCTCTTTCTTTCTCTGTAGACGGATGTAATATTAATGAACACATCTTAGCCAGGATGCTTGTTAGGCTTCAAGCTAATGCTGTTAGTTTGAAGCCTCACAGTCCCTGCCTGCTCACCTCCGACTGGGCTTACATCGGTTTCTTTACTGACTGCTATAAAAGGAGGGAAAGAAGCTTCAGGGATCCTCGGCCAACTAAAAACATAGCCTCAGACTCTGAGGTAGATGCTTGGTTGGATGGAAGATCCTGTCATGGGAAAGTTCTTTCTGAAAGAAATTAATTGCCTTACTTTACTACCTTAAAAACTAATTAGTTGCATTGCAGTCAAACTATGTGTGAATTAATTTTGTTTGTCCTTTATAGTGTGGCTAACGTATGTTTCGGGTCAGAACATGAACAAACTGCTACAAAAACTTAATTAACTGAAATCCAAATAGACCTATTTGAGATTAAGGAGGGTTAGTGATGTGTATTGAGTACTGTAAATATTGTAATAAACCCTGTTTTACAGCTGGGATCTGTGAGACCAAAAAAGAAGTAATGTGTCATTTTCTGTAGAGTGCTTCTGAAATCATGTTTATAAGAAATACTCATAAAATAAGGAAGTATCACGCTGATAAAACAATGTATGTATGTTTCTTGAGCTGTTAAAGAGGGCCCGGGATCTCCAGGAATCAGAACATTAGAGTTAACACTACATTTCAGTTATCCTTGTCTGCAACTGGGTTATCAGTCTATTTTTTATTTTTAAATGTGATGTAAGAAAGTGGCTCTGCTTCCAAAAACACTAACAGTCTTGTTTGTATCAAGCAAGACTTTGATTGTGTTTCTTATTAGCAGCCTTTCATCTGTGTGAGCGTACATAAAACTCCCTGTGTTTGCTGCTGTTTTTATTTAATTTATGCTAACAGATGTACTGGCAACAGACTTCTAAAGTGACACTGTTTTAATAGAAATAGACAAATCAAATTCAAATTAATGTAGTTTAAAAAAGTTTTTGCGAAGTATACTTATGGATTGCAAAGAACAGTCATTAATTACTCTTAAAACCCCATATATGTTTTATTCCCCTTTTAGCTGCATAAATATAAGAACTATTCATGAAAAAAGTTCTACATAGAAAATCAGTATCTGTAACTTTTTAGATCTCACTTCAGAATCAGAATACGTAGGTAGGTATGTTAACACATACAAAGAAACTGCTTTGGTGCATAACAAGGCAACGCATAAAATATATAAATATAAAAATATGAAATTGACCATAAAAGGAAAATAAAAAATAAGCGCAAGAATATGTGCAATAAGGCAGTTTGTGCAGTGAATGCTAATTATTTACATGAGATTTACAATATCATGTGTGGCAAACATTTATAGTACGTGATGTAAAATGTGTCAATTCTCACATCATAATTAAAAAAAAAAAAGGCTGTTTTCTGCCGTGATGTACACACATTATACACATATTTTAAAGCCTCAAAGATAAAACTGTTAATTGCTGTGTAGTGTAAGGCTGTGTATTAGAACACCTGTCAAAACCTTTGAAGGAGGTGAGGTTTAATTAAATCCTGTGTTTTGGTTTTCTATCATTTCCTTTATATCTCTGGATTATGCGATCCACTGGAAATCTACTGGAGTATGTGGTTGCTTGGATACATTTTGCTGTGCTGAGGAAGAAGTTTTCTGTGTTTGCTCATGGGCACTTTGTCACACTGGCTTTTGTATGGGAATCTAAACTGCAACCTGCTGGACTCTACACCGCAACTGTGATTTCTGTCATCTGGCCTGTTGCTCTGTGGCAGAGGCGATGGAAAGGGACATCTTGACTGCTGAATTAACACATGTTGCTCATATTAATAACAACGCTCACATAATATAATTATATTACTGATTGTATAACCGGCAACATAAGCACATGCACACATAAACTAAAACAAGCTTGTTTTCCGAATTCTACACACGAGCATATGCAGCCACCCACACACATTCACACACATATGCGCCTCCCCCCCCCCAACACACACACATGTGTGCACAGGTTTCAGGAGCCCACTGAGCCCTGTGCTCTGACTCTGATTCACGGCTCAGCGTTTCTCTACCTTCTGAACCCCGGTTTCTAATCAGAGAATTAGCTGCAGTTTCCCCTGCCAAAATCCACGCCGTAATCCATCTCACTTTGTCCACACTGTGGCTCATGCCCCACTAAAGCATTTGTCAGAATGCATGAAAGGGAACGAGGGATACAGAAAGAGAGGGACAGAAAGAAGGAAACAGATCCTGGCAGCCGGGGAAATGTGCTTTCCTGGTTTCCTGGGTGGCTTTATTAAAGCCTATTAGCTGCACAATGACAACCTTTAAATTTCTACAGTATTGTTTCCACAAAAGAAACACATTCTTATATTCTGAATACATCAGAGCTCAGATATATCCTTGGCTTAGCTATACTGTTGATGTTATTGTGTGGCTGCTCTGTACCTGGTATTATGGATGCTTTTGTCGAGTGCTGGGTCAGGCCAACTGTGCGTTCAACGTCCGGCCCAGTCTCTCAGAGCGTGATTAATGAGGGAGGAGACGGACAACCGGGGGTGCATTCTAATCACCCACAAGGACAAGAAAAGATACGGAAAGGAAGAAAGAGAGGAAATGAGAGAGCAAAGAGGAAAAAAGAGAGAGAATTAAGTTATGTATTGATATTACTGTTTGTGCTCTGGTTAAAATCCTTTTCTGAGCAAAACATAAACCTGAATTCTCTTCTCTTCTGCAAGCACACATAGACTCCATGTACGAGCACACACACACACACACACATACACAAACACACACACACATGCCCAGACACACTGAATACTCTGACAGCCTCAGAAGCAAACACGGGGACATGAAAGACACAGAGGGGGCCTTATGGGGTTCGCTTTGGCAAGGCTCAGTCCAGTGGATCAGGACAAATTGGCCCATCTAGTTGCGTACTGCCATACCCACAAGGCTCACTCATGACTGTTCCTCCTTCTGAACCTGGGTCTCAAAATAAAGTTACTGGGCTGTGCAGTTATTGTAGACATAGTTGGAATCATCTATGCAAATTTTGCAGTGAAAGCGAGACCGTGAATACTAATGGTGAATGATAGAGAGAATTACAGCAGCCAGGTGGAGAAGATGCAGCAGGATTGGTTTAAGACATCAAACAGTAGACATTAAAGAAATAAAAAATCCCCCTTGGGTATTCACTTACATTTCACATTTAAGGAGTTGCATGTGTTTTGTGAATCAGTGTTTTGCAGCCTCATCTTTATCTATTTGAGTTGCATAAATCCATTTTTCCCTCAAGAATACCTTGGAATCTGAATACAAAACTTTAAGTCTAGCAAAAAGCCTTTTAATTCCTGGGGGCCAACATCAAATTGTGACTCAAAGTTTGACATTTTGGGAAATATGGTTAATCACCATAATCACTTGTCATCGTTGTGAGCAAGAAGTGAAGATCGATACCACTCTCACAGTAGACAGTGATATCAATCTTCTCGTCTACTAGTGTATTTCCTTAAAACGTTTCAGGCACTTACAGTGCGATAACAACAATTTTGTCAGAGACGGGTCAAATAAAGTCTTGTGTGTCCGACTGGTTCATTTTAACCAATTTTTTAAAATTTTAAGACATGTCCAGATGGAGTAAGGATTGTCTTTTGAAGCGTATCACTACAATGTAAATGGATAAATAAGAAAAGAAAAAAGAACACAGAGGAAGTGATGGAGGAGAATGTAAAGCTGGCCAGGAAACAGAGGGCAACATGAAATGCTGAATATACAAAGTGAGTTTGAGGTCAATATGTTAGCATTACTCTCGCTCGCCAGTGTTTTCTGCGTTATTTCCTGTTGTATTCTTGTGGGGTGGTTTGATTGATTGATCGACAAATTAACTTAATTATTCCAAAGGGAAATTGGTTTTCAGTGTGGATAGAAAATCGAACATAAACAATCAAAGACAGTGCACACATGGCTGAGAACCAATACAGCATTGCTGTCACACCACACAAGCAGAGGGAAAACAATACAGCGATAAACCAAACATGGTGTGCGCTGCCGTGTTTGGAGTGACCGCGAAAGTGTTCACCACATATCGCCACATAAAATTGTCAATTTTCATATGGGACAGCCCAAAATCGCATAGTGTAAAAGGTCTTTAAGAGAAGGGAACACTTCTATGCCATTAAAGTCTTCTGTACAAGTGCTTCAAATACTCCAAAATGATATTGCATCTTTAAAACTGTAAAAAAAAAAAAAAAAGTAAAAGAAAGAGAGATTATATCAGGAGATAAAAATACCTCCAGTAAGTGTGTTTTTACACTGCCAAGACTTTTAGGGACACAAATACTGTGGCTACACTTAAAGCAGTTCTCCCTGCACGCTCTCTGTCTACCTGTCCCTGCTCATTCTTCTCTTTCCCCCCGGTATAGTTCAGTTTCTGTGTCCCATGCTGCGTGCTATGCATCATGTTGGCCCAAAATGACGATTGATTGCGGTGCCACTGCCTTTGTAATCCGCTTAGGATGGATTTTGCATCTAAATCACTTTATTATTTATGTGCCTAACTCTTGCCAATGCCATTTGGAGGCAGTATGATTGGTGATCCATCACACATTATCCTTCACTGTGGTCATTAATATTGTAATGGGATGGACCTTTACCATGAAACTTCCAGGTGAAAGGGAATGCAGATCTCTTCTGAGAGGGTCAGGCGGCTCAAAAAAGGAGTCAAGAGAGGAAAGATTATCAGGTGCGCTTGCTACCAGACGGGCTCTCCAGAGATGTTGTTAGTTCGCCTTCTCTGTGCCATTAACCTCTCTCCTCTGTTCCCATGGTTGCGCGACAGCTTGTATCTTCATACGTGGCCTCTCTTAGAAAAATATGGGATGTTATTCTTTCATTGTCCTTTTCCATCAGGGCTTCAATCACCACCTGCCAATCACACGCATCTGCTGCCTACAGGTAGACACACACAAGCACACAGTGCCACATCGGGACACAGTTGAAACAACCACCTCTGTAGATGAGAAAAACAAGAAAAGATAGATACTCATCTTACCACATAAAGGGCAAGGAGTGATATGCATCACAAAGTATTTGGTGCGAATACATCAAAGGAGTCTTACAATCAAAACTCTTTTTAAAGTCTCATAAAGTTTTTAGATTTTTGCAAGCTGCAATAAACAGGGTGTTCTGATAGCATATTGTAGACTATCAGTGTATACATGTAGATTTGGACACTCCGCAGGAAACATGATCAGGCTTAATGCATGCCAGGACACCTGAGGACAAAAAAATCTGTCACTCTTTGTCTCTATGGCAGCCCACTGAGGAATCCACTGATGAGCGAGGCCACAGTGATACAGCAGATAGAGCTCAGTGGGTGTAGAAGGAAAATGCTCAGATGCATTTGAGGTTCATGGATGCCAGCAATCATCATGTCACTGTGTCACGAGGAATTCCCCCAGTCAGCTTTTAGCCAGAGGGAAGGGAACACACAACAACTCAAGCGACATGTAGATATTTTTGTACTTTACGTGCCTTATGCCACAACAGATCGTCTGACCTCAGGTGACTGTATGTAGGCTGTGATTTTATTGTGACTGTAGTTTAATTTAAACTAGCTTTGGGGCCAAAATGGAGAGAGCCATGGAGAGACTCTGGTGCTGTGGCCTAATGACAGTACATACATTTTAAGCAGGATATGAGTATGAAGTTCTTTCATAGTATGCACACTAACTGTACTGATCACAAGGTGATTTTAATGATTTTGGTTCCACATACAGACTCTGCTTATCTGGATGCACTCCAAAACACCAACTGCTAGTTTGACATAGACATAGTTAACATGCATTTAACATGGCTTGTCATGGCGGAATCCAAATTAAAAAAATATTTTTGTGTATCTGCCGACACTTACTGTAAAAGCTGTTGGATTAAAAAATCAAGTTTACCACAGCATCTCCAATACCTGCTGCTATAAACATCATACTACTGTTTCACATTTTCAGTTATTTTGGCTGATTATGTGGGTGGAGCTTCAGTGTGAGCAACCGGTCACAGGACTCCATGTACCAATAATAATAATAATAATAAAGGTGTAAGTTGTTTTGTCCCGTCAGGGGAAATTTTGCTGACTTTAGCTGGGCAGGAGTGCTCCCTAATTGTCAGACTGATGTCTAAATGTCATGTATCATTTGTATCATTGTATTTTATCCTGAATGCTGACTCCCAAGACAGTATGCATATTTGTTTACCCTATAGCATTAACTGGAACACAGCCAAGGTTGGAATGATCAGCACCACAGAGAGAGACAAGATGGTAACAAAATTAAAAGAAAGTCAGTATGCATACTACCTTTGCTTGATTTTATATATATATATACACACACATATAGAGACATAGTCCGGTAAGTAAAGTGTATTAACACTTTTTATAATAACTGCATAGTACATATATATTCAAATACTTGACAATATTAAGTGGGAAATATGTTTTTCAGAACCATGGAGAGAGACATAAAAGCCTACGAAATGCACTTCTTGCTTGATTTTTGATGTTAATTGCCACCATCATCCCACAATGCCATTCACATAGAAAGTGGAAGAGCTACTCACAGCTGCAAAACAGCAAAAACATTTCTGAAAAGCGGGGATGATCCATCTCCAGGAATATATTATCAGACTGCTTTATTAAATTTAATTATTAAATCTTTGGACAACACTTTCTTTCTCTTTTAGGTTTCTAAATTTTACATTGGCATGTGTAGCATCATTTCCAGTTAAGTGTTTGTATACTATGTAGCCTTAATTGGGACACCGTCTGGGTTTGAATGTTTCAGCACCATGGAGAAAGAGACAGCAGAGGATAGAAGACTCTTCACGTCTGCTCTGCAAGACTCAATATTCAACATCTGTGTTCATGTGAAGTGCTTTTACAGAAATGTCTTCATGGTCGTAACTCAGAATAGCATTGCATGCACTGCTATTCTGAAATGATTGCTGTGCTCACATCCCTAGATGTGATCTCATAAACTCCTATTCATATTTGATAGGGTAATGACGCATCCATTTTTTTACCCAGCAATGGGGGTGAGGGGCTTCCAGCTGTTATGTTGTTGTAGAATTTTTGAATTCTTTCATCAGCAGTTTTTCATCCACACACATACAGAGCGACAGTCTTATCTTCTGTGGGGGCGACAGGCTTTGACCTCTGACACGTGTATCACTGAGTGCAGAGATTAGTCATCACCAGAGCAGCTGAGGTGGATCTGTGCAGTCGCGGTATGACGTGATTACTCCACTGACCTCTTTTCCAACCGTGCTTTTCAAATGTACCTCTGCCTCCACAACACCGTGCTCTGCCTCTTTTTATGTGGGCTGTGGACGATCTCACTGAACATAGCCAACGATGGTTGAAACACCAACACGTTTGAATGCGATTCCTCTGGCAACGCAGGAATATTAGCTTACCTACAGACGTGATCTCTGCAAGTGAGGTGCAATCAACTTGCAGGTAATGACACTTTAATGAAACATTTTCCAAAAGGAAGATAGATCCTTTGCACAGGTCATTCCTCAACTCCAAATGATTATGTGGCTGATTCATTTCTCCACCATGTTAATATAAAAAGCATCAGCTTGGGAGGATGAGACTGATGGTGTCTTTAATTGCCAATTAAGGATGCATATCCCAATCATACTCCCGTCACACGACTTGTAGATTGAGTGACAACAATGAGGGCAGGATTGCCTTGCTGCAGGGTCGGTTTGAATTGAACTCTTGGGTAATGGAAATACTTTTGATTATGTTTGCTTTCTCAACCAAAAACAAGCAACCACACATGAAGAGAGTCAAATGATTTGCACAGACAGAACAAATAAATCACTCACACTATTATTATGGCTATGGTAGAGTGCCCAGTGGTGGTTCTGGCTTGGACTTGGCGATAGTTCTGTTTGCAACTAGGTTTTAATAAGTGATGTGTTTTTCTGCTTATTCGCTGATTAGAACATCCATAATGCTAAATATCAAACTAATGAATGACTTGAAGAGCAAAAACACATTAGCCATCATTAATCAGGCAAAGAGAGATCATCATTACTTGCTGTTGATTTTTTTGTCTTTAGCATGCAACAATAAATAGAGATGAACAAAATGTTTCCGTAACTGTTGTTGCTATATTTTCAGTTAATGCAGATCGGATTAACTGTTTTCTTATGTGTGAAGTGTGGAAAGGTAACATGAAACACCCATCCAAACAGACAGGCCTTAAAATATAAACAGTTAACACCTTAACAATAGGAAAGCAAATGAAGAAACCACTTAGGTCTCTCACAGTCAGATGGATTTTAGGAGAGGCTGGCATTCCAGACAGATTATTGGTTTGATGTTTAGGCTGATAAACGCAGTCTAGAAAAAAACAGGCAGGCCGATAACCTGTCCTGCTGATGCAGAGGAGACATAACAACCTTTAAATCAGCTCTGCTTTTTCTTTCTTTAAATATTCAATTTATATTCAGTACATAATTAATGTTAGTTAGGCTAATGTTCATTAACACAGGAGTTAACAGCCTGGGGAATATTATTTTCACTGGGTAATGCCCTTGAACTGGGATCGTTTACTTCAGTTGTGTTCATGATTTTATATACGACTTTCTTTCTTTCTTTCTTTCTTTCTTTCTTTCTTTCTTTCTTTCTTTCTTTCACAACCCTAACCGCCCTGAGGATACTGTATAATGGAGTGGCAGAGTGTGTGAGCAGTTAAAAAGATCATGTTCAAGCAAGAGTTCAAAAACACGTGTCCATAAAGAAGCTATTTTCATACCAAACCCACGGCTGAACCAACACTCTGTTGTGTAGAGGTTGGTGGTGCCTTGTGGGGAGTGAGACTAGTTGCCAAATATGAATTGTGTACATTCCCATAATAATCCATTCCACTTCCTAACTAAACTGCTCTCTTTGATCAACTCATGCTAAATTCTGTAATATACTGACACCCAGTGATACCTGTACTATTTATTCCTGGTTGAAACACCAAACATGTTGTACTCTGCTGCATCTGCACCTGCACCCCCTAGCTCTTCAGACTGCAGGCCGAAGTTACCCAAATCGGATTGTTTTGCTCATATGTAACCGTATGAACAATTCTGTATCACATGCATGCTACTTCTCTGTGCAAAAACACCTTAGAGAGAGAGTGTTGTAGGGCTTATATGGACTGTACATTGCCAGAAACTGTAATGAATGCACTTAAAAGGACACAAAGTTGTAACAGATTTTTCATAAATCGGGAGGATTATGACGCCGGGAGGGAACCAGGAGAGGGCAATAAAAAACGCAACCTCTGTGGCTTCCATGTTTACTTCTGTATGACAGAGTGCTGCGCGTGACATCGTATTATTCATCTGCGCATATGGGTCTCTTTCAGGCCGTGGCCAGTTCACACTGTTGTCTGATGTGGGCCACATTTAAACAATAAATTGAGCAGTCAATCAAAAAAAAAAAAAACTGATCTGGGCATTAACTCAGAAATGAGCATTATGGCCTGCAGTTTGAATGGAGCCTTTGTTCCCTTTGGGGGAAATTTATTATCATCACTCCCCAATCTCTGCTTGGTTTATCACTGCAGGGAGTGACAAAGTCTGAGCCTAAATGCCAAATATTAACTCTGCACATATTCTGTATTGAAATAATAATCCATTCCTGTTCCACACTTAAGTTCCACCATGCATTGCTCTCTTTGATCATCTCATGCTGGTATTTTTAACTGTGTAACATGCTGACACTGATATTTGCACTCTGGACCCAAGGTTCCCTCAAACGTGTTGCAAAGACTTTAATCAAAAGGTCTCTCGCATGTATGCAGTATTCTCCAATCACGATCGATTTAAATGATGTTTTAAAGCACGAGTGTCAAGGAATGTGCTCCATCTTTGCAATCCATCCCTAGGCTTCACAAAGATTTTTTAACAAGATAAGCCTCAAGACGATGCCCTTCACGGACTAAATTCTGATTGAGCAACACAAATGTGAATAAAAAAACATTTGACAGTCACCATCCACTAAAACAACCTATTGCAAAGTGCATTCACTGTAGAAAATCAATGCTTGCACAGCATAATGTAGCTGCATCCCATGCCGCTAACATATTCTGCTCTGTAGTAGTGTGTCTCAAGAACTTTGACATACTTTTTGCAAGTTGCTGCCTGGTAAATGTTAAAATCAAACTGTGCTTACATTCACTAGGATCTGTTAACTGAGTCAGCAGGGATTTTCTCCAAAACAGCGTGACAACAAACACAGACACTTCAGCATTTAGGAGCCAAGGGAAGTTCTAAACTAAAAGTCTGAGAGATGCCTGAGGCATTTTGTGTTCCCGAGAGAAACAATCCATTCCTCTAGCAAAGTACAGGCTTTAACAAAACATTCTGTATTTCAAGGAGAAAGTTTTTGTGAAGTGCTGTATGGACTGTGTCTTTCTGGCCCTTCATGAGTTGCTAATGGAATCTGCAATGCTAGCAATGCAGAAATGTCTCACTAAAGGGTGAAAAACAGAAAGGTAAGAAGACTCACCAAGAGGCTGTCCAGCGATGATACGGGCATTTTCTCCAGCCACAGCTGCTCGGGCGTTCCTCTCGTTCAAATACTGTACGAAGGCGTAACCCTTGTGCACAGAGCAGCCCACTATCTTCCCGTACTTGGCAAAGATGACCTCTATGTCGGTCTTCTTGACGATGGCTGTGTTGAGGTTGCCGATAAAGACTCTGGAGTTTAGGGAGCGAGGGTCATTCTTGTTGGTCACGTTGCTGGTCTGGATTTTACCAGTCATTCTCCTCCAATTTCCCTCCTGGGACACAGACAGAGGAGGGAGGGAGGACATGGCTTTAGAGGTTTTGGACAGGCAAACTAGTGCTAATTATGCTAAACACTATGGAACCCCAAAGTCTACGATATTAAATCAATAAATAAGACATGAATAATTTTAGTAAATTATATAAATGTACAACTTAATCTTCAAATATTTTAAGGAACTGTTGAAAGTAATTATTATGAAATGTAATTTTATAATTCATATTACATCCCCCAAACCACCCACCAAATGCCTGCTAGCTTACTAGCAAGCTCCCATTGGCTTGGAAAACCACAGAGAAATACAGTATGTTTTTGCTCCTCAGAGTTGTGACATATTTTAATAATCACAACACTGGCAAGATAAAGATAAATGAAACATTTCACTACTCCTATTAACACTGGCTCTTACTTTGAACTTTAACTCACTTTAAGCTAGTTTGCTAGTTAGCCAGGGAGGTAGGTAGCATGTGCAGAAAGCAGCAACAGCCACCATACCACATCCAGCTGTAGCTAGATGAACAACAATGCCAGCATCTGAATGAGCAAACTAGTTGCTGTTGTAGCTTTTTATTACCTTTAGGAGGCTTCATATGCTAACTACCTAGCCAGCTAACTAGCTAAGCTGTTTTGTGAGTTAACTGATTAATTCATTGTTACCTGAGTTACATTGTGATTTCAAAGCTGTTTCTCGGAGAAATCACACAACTGGGAAAATCAAAGACATCCAGTCTTTCTCTATGGTTTCTCTAGCCAACAGGAGGTACACCCCCAGGGGTGTTGGTGGCAACTCCTCTGTCATGAATAGTAACATCAACAAAATGTCACTAGGAATGTACTATTATTAAATAGAAACAGACAAGGTATATAATTAAATAAACATAAACTATGTTAATATGAAAATAAATAATTAAAGCACGTTATAATAAGTAAAGTTTTAATACTTTCTTAAATTATTTCACAATTTATTGGCTTATTTATAGGCTCCATTGTACTCTATTTATTCAAATGATTATTTATTTAATGTCTTATTTATTTATTTAATATTGAACACTTAGGGCTCCATAAAACACAATTTTTGTTCTGGAACTTACTGTTATCTAAATCAATGAATTTAAATAGACACATTTTTGTTGATGAAGGCTTTTCTTGATGAAGGTTCACCTCATCTAATTTATGTGCAAGGTCAGTGGCCAGTCAACTGCTTATCTAAGCCACATATTTGCATGGTTGAAATGCCACCACTGTATGGCTGAGCGGGAGAATTAGAAGGAGCAACAATATGTGAATGTCACAGCAGTTTCCTCTGCTTTGTGAGAAACCAAATACAGTAGCTGTCAGTGTGAACGCCTTGCTATCTCAATACCCATATTATTGCATCCCTAACGCTTTGTGTGGCATTTCACTGATCACTGAACGTGTAGGCTGTAATTCATGTTACAGTTTTTTTGAGACTTTTTTGTGCTGTCAAGTCTTTACAAGCGTACATTAGCCTCAGCTTTTGTAGGCTTCCCCTGCAATTATTTCTGAGTGACCTTTTTATAACCTGAATGTTTGTTTTTATAAAAGATGACTGGCTGCAGGAAATTAAATCTCCCAAGAAAAGGATGCACTATTGAACAATTCAAGTTCGATATTTAATTACAATTATCATAAAGTTGATACATAGATAGATATGTATCCCACATATTCTTCTTTGCTCTTCCCATTGATTTTTTGCACACACATCATTTAATTTTTACAGCTGAGGAAATCCAGGTTTTCATTGCAGTTTATATTCCAAACGGGATTACACTTACGTGCATTAAATACTGTGAAATATTGTTAAGAAAACATTGAATATTCAATATTCGCCTCTTCTGAGTCTCTGTCCCTGACACACAGTGATAACAACTATTCAGCTTTGAAACGAAGAACCTGAATAATGGATCCAATCCTCTGTAAATAGGATTAGTTACCAAGGTAACACAGATGTTGGAATATCGTGTGGATACACACATGCACACACACTGAGTCACCGGCAGTCTTTTTCTTTACCTTTATTCAACTTATTTTTCTATTGCAAGAAGATCCTTGTAGCTCAGCCCCCCTGATTTGACACAGTGTGGCGTCAGTATCTTCACAATTACATGATGTAGTTTTTTTGTGAAGTGCTACACTATAATGGGTTTTTTCAGCTAATTATAGCATGGCATGCGATTATGTCAATAATAAGGCAAGAGGATATAATTCACAAACTGAGCAATGGTTAAATTTCATCATAAGGCGGCTTGTTCTGAACCTACAGTAGATGTAGAGTAGAGTAGTAGGAGGAAAATGTCCAGTCATCCAGGAAGTACGAGAGCAGCCAGGTGATTTACAGAGGAGAGATTCTCTGTCAGCCATCCATTACACCTGAGACTGAGATCATGCTAGACATTCAGCTGCTCATTCATTGATAAACACATTATGTCACTTGGCAGCACATGTTTTTAGGATTACATCACCTACAGTATAATGCTATCCACTTTCCCATGACTACTCAACACCCACAACCGGAGCGTGACGATTCATGGCTCCTATGGGCTCGCTGTTTACAGTGCTGCATTGGAGTGTGCCGATTCTGGGTGTGGGTGTGTGTGGGAATAAACTGCTGCTTGCCATCTCTCAAGAGGCCTTGACATTTATACGCAGCAGATACTGAAAATTAATGTGGTGCAGGCACACACATACATGAGCTAACTCAAATGAGCTCCACAATGACCACCTAACGGTAGTTTAAGCCCACAGTCTGACGCCCACCTCATATTGATGTTGGTGGACAGGTCACAGGGAACATAACAAATCAGTGGAGAAGCATAAGATTGATCAGGAGGCAGTAACGGTCATGGAGCCCTTTCTTGCCATACTGTTATATTTCATGTTGTCTTCTCTGTTGTTTTCTTTAGAACGGGACACTAATTTATTCCATCAGTGGCTTTCCTGCTGACCTTGCCGTTTAGTTTATTTACAGCCTCCATTAAGATTCTCATCCTCATCCCATCCTATGAGGAGAAACATGGGAAAAAAACACAGGAAGTGATGGGCACCAGGAATGTAATTGGCAAAGAAACAGCAGCAAGGACTCGACATTTGTTATCAAAAAAGCACAAAGAAGAGCTTCATCCCAGAAATGTAGTCTACAAACAGCTTTTAGAGGAAAAATTATGACCTAGTGTTCAAAGCCCGCTCTTTAAAAAATGATTACAGCTTCTAACGTACTGCTTTTTTTGTCAGCAAAGAGCAGAAGACACATAAGTCTTCATTTTCACTTTCATGCCGGCGTGGTTGTGTCACATTTTTCAAAAGGTGGATGTCTCCTTTTGGAATGAAACACTGCTCTTCTGGCATTACAGAGATTCCTGGCATGCTCTGACTCTAATATGGTATGAAAAAGCATCCCAATCTCGTTCCAATGATAATGAAATATGGATAAGGTCAGTGGAAAAAGCACCAAAGTCATTTGGTTAACAGCACTGCTGTGTTGGGAAAGTGGTTGAGTCAACAAAGAAGAAAGGATTTAGTACAGAAGTAGCCATACTACTGAGTTGTACCTTGTAAATGCATTATACCTTGGTATACAGGCTCTTAAAAGCTTGTTGTTTGGGTCTGACCCCCTGCCTGATTTATAGACATTTTTTTCATGGAGGGAGGGAACTCATTGAATTGATTCCTTTTGTAATTTCCTACCACTCCACCACTGTACATTTCTCTTCGCCATGCCTCAGCCACTCTGGTCTGATTGTTGCCAAGGCAGCTTGATGGGCTGAGGAAAGGCTCGAGAAGCTGCTCAGTGAAACAGAACAGAGAAAGGTAGCCTGATACACCTTTTCCAATGGTGTCGCTGCCATGTACTGCAGAGGTGGAATAATTGCTTCATGGATTCCTTCCATTTATATCTTGTCTTAAAATGTGTCTCTCTGCCTGCGAAAGCAATGGCAACAACCAAGAAATAAATTTGCTCTATTTGTAAATCAATGCCGCTATTTGTATTGTAGGCTGCAGAGCATTTCTGCGTTGCAACCAGCCATAAATTTATGTACTTTTGTGAAGCGTGGTCAGAGGGTGAACCTATTCTGCCCCACAAAGACAAACTGCAGTCTCAACATTAGTCTGAATTGAAAGTAACAGAACAGTTGTGGAAATTTAATTTGATGTAAACAGGATAATGGCCTTAAAGCAATTATATGCCATATAGGACATTTCTATAGTGATTAACCTATGTTCCCCACGCATTTTCAATCAGTTGCTGCCCTTTGGCCTAATGAGTCAAGGTGCACAGTGTTGGGCTGGAATTCAACTCAGTAAGTAGACAGCTACAACAAAGAGGGTCTATAAAAGGAAGAGGAACAACTCTAATTTTGCTGCCAAGAATGCTTAAAGTGCTGTAAAAGTGTAAATGAATTACAGTGAATGGGACGTTTACACACTATTTAAGGCTTTTATAAGTTTTAAATGAGGGGTTCTTTTTTCTGGACAATACTAATAATAACAAATATCTCTTGAGTCAAGTCTTAAACTGTAATGGTGTGAGGAGACATTAAGGGGTGTGTGCATTTTTATACTACCCTCAACCGAATTCAAGCTGTTTTAGTGTTTGAAACGCTTTTGATAAGCATATTCCATAATCATATTTTCGAAGAATATTGAATCAGATATCGACATGCAGAGTGAGTAGATCTGTGCACAGCATTTCATTTCATTTAGGGAGGATGGATACACACTGGACACAACACTGTGAGACGACTGATAGCTTTTCTCTGACATTGTTCCTAGCATTTATTGTCTTTGTTGTTTACCTTTAATATATTTTTGTATTGTTACCTTTTGTACTGGATTTCCCACTTTATCTTTGGAATAACTACACATAATGTGAAAGGAGTAGCTTGAAATGACTTATTTCCAGCTGCAGCCGACAGTTTGTTAGCAAAAAAGCGTTGATAAACCCACTGGATGCTGCCTGCCTATCACCAAAAAGTATACTGACAAATTTAGCAACTAGCTAACAAACATATTTGAGCATTTAGCAGCTGAAGAGACATCAGAGAGAGATTATTTTCACTCATGAATTAGAGAAGACGAAATCAGACCTAAAAGGAGGGAAAACATTGGCAAGGTGGTCGGAAACACAACCCAAAATAAATGCATTTGTCTGTGTTTGCAATTCTTTGCAAACATGTTCACCATATCAAGATAACATGTTACTTCTTGCATGTTGTTGTTAAAGCTTTTTGGCCCTACATGGCCAAACAATCAATTAATACTGTGGCTAAAGATATATCATGATATTTAAGTCTTTATGATGGTGATTGGTAGCAAAAAGACATTTGTTGATATCATGACACTGCTTGTTCAGTAAGCATCAGAATGTATCATGGACAAATATTTACTGTTATAATGACAATTCAATCATGTAACATGTAGAAGTTTTGTGTATTGTTTGGGACGTATTCCAAAATTTTAGAATAGTGAGGTTTGGTGTCTCCCTATTCACAACAAGCTTTAGTCACTCACTTTTCCACTAGCTTGCATTTATTGGTGCACGGCAGTGTTAATTGAGAGTTCCACTGTGGGAATAAGTATTTAAGGTTTCCCTTCTTACTGCTTTACCTTGACTACCTTTTAATAACTTTAGCGTTCTACATTTAAAGACACAAAGGTATACTTGTTAAATACTCAATGTTTTTTATATACTTACTTACTTACTTAATACTTTTTTACTTGAGTGGTTTAGTGTATATTTACTGTATGTTCATGGGAGAAAGGCTTTAATATATGTACCTCAAACGCTTGATCTAATTTCAGTACTATAGCCTTTCTCAGCAGGGCCTTTTTTGTTACCTGCAGCAACCCTAATTTCACTACAAATAGTGGCTATATGCTCTGTAGCTCCAACTTGTTTTTCGTCCTTCCGAACTATACTCTCAGAAAATTCATTAACTATTAGAAAGCCTGGAGCAATGATACAATTAGCTAAGATGCAAATGGAGCCATTTCTCACTTGGCCCTCATTCACCTGCTGTGGGGAAATGAATAAAATGAGGTGGGAGAAACTCCTGTGTGCTAGTGCATGCCAGACATGAAATGATAAACGAGTGAAATGTGTTGTTGTCCAGGGGGAGTCCGCTGTTTGTGATGGACAGGGGAACACTTCAACTGCAATAACAAGATTTCACTTCTTTCAATGGTGGATTATAGCTGCATGGTCAAACACAGTAAGCTGTCAAGCGCAGAAGAGATCAATCTGTGTCAGCTCTTAATCCAATTTGATTGGTAAGGATAGCACCAGAGCGTTTTATGATATAAAACCCACTCTGCATGATTGTTTTGAAAGCTTCATCTTCAATATGGAACATAGCTCCACAGGATATTTAAAAGCTTTCTCTCCACAGTGCAGTGAGATATTCCCAATCTTCTCTAAATGGGCAGGCAGACAAATAACATCTGTTTTTGAGTTGCAAAACACAAACAGGGTATTTATGAGCACATCAGGCATATGTCTTTTTTGCATAAAATCAACATAAAGACATTTAGCCAGTGGTGGAGAAGTGCGCAGTCTTCCAGGTTAGTACAAGTAGAAAAACAACAAATGAAACATACTCATGGTCAAGTGGCATTGGGTCAAACTACTTCATATACGATTGGTTTCTATAGCAATGCATCGTGTTTTATGCATGTATTAGATGTTTTGAATGGGAATGATTATCTCTGAGATGTGGTGAAGTGTACATGAACAATCAGAAAATGTAAATGGAAAAGTGCAAAGTGTACTTAAGTACACACTCTGCTGGGAATAAACTGTAAATAAATGTTGAACTTTTCATCTCTGCCCTAACATGTTTCCACGCTTGCTGCATTCACTCTCAAACACAACTTTAATTACACTCCTATTTTAAAACTGAATCTTAGCTAAAGACTGATATCTACTGTAACACCATACTACATGTTGTCTACAGATATAAGAGACAGTCATTTAGGGCAGTAGATCCCAGCAGTATCACTATAATTATTAATTACTTCAATAACATTAACTAGTGTAAAACTAACTGTAAGACACACTTGGTATTGCAAAATGACTCAATGTTAAATTTAAACTAGATACAGCACACTGTATACCAGCTGTATACCAGCTCAGATTTGTACCAGTAACTACACTCTTACTCCAACTTTGATGGCCGGTGCTGAGCAGGTAGTGTACAATTGTTTTTTAGAGATTTTAGAGACATAACTCTTACCCACTTTTTAGGAAGAAGTGTATTTAATTTCCACTATACTGTGGAAACACCACACAAGCATTTAATTAAAGGTAAACAGGACAAAACAAATGAGTCTCAATTAGACAGGTGGGACACTACTGTTATGATTGTTGTACTGTGGCTGTCAATGTATATCCGGTGCAATTACAGTATAACCAATAATCATTAGCTAACTACATTAAAATCCATACAGATAAACTGCACATAAAATGACATAAATTATAACAAAGTGTTTAAATATCCTCAAATATTGTAGAGGTATGCTTTGATTTGGCACGTCCAATGTATTTGGCTGTTTACCGTTCTGCTCTCCTGTTAAATCTAGATGTGTCATCATTAGCGCTCCAAGTTGCAGCTGCAGCCGGGACAAATTTTTAATGGTGGCAAATTAGCATTTGTTAACATCTACTCTGCAGGAGAGGTAAAACAAAGTTCCGACTCTTCATTAGGAGCATTAATCTACACTTTAAAAAGTGTTTGACTGTACTGAAAACCCAAACTGCAGCCCAGGCTTCAGTAGCCTATCTGCAACAGTCATGTAGCCAAACAGCAGTATGTTTTGTCAGAGTAGGGGACATTTCATTTAATCTTGTTCTCAGCTCCCTGCAATTAACAGTTTGCAGAAGGATATTTCTTATTTATGGGCGCCCCTGTGAGCCGGGCTGTGCTCAATAGCCTTTATTGTAAGAGGATGACAGGCAATTTTTTAGCTTCAAAGGTTTGGCAACAGCTCAGTGGAATTTAAATGACCTTAAAATTCACAGGTTTCGTTTATGGAATTACTATGAAGAAAAGCAGGACTCGTATCAGTTTAATGTAATCAAAATAAGCTAATTTTTCAAATTATATGCACTTTGCTCGTACTGTGGGCTATGCATATGAATGAAGTTCTGTTTTTGAGTCAAATTCTAAGAGGTTAGAGGGAAGATTTATTTGGCATTGCCTCTTCTCTGGTGAGGTTCCATACAGGGGCTGGTTGGCCATCTGTAGCCTTGCCATGACCTATGTGTCAGCAGACGCCTCGGCCAGCAGCAGCTGCCCTTGCCTTTAGCACCCTGCCTGGCGCTGAAACTCTTTCATAAGGCGCTTGCCCATCACCCTCCTCTGCTTTGTGTACGTATTTCTGCTGGTGGTGCAGCAGGTGTAGCAGGGCGCGGTGGCTTGGACACACAGAGAGGACAAGTCCTGCTCTCCGTCTGCTGTGAAGTGCAGCTGGCCGGACCACACATTCACACCTCAAGCAACACAATCAATCAAGTCACCGGAAATTCATTAATTTCATATTGAGGTAAGCAGCCAGGGAAACTCAGCCTACAAACGTTGGGTTGGCCAAGAAAATCTGGCCGTGGCTTTCCTTTATGAGGCCATCAGGCTTCAATGAGCAGGTTTTCCTGCTTTGCCGTCTCCAATGTCAGTTTCATTTTTTATTCATAATCATTTTGCCTGCCAAGTGTAAAATGGATGAGAAGTTTATTCTAGTCATTCATTGCTCCCTGCATGACAGGAATAAACATGTCAGAACTCTTGGTATTTAGAGCGAAGGGTAAATCATTTTAAACAACTGGAGTTTCTCAAACAACAAAAGCTACGATGGGAACATGAGTAAACATAATACGGGAAAGTATCCACATAGTTCTCTTTTCTGGACTCCCAAAGAAGGAGATGCTAATCACAGTAAACAGCAGTGACAGTTCTGTGTGAAGGAACCTGTAGTATGTCGACGTATGCCGAAGATATCGGTTTGAAACACCCTCTCCGATGGACTTTGATGATACAAATCTCCATCATGTTATGTTTATGCCTGTGACTGCTCCCTCCTCTTATTGCCAGGCTAAATGTTCAAAGGTAGCAGAAACTTTGTGTAACACATTGACAAGGAAAAAAAAAAACCTTGTCGCAAACTTCAAAAAATCCCCAACACTTCAAAAGCTTCTTCATGGTTCGGTGACTAATCTTCAAAGTCATGCCAAGGATTGAACTGATAGTGCCGCTGTGTAGAGCAGGTACAAACATCCTTGTCAGCGTCACTGAGGTGTGAGGTGTAGAGAAAGGGAGAGGAGATAAAACCGAAAGCTAATTGAGACAAAGTCTGTCCCTCGTCGGTGTGAGATACAAAGCCCCTGGCTGAAGACATTTGGTAATTACTACTGCCACCAGTCAAATGAATGCGTCATTAGAGACTGAAGCCAGACATTAAGGTAAACTGGAGAATTATTGGTGATCCTGGAGGTTTATTCTTGTCTCTTTGGAGCTTACAGTAGATCTATCTTACCTCTTTGCTGCCTTGCCACAGTAATCTTGAAATGATCTGGAGAAACATGGCCTTAGATGTTAAGCATTGAGAGAAATACTTGTCACGGACAGTTTCTCTTTCTACCCTATACTAATTGACATTGGATGTTTCCTTTGACAAAGAGAGGCTGAAATAATGCTCCACCAAAGGACTTTAGTTGTTATCAGGACTTTTAATGTCTCTTTGTTTTATCCCTGCATTAGTGGAGTGGTACAGCTAGTACAATATTCTCTGTGACCTTCTGTGTTAGTGGTGAGTGGTAAATAGATGTTAAGTTACTGGTTGATGTACTGTAAAGATATATTCCTTAAGATTTCAGTCATGGTCAATTTGGAGAAACTTAAAAAAGAAAAGAAGAGAAGAAAGTTGGCAAACCGATCAGCAACCCGTGCAAGCCAGTGGTGCACATCAGACTGACAGTTAAAAACAATTATAATTATGGCCCTACATCAGTTCATCCTACTCAAAAACTGAGACATTACTGTTGTTTTCCTCTGACCTTAAAGGTTTATGCAACTTTCATTACAGTTACCATCCTCCCAAACACACGCAGACAGAGATAATGAACATGAGCCATAAGTTCTGAAGGTCAAACATGGTACAGTGTGTGCAGGTTTGTATATTTATTGTTAGCTTCCCATAACCCAAGAACAATCAATGCACTTGCTTTAGTTGTATAGATCTGAGAAAAAACACAGCTATGCTTTAAATCAAATATTTTCTTGCAAGCATGAATGAAGTCAAGACAAAAGCAGAGCACACTAGGTGTTCAATTCAATTGATTTCTCTCAATTTAAAATATGCATATCAAAGCAGCCTCTTTTAGTGAAGGGCCTCTTGTAGTGAGGGGCACAGTTCCCCAAAATCAAAGGAGACTTAGTAGGCCTTGCATTTAAGGGCTGAATCTCAATAACCCACAAGTCCCAGAAGAGTCGCAGTACTGTTGCTACTGAGAACATGACACATTTCATATTCTTACCAATGCATGTTATGAATTTAAATCCAAAGCAAGCAATGGTGGTGTCTTAAAGAGAGAAAATGAATGTTCAACAGCTTTATTCAACTGCCTGGCTACATGTGGTGTCTCCCTTTAAAAATGGCTCCCACCCTCTCTGTCTCTAAATAGACATTTCATCTCACCCCCTCATTTTATTTCCTTCTAATTGCACAGCATTTGTAGCATAACAGTAAAGTACAATTAGAACAATCTCAATATTTGCCGACAGCCATACTCTTTAAAGAGTCCACAAGACGTCTAAATAATTCAGAATGAGGACGAACACCAGAGACAATAAGACAAGATAGGGGATGATACCTCACTGCCCTTTTTCTTTTTTGTGATACAAACACAATTACAGCAGGTAGTAATTGCTGCAAATTCTGCCCATTCTTAACCAGACAAACCACAGCTCACTTCCTCCAACCAGTAATTGCAAGGCACACTTGCAGATTTTCAAAGCGTTTTCTAGTTGGAGCCCAGGGGAACCCTCAAGGGCCTCCCTGGGCGATGAAGCAGTCATCGTGCCTCATGAAGTGTGGCAGTTTTTTTCTCTTCTTGCCCCGGCATATTTCCATTTATCAGGTCTAGAGAAGTGCAGCATGAGAGCTGCAGACTTCTGTAAATTGGACCAGACTCTGAGGTTTGTCAAAAAGAAGCAAATATATTGGATATACACACACAAACATGCATGCATGCTCAAAAATGTACGCACTCATGAAATTCACAAACATAAGGACATGCGCATACATAAGCTCATGCACAGTCACTCATACAGAACACACAAGCTAGTACACAAACACTGACACACACAAGACATAAAAGCGATGGAGAACCTCATATGGCAGACTGATCCCAATTCTTGAAGAATACGTTTTGACAGTTTGACAGCACATGCTGCCTTTTGTGTAGTAGAAGAGGCTTATGGAGTCTGTCTGCTGCCCTCAACACTTCTCCTCTTTAGAGTAATGAAACATACTCACCCTATAGCTTTATGCATAACACTACACAAGCTTAAGAGACTTTACTTCCATGCACAAAACAAACAATACATAAAAATAGATGTTAAAGAAATACTTTCTTAGTGGCAGAAAGTATGCATATTATCATATGCATACGAAGGGTTTCTTTTCAAAATCAGGGTTAGGGTTGTCAATCATTTGGGGGAAAATGACACCTACCACAAAAATAGGGCACTGAAGTTACAAAAAAAGGTTTATTCATATCTAAACAAAGACTCATATCTATTTTAGAAATAATAACTAAATAAAGAAAAGGATTTCAAGCACTTGAAATTACAGAAACCCTAAACCCTTACTTGTAAGCCTTAAAGCTGTGTGCAAAAGCCAGACCAAATAATGACATGCTAGCTGTGGAAGAACGGCTACATCCTCTTAAGAGCAATACATGAACTCAAACACTCAAATGGCATACATTCTTATGAGGGGGAGGTTTCTTTGAGGGTGCCGGGCCACATTTAAATAGAAAAACCACTGGGGCTGTTTTTACAGTTGCGCTAAGACTAAACTGTCATCTGTCAGTGTGAAAACTATTTCTCATTCCCAAAATGAAATCCATCTCCATGACCCACATTCTGAATAACAGATTACTTTAAATGACACCCAAAATATCTGCAAACAATAAAAAAAAAAATCAGTTTGTGCACTGGTGAAAAACGGTGACATGAAATCTTATTCACAAGGATTATGGGCTCTAAAGCTGTCAAATACTAAAATAACTTAAGGTGAAGTGAACTGCAAAACCTTTGATCCTCCTCCCTCTGTCTCTGTCTCTGCTCAAGCCTTATCACATCATCCATTTCCTCACTTGTTTGTTGCTGTGAGTGACGCCTCATACTCAGCCTTATACAATGTCTGTCAGATTGTATTATTAATGCTGATAGAGTGCCGGATGAATCGTCATGTGAATAAACAGCCGCAGCGGAGTGGGGCGGAGGAGGAGAGCAGAGAGGTCACAAAATGATCAAAGAATCTAGAGGAAATAGATGACAGACAGGGCGTTTGTGCCTCGCCACACCAACCGCAGGGAGTGTAAAATACATAGATAAACAGCTTTTCCATGGAAGAGTGAATCCTGTTAATTTGTCGTGCTGGTGGAGTAATAACAAGTATTACACAATAATAAGCTTCCCTTGTGGATTCTCTTTTTTTGTTACTAGATGCAGTGTTTTACAATCCCGTAATCACTGCAAAATGAATCACCTGAAAATCAAATTCTCGCTTATCACGTGCTGTTATTTGCCTGGTTGCAAAGTTTGGGATTTGCTTTTAATAAAATTATAAACACTGTCATGTGATTATCACTGAGTGCTGATTCCCTGCTTTGCCTTGCAGAGCTGAAGAGGATTAAGCCTGGGTTCCCTTCATAGCTAACCCAATAATATGTATGACAGAGCTGCAGGCGGCTTAGTGTTTACTGCCTCACATGTCTCTGAGGAGCTTGGACGCACAGCGCCGATAGGCCTGATGTTTTTCCCTCCATCACCTCTGCTCCTTCTCAGGCTAAATCACTACTGATACCTACTGCACTGCACCCTTCCTCCAGCCTCTACTATATAGGTTTACAATCAGCTCTATCTGACTGCAGTGGTTTGGTCTGATCATATGGTGTGTAATCGGCAAACAGTGCCGTGCCGTGCCTTAGTCTCCAGTGGAAAGTACTGTTATTCAAAGAAAATGTTTACTGGCAAGAATGTTGCTTTGAAAGCCTATTGTCACTGTCCTGTGAAAAACATGTATCTCCAAAATGGCAACTTTTCATTAGCTAAGAAAAAGCGATAATGCGTTGTAGAAGAACCCCAAAGGTTTCAAATGGTTTATTTAGCCTAAACTATGATTGTATTTTCTCAACCCACAAAGAAACACATATCACCAAATTTGGAGACATATGGTTTTCTCCGAACAGCAACAGTATTAATAAAGTATATACTTTTTTAATTTAATAATTATATAAACTTAACTCGTCTGGGAACACCAGCCCCTTATTTAACAGCTCCAAAAACATCCATCCATCCATCCATTAGCTATCCATGCATGGTCTTGGGGGTGCTGGAGCCAATCCCAGCTGGCATTGGGCGAGAGGCGAGGTACACCCTGGACAGGTCGCCAGTGCTCAAAGAACATATTTATTATCTTATCAGATTGTTACTTCATCACTTTCCTAATTGAATAAGAGTTGCTTATAAACAGGATTTTAAAGAAGTCAGAACTACAGAAAATATGCATTACTAAAGCTGCGTTCACACTGCAACCTGTTTCAGATTTGTACTACATATGAAAGTGGCCCAAATCCAAACGGGGAAAAGATCAGACTTGGGCTGCTCATACTGTTTCACAAAAAATCTGATCTGTGTCACATATTAGCAAATAAATCTAATTTGGGTCTGCAGTCTGAACACGGCCTAAGAGGTTGCACAGACCCAGCTGTAAATCATGGTTAAATACTGAATAGTGTATTTTCATATGTTCTGTACAGTATCTGCACAATAATTGGTATTGACAGTGGCTTTATGCAGCAAATCAGCTGAGCTGTCAGCTGATGTGGGCTGGACTTGACAAGGGCTGCTATCAGCTGATGCACTGAGATTGTGAGCTGAGCTTGAATTTGTTGCCTGCCTGAACTAACACTATGCTTGATTTTAGGTTATTTGGTCGTTCCATATGGGTTCCATAGAAGCAGTACTATATGTGATTTGGTCCCAATATATATCTAATGCCCATGCCTCTATTAAACCCACGCCCCCACCCAGACAAACAAAAATAGTACTGTAGAACAAGTAGAACTGCAGAAATTTTCTCATTGCTCACTGGCTTGGGAAATGTTTTGGCTGTTGTCTGTCTTCCAGGTTACGCATCAGAAATCCTTGGCTACATGACATACATTTTCAAGTCTACCACTCATGACAGCAGTGTGGCGGTTATTTCAAAAGGCAGTGACAGCACACACAAACTGAAGCTGAGAGATTTTTTTTCACTCCTGTGACAAAAAAATATGAGGCTTTCTAATGACTGTTGAGGAAAAAAAAAAGTGTGAACTGCACTTTGTCAAATTCTGATGTCTGCAACATGCACACACAGTACAACAAATCTAACTTTGTCAAGACTATAAGGAAATATCATCCTTGCTTACCTGAGATAGTGGCAACTTGGCAACTCCAGAAATGGAGAGAACACGTTTGACTCTTGGGGATATGCTTGAAACTTGAAGGCACATGTTAAGATTGTGCAAAACAAGTGAGTAGTTAGAAAAACAAGTGTGTATTGTTGTCAATATGGGTCTTTGTGTCTTTTTGAAATTACTGTCACTTCAGATATTCGTATCGTAGAAAATATAAACAAACAACTAAATCTGATATGAACAGCAATTTGCAATTTTGGCAAGTCAGTGTGCAAATCTCACTTGTAATGCCATCATTTCAATCAATTTAAATGTTTCTGTTTTGGTTATGAAACAACTGAATCTAAGACAGCAATGAGTGAATCTGGAGTATCCTGCTGAATCCACTTGGTAATGGTGCATCTTGGTTATGAACATTTTAATGACAAAGATGACTCGCACCCGCTCCATTATTCAGTATGCAGAAGACATGTAATGACTTTCTCCTCCTACTAATGGCTCACCCGGGAGCTTATTGATGAAAGTGTATTTGGGTGTAATAGACGGGAGATGAAAGAGAATATGATGAAAAATACTTTGAAATTGAATGTCACTTTCAGAACAACATGAATAACACAACAAAAAAGTTGTTTTTTTTCCCATTAATAGTTTAGTTTGCTCATTTTAGTTTAGACAGGTACAAATTTGTTTGCCTCACACTAAAGAAAACATGATATGGTGCAAAATTAGCAGACCACCAGTGGTGAGACTTGTGGCTATAGCTTTCCATTGGCTCAATGGAGTTACAATTAATAGCTTAATGATGATCAGCCAATCATTCTGTACCCAAATCATGTCACCGTGAGACTTATGAAATGGTTTAATGTGCACAAATTGTTTCCCATTAAGCAGCTTTAAGGTTAATAAATTCTCTTATTCCACACGTCTTTGTAATCATATAGCTTATATAGTGTATCTAACTGTTCTAACTCTTAATTGAATTAGAACCAAAATTCTGTCTTCTGTCAAATCTTTGGTAAGGTTGGAACCTCCACAAGACCTTGAAATAAAGTCCTGTTGGTTTAAACATGCTTTTGGCTACACAGCATGGGTTTGTAATGACTGGCTTACCAAAAGGCCGCTTAAGGCTAACCAAGTATTCAGACACAATGCAAGGCAAATTTTTAGAGGCAGAGCAATTGCATACAAAGTTAATGGAAAGGCGCCAATACATGAAGTGTTGCCAAGATTTGTCCGCGGAAGTTAAAAATGTTTCAACTGAACACACACAGAACCGCTCCTATGCACACAGTCTGTTGCTAGCTAGCTTAATGCAGGGCTCTCAAGTCTCACGCGTGTCAGACACACGCATTTCAGCCAGTTCACACGCTCACACGCCACACCTTGTATTTCTCACGTTGAGTTAAGAGATAATGTCCACGAAGTTGTCCTGCTATATACAATTAATGGATGATCATTTTTCTGCCAAGTTCATAGCTTTCTCTGTACTGAACGCCAGAGCAATTAAGTCAGAAATTAAAATGTGTTGTTTCCGGGTAAATTCCGTGACGTTTGTTACGAGGTAACATGGATGCGCGTGCACACACGCAGTGAGTGAAAGTTGGAAGTGCAAGAACCGATCCATGCGGTAACTGTAGGTGCCGAATCTTTTTTTTCCTGGACGAAATCACTTGCCTGTGATCAAAGATAGTGAGAGCAGCTGATGTTGGGGAGTATCCTGTAGCCAAATTCATGCTAAATGATTACTGATGCAGACAAAAACTCTCCAACCTCTTACAACCAGAAGCTTTGGCTTTTTCACCCAGTTGTGAACAAAGTTACTTAGCCATATTCAGATCCTTTTTTAAATTTTAATAAAAGTACTAATAGGGTTACCTTGCTGTAAAAATACTCAAGTACTGCATTGAAAAAGTTAAGTTAAAGTATTAGGCTAAAAGCAGGAAAATGTAGAAGTAGCCTATTAAAAATAAAAGTTTCTGTCAATTAGCCTAACTGATGTAGTTCTACTAGCTGGACTTGTATAAGCTGTTAAGTAATTACAATTATATAAAAACATCATATTTAAACTCTGTAAAAGCCTAATTTTTAAATTAACTAGTAATTGAAGGACAAGTTCTGCAATACTACAGTAGGCCTATGTGTACGATATACATTGAGCATTGAGCACTCTTTTTCGTTACATTTTTTATATCCTTTTTATTTAACTTAACTTTATTTAAGTTTTACGTGGGTTAAGGATTTTAGTCATCGACATGGATTTTAAACTAGATGACCGTAAAAACGCGATCAACGCTACTGATCGCAACAAAGCTCCGGTGACTATGCTAGCCGAGATAACTCTGCCCCATGAGGACTGCTCACTCCTTAAGAAAGCGAACAAGAAGATTGCTGACCTTATGGAAGACATCCGACGACTTTCAGAGGAACTCAAAGAGAAAGATTCCCTGCTGATTGGCTTTATGGATGTGGCTTCAGTACAAGCCAAACAGATTGTTTCTCTTAGCGCAACCGCTAACATCCAGGACACCGTGTTTTGGGACCCCTCTAGCCTTCCCAGGCTTTCATCCTGCTTGACTCCGAAGCATCAGTCAACCTGGGCTGAAGTGGTGGTCCGTGGCTGCAAGAGAGGCTCGGATGGGGCTGCCTCTCCTCCGCACATTGGCCTCTCCAACCGCTATGCAGCCTTGTCTAACGACACTCTGGTCCATCCAGCTGATGCACCTGCGGCTTCGAGTCTCCCTGATACGGATCTCTTTCGGCGCACAGTGCCTGCCGACACTGTTGCATCTCCTCCACCGGCTACATCTCCTGCACTGGGCCACCGGTCTGCCGCCGGACCTGATCGGCGGCCGTCATCCCGGTCAAAAACCTCCGCTTCCCAACGTAGGATCCTGAAGGAGGCTGTGCTCAGACGCTCCGGAGGCCGTCTCTACCCTGCACCGTCGGGTAGCCCTTCTCTCAGGTCTGTTACTGCTACTCCAACACAACACTCGGCAGCTCACACACTCCATCCTCAGTCCACACGCAGTGTTGAAGCAGATTCTGCTCAGTCCTGCTCTGGAACCCCACAACCAGCATCTCCTCGTCCTCTTTTCTCCCCAACCACACTAATAATTGGTGACTCCATAACCAGAAACATCCATTTCTTTAACGCTACCACTCACTGCTTCCCCGGTGCCACCACGGCTGACATCTAAAAAAAACTCCAGGACCTGATGCCGTCGCTCCCGTCCTCCATCACAAGAGTGATAGTCCATGTCGGAACAAATGACACAGCTCTTCGGCAGTCTGAACTGACAAAATTAGATTTTAACCGTCTTCTTAACTTTTTAAAGGAGTGTGGAAAGTCCGTTTTTATCTCTGGTCCCATTCCCACAGTTGGTCGCGGTGCTGGCCGCTTCAGTACACTCCTTGGCCTCCACGACTGGCTCCAGTCCGCCTGCAGGGCTCATCGTGTGTGTTATGTGGATAATTTTAATATTTTCTGGCAAAGAATGTCTCTTTTTAAGACAGACGGACTTCACCCAAACAAACGGGGCTCAGAAATGTTAGCTGCTCACATACAGCATGTGGTGCGGTCCACACATGACTTACGTGAATGACTAATCATTCATGCAGCACACCTGGACACACCACCGCTCACTGAACACATCTCTTCCTCACTGCCACAAACAACTGTCTCCACCTGCTGGCATGTAAAGCTGTCTGCTACCAGCGCTGTTCCAAAGACTTCTATTCCTGTCATCATCACGCATAGACCAGTAAACCGAAATGTGCACATCCCACACAGAAATATTAGTAATCTCTTAAGGATTAGGACAACTGCACCAACTCCAGCACCCAGAACAAACACATTTAAAATGGCTCTCTTCAATGTGAGATCACTGTCAAGTAAGACTTTTATCTTAAATGATTTTATCTTGTCTGCAAATCTAGATTTTATGTTTTTAACTGAATCCTGGTTGCAAATGAATGACTATAGCCAGCTAGCTGAACTGTGTCCGCCTCAATATGATTGTTTTAGTCAACCGAGGGTCAGTGGTCGTGGTGGTGGGCTAGTGAGCGTGTATAGGAAAAATTTTAAATGTCATGAAGTACGCTGTGATGAATTTAACTCCTTTGAAGTTCTCACTCTTAAAGTTGGAGGGCTGCAACCTATCATATTTGTTATAATTTATCGCCCCCCAAAACCGCCCGGAGGATTTTTATCAGAACTTCCTGAATTTTTATCTACTCTGGTTTTAAATTATGACAGAATTGTTCTTTGTGGCGATTTTAATATTCATGTTGATGACCCCAACAATGTTAATGCAACTGACTTTTTAAATATGGCCACTTCTTTTAACTTCAAACAACATGTCAAAGGGCAAACACATAACCGTGGTCATACACTGGACTTGGTTTTTACCCTGGGTGTCAGCATTTCCTCTGTGGAATTAGTGGACATGACCATATCTGACCACAGATGTATTGTTTTTAGCTGCGATTCGCCTGTTACTCATGCCGCCTCACCAAGCTCCGTGTGTTCTCGCATCTTTAATGAACAAAGTGTTTCAAAGTTTTGCGCATTCTTTCAGAGCCAAAGCCAACACCTGTCTGATTCCAACACCAACAATCTGGTCGATCACTTCAATCATATCTGCTTGTCGACACTAAATATTACTGCTCCTCTAAGGGTTAGGCCTACGTCTAAAGCTAGTAAGCAACCCTGGATAAATGACAGCATTCGCAGCCTAAAAAGGGAATGCAGGAAAGCAGAGCGCAGATGGAAAAAATCCAGTCCATTACCTCAGTCTGAAGGATTTATTAATTAACTACAATAACATGGTTAAGGATGCGAGAACACACTATTTTTCTGAACTCATTACTACACATAAACATAATCCCAGGTTTCTGTTTAAGACTGTGGATCAGCTGGTAAACCCAACCCCTCCTTGTGCCTCAGCTGGAAGTAATGATGACTGTGAATTGTTTTTATCTTATTTTACCAATAAGGTGGTGTCAATCAGAGCCTCTATTACCCCCACTGCCTCTTACTCAGAGGTTCCTCACCAGCAACAAGAGAGTTTTAACCAGTTTTATCCCATCGACTTTTCTGAGCTTTTAAAAACAGTACCACAAATGAGAGTGTCCTCCAGCCCACTTGATGTAATACCTACAAAATTTTTACTGAAAGTAATGGATTCTCTTGGCCCCCATTTGATCTCTGTTTTCAACAGCTCCCTATCTACTGGTTGTGTCCCTGATTATTTTAAAACGTCTTGCGTGAACCCACTTTTAAAGAAACCTGGTTTAGATCCCTCCCTCCCACATAATTTTAGACCAATTTCAAAACTGCCTTTTATTGCAAAGATTCTAGAAAGAATTGTGTCCAAACAGCTGCTCACTGTACTGGAAAATAACAAAATATTTGAAAAGTTTTAGTCTGGTTTTAGGAAGTACCACAGCACTGAGACTGCCCTGCTTAAAGTCACCAATGACCTTTTAATGTCTGCTGATGAAGGTATGTGCTCGGTCCTGGTACTCCTGGACCTTAGCGCTGCTTTTGACACCATTGATCACAACATCATGTTAGACAGACTGAGGCACTGGGTGGGGATCTCTGGTACTGCCCTAGAATGGTTTTCATCCTACCTGTCAAATAGGAAGTTTTGCGTGTCTGTAAACAACTATGTCTCCTCATTCTGTCCAGTTAAATATGGTGTGCCTCAGGGGTCGGTCTTAGGACCCATTTTGTTTTCCTTGTATCTGCTTCCCCTTGGACATATTATCCATAAACATGGAATCTCTTTTCATATTTATGCTGATGACACACAAATATACTTGCCCATCAGATCCACAAACCCTGGAATGCTGAGTTCACTTAACAACTGCCTTTGTGAAGTTAAAAAATGGATGTCAAATAATTTCCTCCAGCTGAACTCAGACAAAACAGAAATCCTGGTCATCGGGTCCCAGCAGATGGCAAATCAAATACTGCCATCTGCTGGTTCCCTAGTAAATCACATTAAGCCTGTGGCAAAGAACCTTGGTGTTTGGTTTGATAGTAATTTAAATTTCGAGCAGCACACCACAAAGCTTGTGCAATCATGTTTTTATCAACTTAGAAATATAGCAAAAATTCGATCTATGTTAACTTTTAAGGACACCGAGACCATTTTACACGCCTTCGTCTCATCACGCCTGGATTATTGCAACAGCCTTTTCACCTGTTTAACCCAAAAATCTATTGATCGACTCCAGACTGTCCAGAACTCAGCTGCCAGGCTTTTAACCAGAACAAAGAAATATGACCACATTACTCCTATTTTAGCTTCATTACACTGGATCCCAGTATGTTTTAGAATTGACTTTAAAATTCTTTTGATCACTTTTAAAGCTCTTCATGGCCTCTCGCCTTGTTATATTTCTGACCTTTTAGTCCCATACGCACCAGCACGTACCTTGAGATCCTCGGGCAGAGGTCTGCTGTCTGTTCCAGAGTCTCGACTGAAAACTAAAGGGGACAGAGCGTTTGCTGTCAGGGCCCCGAGGCTCTAGAACAGCCTGCCCGAGGAAATCAGGTCGGCTGAGTCAGTGAACTCTTTTAAGTCCCTTCTTAAAACATACTTTTATAGGAGAGCTTTTCCCGATCTTATTTGACTTTATTTTATCCCTTTTATTTTATTGTATTTTACTAATTTTATATTAATTTTTCAAGCTCTTATCTTATCTCTTATTTTTTTGTATTATTCTTTACACTTGTTAAAGCACTTTGTAACTTGTTTTTGAAAAGTGCTCTACAAATAAGGATTATTATTATTATTATTACTGTTCATTGGGCTCGTTTGGGGCCAAATTTCTATTTGTTTGGGTCAATTATAAACTATAGATCAAATTTAACTGTGAAAACTTGAGAGAATTGGCTGGGGCCGAGGGGCCGCTGCTTCAAATATTTGAGTGGCTCCTCCTTTAACATGTGTTATCTCACTCCAAACTTTTGATAAAATTTGAGAGACCTGTTAATGTCTAACATTGGCTGTTTTGGGTGAATAAATACAGACTGTACAATTAGTCCAGCGATCAAATAAGCACAAATGATTCAATGCAAAAATCCACTTCACTTACTGTCTGAACACACCTTAAAAGACTACAGCCATGCTTGTGGCTTTGAGCTACATGCTAATGTTAACATGCTAATATGCTCACACCGACAAAGTAGGCTACAGTCGATTCAGTGTGATTAGTTTTTGGTTAGTATTTGGTCACACCCAAAGTAATTAAACATTTGACCTACTGGTGGGGCTAAGGGAAAAGTCATGGGGATCAACAGTGATTCCCAATTCCAACTCACTGATCCATCCCTTAGCCAACACATTCTCACATAGCATATGGACGCTTGGTCAAGTCCCCTTGGATTTGCACCCTGGGTACCCCATTAGTGTCATTTTTGCACGTGTAGGGCTCCGCAGTTAAGTTAGCAGTAATAAATATGCAACGTTTGGGTTAAATTTTCAAATAAAACTAGTGTTTTTTTGTGAAACAGCATGTGGTTAATGTAGTGAAATGTCACAGTTTGGTTAGATTGAGGAAAAGATCATGGTTTGGGTTAAAATAACTATGTTAGTTACGTGGCTTAAGTTACGTAAGTTAAGTAACGTAACTTACTTAGCATAACTAACAGCATAGCTGTAGCATAACAAAAGAATAAATGTTGACATTTTGTTTCACACAGGAAACGAACACCAGTGTCCGGGGTGAAAGTCTGGTATCTGAACCACCCATCCATCCCAACCTCTTCCTTACATGGACTTTTCTGTTATTTATATACCACACCCACTATTGACATTCAAAAAGGACGCTAAAGGGCTACTCAGTGCGTTACAAACCTATGCCATGCATCCATATGTCATGACTTGGGATTGAGAACAGGTGGCCTTTGCTGCTAGTGTGGATGAAAATGCAAATACAGTTTTTGAACATTTCTCCACAATTCATAAACCAAATCAACTAGTAGTCTGCTTAAACATTTTCTTTAAGTCTGTCTGTGTCCAATGCTATACCACAACCTTCTTAAAAATGTTTCAGTTTTGAACAGACATCTGGACGCAAACTGAATCTCAGGCTATGTAATGTGTTCACTGTAAATACTCAAATAAGCATACACACCTCCACACAAACATCATCTAACAGATACAGTTACTTTTTCAAAAGACAACTTTGCAGTAAGTCGTGTTGCTTTTTCCAATGTTTGCTATAAAGTACATACAAAGAGATTACCGGGGGGGTAAGCTTTTCACAAACCAGTCAAAACGCCTTCATCACTGCAGCACAGGATAGTACAGTAAACTTGTGTAGAGTCATTTCTCTCTCCAGGTAGTAAGACATCAGTACAAACAGAAGCAATGCACTGCATTTGTGGAGTAGAAAACATTTTGCCGTTCTTCTAAATGACTTCATCTGATGTCAGGTGGGAAATCCTCTGTATTCATGACCCATGACTGCTGCTGGATGAGGTTGTGGTGGAGGACACCTGCTTACATTTGTCACGTTCGTCATGTAATGTCACATTTCCAGGTCCCTGTTCCTCAGACTAGGCCAGTAGGTGAGTTGGGAAAATGCCAAGGTATTGATTTTATGGCAGTTGTTGGAGTTGTAACAAAGTTGTAAGCAGCAGACTTTAGTTGCAGCACCGGTTCAGCCTCTAGCCTGACATGCAGCACAGTATATGGCCTCATTAGAACTTATCTTCTTTTTGCTAAAAGGTTTTAATTGTAATCCTTGACAGTGTGTTTCCTATGCTTTTAATCTAAGTCTGGATCTTATAGATTTCACTCCCTTCTGCAGTGAAATGGTATAAAGTTAACGGCATACACAGTGATGCTTTGCTGGTGTTAAGTTATGCAGCCTTAGTAGTCGTTGTTTGTTTCCAGGTTTGAAAACCAGCTAATTACCTTATACTTTAGGGATAGGAATTAGGAGTGGTTTCACTTTTGTGTGATATTCAGATGTCTTTTAGTTCTGGTGTTTCTCTTGACCTTGCTTGGAAGTTAACTGTATGCTTTCAGCAGTTGTTGTATGTGTGTCTTGGTTTTTATCTGCTGAGTTTACTGTTAATGATGTCTTGTATTGGAAGGTTTGGATAACATCCAGTTTGAGCTCAAACAGGATGGCGAGGTTTACTGGCCTATGTGTGTTGGTTTTCTAAATGCCTCAGTGTTAATGTTCCCCTCTTCTCTCAAGCGGAAGATCCAAACCAAAATGTGTTCATTTTCAAATGTAGATGTGATAGTCAAGTCAGGGCATGTTTGTGAACATGACAATCAATATAGGTAGTCGAAGAACCAGGTTACTCTTATGTTCCGTGTAAACATCATGTCCTGTATATTTTATAAAATAGGATGACTCATAAAAGGGATACTCATTATTCATTTCATTCACAGCATTTTTATAAGCCCTTAAAACCAATTACCAAAGCTATATAATGGCAATACAATAATCAAATGACCAGATTATACTGTATGTAGTTTCATATACCAGTACTGATATTATATTATTATGAAGGTCAGATGTAGTCATCAAATGTAAAAGGTTAGTTGTATTATGTGAAAACCAGTGTAAAATTGTTTCTTGTTTGAGTATTCACAGTAAACACATGGCATGGCTTGTAGTTGTGAGACTGTCCTAGTTCTAGTTTGAAGCACAACTTTTTTCCTTGGGGTCATTGCATATTATTGGACTGTTATTTAAAAGTGTATATGATTAGGTTCTTAGTTTAGGAGTTATGTCATTTTGGCTCCCAAAATTAAAAGAATAATGAAAAACAATCTTTATTTCTGGTTTACCAAAGTAGTGAAATTGACCATTTGAGCTTTTTAATCAGTGGTATTAATGTTTTTAATTTGACATGGAGGACAATAAGCACTTCCTGGGGGTGTTGTGAAAAGATGCCGTTATTGTACTGTTGAGTGCATCAGGAAAGGAGAGAATCTTAATGTTCAGCTGAATTTCCCAGCTACTGCCCAAAGGGGGTACGTTCATCAAAACCCAACTGTGTCTCCAGATGCTACATTCTTTATCCCTCTGTCAGTAATCAATATGAGTGCTGAAGTATGCTGTTTGTTGCTGCTGGGTCATGTTTACTATGCAGGGTATATAGTAGGCACAAATCTGTAGTTGCTGGCGTGAAGAATTCTGTTAGAACAATACAGAGCAGGCAGAAACTCATGCTGCTGCAACCGTCTTGCAGTTTAGTGCTCCTGTAAGTACTGCTTGGTAACATAAACTATATGGTAATTTTACAGCACCACAGCACATGCTTTATGAACACATGATGATGCTATGGAAATAGAAATACAGATAGTCTTGACACTTAGGGAAACATGATGACGTCACTGTGGATGAACACTGTGACCATGGCTTGTTTAAAAAGTCTGAGGTCTGAAGTGTTTTCAGTTGTTTTTTCAAGCCGTCCTCACCGGAAAAATGGCTGTTTTAGTAGTCTGTCCAAGCAGCTTATTACGACCCATATCAGAGGCAGGATAAAGATCAAGAAAGTTAGCGTAGGGAAGAGGTCGGGGTTGTTGTTTGCCTCAAACAACATTGATTTATTTCAAGTTTAAAGTTACATAACATTAAATATATCAATTATGTCATGAGACTTACACAACGTAACATATTTATTTGAACGGTCTTTCACTTAACCAAGCGGTATTATTGCCTACGTATAACCAAACTGCGATCGTTTCACAATGCAAACCACAGCTGTAATGTCACGTCATATATATTGTGTCATTTCCAACCAACCTATGATGTTTACCTTATAATGTGTTGTTTTGGATTTGATTGTGTAATCCCAATTTCACTTAATGTTTCTTGGTCCAAGCATATTTAAGCAGTAATTAGACAGAGTGTGTTTTTCGTAGCGAGAGGTGTCTTTTTCTGGTTGTTTCCTATAGGAAGTAAGTGTTTTAGATGCTCAGAGCACCTCGCATTTTTGCAGAAGCACTCTGAAGTCTGAGCAGAAAAGCACCCGATGTCATTGACGTTTGTTTCCCCATTGTTCAATTGGATGACAAACTAGTGGCGGCTGTTGCTGAATACCCAGAGCAATGTAATTCTACCAACTGTAGTTACTCTTATTTGAAGAGAAAGGCCTGAAGGCAAATTAGTGCTGTTCTTGAGATTTCGGTTAGTTGTTTACATTAATTTGAAGTGTACTAATAGATGGTTTGTGTTAGTTAATGTTAGCTCACTTTCATCAACATTCATATTGTAATGTTTAGCTAGTTACAAAGTTGGTCTAACATCACCTGTCAGATTTTAAGGCTCTTAGATAAACAGCAGATTAGGCTTAAACCCAAAATATAGTGTTGGCATTAAAACAAACCACAAACAAATGCTCAGCCACTCGACAGGACAATTGTTCTCCCTGTAGTTACTGGTCATTTTTGTGATGCAAGGCCCTATGATTGACAGCAGATCAGATTGACAGTCAAACTGTCCCTGACTCATCCTAAAATAAAATAAAATAAGCCTTGAACCGACCATCATCCAAGAGAAGCTCCTGAACTAGCTGGTGGCAACATTACTCCCTGTGATTTCTCCTTTTTCTGAGGGTCTCATGTACATGTATCTCTGTTTTATTTATATATATATATATATATATATATATATATATAGAGAGAGAGAGAGAGAGAGAGAGAGAGGTTAGCAAAATAATGGTTGGGCAAAGACAGATTTTTAAAATTGTATTTTGATTTTGTGGATGCTACAGCATTACCTGTCACTGTAGTAACTGCCCTAAGCATTAGAGAGAGGTATACACCACTGAGAAGCTGCATCTGGGGTTTCTCGGTTTAGTATTGTCTATTCTTTTAAATTATTCAACTAACATCCCATAGAACCCAAATGTCTCATTTTTGAAAAAGATGCTTGTTAATTAGTGAGCTTTAAAGGAGATGGTAGGTGTATTTCTGAATTTGGATTGCGTCAGACTAGCTTAGCCAGACATAAGAGTGGTGTTGATCTTCTAATCTAACTCTCGACAAAGAAATTGAATAGGTGCATTTCCCAAAATGTCAAACTATTCCTTTAACAACTCTAACATTCCACTTCATCTGGAGAAACGTGGCCTTTATCACATATATTCAACACACACTTGAAAAAGTTTATACGTTGGGCTCTGTAATGTTATGTTTGATTAAAGGGTACTTAAGTAAAAGTAAAATTAACAGGCTCTTTGTGCAACAAAGAACATGCAATAACAGTTACAGAGATTTCCAAAACAGGCAAGAGTCAGGGCACAAATCCAAAAATGTCCAGAACATAAGTCATTAGAAGTGTATAACAACCATAGCAACGCTTCCCTCGCTGATATATTTTAGTCACTTTGTGCTACAGGACAGTCTAGTCTTTCAAAATCTGTGATAGGAACTCATGAAATATTTATGGAGCTGGGCAAACAACAGGATGTGTAATTATCATCAAACACAAGAGTACACAATGGCTGCAATCAAGCCACTTCTGTCGTTCTGTCAGTCAACCCAGGGAAAGGTTAAGTTTCCCCCCTACTCTACTAATTTTCACTGACCTTTCAGGGGTGATGTCTGAAACACGGCAAAGTTTCTCCACATTTCTTGACACTTACTATATCACTCAAAATACAATCAGTTCTGGGCTGTGTCTAAAAATAAAAGCCTGATGGTGTGTGTGCAGCACTCTGCCAGTCCTGCACGAACAGGGAACCCTTAACAGATTCCTATGAAAAGTGTTGCCTGGATAAGACGATGACATATCCTGACATATTACTATGACACTGGCAGAGATCCAAAGCAGAAGAAGGGACTTGAAAGCACAACAAGGCCATGGCAAAACCATCTTGAGAGTTTACATGGAGTATTTCTGTTGCTTTTAATGTGTTGATTTCCCATATGCGAGGGCATGATTCAGCACTGCCTGAAAATGTTTTGCATTTTTATCTCGCTTCTGAGATCGTTCTGTGGGGAAATGAGAAACTACTTTAGTTACAGATGTGGGCTGCAAAATTGCCATCTCTGATCAGAACTGTAAAATATGCATTACTGCATAAACAATGAATGAGTAATGTTTACATGTATAGAGCACAAACATGGATTACATGTCTGTTTATAGACTGAAGGGATGCACTCACAGATGTTGCAGTGTGCATCTTTTTACATTTATTTTTATATATATAGTATGTGGTAATATGTAGTAACATATTGTAACGGAAGTAACAGTTAATTTATGTTTTGCAAATACCTAATTTTGCAGATTTACTGAATGTAAAAATGTCTATGCAAGGTAGAGTACTTGCTCTGGCCATTGGTCTGGATAAAGGAAAGTCTGAAGCAGGTAGGGTGAGGATGGAGAGAGACCAGCATGTTGCACCAACTGTGTGTAAGTGTAAATGTAGCCTAGTTATGATGTAAATTATTACTAAACTGTGCATTTACTTATTTATGCATTACTAAAGTAAAAGCGGTTGCACCACGGAAATAAGTTACAGCATAACTCAATAGTTACACATGCCCCAGGTTAATAGAGACCTTATTTATTGATATGTAATTTTAATATCAATCTAGCTTACTAAGATGTACTGTGATGCTAAGTGGCTAATGCCAGCCAGAAAGCTAATGCACACAATGCCATGACAATAGAACTCTATCTTTGATCGTTGATTGGCCACTTTCCTTAGTTTTGACTTTACGTCCAAAATAGTTACATTTTACCCCAACCCCAAGTAAACATAGTGCCATCAATTTTAGAAGCTTATTTGGTCAGTTAGTTACTTTACGCTCTAACTTAGGAGAGAACTTACACACCGCTGGTGCAACCCACTGCAAATGTATTTAATTCTCTTCCATTGTTGTCATTGTCTTTGTGGTATTTGTCCCGCCACTCCTTCAGTGTGACTGGATGGCTGCGTAAAAAGTGACAATAATGAGCGCTATTTTTTGGCCAAACCAAACCTTCTGTGACCAGAAGAAAACACCAAAGCTTGCAGCGCTTAGTATAGAATAGACACTGGGTGCCTCGTCATGCTCCTGACGTTTGTAGCATAGTTATTTCTTTGGTCAAAATTTTCTGAGGGTGGTGGTGGTTGTGTTGAGGTGACACATGACCTGGCTGTGATAAATACTTTTTGCACAATTGATGACTGGTGGTCCTTGTACAGCATTTCTTCACATCATTAAAAAGAGGCTGCAGGATGAATCCATTATTAGCAGGAGAAACATAGCATGTGCAGGCTGATTTAAGACAGGATTAAATTCCATTAAGTGCCTCCAATCCTCAAAAACAGAGTTTAATTGGCCAAGAGACTTTAGACAGAAAAACTATTTGTCATTAGTACACAGCAACCAAAATATACATAACCCAGAATATTAATATATAGTGCCTCTTTAACTGTATTATCTAATATTGTTTTATTTTATGTTATATTTATTATACCTTAAAGGTTAACTTCTGTATGTTTCGACCTGGATGTTTTGTGTTATATTTTATGTTATATATTAATTACATCAAAATAACAATAACATCTTTAAGAAAATAAAAATGAAAAAAATTAAATGGCAAAAGTCCAAAGAAAAACAACATTTCATCTCAGTGTTTGAGGCTGAGAAGTTTAGCTCTAGATATCTGGAAGACAGGGCCAATCTCAACAACCCCCTGGCGCATTTTTGGACCTGCTCTTGGCTGTATAACACTGCCCTGGGTAAAATAACTGTCTATTTAGTATCCACACACCACTCAGAAAATGAAATGATTCTCCAGTTGTTCTGAATTATTCTTTCACAGTGCTCTCCAGCTTTAAAACCCCTAAGGGCTTTTCAGCTGATTTTTTATGACCACATAATAATGGAACTGGTCACAAAAGAAAATTAGAAAAGAATCGCACTCTTCAGCCTTTGCCCCCTACTGTCTCATTTGCATTGCTGTTTTTTTCACTTCACTGATTTCCTGTCACAGAAAAAGGACTAACTGAATCATGTCAGGACATTATGATTTTTCTTTTTTTGGAACTACTAAAAGTAAGTTGTGTTTTAAACCTTCTTTACCATGATCCATTGCAGTGTTTAATAAACAGTTTGCCACTTTGGGAAATAAGCTTATTCACTAATAACCAAAGGCAGTTAGCTTAGTTTAGTACAATGGGGGAAACAGCTGCTCGCTTGGCTCTGCCAAAAAAGTAACAAACCTACCAACACCTCTGAAGCTCACTAATGAACACGATATAACTCATCTGTTTAATCCATACAAAAAACAAACTTTAAACCGACACATGGTTTTACAGAGGGGGTGCTGGTAGGCTCATTTTGTTACCTGGACAGAGCCAAGCTAGCTGTTTCCCCTGGTTTACAGTCTTTATGCTAAGCTAAGCTAAGCTAAGCACTCAGCAAAAAAAAGCTAATAATGGAGAGCTACAGTGCAGTACTGATAAGAGAAATCTAAATCTACATTCGTATGTACTACATCCATATGGATATGTGAAGTATGTCACTAGTTTTTACAGACACATTTATCACGTCTATCCATTTTAAAATGAACTCTGTCTATTCACATTGTTAAGAGCTACTGTATACTGTACTGCAGCTTGCACCAACGCGGTGCACCAACGCGGTCCTCACGGTCACACTTTCTGCTCCTTATCCAAATCACAAGCAATGGACTTCCATCACCTGCCAGTGTGGCGATGTCCTGTAGTGCCTCTGAATTGAAATTGATTAACAACAACTCAGTCAGTGTCGTTGGATTTGCACTGAGTGGCAACTTCCTCCCACGCATGCAATTTACGGCAAGTGGCTGGACAGGGGGACACGTGCGAGCCCAGAGTGATTAGGTGCCACCAATAGCAGCAGCAGAGACCTGAGGAAAGCAATAAAACTATGGCAACGCATTAAGCCTGACTATATTTTCCCTGTCTTATTTCCTTTTTCCTAATATGCATGCGGATTGAGCAGCTCCATGTTGGCGTGCCCACACTGCTTCTCACAATTACCACAGCAGTAAGAAGACAGGTTAATGCACTTGCTGTTTGATATAGTGCAGGTATTTGGTATTTATTGCTTGGGCAGTTGGATATTTAACGCTCATACATACTTCAGAGGAATTTGCATAAAAGAGTCAAAAGACAGTTTAGAAGCACAATAGACTCCTACTAATTACACCATGTGTTCGTTCAACATTGATCTGGGCAATTTCTTTTCCTTTCTGCCTTTAACTCTTGTCACTGCAACTTGCTTTAATGGCATCTCAAGCCACTTTCAACCTCTTCAATGCCTCCTGTAGCACCTCACCGTTCATCTTTGTGCCACCGGAGGCTAAAAGTCTCCCTCAGCTGACGTCGGCAAATGTGTGTGTCAAAATCAGAGAGTGGGCAAGACTGGGTTCTCCACAGAAAAGAGGAGAAAATCAGCTTAGACTACACAGCTGAAGCCAGAGAGTGAGTGAGACAGGTAGTGACAGAAGAGGTTTCTTGTGTGCTTGCATAGAAATGGAGTTAAATTGGTTGCTGCTTCACCCATCTGCAATAACAGCTGGTGATGCTGTGATATACAAAACTAAAAAAAAGCAAGAAAAAGAGAGGCGAGAAATAAAGCCCAAAGGCATTTGTTCCCATTTTAAAGCTCTAACTCTATGTTTTCTTAGTAAACATGCTTTATTGTGATTCTATAGGCTACATAAATTGATTAATTGCTTCAGCTCACCAACAAGCAACCTGCATATGCTACTGATGAGATTGTTCTCATATTGTATCACTGTAATAAATTCATTATGTCCAATGCAGTTAAACACTGGATTTGCTTGTTATAAAGCGATTATTGCTCTTCCTCCATGAATGGGAGCTAAAATAAACCTAAATCTGGCAGGTCAATTGCTTTCAACTCTTTTCATTGTCTAATGCAGTCAAGGTGATGTTACTGGATGTGAGTCTTATCTGTGAATGTGCTGCTGTCCTGAGCGCCTGAATCAGAGCTAACACGGAAGAAGTGGCTTGCCAATAGATAAAGAGAAAGAGACAGACAGCTAAATAATCAGCCTGCAAAGACCTGGCAGTGGAATGTAATTACTGAATGAATGGACAAAGCATCTGTCTTTCTGCAGGCTTCTGGTGAGATCTCTGAGGATGGAAAGATGGGCGGTGCTGTGCAGGTGGAAAGTGAGGATGAAGGTAATGTGCGGGAAAAGGTCATGGAATGAACGACTGGGGGCATGTTTCATCACATAGTCTCATCCTTGTAATATTGTAAAGGATAGCCGAACAAATGTAATCTGCAATCTGCACCCAGGCAAAAACTTGGGCATCTGTTTATGTCACAAAGAAGTCTGTATTCAGATGTATACCACTAGAAATTGTCTACATTACGTCATTTTACTGTTAATACAGCCATTTACACTCATATATGTATAGGTTTAGCTGCATCACAATACAAAATATCAGAATAGTTGAACCATGTATCTAAATTAATGTATTTGATTCCTAAAAGGTAAGCCTAAACTGAAACTGAAAGAAGCTGTGTAACTGTTTTTGAGGTCCGAATTTAGTTAGTAAAGTTAAATAGTAAAATTAGTGAATTAAGTCATCATTTCTTCAAAAGGAGGTTGTGCGTACAGTGGTCTAGATAAAATTTGGTTTGGTTTTAAGTAGGGATGTCACAATACCAGAAACTTATGTCACAATACCAGAAACAGTAAATCCCATGTTCTTCAAAATGCACTCCATCAATAACAACAAAAAAACAACTTTCACAGCTGTGAAAATTGTGAATGGATGTCCAGGACAGATGAGAGGTGGTTTGATGTCAATATATATTCATAAATGAACAAGCTATTGAAATTACAACCTTGCAATGTGCATAATTAAGTAATTCATTTTCTTAACTTTTTTTTTTACAAACTCACAGGTGTGAGATGTTTAAGGGTGGTCACTATCTATATTGGCAGTGGTTTGAGATTTTTCTGTTGAAAAAGAAAAAAGTTAATGACTAATGAGTTAATGAATTAGTCAAACTTGATACTGTACTGAAAAGAAAAGCTACTTAAGATAAACCTCGCTAAATTATTAACTTATAAGTATGCGCACTTCCTTGTTTTTAATGAAGCCTATTTGTTTACATTTCGGCAATCACCTGGAGTACTTTTGATCTCTATAATTTTTAACCAGATTTATGGACAGTATTAATCTTTTGCAGCTGTTCCTTCCCAGAAAAATGACTAAATTTAGTTCAACACAATGGTAGCAAGGGAGGAAATAGGGTGACATATTATAAATAGCAAGAAAGTCTGAAGGAGGTGGGTTGGGTGGACAGATGGATGAAACCCAGGACTTTCACACAGGAGTATGGCATTGAAGTGTTTGAAGAGTTTTAAAGAGGTCATATTATGCTCATTTTCAGGTTCAAAATCTTATTTATGGGTTGTACCAGAACAGGTTTACATGGTTTCATTTTCAAAAATGTGCATTATTATGTTGCATTATTGTATATTATCTTGGTCATGTGTACCTGATCAACAATAACAGCGACGGATCCGAGCTAACATAGCTGGCTGCCTCTGCATTGCATCCCTATTGGCTAGTATAAACAAATCGCTCCACATCTGCTGTGTACTGTTACATCCTTTCTTGCAAGCTAAAATCAACACTTTGACATAATGCTGGTGGTACACAGGATAGTAATACGGTTTCGCGTTAGCTGGTGAGGTAATGTGGAAATCCATACAAGTGTAGGATTTTGCACTGGCTAACGTTAGCAACTGGTCGGCATAACAAGCTAATGTTATCTACCTTCAGCCAACTAAAGCGCAAAATCACATTATGTTTCACATGCTTTGAACTAATGTTAGTTTATCAGTCCAATAGGATGAAAGCCCACTCTGGGTTTGTTTTGTCAGTTTCAAAAGTCTCTTTATGACTCAAGCCTTTCTGATGTTGACTGTGTTTTCACCCAACCTCAATTTGATTCTCATTTGTCCTGATGCACTTCAGCACATAAAACTTTATTGTTGTTTTTTTATCTTTACGTGGAGTTTGTGTTGGAGTCTGTCTTGTGCTAGGAGCTGGTTGTTTTATGGACTCCAAGTTTTTAACTGCTGTGTTGTTGGTGTGTGTGTGGTACAAATTCAGCAGGCAAAAGGCTCGGGAGTTCACATGCAAGTCACAGCCAATGGCTTTCGTGGATTCACATAGGATTAGGCATACTGGGTATACACAGAGGTAGCAGAAAAACCTGGCAAGTGGAATGTTTTTATGTGAGGTTACAACCCCTTCACACACAGGCAATAAAAAAATATTCATTAAAAAAACTACATATAACCCTATAACTAGTTTTACTGACTTCTGCCACGTAAGTTACGTTATGCTTTTTCCTGAACCTGAGTAGCTACCTAACCAAACTATGACCGTGCCAAACTATGACCGTGTCACAACATTAATCATTATATTTAATGTCATGTGACTTGTGTTTTGTGACTTATGCAACATACAGTAGTTAAGGTCCGGTCGCCTGTCTCCAGACTACTACAGGAAACACTCATATGTGTCATTTGGGAGGCGTAGACAAACACCCTTTGAAGGTCAGTGGGGGGGAGGAAGGAACATATATGCAATTATTTCTTATGCAAATATTTCTTTGCATTATTGTATTACTATGTTCATATACAAATAATGGTTCCATATTTGTTTACATCTCAAGACAAATTTTCACAGCTTTACCCTTAATTGTTATTATTATTACCATTAAACTGTTACTGTAACTGTTTTCATAATATCAAACTGTGACCCAGTGTTGTGTGTTGAACCAAAGTGTTTGCTGAGTGAATCAAATCCATTTTTTTGTGTGTTTCTCAAGGCATGCACTCTCTCCAGTTGGTTATGAACTCTCCTAAGTGGTTTGTTTTGTATCAGAAAGGTGAAAGACAGTTTGGCTTTCATCTGACACTGTTCAGCGCTACAGCACTGAACGGTGTCCCAGAGATACTACTAAAATCCATATAGACTGTAAGCTTGGCAAACACACATTCTGACCCGTAAATCCTGAGATATAATAACAGCTGAGGTTCAAGTTTTAAGGTGAGAGTTCTCTCAGTCTTTCAGTTTCTGTCCTCCCACTCAAGGTACTGAGTTGATTTTCTAAAGAGATGTTCCTAACCTTACTATAGCCTCATACATTTGCATCCTTTCCTTACTTTCCATTTAGTCAAGAATTAACTGGAAGCTGATATTGCATTTCAAATAGTTTCAACTTGCATTGACTGACCTAATTAGTCCAATGATTACACACTCTGAGAAGAGATCCCTGTCTAAATGATGTGACTAATTTGAATGAATATTTCAAACCCATGTCTGCAATTCATGTCATTTACATATGTAATGTGTGTGCTTGATTACTTAATTATGTTTGTATTCCCTGGTGATGTCACTGACAGGTGTATTTTATAGTATTGTAAAATAAGAAGAGACCCAAGCAGATGTCCTAGTGCATTCAGCAAGTACGAACATTGCAGCGCATACAGAAACTGTGGCTCTACCTGATTTACAGAACTGTCGAGCGCCTGTAGCTTGCAACGACTTTACATCTACCCCTGACAAATATATTCACTGTCATTCACTGACTTGTCAGAAACTGACAGAAATGGATTTTCCACTGCAGTTAGTTCCCTATGGCTCTAAAAAATGATTAAATAAATGAATAAAATGAAGTAATATAAACAACTGATCTTTCTTCTACTTAAGTCATCTGGCCACATCTTAGTTGTTGTGTCAAACACTTCGGACAAAGTGCCCAAAAAACGTGGCAAAGTGCCTTAACACAAAGTGTATTCAGTTTTAGTCATCTGGTATTCAAATGGAAAGTGTTGATATCTTTTGCAATGCAGTTTCACAGAATATTTGGACATAATGAAATTTTGAAACAAAATGATCTAAAATAAGTCCCAGTGGATAGCTCTGTGGCCTCACTGCAATGTCCTGGGTTTGAACCTTGGTCGTCCCAGGCCTTTCTGTGTAGAATTCCCATGTCTGCGTGGGTTCTCTGCAGGTGCTGCGGCTTCCTACCACCATCCAAAGACATGCAGGTAGGTTAGTTGGTGAACGTAAATTGCCCTTAGATGTAAACTTGAGTGAGTATGGTTGTTTGTGTCAGTTTGTGTCTGTGCCAGCCATATGAGGAACTGGCGACCTGTTCAGGGTGTACCCTGCCTCTCGCCCAACTCCCCTGACCCTGCACAGATAAGCGGTTATAGAGATTTATAAAAAAATATATATCGATATACATTTTATGTGGATGTTTGTTTTCTTGCAGAGAGTTAGATGAGAAGTTTGAAACAGTGTCACATTTGTCCATAAAATATAAAGCTATATCCAGCTGCCAATTAGCTTAGTTTAGCATGCAGTCACTGCACCTGCCAAGAAACATTCCTGCACATAACCCTCCATAAAATTAAAAATTGTTGTGTTTGCACTTCAGGTTTTGTACGGATAACACAAACAAGTCAGGCTAGCTGTTCCCCCCTGTTTCTAGTCCTTATTTTGAGTTAAACAAACCAGCTACTGGCTCTAGCTACAGATTTAGCCACCCCTGTATTCTAGAAATTACACATTTAAGCCACTATTTTGTAACAGAAAATATATTTTGAAAGAAACATAATACAAGCCAGGTTTATTAACACAATGTAGAAATTATCTTGCAAGTCATAAAAATGTTGTTACTACACTTAAAAATGTAAAATGTTCACCGGTAACAAAAAACCCTCTCTCCATTAAGAGCCCTGCCCTTTGCATGACAACCATCCTGTTATCATATTCTTAAATAAATTAGCAGTTAATCCGGAGAAACACATTACTATGAAGTGGCAGGGAAATTCATAACTAAGTAAAATCGAAATCCTCTAAAAGGCCTAGATCGGCCTACTTGAGGGATACAGGTACTTGATAATAAAGAGAAGATTTTGTTTTTGATTTCCAATAAACAAGACAAAAATTCAAACCATGTCTTTGCACAGTGATGAGTGTAGGCTCATGATGTTTATTAGAGAAAGTGGATGGAAACGGGAGTAAAGGCTGTAATAGCCAGCGGTATCTGAGCGAACACACAGCAATGAGCTCCTTGATTTCCTCTGATGTCAAAACCTGGAGGAAAAATCAATGAAGAATGAAGCCTTATTTACACACGCCACCTGATAGACTGTGGCTCACTGCAAGATGTCAACAAGCTATTAATGTTTCAGGAGAAGATTGCTTTTTGAGGCTAAGTGGGGAATTAAATGATGGGAGTTCTATTTTTACCCATAAACACACTGGTGAGTAGGGTTACATTTAACAAGACAGATGTTTTTGTCTTTTTTTAAAACCCAGATTTAGCTCAGAGGGCCTCTGTAGCCTGTAATCAGACAGAAATTTGCCATTCTTAATCTCAATCTGGCAAGCATGCGATTCTGTCCAAGATGCAAAATTGCAGGGACATGTGCACGCACACAAACACACAATTGGGATTGTCACATAAGGGTTGGGTTCACTTTGTGTCCCATACTGATAAACCAAGAGCCGAGAAGACTGTAACAAAGTGTAATAAAGAAGGAAAATTACGCTTTCTCCTAGTTAGTAAATTTTCTGCTGAACGAAGCAACTATACCAAGGCAGACGACATTTAAATAACTATGTGAACGTCTCCAAATGAAAACCCCCAAGCCTGTCCATATGCTGTAGTCTGTTAAGGTTTCCCTGTCAGGCTCAATCAAAGTTTGAATGTGGAGTGGAATACATTTCCGCCATCACCAACAGTCCCTCGCTACCCCTGAGTGAACCGTTTGTTGAGAGAAACATAAAAGGTTTGCTCGGTGGACATGTTTTTGCCCTCGGGGGTACACAAACTCAATAGCTAGCTAGCTAGCTAGCCATCTCTCCTTGAGTGCACCTGTGTTTCCTAGTAGCAGACACTGAAAATTGAGGTCATGATCCTCGGGAGTATGTGAGTCAAGATGCCTCTGTGTTGAAATATCTTTATGTTTTTTTTCTCTTTTCCAGAGTATATCTCCTTGAAATAGCTATTCAGGATATTTCTACACATATCCCTTCTCTCTTATTGAGTACAGAATATATAAGGGATATTTTCCTTATGTTCCTTATCTTAGATATCTGATTCTTTTTCTACATCATAATGTAGTTTTAATACTGCAGTCATGTCTCTAAATATTATTATAATCTATATCTATAAACTGATTTACACTGATGAAGAGAACTAGTTGACTTAATAAAAAGAGGATGCTCACTGTTGATTGTCATAGCAAATATTCTGTACACTTATGTAAATTTACATTTATACTTTTTTTTATTATCATGGATTATTGTGTGTACAATTGACTGACAAACAAGTATCTTTGTTTTGAATAAGTATATAATTCATTAAAGGGTGCAAAAGGTGAGGGGGCCTGAAGGCTTTCCAAAGCCTCTGTAATTTCCTTTGTTAAATCACTAGACACGAGTAAAAACACCTGATTTATCAGCTTTAATCACCTTAAAAACATTATGCAGAAGTAAAGGGAATCACCCCCCCCCCCCCCCCCCCCTTCAGTTTTAATTCTGTAAGTAAGTTAAGGTTTGGTGTCAGGTGCAGTACTGCCCACAGAAAAAGACTAATTAAAATGCAGCATTGAAATCCCAACTGTCTCCTTAACAGCAGTTGTAAGAAGCAAGCACTCTGTCAAGACCAGGGACGTCACTAGGATTGAAAGACAGGGGGCCTTAGCCCCCAGGGTATGCGTAACTTGCACTTGCAAAATCTTTACACTTGCATCTTTTGTTACTGTATTAGAACTACAACTGCATCAGTTTTTGGTGGAAATGTTTTTGTTTATGCAAAGGGAAATACAAAATTCAGGTGGAAGGTTCAGTAATTAAACATCTAAAACTCAATCGTGCAAGTCAGTCTCAGTCATTCTGTGTTGCTTTCAGATATGCTTCTCCTGTAGATCAACTTTCTCATGTCAACACAACATGCAGATGAAAAACCAATAATTTTGTCCTGTCAAATTTTGAATCAGATTTGGCACTGGTCCCACAGCTAGCTTCTTTCATTGTCCATGATTCAAAGAGCTCCTAGCACTGGTTGATTAATGTTAACATTACTGTAGCTAGCTAGCCTAGCAAAAGGGTCAGATGTCTGTTGTAAGTGTTATAACAACATAGCGTAAGTGTAACTGTAATTCAACACAGTGTAACTGTAATTCAATACTGCAACAAAGACTACATGATGCCTTAAAAAGCAAGTGAACAAATGATGAACATTCACTTAAAAAGTGGCTTTTTTTGTGACAGTATGTGTGCACAAAGACACACCTGAACAGCAGGTATGCTAAAATGCTTTGTTTACCTTGCAGTGTCGAAGCAGTGCAGCTGGTGTGAACAGTGACACAAGGAATGGAGTTTAACTTATATGGACTCTAAATGAGCCGAGTGGACTGGATTTGAAGAAGCAGCAGTGTGAAAGTGACAGCTGCGACTTAAATGCTACCAAGCTGCTCATGTAAATGTGTGATAAAGTAATCATATCTATACCATATCTAATTCCTCTCTAGATAAGTTGCAGGTCCAAAGAATGCTATTTAATTTCATTAATTTCTTTTACTGCACTGTGAATTTGTTCAATCAGAGTGTGATTTTATTCTGTAGTTTGTAAGCTGTTGATAAGGATCCTATTTAAAGGGGCTACTGTCTGAATTTTATAACCTGTTGGTGGAAGGATAAAAAGATTTGGAGTAATGATTACTGTATGTATGGATACATGTATGTATGATTGCTTTTATTTTATTATATTTTCCTTTGTTTATGGGTATAAGCTCATGTAAAGCCTAGCCATTTAGGCAACATCTACATATTTATTTAATTTATTACAGCCAATAAATGCAGAAAGGGGGTTAGAGTATAGCAAATATAGTAAATATCTTGAAATAATTTAGTTTAGGCTCTGCCTTGTTGCCTAGACCTGCCAACAAAACACCCCACATTTCCATAGACCTGTTGACCACTACTGACCTCAGAATCAGCTGCCCTGCCAATCTCCCGCTTCTCTCTCTCTCCTAAAATATCTTCAACATCCATGTCGTCAATGAATGGAAAGATATGCAACAGCATTAACAGAGACACTATGACATTTAGTTTTCACTGACAACAACATTCTATGGGGACTGATATTGTTTTGAAATAGGCTACTAGAGATAGGTAATATTAATGGCGTTCACATTGTCGACACTAGTGTTTTGCATAGCCAACTAAAATTTCCCTCAAGTAAACCTAGCTTAAGTTCAGCAACTTTCACTAACAACAACTCAGTTTCACTCTGTATCACTCACTAGCTGAATCAATCTTCCTTCACCATGTCTGCGTGTGGCTGTGTGTGTGTGTCTCTGTCTTTGCTCAGCAGCTCCGCAGAGCAGCGACGAAAGGCAGTCTCCCTCAGGGTCCTAGTGCCTGACAATGCTGGATTTAAATTATGAAGCAGAGGAAACAAACAAATGTATTATTTTAAGCCAATAAATACAAATTATATTTGTATTATTCTATAGTATTTATCAGTATTCTTGCTTCTCTTTGTTGAGTACATGTCTGCACTGTAAAAAAAAAAAAAAAAAAAGCAAAATATAAATCTAATAATTATTTTTCTTATTATAATTTGGGGGGCTTAGGACCATGTTAGGGTGGCTTCAGCCCCCCTAAAATAGGTCTAAAGATGTCCATGGTCAAGACACAGCAAATCAACATAAAATACTTTACTTTTCTCCAATCTTTGGTAGGATTTTGTTTTAAGTGACCACAGACTGTCCAAGCTGGTAAACCTTAATTTGTGCGCAGACGTGACTCTATTTTTGGATATACATTTAGTAGACCTTCTATGCTTATGAGAAGTGGCTTTATGCAGATGTAGTCAAGACGTCAATAAGCTTGCAAACATGGCTGTCACTGCATCAGATGCAGCAGACTATCATGTCTGTTGAGATTGTGGTTTTCAGTGTGTCAATGCATCTGCAACTGGTCTCGAGCAGGTGAGAGACAGCTGAGGCCAGCAGGGCGACAGCAAGAACAGCTGATCCCTGCAGAACCAGCTTGGAGCTGACCCAGATGAGGACGCTCCACTGTAACTGGGGTCCCTGAGGTAATCTAGGCAGGACATTATCTGCTTCGCTGCTTCTGGAGCATCTGGAGGGCTCCGCCACCTGCTCAGGAAGGCCTCACGCCACTCCGCTGCCTCTTTTTACTTCAGGTTTGTGAGTTTATTTTTCTGTCCCGGACTAGGCAGACATCACTCAGCCACTTAGACATATCACACATGTGCCTGAGAAGTTTGGATCAAGCCGTTGGCTGTTTCTCAGCCATCATCACTGAAGACACTGTTTCCTAATCTAAGATTATTCTGCCCTAACTGCTACTTATGTAGTAGCAAACAAAAATGATTTCCCCAATTAGATGCTTCCCGTGCATGATGTCGCTACACTCATTATATTCATGCCAGGTCATTTCTAAATTGCCAGTAGTACTTGCTTTTGCATCTTAACATTAAATTAAGTGAGCCTTATGAGTTGCCTTTGGCAACTAAGAATGTATTTTTTTCCATTCAGAAAATTAAACTGTACAAATTGACCTTTAAGACCTGCTCTGCGTTATTTTTTTGCTATATATTTTGTATTAATAGTACCCATTGTTTGAAGGTGTTCTGTTACTACAATTTGCCCTGCTGTATTCTAGGTTGTGTGCATTTTTAAGTTGTTTCAGTAAGGTAAAGAGAATTTTCACCCTGGTGGGAGATAAAAAAAAGTTTAAAAAAAATAGTGATCTTGCCCTTTCATGTTGCATTACTCAGGTTTCTACTATTCCACTTAATACTAAATGACTAGTATTATATAGAAGAAACAAGCTAGTGTGATGCTACCACATATCAAGCAACTATTATGATGTTGTTTTATCACTAGAATTCAAATAAAACACACACACACACACATGCAGAAAAGAATCTGCAAAACCTGGAAAACTTTGATTTGCCCGTTTCATTCTCCTGGTCATGTGTCATTTTTATGTACTGTATGTATGTGAGTTTGTCTATGCATTATATTCATAATGTTTTATGGAGCAACATTGTTCAATTCTGCCAAAACATTTCAGCCACATTTCCATAATTCTATACAGTATATACCCGAGCAGAGACTTCCTATTATTTTCAGAAAAGACAGACTGGAACAGAAAACTGACGAACCATTTTTAGCACGGTCATCTTCCTGCCTGAGGGTTAAACTTTAATGATAATGCTCCGCAGACGGATGAGAAAAACATGTATTAATATGCCACAAAGTTGAGTATGATGAAACAAGTTTGTGTACAAACAGTGAGCCTCACCATCTCCTAAAATTACAGTTTAAAGATGCTGCTGCAGAAAATGTCATGATGTGAATTTTGATTTATTCCTGTCTTAGAAGAGACAGATGTATGTATCAAGTGATGCCAAATCTATATGTAATCTGAAAACTAATTCTGAGTGTTTTGATGCTGCTAAATGTAATTTGATGAACAGTATGATTAGAAAATTCTATTGACTGTGTTGACTAGACCTCAAGCAGATGTGGCCTGGAAGCTATCAGGTTGGCTGGATCAATATCTGCACGCTGAGCTGACAAAGTAGTAAAACTGCATAAACTCCACTTCATTTCTTTAGTAAAGAATTTCACTGTAAACTTAGTGAGTTTAGTTTATACTCATTACTTTTTCTGTTTTCTACCAAAAACAGAAAAAGTAATTCCTCTGTGAATTTGATAACTCTTGAAAAGAAAAAACTATAAGTGATTGCAGCTTAATTGGCCATTTTTAAACCACATTACTACTGCAGTGAGTTACTCATTGTATACACATGCACACACACCTTACTTTGTGTCTTGTTTTCTAAATTCTAATCAAAGATCAAATAAAAGAATATCCAGTCACGGCGTTAGTCAAAAACCATTGCTTTCTAAGCATCCTTTCAGGCTACGAGGAACAACGAGACCAAATGTTAATGAAATCTAACTGAAACAAAACTTTGCTTCCATCTCAAATTCTAAACGTACATGCATGTCGGTGCAGACGGCTCATTTAAGTGATGCACTATAACTCAAATGGTTCCCATAACAGACAGTGTAAAGTGATACAGCCTTACCCTATGCTTTAGATATGGGTTTAATTGCCCAGAATATTAAGTGTTAGATTCCCTCAATTATCAAGTTAACAGCTCGGAAAAGGACAGTAAAGTAGTTAACACACGTTTCAGTACAATCATGCCAAAGGGAAGCTGTTTATCTAAAAGGGGGAAGAGAATGCCTCATTCGGAGAGTAAAACACATGATGTGCATGCCAGTTAAAGTTTTATACCTTAGGTCATGTAGATATGGGCAAGGGTGTCCAGCTGCCAAAATCCACATGAAAGAAGCTCTGAGTTGATAAAAATGTTTATATGCTCATTTGAGTCGCCTTCAGTAAATACACCTCTTTTACAGCAATTAAGCTTTTGACCAACAAGTCATTTGGTAACTTTTTTGCCTCCCAAGCTACATAAAAGCTGTACTTTTTTTCTTGGTGGAGGTTATTGGGGCTGAAAAAACTACTTCCACCTCTTCTGAATGTTTTTCAAGAAAAAAAGAAAATCTAACATTTAATCAATTATTATTTATAATAAATAGTCTTCTATTTACCACAGTAAGGTTACAAATACAACCGTATTAATTAGTGGGTCTCAGTATCAGGTCTCAGCCAGAAAGCTAAATGGGATTTTAAGTAATAATGCAGAAATTTACATAGTATTATTCATCTATTTATTTTGGTTGCATGTGAAACAATTTCATCATAATTGTCTTTCTAGATTAATATACATGTATATAAATGCAGAAAAACAAAAAAACTTGTGAAATCAAACATACTACCTTAGATATGAGTTAGGCATTAAGGAAAGATTAAAAACAATGGAGACTGAAGTATGTGTGAGTGTTAATGTTAGACTGGCTTTTCAGCTATTGATGTTAAGTCATAAAAGCACATTTAAATGACACTTTCAACTAACTTCTGTACATGTATGGAACAAGAAGGCCAATAAACCCATTGAAGCTCCACTGCTGCTTCCTCTGTAACTTCTGTAAGTCTTCCTTCTAACATCTTACAGTGTACGTCTGAATTTGCGCAGGAACACTGATCATCTGTAAAATAAAAAGTCATCTTAAATTCTGGTTCTTTTCTACATTAATAGCTGACATTTTGATTGTGAAGTTTGCAGTGTATGTGTCCTAAAATTGACACACAAAAGCTGGGCCAGCTTGGAGCTTGTTTCTTGAATATAACAGTAGATGAATCTGTGCTTGTAGCATTTATCTATGTGGGTTACAGTGTTCACACCACGTGACACTGAATCCAACATCCCATAATAACTACAGAACATGTGTATAAAACATGCAATACACAGCATATTAATTATGTTTCCATTTGTCCAACTCTGCCACAGTGAAAACTAAAGTGCTGTTTACAATCAGACCAACAAGCATGCATGCAGCACACAAACATTCAATAGTTAAGCACATGCTTAGTGTATACAAGATGCTCTTGCGTGATGTTTTATTTATGGTAGCAGAAGTATATCCAATCATGAGCTATCATATTTCTCCATAAGTCTCCTGTGCAGGTCTGGCTTGGCCTAGATAACAGGAAACCTGCCTGGAGGGGAGACACAACACCGCAGGACGTAATAGAAGCTATCATAATGCTTAGCGCGAGAGATGTCCAGGGGCTCGTACTGTGGCAGAGTGGCAGAAACACCTCTCAACTATGGGTGTGAAGACATGTGGATGTGCCGTAATGCTGTGATTCAAGGTTTGAAAGGCAAGATTTTAAACGTGTGGACCAATCAAAATCTACTTGCTCAGTTTTCACTGACATGTTGCCAACTGACTGCTATTTACAAAGCTAAAAATGTTTTTTAAAAGCCTCAGTTTGATTGGATTTAGCAAATGTTTGAGCCCCCTTGTGCAGAGATAAACAGGTGTGTTGCCTTGAGGAAGTTGTTGAAAACATCATCTAGACACAATGTGATGCTGTGTTTGTTTGAGGATGAAACATAAAGGCCTTGAAACTGAATGTCATTCTTTCTATTGGTGACTTAGTGTAAGACTTAAATGTGTAAATTGTTGACAACTTCTTTTTGGGAAAGAATCAGATTTAATTCAATCTAACCATGAGAAAAATATGAGAATCGGTGATGCATTGAATCATTGCAGCAGAATCAAATTCAGTTGCACTGAATTGTCACAACCTTCCTCTTAATAACTGACTCGCTGATAAATTCACACCTTGAACCTGCTTACTGACAGCTCTGTCTCTAAGGGGCCTGTGATACAATTAAAAAACTGAATACAAAGTCTCTAAGAGATACCTTCCTGATTGAACCTCACATACTGTTTCTAAATTGCCCGACAACTTAAAAACCAATAAAATCTCCCTGTGGCTCTTTATCTACATCTGCTTTATGGGCTGTATAGATTTAACAGGGGACAGGCAAATCAATACATGATAACAGCTTTTCAATACATGATAAAATGTATATCTTAATTGCTCTAATTAGTTTGCCTCATTAAAAATGTATGTTTGCCAACCTGGTTCTGCATTTAATATTTATCATCACCCCATTCCACCATATTAAATTAGACTGATTCTGATCTACCATGTCAGCTCTATTGTCAGACATAACGGGCCACTCTCATATGTTTTATACCTCTATTAGCCTATTGCACTGATAAAACCTGTGTTCTGTTAAACTGGATACAAATGGATCGAAACGATTGGTGAGATCTGATGCACAAGCTGAGCCAACAAAAAAGCCAGCAATTGCAGAGAAACGGTTTACATTAGTCCAGGGATAGTCCAGAAGAAGTCGCATGTGGATTTCTGTAGCCTACCAGTACTTTTTGACTACGGACTCATCTCCCAAACTACATTTAGGGAAGATTCATGGACAGACAGTGATGTTACAGTAGCTCAAAGCCTACTCAGAAAATGCACACAGCAGTATTGTAACCTGCAAAAAAACTAATTCCAGTAACTAGTAACAAAGCCAGTCCCTCTTCTGAGACTACATGACATCTATTTACTCATGTTTGCATTTCCTGCAGCACGCCAGTAATCTAAAGTAAAACCTGCTTCTGGAAGGATTAATTCACTCTAAGTCCTCTTTTAGTCCTGTCAGTGGCTCTATTCATTCCCTGCAAAAATCAGATATGACAAATCCAAGAGTATTTATGAATCTAGGCCCACAAAAGCCGATTTGAGTTCGTTCAGCAATACAGAGGGCACTCAAGTGTAGCGCTACTTTGCCCATGACATACTGTTGTGCAAACTGTGGTTGATCCTAATTATTCCCCCACCTTGGCAGCATAGCCTACTGCAGTTTAAAGAAACGCCCGCTGCAGCAAAGGAAACTGTTATTTCTGCCCCTCCAAGTCGATATTTGGATGGAGTTTTGAGTTGTATCTGTGGGAGATCATTACAATCGTTACAGTGCATCCTTCCGAGGGACCTGAATGCAGCTACTTACATTTTATTCCTCAGCTCGGCGTGAAGATTGTTGAACTCAAAACAAAGAAAACATTGTGATCAAACGACCTGCGTGTGATTTCCAATCCTTGTTCTTGAATTGTTGATCGCGTCACTTGTTTTTTTTTTTTTAAATGAACATTAAAGCCAGATCGATCAGATCAGGTAACCTTCAGATAACATTGATAAAGAAAGCCTTCTCTAATAATCAATTTGGCCAGCCTTACAAAATAACACGTCAGCCACAGGTGCATATTTCTGTCACCTTATTCTTTATTGTAAATACAGAAACGTGTCACTTATCCACTCTTATCATATACCTGCAAAAGGGAAAATGTCTGTTCATCCTCGTTGACACAGAAAACAAAAACGCATTGAACTGCCCCAAGAATCAAAACTCCCCTCGTCCACCCAGCATCATCTAGTCAAAAAATGATAACATCCAAAAATACTTGACACTGCCACCAGCAAAAGTATAATGAAATCGAAAAAAGAGAGAAACACAAAAACAACAAACCTGTGAGCTCAGCTGCAAGAAAAGTATCACGTTAAAACGTCATCAGGCTTTAAAAAGGACTCCTTTTTATAAAGAAAAGAGGAACAAAGTAAAAGCAAAGGGTTTGATCGGTGTGATTCACCGAGACATCAAAATCACAAAACTCGAAGGCAACAAACAACACTGCAAAATGCAAACCAAAGCATAGCAACAGCAAAAGTCGACAGAAACAAAAAAATAAAAATGTTTCAAAACCACCTATAAATGTTTGAAAAATCTCAATACTGACAAAAGCTGCTTGGTTTCGACCCTCGAAACAAAACTGCAAGCAAGTAAAGGCTTTCTCAAGACCGATATCGCACCCGTTTACCCTCTTGGCACTCTCGATCAGAATAACTGCATGCTAAAAACTTGAAGCCTGGTTGTGAAAAACGCTCAAAACCACCATGTCAATGCTCAAATTCAAACACCAGCAAAAGGAGGAAAAATAAAAAAGGGGGCAATTAAAAAGACAAAAAATGCTTACAAAAAAGCCATTGGAAATGTACTCACCGAGCGGGAGTAAAATGTTGCAATAAAAATGTGATATGGCTCAAAATACAGTATGGCGGTGCAAGCCGAAATGCTGTGCCTTTTCTCTAGATCTCTGCCTCCAGTTCTGTCATGTGACAGATTCAGCCCCGACTTCCAGCAATGAGAGACCAGTGTTGAACAGCTGATGCTGAATGCTCTCCTAACGGCTTGGCTCTCTCCAAAAGTAAAAAGAGGTAGTCCTTATCATCTCACAGTTATGACTGAGCTGGTTGTGTGTTTCCCCTGGCTTTTTTTTTCTATTTTAAAGATGCAGAGCTCACTGGGTGTCAGCGCCACGGCGGCATCCAGACATGCGTTCATTCCACACAGTTGAAGCACGGGCTGTTATACACTGCGTGTGTCTATTCTCTTGTGATAAATGAAGGGATAGGCGTGCGGGTTATTACAGTCGGGGTGGTCAACGTATGCACGTGTAGCACATTATTCTAATAGCACGCTGTTCCGTCCACGGTGCTGAGACTGAGACAGTGTAGCACATGCAGGACAAACAAACATGGCATACACGTCAGATCATACCGGCTCCTGTCCAAGGTGCTGATATTTGGCGAATCTGACAACAGGCAACAGTATCATAATCAGTCCAGCCCTGTCCATGGTACTGAAACAGAATCTAGTACAGTGAGGAAAAGCAAAAAGTATCATACTAAAATTATCACCCAGGTCTGTCCATGGTGCTGAAACAGAATCTAGTACAGTGAGGAAAAGCAAAAAGTATCATACTAAAATTATCACCCAGGTCTGTCCATGGTGCTGAAATAATGCAATGTCCTTTGGAACAAACAATAGTAACAATAGCAGTGTTCTAATTACAACTATTTAATAGTAGTTAATTACAACTATGTCCTACTACAATTAAAAAACAGATTTTTTTGTATTTAATGGGCTGTTGATGGAGACTATCTTCCATTGATGCATTGCAGAAAGAAAATGGCTGGTAAAACAGTTCTGTGATTCAGAAAATAAACATTTAACAGTTCTGTTAAATCTCTGGAAAAACATTTTGCTCTCTGTTAGTGAAGTTTATTAATTCTGAAGTCGCAGTTTGTTTGTGCGTTAGTATGTAGTGTGCAATCGAAGATACAGCTATACTTTTAATAATACGCAGTTCTGTCCTTGGTGCTGAAACTGAAATGTAGCACATCTAGGACAAAAAAACAAACAAACAAACAACAACAACAACAACAACAACAATGTCATATCACCCAGCCCTGTCCATGGTGCTGAAACAGAGGAAGTGCAGAACATTGAAGAGAAACCGTGGTTTTACCACCAAATATGGTTCTGGGACTGAGTGAGTAAAGACATATTTAGAACAAACAAACAAAGAAAATAGTCTCAACAACCCCCAAACAAACAATACCAATAAATTATTATTTTATTCACTACACACTGTAATGTTGATTCTACGTAGAGGACAATAAAATGTGTCAGACAGATAAAAAAAAAAAACATCTGACACTTCACAATGCTCGTTTTTTAGTTATTGACCATTGATTGTATTATACACGTTGCATTATGGAATAGTTTGAGTCCACAGTATCAGATATAATTTTTTCTCAGCACGAAAACATGCTGAACATTCTATAAATTGGAATTTAATAGTGAATAGTAATTGATTTTAGACACAGACATGAAAAAAGGAGGTTTGGATTGTAAACTGCATAAAAGAAGTGGACGTAGCCACCATGACATCCCCTATTGTTTTGTGGTCTATAATATTTTGAAGACTTTCAGCATTTTGGCCATCACCATCTTGTTTTTTTCGGAACCAGAATTGACCATATTCAGACAGGAGGGTGGAGCTAGCTAGCTTGGTTAGTAAGGTGCATCCATATTTCATATTAACTGATATTAATTGGGACGCTGATCAAGACGTAAAGGCAACCTAAATATTACAGTTAACTTTCATGAACTAAAAACACACTGTAAATGGAAGTGATTCGCCTCTATCCTGATTGACAGTAGCAACTTGTCAATCACAAGGTAGCCCTAAAGCATACCCCGCTTTATCATCTGTTTAATTATAAATGGGACCATAATTTACTAAATGAACATCACACTGTATTGAAGAACACTTGAAACTACAGATTGAGACCATAAATGCATTAGGAAAGTGTTTACTGGGATAAATCAAGTGAGAAGTAGGGTCATTTTGTCATAGACTACAATGCAACCTGACTTCTTTTTTGTAACCAGTGGAGTCGCCCCCTGCTGGCCATTAGAAAGAATGCAGGTTTAAGGCACTTCTGCAGTGGCTTCACTTCTCAGACCCGGAGGTTCCCGCTTAGTTTGGACACAAGCACATTTAGGACAAAAAAACAGAATTAGCCCTGTCCATGGTTCTGAAAGTGAAAGAATGCGTTTTATTATTTAAAACAGTATCATACTCGTAATCTTGTCCAGCTTTGTCCATTGTGCTAAAACTGGGTGACTTGTCTATACTCACTGTGCCTAAACCCTGTTCAGGCATCATAGATAGAGACATCGCATATTTTCATTTACAGCCAAGACCCCAAAGAGGTGACTCTCAGGGTAGGTTTTAACAGCATTTTGGATTCATAGCATTTACCTGCAAAAACCCAATCTCTCTCTCTCTCGCTCTCATTTGTTAAATACATACACCTGAGAAATGTAGTTTATTGCTGATTGTGCTAGACAGGAAAGTAATAATGTGTTATTGATGCATTAGCATCTGACTGCAGTTGTCAGACAAAATTCATGTAACACACAGCGCTGTAGACAACTGTCACGATTCATTCATCATAACTGTGGTTGGTGCACTGTTTCCACCTTAAGCACTGTCTAATTTAATTTTCTTTTCATATCACATCCAAGCCTTTGGGAGGTACAATGTAAAATGCTTTACAGCCACCAAAGAATACATTGGGTGTCCAAGAACAATGATCAAACTTTCCTTGAAGCAAAATCTAGCAGCTTCTCACCGAGTGTGTTTACCTTTGCTTTCATTCACTCATCAGAGCCTGTTAAATGGCTTTGGTAACATACTGTACTGCACTGTTTTTTGGATCTCATTCAGTGTCATTTGTCAACAGCGTAATAACACATTTGTATTTGTGCCTATAAACTCAACTAGACGGTCAGCGTGTTGCCGTGCAGGACATATCAGACCGTAATTATCAACGCCCTAGGGGTGTTAATGACCTAACTTACTGTCAATGTGGTGATTCAGATTTGGATAGCAAATAGTTAGAGATAGGCGCCAACACGTGGGAAGATCATAGGTGACAAAGAAAATGATGCAATTAAACCACAGCCAGCATAATTCCTTGTAATCCAATACCACACTCTATAATAAACTATGACTGATGCATGACATTATTATTGACAAACATTCATTTGGCTTGAAATCAAGCTTTCTCCCAGTTTAATGCTGCATAACCTTTAATGGATGCTGTAGAAGATATACAGGTAAATATAGAATTTACGTCTCACTCGACGTGATTTATACATATGTGACCATAAACATGGGAGATACTGTCATGTTTATTGCGATATACACTCAGGTTTCAGGTCTGTGCTGTTTATCAGCCATGCTGGTGCATCAAAAAGAGACTCACAAGGTTAAAGGAATGCCCTTTATGAATATCTGAAATAAGAAATATCAATCATATCAACCTTTTAACATGGTCGGGTTCTTGTATACGCTCAGCAGGCCCTGCAGGTCAAAGACACAACGAAAACACACATTTTCCATTTGTGTACTAACCTGAATCTCAGTGTATTTTGCCATCGGTAGTTTTACAAATTAAATAAGGTCTGAAGCTAAACTGAATCATAATTCATTGCCTATTCCCCATTAGTATAGCACAGTGCAAGGACCGCTTATTGCCTTTGGCCATAAAGAGCCAATCAGAAGCAAAGCTCAAAACATGTGGGCTTTTGGGCCTTTCCACACATCCAGGTGCTTCCTCTGGAGGTGTATTAATCAATATTTGTTAGTACATTATTTATTGGCTGGAACCAAGAGCAACACGTACCAACATAGAAAAGAAAGAAAAAAAAACTTTAGAAAATAATTATTTTCACTGGGATTCAGTTATACAGCTATCTCTTGTGATCCTAAGGTCATATATGAATGACCAATGTCCATGTACTATCTCAGTAATAAATCTCAAAATACCCTCTGTCAAGGTATATAATAATCTGAAGAAGAATATATAACACAATCCTCTTTTCCTGCTTTGTATATTAAATTGGATCAACTTTCTGTAATGTAATGGATGCTCATCCCCACACAGCTGAGGCCCACTTCAACGTGTGATGGTAGTGCACAGGATACTATTGCAATACAAAAAAAACAACAACAACAAAAAAACTATAGACTGAATGAATTTCTTTTATTAAAGCAATGAGCGATTTGTATTCTTTAATTACCATTTTGTCAAGGAGTCTGCAGAAATTGTGTGGGATATTTTAATCATAAATAAATGGAGTGTGCACACACAACTGTAAGGGGATTTAATGCTCATTACAATAAATGGGTTAAATTTACAAATCTAGAGCTTGAGGTGGAAGGATTATATAAAATAATTCAAAATGAAAATATACTTGAAAGCCTTTTTGCATAGCCAGTGTTTGCTAATATCAGCACTGGAATACGGGTTTAGTCAAATCATTGCAGGGGAGGCTCTTTTCACCATTATGCACATTCTAAAGGGTGGAGATGTGCTTGTGTGGGCTGGGACAACCAATGCATTTTAGGTATCACACTCAATTGAATGGATCTCCCATGTGTTTATGTGGCACCATCATTTTGATTCTTTCTTTTTGTCCCTGTCAGGGACGGCTGCACTCTGCCCAAGCTGACTGACCCACAGTAGCCTGTGGGGACGTAGGATAAGCTTACTGGCATGAATAGCAGTGAATCCTCATGCTTGCTTCTTAGAGGTCTTGTAGATATGTATATTAAAAAACCCATCTGGTACCATGTAAAACCAACTATTTAATTTTTAAGAGCTAACAAAGAAGTATTTGATACTGTGTATTATGTCCATTTTCTCTGCAAAAGACATTGTTACTGGTGGAGCAGGCCAGTCCCGTATTTTGATTCAAATTGAGTTCACATACACGGGGGATTCACAAGAGACGATGCAACATGTGATGTATAGCGTTTTACTGTTTACAGTTCTTTCTTTGGCAGTAAATCAGTATTAAGTTTTCCGGAGGTAAGGCAAGGCAAGTTTATTTGTATAGCACATTTCAACAACAAGGCAATTAAAAGTGCTTTACATAAAAGATAAAAGCAACAAAGGGAAATATAAAAAAGAATTTAAATGCAATTTTTAGTGTGTAAGGTGGTTTAGTGCCCTCTAGTGGTGAGCGTTGAGTATTGCAACCAAAGGCATAATCACCGCTCAACCCCTACCTTTTCAAGCGCATAGGAGAAACTAGAGTGGCAGACACACTCTGTCGGCTTTTGTACTAAATAATACACATGGGCCTCCATTTTTCACTTCTCTCACTTCACTTCTCGTTTAATAAACTATTCGTACCTATTCAGCGTAGTGACGAAACACGCTCTGTAGGGCAGTTTGTCTGTTTGGGCTACTGTAGAAACTTGGAGGTGCAACATGGCGACTTCCATGTAAGAGGAACCGTGATGTATGTACATAGAAATGGCTCATTCTAAGGTAATAAAAACTCTAAGGTCTTTATACACCACTGAAAACATAGTTATGTATATTATATTGCATTTTTGACAGTAGATTCTCCTAAATATTACACACGGAACCTTTAAAAAGAGTCAAGTAGAAAATAAAAATAGGTTAATGAATTTACCCGGTATACGCATTTTTTCACCAATAATTCTAATGGTTTTGTATTTCTATAATGGGTTGACGAAAAATCATGCTTTTCAATTTCCCTTGTTTTGCTTCATTTCCCATCTCTCACACCAGTCACATTCACTCCGCTGCTCAGGCCTCAAGTCACTCTGAGCAGCGGAGAAAACTGTACTTGTAATTCCACTCGGCCCTTTTTAGACAGTCCTGTTAAGATTTGGTCTGACCACTTATGAAACAGGAGAAACCAAGTGAGGTTTAAAAGCAAGGGTAATGGAACAAAAAGGGAAAGGAACGTAACAAACTCCACTATGCCCTGCTTTTGTTGATTATTAAAGCAAGTTTGTTTGGCTGCACTGTAACCATATTCACAAGTTGCTTTTTTTGTTGTATTTCTGAAAAAGTAGCTGCTCAGTGAGTTTTTGCTGTATTTCTGCTGTAAGGCACAACTGTAAGGATTATAATATTAAAGCAACTATGTGTAATATTACAATATCATCAGTAAATCACAGTCATTTAAAAAAAAATGATTGACAACAATCAAGACAAACAGCAAGAAGTTGGGCAGCTTCCACCATACTTTGAGCTGCATATTAAAGTGTCAACAATCTGGTTAAAATGCAAAACAGTAGAAGGCCACTAATGAACTAGTCAACACTTTCTTCCATTCAGAGCTAACACACAATGGGATTATGCTCTCACTAAGTAATATAATATTTAATGGGTTTTTCATCAGTATGCGGATACTACAAAGGACTTTGTCTACTGTATCAGAGAGAGACAGCTGCATTATTCTTTATAGGACAGCATGTTCCACTATCTTTCTTTGTTCCTCTGTCTAACCTTCAGCTGTGGCTTATGAGATCTTATAGTCTCATGAAAAAAGCAACGCATTTTAACAAGAGGATGTTCTTATTATAACAAGATCCTGTGGTTTATTTATTTATTTTGTGCAGACGCTGCATAGTATGTTGCTGTACATTTATAGCTTTATTTACATTGAAATGGGATCTACATAATGAAGCAGATGTTAGAACCAGTGCAGGGTTTAAATGAGATAAAGTGTCAAATATCAGTCATCAAAGTCACAAACTGAGATAGATGTATCAGCTTTTGGAGATACTAAACATAAGCTCTTAAGTCATGATCCATAATCTTTTCCTCAAGTCAGGTAAATAGAGTAAGCCTTTTATGTGGAACTTGGCAGCGGTAATATTATATCATGCTGATTAAAAATCTCAGGGGATACAAGTTCAGTTCAAGATTTATATTATACAATGTCAGTGCAAGATAATTTTTATGTTACATTTAACCTGACATTCAGAAGGTCACACTTCTGTCTGTTTTCAGTTTAATACATTTAATATACTATACTATACTACTATACTATGTTTAAATGACTTTCCCCAAAGTACACTTACTTGAGGATACTTTGGACAGATATCTGTGAGGTAAGAGAGTTTAATTTCAGACATATTTGGTATGACAAAAGTATGTTGTCAAAACATGTCATCTTCTAAAATGCAGTGCTTTTAAGTGTTTTCTCGCATCTGTTATAGGTCTTTCTCTTTAAAGGGGAAGTTACAGATCAAAGTCTGTTTACAGGTATTCATTTCCCTCCAATACTGCATATGTGAAAAAAAAAGTTTTATGCAGCCTTTTGTTCAGAGAGAGCTGTGTGCAATCTGAAAAGCTGCCTCAAGTGATGTCACTTGAGGCAATGTTGGTTGGGGCTGGGGACTACAAGTTTGAAGATGAAAAACATCTGAGAGCTTGGAGTAAGAAAGATGTGAGCTTACCAGACCTCTGTAGCTGCTCGTCATCTCTGCTTGAGGCTAACTGCTTGAGGCTACTGGCATAACTCACCAGAATCTCAGACCACACTGTTGGTGGTCCAGCTGCAGGACGGGTACACAACTATAACAACTATGAGAATAAGAATTGTATCAGAAATTTCCTTTAGTAGTGTCCATTTATTTATCTTTACATTTAAGGAACTTCTGTTTCACTACTGGAGTTAAGCGATGGTTGTGAAGATGCTTAGGAGGCCACAGACACAGATTAATATTCACTGTAAGAGGCCCAGATTTTTTTTAACCTATGCTCCTGTGTGCTGCATTTGGTTGTTTGTCTGTTTGCTTGGTTGCTATATATGTGTACTGGAGGTGAATAGTCAAGTTTGTCAAAATAACAGACAGCTGTAGTAATTCGCATGCAAACCAGGGCGCTCTCCTCTGTGTTGTCTGGCTGTGAAATAAGACCCAATTACAGGCGTTCTGTATTCACTCACAACTGTGTTTTCCTTTCCCTCCAAGTAATACTCATTTTGACATCTTGTCAAGAGAGAGGTAAACAAAAGTATGAATTGACAGGTCAAAGGTTCAGACACACACAGACAGTCAAATAGCTGGCCTGACAGACATGCACACAAGGACACTAAACTTGGGTTTTCCAGTTTGCTGAGAGCGCGCTGCAATGCCATCTTACAAAGCATTTATGCTTCTAATTAAGTTCAGAGAACGAGGAGTCTTGAGGAAAATGTTGGCCTCTGCATTGAATTAATTGTGCACAGTCGGTGACAAGGAGCTGCAAAAATTAGCTCACATCGTTACATCCTGATTAACTAAATAATTGGCTTTGAAAAGGGAGGTAAACAATGCAACAGCCCTATCCTGACCGAAAGATAAAAAAGGCAAGAGGAAGCGGAGGGAAGAAGAGTGCGACACTCTGAACAGATGCACACACATCTGATGTATTTACCTTGTTAACAGCAGTCAGATTAATTGTCACATCACACAGGGACATTTCCATTTCAGTGTGACTGCTACCGGCCTCCACGGAGACTGAAGCAGGATGACCTTTTCACCACAAAGTAGCAGGACTCTCCTGGCCACTACACGGCCAGGAGCATTGTGGGACTGAGACAGGCTGATTGTGCTGTGTGCTGCACGTCTCTTTTTGATAATTAATTAACATAAGTACATGACAGTTAATTTGTTTTCATGCAGTCTTACTGTTCTCCTGTGTGCCATGGCGTTTCTCCATGGCGTTATTGCATTGTACATTAGTGTATGTGTGGCTGAAGATACAGGTAGGGACACGTTTGCTTTGGATTTCTGATAATAGACATCTCATTGGACTTTTTTGCAGATGCTCAACAATTTACAAAGATCTTTGTTCGATCACAGAAGCATGAAATTGGTCCAACTGACTGTTGGGACTAAATTGCATTGGCTAAAACTGTATCAGCTAACTGGCTTTTAATGTGTTACTTAAAAATTTCTTTACTTGCTGCTTGTCAGTCTGTGCGGTTGTGTCTGAAATTTCCCCAGAATATTATAGTCTATTTCAAGTCTGTTCAGCTTTGTCCTACAATGAGCGATGGGTTCCAACATTAACATTTCCAGCCAAATCTCTCTCACAGGAGAGATTTTGGCGTTCTTTTGTTTTGTCTGTGCTTTTCTCATTGGTTTGAAGTGGGCTGAGCTCAGTTTGTAAAATGTGATGTCACATATTTCCCATACACCAATCAGAGGCAGGCAACATTTGAATCAAAATATGAGTGTTTGACTGTTAAATCCTAATAAATATCCAACAAAGGTTGAGGTCAAGGGCAACTGGACTCTGTAGAAGAAAAACTCAAGACTTCCAAGAGACTCCTAATAAATAGTAACTTTGGCTGTTGTTTTGCCAAACTTTAGCTTTAATAGCTTATTTAGTCACAAACATTTAATGTTGGACATACTAATGATTTCTAACTTTATCAGGGGGTTTAAAAATATTTGTACCTAATAAAATATGTAAAAATACATACAGTATTCACTCCAAACAGATATATTAGATTCATTTTCTTTTACATGTTTTTTTTTGTATTATTATATACTGATGGACATGATTGCTATCTCCTCTCCTTTGCTGTTTTCTGAGTGCCCATAATAGCAAAGGAGCTGCTAGGTACGACTGAACACACTGCACAAAGTGAGAGTATGTAATGGCTAGGTCATTATTTGTCAGCAGTAGATGTTGGGGGAAAAATCACCTGAAATTGTCAATTTGTTCTGAGGATTTTCAGGGCCATTTATGAAATATACAGAGAGCGATTTGGTATTCAAGCCCTGTATGTTTCCCATTTCTATGCCTACCAGCAAGTGTGGGAAAAGAAATACCTGGGACATCTTTGATTTTTATATATTAAAGACCTCTGCATAAGTCGCCTCTGATTTACTTCATTTGATGCCTCTGTGTTGCTGAAAATAAAAGATTAACTTGGCTGAAAACGAGTCATGAACTTTGCAGAGACAATGGCAAAAATATAAATCTGTCCACCATTTCACTGTGAAACTATACCGGCAGATGTATTAGGGATGGGTCACCGTTTTCAAATAGTCGTTCCATTATAAAAAATCGAATAGTTTATAAAAAGAATTGTCAAATAGTTCCCAGCGGCAACCAAACTTTCGCTTGTTTAGATTGTGTATATTGTTGTATGTAAGTTTTTTTTTATTATCTTGCAATCCTTAAAGCAGCAGTCTGTAACAATTAAACATACAATGCAAAACCTTCCGTGTTGCTCATATCGCTCTGCTAAGCCCCGCCCAAAACACCCACAAGTTCCTACGGCAGCAGAAGGAGCCGGTTGCCCTTGCTCTCCACGGCCAGTGTTTCACCAAGACCCCGGTCTCTCAAAGGCAGCCCTCCAACGCTTTGCGTGGGTGAGAGGCTAACAACCACTGTCCCCCTAACTCTTGTAGGGGGACAGTGGTTGGTAGCCACTGTTTGTCTTCATTCCTCTTTGCCACTTGTCAATACGATCTCCATGGTATCGAGCATAACAAGCCCGAAGCTCTGTGTGGAACCAGGACGTACAAAGGAGGGATGGGCAATTCTTTCATTGCTGCTGGTTGTTTCTCAGACATTGTGTTTGCAAAACTTCTGAAGCCGCAAGCTCAAGATATTGAGTTTGACTGAGTGAGAGCATCAACGCTGCGTTAGAGACAGGTCCTGGCTTTGATTGGTTGTTCTGACCCTGGACCGGCATCTGTAAAAGTAGGATGAGCCAGAGGAACCTATTTTTTTTTCACAGATGTAATATGCCAAAATAATTTTAAAGAATTTCCTACTGATGCTTTAATGTAATGGTAAGGGTAATTTTGGTGAATCAATGGAAGATAGAAATGTGATGTGTGTGTGTGGGTGTGCATGTGTTCAGGCTCAGCTCCAAGCAAGGCCACAAGCTCTCTTGCTTCAGCCAAACTGGAGGGGTCTTTGGTTTGTAGACACAGGTGCTTCTGGAAGGAGGGCTCCCAGCAGCCGTGGCAGAAGCTATAGACATTCTTCTTAATCAGATTCTGCAGAAGCTGATAGTAAAAAGAGGCCAGTATTGCTTTGGCAGCCAAGTCTGTCTTCCTTAAACACATTCGCCTGAAAGAAGAGGGCAAGCAAGAGTCTAAGGATGCTTGCCATCTATTGTTTCTTGCCACTGAACCTTGCAGTGGTAGTGAATGGCTTTTTCTGGTGACTTTGGCATGTGAGCCTGGCAGCTAGCTGACTTGCTCCCAGCCTCAGCTGTGTGCCACAAGCCTCTCGGCTTTAAAATGCACTGCCCATAGTGCTGCGGTTTTGTTGCAAGGCCACTTGGACTTGCAGGATCAGGTTGTACTGACATGATTTAAATTTCACAACCTGTAGACTTTTAAGATACTATCCTGCAATATGAGGAAAATTGAGAAAATGGAAAGTACGGTGTGACAAAAAATGTATAGGGACAATACTGTTCAGTATGTAAAAATACATGCTGGTTTGATATTACAGAAGAATAGAATTGCAATCTTGAAAAAAGGCTGATATAATCAGTTGAAAAAATGACTTTCTGAAAACTATAATTTTTTGTTAGATTATTTGAAAACTGAAGAGAGAATTGCAACAGAAAATAAAGTAGGTCATCTCAAGAAAGGCAAAATTATGAAAACTGAATGGATTTTAAGAAACTGAGGTTGGACAAAGTGGGGGACATTTTTGTGTGTTTTGTTATTGGTAGAAAGTACCATGGTAGTTTGTGTTGTTTGTAACTATGTTGTATCACTGATTTTCATTTATACTCACAATAAAAAAGCTTAAACTTGTCTTTTCTAGATAAATACCGAAGGTGAACATTAGAGTGACTCTTACTCTTGTTACTTCCATTTGTTGAAAAACATGTTGTGGCCTTGGACAATTCACTTAGGAGCAGCTTAGGCCATGGAAAGTGAAGGTCTTACACATTTCTTTTAAAACCACACTTAAATGGCAGTCAGTGTGTGGTTTGTTTGTTGGAGTGTCCACAGTGTGACAGTTATAATATGTCAACAAACAACTTGCATCCACTGCTCATATTTAAGCACGGTAGATTATAGGTGCAGGGTGCAGGGTTATTCAACAGAGTTGTTAATTGTGATCCTCAGTGCTTAAGTGCTTGGACTGATAGCTTGATAGAACTATACTGGAGGAAACATTTTTATAATTGGACTTATAACATGTTGTGCCTTTCTGAGAAAAACATACATAATGGAGCAGTACTGGGCCTCAGAAGACCGGGCTCTCTACCTTGTCTTTTCCACATCTTACTGACATATAGTACTGTACATTGCCTGAATCTTTTGCAGGGGTATGATTAAAAGTTCATGTAACACACCTGAGCATTGTTACATAATCATTCAATACTTCTTCAAGGAGACATTTCTTTATTTCGCTCTTTGTGGGAGCAATTTCTCTAAAGCAATTAAAAAAAAACTCAACAATGAATTATTCATGCAATTATTCATCATAAATGTAATTATTATACCAATGTTACCTCGGGCTCTTCCATTAACTCAGTTAGAAAACAGAAACAAGTTTGAATGAAACAAAACTAATTTTTAACCAAATTTCATTCAAGCGTGCAGCTTTTAATTAATGATAGGTTCTTAATGGAAAATTCTCTTTTTTAATTGACCATGATGTGCAAACAGTTTAGTATCTCATTTACACAGGCAAACCATTATTTAAAATATCTTAATTTACCTGCATTTACCAATCTCAGTTTACTTATCAATGTATTTTAGACCTTTTTCTGTTGATGAGACTAGTCTTAGTACAATCTCAAGGAAAAAATTCAAGTAATTTTCACCCAAAACATGATTTCAGCATAGAACACAAACGGCCCCTTTCTTTCTCTTTTTTCTGAGTCCTGCATTAGAAAACAATGATCTGGAATTTTCCAGGAGACAGTTTCCAACCTACTCTCACTCTGTTTACAGATAACTAGCAACTCATAATTTGAGTTTTGTATTGTAAGCATTTGAATGAAGAGGCAGATGCTGACTGAAGCTCTTTTTCCACTTGTTTCTCAACATAAACAGCTGATTGTGACAAGAAAACTGCACTTACTCAACAGGGATTTGTAGCTTATACGCTAACTACATGAATATTAATTACGCTTTCAAACTATATGCCCCACACAAGAGGCTTAGCCTGCATCTAATTATCACTTTCAGCTTAATTCTCATGTCACTTGGAGAGAGTCAGATTTTATTCATATTTGTTTTAAAATTAAATCTGGCAGCCAACGCAACATTATACAGGGGGAAAGTGCCGATGATTTATTTAACCTGTCTACAGGTAGGATCAGAACCCTACTGGTAAACCAAGCTACGAAGTTACAGGCTGAAAACCTTCATATGTCAGACTTCTGGAAAAGTGCAACATTTAGAGACTTGCTTCTCTCACCTAGACTACATCATGCACCCATAGCGACAGATCTTACTTGATGTGTGTTATGGTTATGTGTGCTTTTACATCAGCAACCATCCAAGATGAACATCATCATTAAGGACAACCAGGGGTTAAAGGCAATGATAATGGTGACTGGTCTGTACTTGCATTGCACCTTTCTACAACCACTCAAAGCGCTTTACATTCACATACATTCATACACTGATTGCAGAGGCTACCATGCAAGGTGCCAACTGCTCATCAGTTAAAAGAAACTAATCATGCACACACACTGATGGGACATCCATCAGGAGTAATTTGGGGTTAAGTGTCTTGCCCAAGAACACTTCGGTATGCAGACCGGAGCAGCTGGGGATAAAATCGCCGATCTTCCAATGAGTGGACGACCCACTCTGCCTCTGAGCCACAGTGGCCCAAATCCCAGAGGGATTTGGCAGGTGGGGGAAAGCAGATCTGGGGTAAAAACAAATGCAAATAAAACAAAGTTATGGGCTACATCAGGGTTCGAGTTATAATCTGAGCTTTGTGGGGGTCCCTTAGCCACTAACTAACGCAGAGATAAATAAATAAATAATAAGAGAGAGAGAGAGAGAGAGAGAGAGAGAGAGAGAGAGAGAGAGAGAGAGAGAGAGAGAGAGAGAGAGAGAGAGAGAGAGATCATTGCTTATTACGTGATAGCCTGAAAATTGCCATCGAAGACTACTGCTCAAGGAGAGACTGTGTTAAGTGTTTATGCACTGCCAGCACACAGTAGCAAGCATATTATTATATGTAGAATTCTACTAATTGGAGGATGCATCAAAAAGCCAATAATACTAAACGAATAAGCTGCAGTCAATACAGAGTAATACAATTGCCTACAACTGAGTTCATATTCGAAGGTCGCGGCCTCAACCTATAATGGTTGTTGATAAATTAATTAGAGACCCCCACAGATGCATGATTTTACAGCTTCCATGGGGCTCAGACCCTCCTTATGGGAGCTGAGCTCCCACTGGCTCCCACGTAACTTGAACCCTGAGCTTGAGTTTTACTTGCTGTGCATGTCCTTGATTGTCTTAGTGGTCTCACCTGTGTGTAATTAGTTTCTCCCTCACCTGTGTATTTAAGTGGTTTTCTGTCTTTCATTCCTGGACAGTTCATTGTTGATTTTGTGTGTGAAGTTTCCAGCGTTTCCAGTGTGGATTTTGTGTTAGTCTCTTGTGTTGTATCCAGTTTAGTTTCTTGTTTTATGGACTAATCTCCTGTTTAGATCTTTGGACTTTTCACCTGCACTGTTTTGGTTGGAATAAACAACTTCATCTTACCTGCAGCATCTGCATTTGGGGTCCAAAACCTCTGTTTCCAACGTAACACATACCATTCTTTTTGTTATTGTTGCTGTTGTCTTTTTCTTTTGTCTCGGTTAGTTTGAGTCTAGTTCCACCTCTTGTGCTTTTTCATATATGTCTTCATGTTGGTCATGTGTGTTGCACTATAATAGATGTTTTGTTTTGCTTTCTTCACATTACATAATCCATTGAGAAATATGTAAACATGAGCCAGCTAATGATACGACTCAGTATTTTTGTATTGTATGGGCTCAGCTATCTTCTGCTTAGCGTCACAGACTATAGTAGAACGTAGAAACATGGCAAGGACTATACAGAGTTTTTCACTGGGTTTAACATTTAGGGCAAGTGAGATGATCAAAGGGGCTCTCCGCCGACTTTACACAATAACCCCTATAGCTTAATGGGCTTAGTTATAAAAAATAACCAAGATGATGTTGTCATTCAACTTGTGCTTGGAGACTGAATATGTTTTAACAGAAAGCCTGTGTTACAAACTGGAGGTGTAGAGTTTAAAAGATGCAGGAATTTACCAGACAGGGAAGGTCTTACAAACAATGCCATTCAGTGTCATTATGGGAAGGGTAGGATCCATCATTTTTGGGAAATTCTTAGAGTCATTACAATTAACAAGAGAGCTACAAATGTATGTCTTCAGCATAACGGTGAAAAGTGATATTAAAATGGTGAATTACAGGGGGGAGCATGCATACAGAAAAGAGGAGGGACCGAGAACTGACCCTTGTGGAACAAAATATCATCTGAACCCGGTGAATGATAATCAACAGTCAGCATGACAATCAACTATGAGATAAACAGTCAATTAAATTTCAATTCAGTGCTTTAAAAAAAAGCAGGATAATTACCTGTTGCCTAGATAACTTTAATGAATTTTATTTACTAATAGACCGGAAAAACTGTTCGCAAATCAGCATGAGGACTCACCAGAGTATGTATAACACAAGGGAGCTCTCTCTTCTCTTTTTTTGTGATATACAAGACTCCCTTGTAAAATAGACTCTCACTGGGACTTTCCTGTTAAATAAAGGTTAAATAAATTTTAAAAAAAAGACTAGTCATTCAATCAGTAGAAAAACTACTGCGCTTGTAAATTTGCAAGAAGGTCCACAAGACCGAAAAAAAAGACAACTAAATTAGTTTAAATAAAAACAAGATAAAACAATGAAAATAGTGGTAGCATCATAGTTACATTAGATAGATTAATAATCAGCTCATATGTAACAATAATATTACAATTGTAAAAGACATCCATTTCCAAACTCTACACATCATCCACTTCTTCCAAGATGACTCCACAACACTAAGCACAGTACTTTTTTGAGACTAGATGTGTGACCTACATGTCAAGTGAAGTCAAAATAATTGTATCATAGTATAGAAATCATCAAGCAAAAAACATCCAGAAAACATGGAGTGAAAAGCTTGACAGTGAGAGGATGCGTTCCTTCTGTAGCCATATAGATTGAATCTCATTTCAACAATTTGTATTCATGAATGTTCATTATATGGACGTACAGATTATTAATAATGTGCTCTCTCGTTGCATGTTTAATAATCTGTCATCACAACAGGTGACCTTTCTCAATATAAATTAAACAGATTTCTTTCGACCTCTTTCCTTTCAAAAGTCTTGCTCTCATCCTAGTTTGTATTCCTCACCGCTCTTCCTCCTGGCATACACATTAGTATTTGCTTTACCCCCTGCTGTGCCTCAGTTGTTTGTCATGCAACGATGAAAGGCACATGCTGAACTCTGTGTAAACCCGCTGTCATTTCCGTTTGTGGAATTCTATGCTTTTGGAAACCTCAGCCGCTCATTAAGGGGTCCCTGGTAAGACATCTATCAGCGAACAATGAAACAATTCTAAAATGTATTAATGCTTTGTTATGCCTCTCCACTTCACAGCCAGTCATTATACACAGTGGCAGTTGTTTTTTTTTTTACTAAGAGAATGATGAGATGCGTCAGTGGTGAACTGTGATGAAATTGAAAATACATCCTAGAATATACGACCTTGACAGACTTTTCCTGACAGCATCAAGTACTATTTGCAGATTTGGCCCTAAGCAAAGAGTAGTAACTGCTGCAGTGATTTTGAGAAAAAAAGTATTTTTCCCCCGGTAGGACAGCAACTCCAGCAAGATGTATGCCTTTTCAAGATGACAATTTTACCAGAAAAATACCTTAAAAAGCAGATTAATGGATGTAAATTTCATCTAACAGTTGGAGGGTATAATAAACATACAATTTTTAAAGAGCAATTTAAGAAGTGGACACAATACCACAGCCACAATTGTACTTGTATTGGATATGTGTACACAGAGGAAAGCCATACTACTATTGTTAGTGTATCTTGGAGAGCGAAATCTTACCAAATTGCCTTAAATAGCCTGAGTTTTTGTACTCTTGTGGCATTTTGGTGCTCTGAAAAATGATCTTATGTCTGTTTTTTCTTTTCTCTGTCATTTTATTTGGCCAACAACACAAAGCGATAGTAGATAGCTTCACAGGATCACCACGTGGCCATATTATAATTATTAATATAGCTTGCGACCTCCATATTGTATTATACGTTTCTTCTCGGACAGAGGACGTCTCTTACTTAGATATTCAACTGCAGCAAGCCCACTGATCTTCTACTTAACATCATATTGAGCAAAACCCAACACAACGGTAGATCTACAATTTTAGCCTCATATCAGTTATAGACTTATAGCCGTGTTAGTTGCAGTGGGCGACTTAGGGCGTACTCACACTAGGCCAGGTTGCCTTGTTCGGTGCTGGAGCACGATTAACAACAAACATAAAGCATGCTGTATATAGCTGGAAGTCAAGATCGACTGTCATTCTGTGAAGGAAAAAGCGCTCTCTCTCGCACAGCACAGGGGAGTTTGTGTCAGGGCAATCACACGGCACGGAGCAATCACACTGGTCAAATGAACCGGACTTTGGGGATTAAATATGCTCGGGCACGGTACGGATCACCTAGCTAAGGGCACACTCACACTAGGCCTGGTTGTCTTATACCATGTCTGAGCACAATTGTCCCCCCTCCCCCGCTGGCCTGACATAAACGTCAGACCATCTGACTTGTGTGTTTAGGTGACATAAAGATGGCAGTGGAACAAACCATTGTGAGGCAAGGGAGGGGGGGATTCAAAATGTTTCTACGCATTAATTTTGCTCCATTTGCTTTTGCACCATTATTTTAAAGAGGTGGTATTATGCTTTTTGGCTTTTCACCTTTATTAAGTTATATCTCTTTTTTGTGCATGTAACAGGTTTTCTGGGTGAAAAAGCCCAAAGTCCAGCCCAAAGGGAGTTCCCATCTCTCACAGAAAGCTCTGCTCTGAACCGCTTGTAAAAAGGCGGTTTGTAGTCCAGCCCTTCACTTCCGTCACAATGAAAACACGTCATAATGCTTGCCAAGAGACTAGTGGGGTCAGGCACGACTCGTCTATGTCTGGTTTTTCATTGAAGAAATGTTGTACCTGTACCTGACCTTTTTTCGTATCACCTCACCTCCGTCGAGGTAAGGCGATCCTGAAATGTAACGTGAAAACACGACAGACTGCTGATTGGTCAGAGAGAATATTCACTATTCACTGCATCATCATTGCTGCACCAGACAGAGACCAGCAAAAGAAAGTTTTATATTTTACAGTTTTCGTATGGAATTTCATCACTAAATCCACTTCTATTTTTAAGTTTAGAAATCAGCTGTGTAGATTTCGAATATTGACAGTTTTACGAGAAGTGATGGCGGAACATAAATGTGCTTGAATATTTTCAGAGTTGAGGAGCTCCGCAAGAGGCTGCGGGGAAGCCTGTGCCAACCTGCGGGAGGAGCATGTGAGGCCGGCCAGCCGCCCGCTCACAGAGCCCTCTGCTCCCGCCGTCACACAGAACGCTGCAGCAACAATGGCAGAGGAAAACACAGCTGGAAGGTTTTCATACTGATTATCTGTCTTTACATTCTGAGGAATATTGAAACGTTTTAACTTAAAAAAGAGAAAGCTGTGTGGATCGCTGGTGTGTGTGTGTGTGTGTGTGTGTGTGTGTGTCGCATTGAACATTACGACAAGCTACATACTATCTCTGGGTACTGTCTGCAATGGAAAACGGAGCAGGGCCGAGTAGAGTCGAGTCTATCGATTTGCGCTATGGTAGCATTTTTCGGCAAGGCAGCATAGATCGTCAGAACACCGACAACAGTTCAACGTTTAGTCCTAAAAAATGATGCAACTCCGACTCTGTTTGGGCCTGGAAATTCACAATCACAACCTGTAAGTATGCTTTATTGGTTGTGAATTATATTTAAAATAAACACGGCAATGTAACTTCACAGACTATTCAAGTGAGGAGTTGTTGTAAATGTTGGCTAACACAGCTAAAGTTATTAAAGTTATAACTATAATGCTAATGTTACACCTGATGTGAAAGCTACTGAGCAAACGTTAAAATTGTTTGGCCAATTGTTATGTAAAATTGAGTTGAACTATGGTGATTTTTGTTGTGGCTTATGGTAAGGTGTGGAACAATGATGTTGTGTGGTTGTGGACTTGTGAGTAACTTATACCATCTGCTAGGTTACGGTCGCAGTTTGAATCGGCTTTGATTTGGATCACGCTACCTTGTTTCTTACGACCCGCTCTTCTCTACTTCTGATTGGCTAGTAGTCCTTACCTGGGAACTGCGCATGTGCAACTCCCAACAAAGATTTTGTACAAGTAAGATGCATCACTCTGTAGCTCAAGAGTACAAAACATAGGGTGAAAAGAGGAGCTGCAGCAATGTGCAGTATGAGAAAAATATGGTGTTTTTTGAAAATTAAACCATGTAAACTTGTTCTGGGACAACCCCTAAATAAGATTTGGAACCTGAAAATGAGCATAATACCACCTCTTTATATCATTAATCAATGATATTTTCCCTGCGACCCGACCCCGGATAAGTGGATGAAGATGGATGGATCAATGATATTTTTAAGGGGGGACAACCCTCAGATGTCCAGGTGTGTTTTTCTCTGTCATCTGTAATAACAAACTTAACATGTCCTTTCATTGAATTTCATATTTTAAAAATTACTTTTAGAATTAGCTAAGGGTAGCTGTGTCTAGTTCACAAACTAGCTTTAATTTATCTCCTCTGCTTTAGCTGTCCAGCTGGCTGTTTCTCTGCAGCAGAGTGTGCGATGGCAGCTTCTACGTTACCAAAGCAGAGTGAAGTTAGTGTAGTGCTTACATTTTTCATGGAAATTACACATTTCTATAACACCAAAATGTCAGATTCTGGTCTTTACTCAACTTGACCAAATACAGATAGCCTACTGCCTTTTGCAGGGCAGAATTGGTGCATCACAATAATAAGGTTGAACAGAAGCAGTGAAAAAGGCATTTTCTTTGCATTTCAAAAACATTTTTTATGATGAAATGGCTACATTGGCCACCTTATTTAATTTAAAAGATTTGAAATTGGATATTTAGAAAAATTTATGCTAAAGTTTATGGATTTTTTTAGAAAAAAAATTAAACTTGTCTAACATTAGCTCATGCTAATAAAGAATAACACCATGTAACAATCATGTAACATCTGGAAAAACTTTATTAACCTGACCAAATATAGCTATAACAAAATTTATAATTTTCTTTCAAAATCAAAAAGACATAAGATGTTATACATTTACATTTACATATACTCATTTGGCAGACGCTTTTATCCAAAGCAACTTACATTTGAGGAACAACATACAAGCATCAACAGAGCATCAAATACAGATCTACAACTGACAATACATACTTGTAAGAGCAGCAGTAAATACTAGTAAGAGCTCATAGTACATATCACATCAATGGGGTAAATACCTAGGGAAGGAAGTAAGAGTTAACAAAAAGTGAAATCAAAACAATATAATTGTAGGGGATAGAAGAAGAAGAGCACAGGAAGTGCATGTTAGAGGTTAGGAGTTAGAGGTGTTATAAGAGGTGTTATAAATAGTTTGTGGAAATTTAAAAAAAGATAAGTATGAAGTTGATTTTTCTATACCTGTTGATATTATGTAGAATTCAATCACAGATTTGCCTCAGGGGCAAACATACAATATCATCTATTCTTAGACCCGAGATATGGATAAGGGAAAAACTCCACAAACAAAAACAACAAACAATCAAGCAAAAACCCTCTGACAGGACAAAAAAGGAGAAATGCCAGGAAGAACAACAGAGGTGGGGTTCCTTCTTCCAGCAAGGTGGACAGACATACAGTTGCTGTACTGTACTGTATATACAGTGTAGACTGAATTAGTAGAAGGATTAAGTACAAACATGCATCATCAAGGAAAAATTTATTGTAAGAAAAGAAACATTTTAAGGAATTGTGAGATTCCATTTTGGCAAAATTTACAGCCTGACTTTACATGTTACATGTGACATTCCTGCATTGCAGCCCTCCAGGGGACCAGTTTGGTGTTCACTGATTGTCCATCTGAAGAGCATAAGGTAATATCTCTTTTATCTGTCAGTGTGCGCTAAGATTTTAATGAACTGTTTCCTCTAATACCTCCTCCTGAGAAAATCACAACACTGACAGCTAATGCAGCACGGTGCAGAAATCTCTACACGTTTGTTTATTCATGTCATTCTTTCCCCCAAAAAACACTTTTGATGAGTAATTATGAGAATTTAAAAAGGTAATTTTGGGCCTTTTTTGAGGCAGCAATGTGTAAGTGCCACACTGGATTTCTTTGGGGGGGGGAAAACATTGTTCTTTAATTCCTGTCTTTCATTGTCATTCAAAGAAAACCAAGCAGTGTGTGTTTAGAGAGTTTAAAGATTCCCTTACTCAAAAATGTTTATGTTTATGTCCTTGTCAGACAGTGGGTCAGACCTTGATGTTACTGACTTTACTGATTTAAATGTACCCTGTAACTGTAATGGGCCGCATTACGCCCCATGCTACCAGTAGTGACAAGGACACAAGCAAAATGCAAAACTACAGAACAATCAGTCAGGAAGGATAAAGAAAGAGCAATTGTCTGTGGCCACCACCTGCAAAACCATTCCTTTTTTGGGGTTGCCTCCCTGGTGCACCTGCTGTCACTTTCATTTGCACCAAAACAGGTGAAATTGATTCACAATTGTTTATGCTTCCTAACTGGACAGACTGGTATACCTGAAGTTATATTGACTTGATGTTATACTGTAATGATTAAGTGTTCCCTTATTCAAATTTTCAATCAATTTTTGAGCAGTGTATTAATCATAGCAGAGCATGTCTGGAGGGGAACTTTAAATTTCTAAAGGAAATGGCTATCTGACGGCAAGTTCAAGTGAAACTGAGGATATTAAATACATAGGACACTTGAAATGATACAGATTTTTATCTGTGACCATTCTTTTAGGTGGCTAAATACATTTTGCTGCTGACACTGTCCACAGCAGTACATTCCTTAGATTTGCTGGGGACATGCTGACCACCATCTACTGCGGGTAATACACTGTGTGTGGATAAGTACATCATACTAAGTGGTTAAAAAAGGAACACAAACATAATAAATGAATGTTTGTTGAGCAATATTTTTCTCTGAGGCCTGATTCACTGCAGGTGGTAAAAACTTGAAAAGGAAACTTTTTCAAGGACAAAAAGGGAACACTTAACATGAGCAAGTAGATGCAATGTGATCCATAGACTGTTTCAATGAGAAGATGTATAATTAATTCATCTTTTCTCTATTCCATTGCCTGTCAGGCATCCCTGTGGCACGCTGTGCCTTTATTATTTTGCCATTAATGACAACTCGCTATCAATCACAAGGAGTTTCTTAACTCTGAGCTGCTTGATTATGAACTGTTCATCTTCCCATCCTCAACAATGAGTAATTGCCTGGGATCAGCTTGGGGAGTTCATGACGAATGAAGGTTAACAAATGAGGACTTTGAAGTATCTCATCTAAAAGAGATTAATAACTTATCTGAGCAAAGAAACAGAACCTCAGAGAGATGGTTATATGGTCAACATGGAAAACACAGGATGTCCAGAGACTGCGATGGCGCTGGCGTTGTGTCTAGGTTTCAGCGATTATCATCAGTGTTCCAGAGATGCAGGCTAAAGGAAGATGGAGCGAGTGGAAGTGTAGAGAGAGATTTTTCTACAAAGGCCTAGTAGGGCTGAAAGGAAGCTCTGATAAGGCTTCCAGACGTATAAGTCTTTGCCAGATTTTGCACTTTGGTTAAAATGGAATCATAACAGAGCAGGAAAGATAAGCTATTGGAATAATCATGCTTTTATACTTTCAGCCATAACATAACAGAAACATCACTTCCACAGTCGCAGTAATTAAGACTTAAAACACAACACAAGTGTTTGGGATAATTTAAGAAACAAATATTATTATGAGGTAAGCAGGAAAGAGCAACTAGCATTTAGGAGACAGCTAACATGGTTAAATAGTACATTTCTAAGCAATTTCCCTTCAGGTTTTGAACTTGAAATATTGTGATGCACATCTGTGAAGGGAAATCATGGTAAATGACAGAGTTATCAGAAATGTCAGTCAAAGATATTTTGGTGAGTGAAGTGTGTCAGGAGTTGCAGGAGGTTTCCGAGGCTGCTGTCAAAATAAAGAAAACATTACAGATTGCTCTATTTTCTTTATGTTAAGAATATCTTATTTATTTTGAAACATTTTATTATTAGACCAATGTCTCTTGACAGCCACAAAACAATGTACAGTATGAGTTATCAAGGTTTCAATATTCCATTATTTAAAAGAATATGCAATTCTGGGTGGTAAGATTTTCAGAACAATCTAATTTTTAAAATAATAATAAAATGAGACCCACACTTGATTACTGTATATTACTGTGTACTTACATTTTCCCTTTCTCTTCTGTTTCAAAACAGTGTATATCATTTTGAATAGTAATGAAAAAGGTGTAAATTTAATCATTTTAACATCTAACATTAACTTACACAACTAATTATGGTCATTTACAATATGTTCAATGGCGAAACCACTTTGTGAAGGTTATAGATACATTCAGTTCATGGTTGCATATTAAAAGGTCTATACTGACTTGAAGTACGACACATGACATGAACCCTACAGCCTCAAGTGTGAAGCTCATTGGACTCACCATCACCTTTACTTTTCCCAGCACCCAACAATCACACTCTTCCTGCATTGGGATGTAGGAAGCGTCACCTGGAAATGTAAATTCCTGTTGCAAACTTGCAAATGAATGTAATTCACAGGATTACTCTGCAGGTCTTCATGCTCTGCCTTTTGTGAGAGCTCTGTAAGAATTTTTAGTTATATTTGCACAATATTTAGAAAAAGGGATCAGAATGACTTTACATAATACTCCAGACCACCCTGAATTAATGCTGAGTGAAAAGTTTAGTGGAATGAGCCAGTTGGACTAATGTCATCCAGTGCTTTATGATCAGAAGTTATAACTGTGGTACATTAAGAAAATTGGTGGAAAATGACTTGGCATTCACAGTGACTTCAAAAATAACAGTGGATTTCAGCAGAAATACGAAAGAAGAAAATACATAAATATCTGGTTAGCTGATACTGCTGGTGTATATATTCTCCAAAGCCAGAAAAAGCAGTGGAAGTGTAATAATGTCTGAGGTTTAGGCATCAGCTGGCCAACTCAAGTGTCCCTTGTCAATTGTGGCTTTGCTGGATAAATGACTGCACCCTTTGCTGCAGTAGAGGCAAAGAAAAATGTCTGACAGTATGATGATACTAAGTAGAGTGAAAGCAGGGACAGGAACTGTGAAGTATCAGTCTGGCTTTCACCACAGACCTGGTGACTCAGCACAGGCCAGCAGTGGATTTCAATAAATCAAAACGCTAACTGGACTCATGGGGTGGCCATGGCTGAGTGTTTCTCATTACAGCTGGGTAAGTCAACAAAGAGCTGAGTGACAGTTTGGAGAGGAGCCAGGGAATAATCTACACACATTTGAGGTTGTAAGCAACTTTATTGCAGATCCCTTTCTTTACCTGTTTTCCCACAATGCATCAACACTCCCCTTTGATTTGTCTCCCCGTAAGACGGTTTTAGATTTACTGACCACAACAGGAACTGTAACATCAACAATCCTGCACTTTGACAAATTCTACAGGCACCAGTCTAGAAAAAAATGCAGTTTAATCACAGGAGTATTTATGCTTTTAGTCAATTTACACCTTAATAAAAGCAGAATTGAAGGAATATGAGCAAACTGTTAAGCTAATTACATTATGGGTGGAGAGGCTTTTTTTTTATAAATATGTAAGTCCAGTCACTGATTTGACTTAAAATAATTAAAAGGAACAACAGCAAATTTGTGAAGGTGGAACCATGAAATAAATTCACGCAAAAAAAGCATATATATCATCAACTATATTATATAGTTGATACCCCCTGCAGCATTCTCACAAATATTTTGGCCAGAAAACCTTTTTCAGTTTACCAGCCATTGACAAGTAGACCAAAAGTTTGGACACTACAAGGCAGGATAAGAAAGAAGTATAGTAGCAAAATATAAAAATGATATGCCTTAAATTGGCTTTCAACACTTTACAGTGTCACTGCAATATGTTGGATGTTTTTTCCCTCAGTAATGGTCATAACTGGGACAGGCGTTGGGTTAAAGGTGGTCTCCAGTTCCCCAGCGAGTGTCATCTTCTCTCAAAGTCTACTTGAGCAAGACACTAAACCCTTAATTGCTCTGTGGCTCTGTGTTTCCTGGCTGACTCCTGTCTGGTGACATTCATTCATATTCATATGAGCTATAGTATGGTATGTGCTTTAGGGATCTGTGCAGAGTAAACACTATTTTGTTTTTTAAATTGTCAATATAGTTAAACTTACCCATGAATTAAAATGGACTAAACTGAATGAACAAAGCTCTACAGCCATGTACAAACAAACTGCCATGGTTTAAAATGGTGCCAATGAAAGCAGCAGTCTATCATTACAAACCCATTTAAACAAGCTTTCTTGAGACTGGCCTGTTTAATAAACTATATAACAAAGTAATACCGTCTTGGCTTTCAGCACAGACAAAATATATTTCTCTACGTGACTTTTACTGAATGCAAAAGAAGCTGTGCATGCCAATGGAGGAAACAAACAAAATTACAAGCTCTACTTACGCACGCAAACATAATTAATGGGCACAGGATCTGACAGTGCACCTGTTATAGTCCTAAAACCCCATCCTGCCTGAGGTGTAAATCTGCTGCAGATCTGCTTTTTCAATAATTATGCTGCCATTCTAAAATTGTAAAATTGTCTCAGTTTTGTAGAAAATATGATACATTTTCTGTAAATGCTTCCGAACACCCAATGGTGACTGCGCCCAATCGCATGGCTTAACCTCTTATTTTTTGTGAAGCTGCAGTGAATCCTGCCCTCTGTGCTCATGGACCTGCATCCTAAGTGGCCACTGTGTTTGTGTGGACATACGTGGTGGAGCTGACTGTGTATGTGTGTGTGTGTATGTGTGTGTGTGTGTTTGTGTGTATGTGCATGTGTGTGCATGTGTGTGCATGTGTGCTCAACACTTGACTATAATGAGCTCATGAAATCTTCCGGACTGCTCTAATAGCTGCATTCTAAGCCATGTCCCTGGGCTAAAGGGTCGTGTTGCGTCGGTGGGAGCCAAGGCGAGCACTAGCGCCTGGCAGCCTGCAGCCAAGCCATCTATCAGCACAGCTTAGGCCATCGCTACTGCTCAGCACCGTGGCAGAGGCGCAGGCTGATACACACTGCCCTGGCTGGAAATGCAGAGACAAATCGCACTAACACAGAACATGTTGAGCTTCATTATCTAAGAGCAGCATTCAGAGCGGGAACGATGCACAGCCAGTCGTATTATATTTTGACATTTCAATATGCTCCAAAAAGAGCTGCAATTACTTATCTTCCCTTAGATTAATAGATGATTTTATTGCTGGTTACTCAACCCATCAGTCCAAGAGGTTTCATTTGAAAGATTCCAGCAATTGAAAATAAAAAACACAGAGCTGATCCATCTGTATAAATATATTACCTATGTGATGGATATTTGGGGAAACAAGTTCCTCAGTGTTGTGTACTACAACCCCTATCAGTATGGCTCTGAAAATGCCAAGCTCATTACCGTCAACTGGCCCGGCTTGATACAAACTAAGCCGTGATTTCAGAAGAAGCTGATATGAGAGGGGAGGATTAGCAGCCTGTCAGCATGCTGGAGGAGAATTCAGACAGAGCCCTGCGTAGCTGTCTGTGGGATCAAAGTTCATCTTTATTAAAGGATCTAATGCGGATTTGCAAACACAACATGAAATAAATCACACATGATCAATGTAGCAGACAGAAAGTTGCAGTTTTTTTGTTTTAAATAAATATAATAATTTCTGACTCATAGCCTCAAATTACAAATATTTAGCTTGATCTCCAAAATCTATTTTCATATTTCAGATAGTTTCATTGATCATAATCGCTGCTCCATAAATAGCACCAGCACAGGTGATTAATTTCCCTCAGTTATTACAAAGATCAGGAAAAAAGCTACACATATCTCACAAGGTTTCAAACTAAGACTGAGCAGTCAACTGCTTTGTATCTGAAATCTAAAATCTTATGTCACCTAATGTGAAATACTTGATGCGGAGAGTCATTAAAAAGCCGTAAAAAACCCCCGCAGAGACAAATGTGGAATATAATGCAAACTACTCCACAAGACAAAGACTTCATTCTCTGCGGCCAACACACATTGAATGTGAAAAGACAGCAGAGGCAACTGAAGAAGAAGAGGTTTAGATTTCCAATATTAATCTGCATTTTTATGAATGGCTTGTTAAATAATGTAGTCAATTCATAATGCACAACATAAGGTCTCAAAAGCACTGTACTACAGGTATAAAAATGCTTAATCCTTCAGAAACAATCAGATGAATCTTCACATAAAATGATATTCTCTTCTTGTAGCATGCCTGAATAATCCTTCAGTGTGAGAGCAGAAAAATGGGAGCAATAGCCATTGATCGTAACAGCGATTGTAAGGAGGCACTGAATTGAGTTAAACAATCACCCACAATTACATTGATTGGACAAATCTCCAATAGAACATCACGGCTAAACAAAGAGGAAGCCGTTGGAGTCCAGGAAGGACAGTGTGAGGTGATGAATGATTCACTGTGTATTCTACACCTGTAATTTTGTTTGACAAGCTGATGAGACTGCACCGCGAGCCACGCTGCATCTTAATGTGCTTCATGCAGAACGTAGTCCTGACCGCCTATTAGAAACAGTTACCACTTTTTGCACTGAAAAGCTGGAGAGAAAGTTCAATGAGGCTCTTTGATGAAGACAGGAATTGGTCTCAACCTGTCAGGGTTTAATTAGACAGTAAGAAGTTTGAGCAACCCCACATTATCAGTCTCACAATTTGTGAGAAAAAAAAAACATTTGACAGCCTACATCTGGATGAAAATGAAAATGTATTCCTGTTCATCAGCCACATAATTCCATGTTTGTGTCCTATCTGTCCTACACCTGTTCATCACTCACATCTGTGGTCGCGCGCTCTTCTTCCGGAAATCATATCCTATCACCCTCCTCCAAGACTGACAAGACTGTCTTCCCCTTATTTTGTTTCATTCCTTTCCCATACGTCTAAATCCTTCCATCTGGACGAGGGATGCGCATGATGATTTATGCCAGTTGTGAGGATGGGCATCCAGCGTCTTAACATTGTGCAAGCTGGTTTGTGTTCAAAACTGGATAAACTGGTGCAACATTTTGCTAAGCTTTAGCATCTTGCAAACCCTTTAGAAGTTCTCACGTGTATAATGCGATTTAAAAAATGGCTGAATAGTCATAGTTTTCTTTGTTGTTATTTTGTTTTTGATATCCAACACAGGAAAACATAAAGGCATAATAATAATGATGTAAAGGAATCATGCCAGTAAGACAACATCATTTATTTTTATAATATTGTAGAAAAGAGTAGAAGCTAGTGAATTCTGATTACTGGTTCGATTTCAATTCCAGCTCCAAAGCTAACTTTCATCTACCGAATCACTCAGTCTGTGGGGACTTGGCTTGGGAACCAGGGTGTTGCTGGACCACTGCTGAAGGTCCCCCCCGAGCAAGGCCCTTAACCCTAACTGCTCCCCAGGTGTTACATAATGGCTGGGTTAAATGTAGAGAACTAATTTTGCATGCATTAGAATTGAATGTGTGACAAACAAAAGGTGATTGATATCTGACCTCGCTATATTTTATTAGCAAGGAGCAACGTGCAGTAGAAAACATTTAGGTAACGTTTGCATTCTTGCCATTTTTTGCCGATGCAGATTGCCCTTTTCACTCGTTTAAATGACACATTGCCGGCAGCTAATGCTACTTAATGTAGATTCAGTAAGTAACAAGACCAAGATAAAGCTTTGGGCTGTTGTCTGTCCAATGTACTTTTTTTCAAGTTATTGTCTGTACTCGGCCACAGCTTTCTTGGGTAGCAAAAGAAACAGCGGAGAATCATCAGCTGATCGGGTCACAGCAGTTTTAGGAGTGTCACTGGACCCTGTCAGTGTGACTGACTGCCAGTCAGGTTGGAGCAGTTTCCCGGATTCTTATTTCACTTAGTGCTGGACACTGCAAAGGTTTTAAATTAATCTTAACAATTAAAAATTAATATCTAGCCATTGTGCAGATATGGATATGTGCTTATTATTATTATTATTATTATTACTTTAGGCTGAATATGCTTGGTTTATAGCTTTGCTTATCTGTACTTTTGTATAGAACCATTAAGCAACTATTAGACAAGTGGAGCTTGTTGACTGGTGTGGGGACTTGTCGTTGACCAGACGTCTGTGGTTAAAACATACTAAACCAGAAAAAGGAGGGGAAAACATAGAGAGTCAGTTCCTAAGCATTTGGCTCAATATTTCTGTATCAGGACGTCAAAGACTAAAGCAAGTAGCTTATGAAAAATATGGTGGGCAAAGTTAGTAGGCTGCAGCTGTTGTTTCAGGTACGTTACATCAATAATTTCATGCCTCATGCTGTTCATCCCATTTTAGGGTTGTAGTTGCAGGTTTTGAACAGTAATAAGGCTGCCACTCAGAACTGCAGAGTTTCTTCTTTCCCAGCAAACAAAATGTGATTATGGATGGCAATTGAATGTTTGAGTTTTAGTTATTTATAACTTTAGTTAGGTACAAAGGAGGCTTTGACTTTTCATATGCAGATTCAATATTGCATTCGGGTTTGATGATTCTAAAAAAAAACATCTCTGACCCCGCACATCCTGCTCACCACCTCTTCCAGCTCCTTCCCTCAGGGAGGCGCTACAGGTTACTCTTTACCAAGACCAAATGCTTCACAAATAGCTCAAATAGCAAAGGGGGTAAGCCAGAGATCGGACAGTGAAGCCGACCAAAGCCTGCATGGAGGGATCCATGTAGGCCCAAAAATGACGTCAAAACCCTGTGACACCCCATCGCACATGAGAGATGTAACCATATTGCTTAGATTATAAACTCTCGGCAATCCAAAAATCAGAGTAATAAGAGACGCTGTTTTTGGTGTTTGATAGGTGAACCTTGTAGGTGGGCTGATTAAACAGTGACGATCCGGGTCAGACAAACACACTGAGCCATGAAACATTTTCATTTATACAGCTACCAGAATTGCAGTGTTTCTGCAGTTGTTTTACGTCATTAAACCACGATTATGCTGCGCGATCATGCGCAGTAGACGCTGGTGCCAACAGGAAGTGGCCCTCTAGTAGTATTTTATTGGTCCAAAACTGGCTTCACTGCTCTCCATTCAAATCAGAGGGGTGGCTTCGTCCAGTAATATACTGTCTATACTTTTTCCCCATAGCCATCAGGACTCTGAACTCCTCCCTTTAGTAATTGTTGCCTTCTCATACACTAGGCATGGTCATCTACCCACTGTTTTTTGTATTGCTACATGTTGTGAAGTGTATTGTCTATTTGTTGTTTGTAATTATGCACTTGATGTAGAGCTTAAACAAGCTGTACCGAAAACAAATTCCCCCGGCATTATCGTGTGGCTAGTAAGACAATCTAATCTAATCTAATAAAGTGGTATCGAATTCTAGCCGACACTGAATTCAAACAATGATCAGATATGTTATCATGTCTTCTTGTTTTCTTATTAATTATATTAATGTTTTCAGAACTGCAGTACTACTTTTAATTAAATTTTATGAGATGCAGACTTGACTGGCAACCTGTCCAGGGTGTACCCCGCCTTTTGCCCAATGTCAGCTGGGATTGGCTCCAGCCCCCCGCGACCCTGTACGCAGGATAAGCGGTTGACGATGGATGGATGGAGTCGCAGACTTGTTCAACATTTGTTTATTTTGTTAAAAAAATGTAAAGTTAAAAAAATCCTCCTCATTCTACAGTTACCTTTGAAATGTTGCCTTCGAGAACATCAATAGAAAAAGTAAGTTCATGAGGAATTTGATAAAAGGATTTCCTGATGGTCCTGTGATTCAAACATGTTGTCTGTGGTCAGATGATCAATCAGTGGTACAGGGTAAAACTGTGCCATGGCCAGAAACAAAACTTTGGGGTCTTATTTCTCACCCAGTTAAAAGCCCATTATCTTTGTCTCTCTGCTCTGTCATGCGCCCACTCTGCTCTCTGTTTTGCCTTTTCTGACACATCAGATTGGACTTCCTAATTAGCGAGAGGGATATGTGGAGCACACATGGTGGCTTTGAATTACAAAGTGAAATGCTGTTTGCTGTGGGGAGAAACAGTTCCCTTGGATAGAAAAGGATTTTTTTTTTTTAAAAAAGCCCATGCTGTAACATTTGTACACTTTGCTTCCAATTTCCAAGCAAAGCAGATGAAGCTGGCACATATTTAAAGCATCTACAATTACCGGAAGTGCAATCGATGTCCATAACAACTGCCGGCAGCACCAAGAGTGTTTGGCAAAGCCAGTAGCTAACACCTTATCAAGTCCCATTAATGCACTGGCAAAAAGAATGAAAGAAGAGATGAACCAGTCTCATGCATACACACTGTTTTTTTGTTTGTTTTTTTTCTTCCCCTTCACTACTTATATTAACACAAAACATGTATTTTTGTTGACTAAATGGTTATTTTTAACTAAACTTTGTACAACAAGGATTCTGCATTTATTTTGGAAGTTTCCCTAGACTTTGCGGCATATACTGTACTGTACTTTGCATGGAAATGCATCAACACTGCAGAATTGTGCCGGAGAAATATGTTCTCTACAAGGGGTTGAAATTTTCAAATGTTTTATTTAGCTTTTTCTTGTTTTTAAGTGGGTCAAATTGCCTAGTATCCCAAGTTTCTTGTGGAAATTCAAATGGATCGTTCCTCCTTATCAGTTACATTTGTTTGGGATTATATTATTTACTGTATGTAACTGCAGTTAGTATCTGTAGTATCACCACTCACCTATATTACTTTAACCTGCAAGTCAATTTTACCCCAAAAGATATTAACTTCACTAAATTGGCAGCTTTTTTACACTACATTTATGTGTGAGAGCAATCAACAGTATCTGCTATTGCAATCATATTTCCCTACTTTATAGCTAGCGAACATTAACTTTCCAGCTAACACTACTGTAACGAAGCAGAAGCTTAGTGGCTAAGAATCTAATATTTGCAAGTTTTAATTTGATAAATAACAAATAATCATTACAAACTCTAAATAAGGCTGGTTGGGAATTAAAATAAACATTTTGAGCAAAATTATCTAGGGAGCATATATTTATTATTAACAAACAACATTTATTTTAATACTGGTCATTTTTGACCATCATGAAATAGAGAAGGATGGACACCTACAAAGTGATAGAAGTAGAGCCGTGAGTGTGCCTGTTGTTTACAGTTCCTCTGTCCGGGAGGAGAGTTATGAGCTAAACTGTGTGTCTGACAGAATATTTTTATGCTCACTGATGCAGTACTTTAGATAAAATTAGGAATTCAACAGTCACGGAGTCTATCTTTCCCTGTTGAAAACAACTGCAGACACATAAAAATCATGAATCTAACTCAAAAATAGTCTTTCAGTTTATTATTGAAGGAGTTTTTTATGTCCCAAGTCACTGTATGACACATTAGAAAATCTTGATATATGCTTCAGCAAATACGGAGAGAGTTACCTTCTTTTTCTTGTCAAACATCATAGATACAGTCAACACAAAATATGTAGTCTAGCCTGCTGGAAATGTACTTATTGAAGAAGGAAAGCCCATTGAATGTGCTACAATAAAGCCCCAGACAAACAAAACTTACTTGGGGAAGCTGAGACTGCTGGTACAAAAATATCCTGTTTTGTTTGAGTTGGCTAATTAAATTTTAAGTGGTGACACATGTGAATGGGTTCAACAGCCTTTGATTTAACCAATATGCTTCATCATGTTACTTTTGTTGTATTAAATATCACACGAAGAAACCTCCCTGGGAACAATTAACCTGCAGCAACACATCAACCTTTGCAATGACATACTGTATCAAACTTCGTCTTTTGAAAAGATGCTCATTTTCTTGTGTGTTAGTAACAATTTTAAGTGGGTCCACCTTGCACAAACCCAGTAAACCCACTAACCCAAAGTAAAAAATATCACTTGTCACTTGCCAATTATAACCAACATTTTAAAGTATTTTGCCAATTAACCTACGGGCTCTCTCACCTCCAAACCTACAATTTTTCCTGATATATATTCTTGACCCATATCCTTTTGGAATAAATTGTTTATGTCTCTGCTAATGAATGTGACCTGGACCTGACTGCTGAACTGCGACGACTCTGAACAGACAGTTACCTTCTTCTTCTCTTCTTCTCATGAAATAGAGGATTAGAGCATCGAGGAGCACTCCCTGCTCCAGTTTAAAACACATATTAATGTGTTGGTCCTTAAAAGTACCTTCCAGGCACTTTGTTTAAAGCACCAATATAAATTCATTTGTTGTATTACATATATTATTAACAATGATTCCACTAACTTCACAAGTAGTTCCACTTCAAAAGAGACATATGAGACATATCCCTGGACAGACACTGTCACTCCCTATAAGGATGGTTAAATATAATATATATATATATATATATATGGTAAATATGAATGCAAATTCATGTACAGCAAAATTAATTTAATTAATTACAATGTCCACTGGCAACAGAAATCTCAGTTTATCTGTTTGCTCTCATTTAAGTTGGAGTAATTAAGTGTTCTCCTCGTCTCATTCTGTTTGTCTCTCTAGATAAACTCCAATGCAGCCCATCTATACTGTGTTAATCAATTTTTTGGTTGCTTTGTAGGTTCAAAACAGTAAAGGAAATCCATCTAAACCATTCTCTTGAGTCTTCGTTTTGGACCTGCTTGGGTATTCCATCATTGTAAAGAATGTATGCATTGCTATTGTGCAATGTGCTGGCTGTTGTTGTGTTTGCAGAACACAAAAGAGAAGGAGAAAGGGAATGGTAATAAGAAGTTCAGGTAAACTTAACTTTTACTTACTCTGGCAGATGGAAATGCCAGATGAGTTCATAGTCCTTAAAGTATATGAGACTCACCAGTCATGTGTCAATGTCCTCGAAAATATATGACAAAAGAGCTGAAACATTACTGAAACAAAAACAGATGAAGCAGACCAACAATGTCTTTTGGACACATTTTGGCAGCTTTTCAATGTCCAAGGTTAACTGCCTCATACGTTTCTGAGAAGGAAAAAGATGAATAATGGGGTACATGTCAAGACAATGCTAAGGGCAACAAAACAGCATTACTTTTACATTTACATTTACATTTACTCATTTGGCAGACGCTTTTATCCAAAGCGACTGACATTATGAGGAACAACATACAAGCATCAACAGAGCATCAACTACAGATCTACAGCTGACAATACATACTAGTAAGAGCTCACAGTACATATCACATCAATGGGGTAGATATCTAGGGCAGGAAGTAAGTGTTAACAAAAAGTGCAATCAAAACAAGATCATTGTAGGGGATAGAAGAAGAAGAAGAGCACAGGAAGTGCATGTTAGAGGTTAGGAGTTAGAGGTGTTATAAGAGGAAGTGTTCTCGGAATAGATGAGTTTTCAAGAGCTTCTTGAAGTTAGAGAGTGACGGCCCTGCTCTGATGGCATGTGGTAGCTCGTTCCACCATTGTGGTGTCACAGATGAGAATAGCCGGGACTGGGATTGCTTTGTGTGAAGGGATGGCAGAGCCAGGCGGCGTTCGTTGGAGGAGCGTAGCGGCCGAGAAGGTACGTAAGTTTGTATTATGGAGTTTAGGTAGATGGGTGCAGACCCAGTAGTCACTCTGTATGCATTAGTGACTTGAATTTGATTCTGGAGGCCACGAGGAGCCAGTGGAGGTCAGTGAGTAATGGAGTGACATGAGTCCTTTTGGGCTGATCAAAAACCAGACACGCTGCTGCGTTCTGAACCATTTGTAAGGGTTTCACCGCACAAGCTGGGAGACCTGCTAGGAAAGGCATTGCAATAGTCGATGTGAGAGATAACCATGGCCTGTACCAGAAGCTGGGTGGTGTACTGAGTGAGGTAGGGCCTGATTTTCCTTATGTTGTATAGAGAAAAGCGGCATGACCGAGAGACAGTAGCAACATGGTCAAAAGGACAGCTGGTCATCAATCATGACACCCAAGTTTCTCACGACCTTGGTTGGAGTGATGGTTGCGGAGTCAAGGTTGTAGTTTGATGTTATGGTGGATAGATTGCTTGGCTGGAATGACCAAGAGTTCAGACTTAGAGAGGTTTAGTTGAAGGTGGAAAGCCTTCATCCATGCAGATATGTCTGATAGACAGTCCGTGATCCACGGCGAGACAGTGGGATCGCCTGGCGGGAAGGATGGGTAGAGTTGCGTGTCGTCTGCGTAGCAGTGGTAAGAGAAGCCATGCGAGCGAATGATCGTAAATTAATAATAATAAATAAATTGAGAAGAGAAGGGGCCCAAGCACTGAGCCTTGGGGTACCTCTGTGGAGAGGCAGTGGGAGGAGGATAATTGTCCTTGCCACAAAACATTGTAGGAATGCCACGAGAGGTAGGATTTGAACCACAGGAGTGCTTTACTCGAGATGAACATTGCTGAGAGAGCGGATAGCAGGATCCTGTGGTTGACTGTGTCAAAGGCAGCTGATAGGTCAAGCAGGATAAGAACTGAGGATTGGGCTGCAGCTTTAGCTGACCTTAGGGCTTCTGTTACAGACAGAAGAGCCATTTCAGTAGAGTGGGCACTCTTAAAACCAGACTGATATGGATCTAGGAGGTCATTCCCTGAGAGGAATTCTAAGACCTGTTTGAATACTGCCCATTCAATAGTTTTGGATAAAAAAGGTAGAAGAGACACTGGTCGATAGTTCTCAACTTGAGTTGTGTGTAACCCAAGCCCTTTTGAAAGTGGTCGGGAAGGTTCCTGAAGCCAAAGAAGTATTTATCACATGAGTGATTGTCGGGACCACAGTAGGAGATATGGCTTGGAGGAGATTCGTAGGAATCGGGTCCAATGGGCATGTAGTTGGACGGCTACGGGTCAAGAGTTCTGATACTTCGCTCTCTCTGAGAGGAGTAAACGAGGAGAGTGAACAACCACTGACCTGGAAGGACAGGGGAAAAGATGTAGTAGGACTGCTACAATGGTTGAGTTTGAGTGTTTCAAAGAATTGGCTAGTTATAGCCTCCACTTTGCCTGTGAAGAAGGCAGCAAAGGTATCAGCAGACAAGTTTGTGGGTGGTGGAGGTGGAGGAGGCTTTAGTAACGCTTTAAAAGTGGTTAGGCTAACTGGTTAACTGTTAGGCACTCTGTGGCACAGTTTCGGACAAGAACAAGGTCAAGCACCTTGCCAACTTTGTGGGTCGGGGGGCTGAGAACCCAAGTTAGATCAACCCTTTTAGTTTATTTCATGCCAAGAAACTAAAAGATGAAATGCTGTTGGAACTTCATAGTGCATGGTTGATGAAAATGTTTGTCCCATGTTGTAAAACACAACTGTATTGAATACTGACAAAATATTTGGCATTTGAATGTTCAATTTCTTACTAGCCAGTGCAATATACGTATACCACTATTGAAACCAGAATATGGAAAAACAAAACAGCTACACTGCCTCCTCTGTGAGGCTGTACTGTACTAAATTCTCACACAATGATAATGCTAGCAAGCTAATGTTTAGCTTAATATTGCTATGCTCACTGTGTTAGGTTAGCGTGCTAGCATGCTAACATTTAGTAGTTAGTACTAAACATAAAGTCCAGCTGATGGGAATAGAATTTAAGTATTTGATCACCAGGATTCATGGTGAAAGTTAATTCATCCAATAATTGTCTGGAAATTTCAATAAAAAGCTAATTTATCAACCTCACAGTGGTACTGAATCTATCCAGTAGATCTTTCACAGGATAAGATAAACTTTTGACCTGAGGGTGGCCCTAGATGAGCTAGAAAAGTCAATAGAATTCATCTTTACAATTCATGTTTACGATTACAAATATCCTGGCAATCCATGAGTTACTCGTTGAAATATTTCACTTTGAACATCCACTTCATTGTGATGCTGGAGGAAAAGTCAGTGTGTTACCAAAATCAGTAGGATTCAACCTCTGGGTACTATGAATGTCTGTAGTGGTGGACCGACCGACATAGCCACTCCTAGAGCCAGCTAGCTAAAAATGGCTAAAAACCTCATACCCAGGAGGAATGATGAAAGAACCTCCCTGAAAATCTAACCTGATTGTGAACGGGACTTTGGCTCTTCATAAAAATCCACTTGAGGTGACTACATTGCTTGAAATGAGTAATTCATCACAGTACACCTTTTAAAGTGTTGCCTTGTGCAGAAGCAGCAGAGAACAGTGTGAAGGTCTGAAATCTGACAGTCCATCAGCAGAAACAAGACCTATGCCTGTCACATTTCCTGGAAAACCTGTGAACCAGTTGTTTTAGATTTCCCTCTGACAGACAGCCTCAATAAAGCATTTATAGACAAATAACCTTTTTATGGAGGAGAATGTACTTTCCGTGGGAGTCAGTTCTTCTGCATAAAATAGAATAATGACAAAGAAGGCCAAAACTTCCTGACACAGAGCATTTTGCAGGCTAATCATTCTTGTAGAGTTTAGTTAGATTATCAGCATAGCAAAAATCACCTGCAATTAAAGACCTATTATTACTGTAATGTTACAGTAAATACATCTCTAGTTATACCTTTGTTGAAGCAATGACTAAATAATTTTACTTTAATGTCATGGAATAGTATTTGCTACTGTATATAATTTGCTTAAAGAACAGACCTTTACTACAACAAGGGCCAATGTACATAAGTATACTCTTTATAGTTTTATAATATAATTTACAATAGTTAGACATACAATTGAGTCACATTAATGGAAAAAGACAGGAGATCAGAAACTTTACTGGCTGATGATGGCTGTTGGCCAGTATTTTGCTGACCAACAAGTTTGTTGTGCACTCAGCTAAATGAATAGGTCTCACAGCGAGAAGTTCTTATAATGTAATGTAATGTTTAAACTTGTACAATTTTAATTTGTCCAGGGGCACAGTCTACTAAAATGCTGGACATAATCCAGTCTACGACCTGTCCAGGGTGTATGCCGCCTTTCTCCTGATGTCAACTGGGATTGGCTCCAGCCAATGGATAATCCAGCCTACCATTTGGATGGATAATCCAGTCTACCATTTGCTTGTTTTCTGTCCCACATGCCCCACAACTTGCAAATATGTTAGAATTACTCTGCATCTTTATAAGGCACAATCACTGTTATGTTGTTGAAACTGGAAGTTGTTAAGTTTGTTAAGTTTGCAAATATTTCTCATTTTCCTAAGGAAAACATTAAAGCATCATACCATTCTCACCACAAGGGGGGACTTATTAAAGGCTTAAGAAGCACTTCTGGCTGTCATGTAAGTCACATATTACCTGGTAATGGTATTATTATATTATTACCATATACACAGAGCATCATGGAAAATTCCAGTGAGTTTCTATCTCTAGTTTGGTCTACCAACTCCTGAGATGAATATCTGTATCTTTGGCTTGCAAGATGTTCAAATCCCTCCAGCTACATGTTGACTTTGGGTCTTTGCAATGTCTTGGCAAGGAGGGTTATGGGAGCTCATGAGTTTAGAGCTGCCCATGTTGAGAGCCACTGAGACTCAGCCATATGGACGATCAAACAATGATATGAAAGCTGCAAAGTAGTGCAGACCAGGGTGTTGATTCTCTGTGGGATCTATGGTGCTGACAGCTATTTTTCATTACAGGCAGTGTTAACATATCAGTAAAATAAAATTTCTTCTTTGGTGATTGCCTGCTGTGCCAGTTCATCTTTCTACCCTGATGACCTGAAATTTTCATGCACTGAGCACTCAAAAATTAATTTTAAATGTCAGTGTAGGTGGTCATGTCTTTCCATGTGGACTGGTAGAAATGTCAAATTTAATACTGCACTAAAACATCTTCACTGACTTATGAAGACAGTTTATGCAGCAATGAAAACAAAAACTGAATCTGAATTGCAAGATGTGTTTGTTTTGTCCCTTCAATGAACATATATTTTAATTTTTCTGGATTTTATACCCGCGCTATAAATATTTAAACTCAAATTTTGTTTACGTGTATCCATGTGGGCATGCTGTCAAAAGCAGTGGCACAACAGAAATCTAATATGAATAAGATTCAATGTGAATAAAGCAACAGCGAGGCCTCAGTGCAGTCTGCATAATCCAGTAGTCCCAGAAGCTGCTCTGGGTTGAATGAGGTAAAGATCTGCATAGAGTTGTTAAATCAATTAGTCAGAGCCTGGCCTAATAATTGCAATATAACCAGATAATTTCCAGCCCAAAGAGCTTTCTCTGCTCTTTCTCCTTCTCCCTCTTTGGCTCTGTCATACCTACAGGTATTTGAAAGGGTGCTGATTCTCAAAGGAAGAGGGAGAGAGTAGGAGAGAACGAGGCAGATATGTCATTGGTGCTGGAACATCAGGGCCAGTCTGTTAGGCCTGTCTCTCTCTGTCACAGTCTCAGCCACTTCTCTGTTATCTGCACTGAACACATGTCCACCCGTGCTATTACACACTGACTGCTAATGGAGCATAAGACTGAGGTGGACCTCCCATTCACTGTTGGCTCCACCACTGCCTCTCTGACTCAAATGCTGTTCTTGGCTGCACAGAGACACAGAGAGAGACACAAACATGCGTGCAAACAAGTTCTTGAAAACCACATATTTTCTATGAATTATAAATGTACTCCAGATTTTTTTTCAAATGTTTGACAAAGGGCTCTTATTTTACTGGTGGAGGAAAAAAAAAAAAAGATTATTTCCGCAGAGACGGACGATGGACTGCTTTGCTTGAGGCAAAATAGGCGTAATAGAAATGGTAATGTCCTCCCTCTATCTGATCACGTTCAGTTTGAGATGCATTCTCATGGTGGCAATTTGAGTTATAGGGCTTTCCTATTTCCTCCCTCTCTGTCTTTGTGGCTGCTTCTAATAACATGGTGGGATGCTTGAGAGAGGACTGTTTAGAGCCTGACAGAAAAGCAGCTCGATGAATTTGATGTCACTCTTTGATCTTTCAGACCCTGCACACATGCTTATGCACACACCCACACTCACAACTCACACACACAGGAGAGCACATTTATTTCTCTAATCCTTTTCATGGTGCTGTCGGGCTGGAGTCTGTCCCAGTATGTACTGGGCAGAAGTCAGGGAAATACCCTGGACAAGTTATGAGTACATGAGAGGGCTAACAGAGATAAACAGACACATTTAATGGGTGGGTCTTTCTCTTCTGATTTCTCTGTTCATTGTTTTTCTTACTTATGTGTTAATTCAATCCAACATATTTCTGTAATGTGGGGGGAAGCCGCCGACTTCACATAACCATCTTGCTGCACTGTATATTGTGTGACACCACAGCCAAAGCCTTGGCATACCTGTCCCCTTAAAATTAAGTTGATTCCACTTAATGGTTTTGCCAAACATGTTTTGGTTTCTTTAAAAATGACAATTTTTAAAAAATATTTAACCAAGACCAACAGTCTTTCCCTAACCTTAACCAAGTGCTTGGAGAGCCTAAGCGAATCCAAAAAATTGTTAATATTAGATGCCACAAATGCATATTGTGGGGAAAACAAATTAAATGCAGTAATGTCAATATACAGACACGTATACACCCTGAACATTTCACAGTGCGTATTTTGAATTTGCATCTGGAGTGAACGTAAACAGCAGCAACCAGATGATAATATGAAAGTTTAATCTTCACAATAAACCGTCTGCAATTTGGGAAACAGAGTCCATCTTGACTCTGTTTCAGCACCAAGCATCATTGTGCCCTCTCATCTTGCCGGAGTCTTACGCTGACAACTCGGAACTTGGACCACCTACCGAGTGCTTGATCCGGGATGTTGATCAGGTCTCGGTAAGGATGTAGGTCTAGGTGTATAACAGTCTCTGAATTCCGTCCCATTTTGTCCAGAGCAGCTCTTTAGGAGCAGAATTAAGTCCAAGTTGGGCCAGCATGGCTCATATCCTGGCTGTCTTTCCTCTCCTCTGAGCGATCCCTGCACCAGGCGTGGTGCCTGGTCTGGTTGTTTTGGGCTGGGTGGATCGTGGTATGTTGTACATTAATCCAAAAACCCTGTCTTCATTTTCCATTTTATGTCAGAGGTAACACATGTTTTGGAAATAAAGCCGGAAAAAACAGATAAAAAAAAAAAAGTAGAGCAGTTTGAAGAAGCTTCCGGTTGCCATAGATAGGTAAATAGATAAATTAGGTGTATATTGACAATTAACAGTCAATTTTCTTTTGCAACTGTAGGTCGTGTGGACTTTCTAAGAAAATCAGTATATTCAGAAGTCACACTATAGTCAAGACCTATCCCTGACATATACATCTGCTTTAGTCATTTACCTTCTCTCAGTATATTGGTAAAACAAGCACACCTGTGATATAAAGTCATACTGTATGTTCCTAACATGCAGTATCATTATTTTTATTTTCTGCCATCTAACAGATTAATAAACCACAAAGAAGTGGCAGAGTTAATCACAAATTTCTTAATTTAGAAAATCCAGAGGGTCTTAATGAGAAGTTGTGTTATGCTTATTATTTGTAATGTAAATTTTCTTATTCTCATCCATGTTGTGACATTATAGTTCCTGCATAGCAATTGTATTTAGGGCATTTCCTATTTTGCATTATGTGAGGCATGTCTGGGAAATTTACATAACCCGGCTTTTTTATTTCTTTTTATGTTTGCTTGTTTACGTACATGTATATATGCACATATGTAATTACATTATTCACCTGTTTTGTCTATATATGTATTCATATATCCTATCACCACACCATACTAGTGGGTTGCTGAGTTAATTGAAAACACCTTCCTCCATCTTTCTCCTGATTGGCGACTGCCACTGTCTGAAAGGCTCGAGTCTACTTCTTTTTTTGTATTATATTCTATATGATAAAAAGTCTCAAAAGGAATCAAACTATGCTTGTTTACGAAAGTAAAGCAGTTGCATTTTGGTTATTTGCTCCAGTCAACGTCTGCTAATCACAGAATAAAAAAAAGATTTGAAGAAAAACATCATAGAAGATTATGGATCACATTCAACACACTGTTTCAGAAGTATTCTCTGCCAGAGAGACCACAGAGGCCAATTGCACTAAACAAAAGGCGGTAAGGAAAAAGAAGACTTAGTGGATGACAGTGACCAATGAGCACAACTGCACCCTCAGGCTGAACCCTGAGTCCATTTAATCTGGTGTTCCTTACTTTCTTATCACCCTCAAAGAATAGGCACAGCATGCACTCAAATATCTAGTAAACCAGATCAGAAAGTCCATGTTTTACACAAACTCTAACTTTCCAATAGTTGTCAGACTTTATCAAAATAAAAAGTAGCCGAGAGATGATTGTTAAAAAAAGACAAAGACTGCTGGATTTATATATCTTTTAAGTGGGTTTTGAGAGAAGAAGAAGTGCAGTGTAAGACCAGGAAAAATCATGAGCTTGGATGTGAAAACACCTCCTGCTGTGACTTGAGAATAAGCAGAAAACAAGTTACAAGAACAGAGTCCAGTACTATAAATACTTTCAGCTGCCGTGACCTCTATTTAGCAAACACTGCCATGGGAATGTTAGAAAAATGCAGTTTGGGGGTCTAGGGAATTAAGGCCTCACCCTATTGGTGAACAACAACATTACTATTATCTATTAGCTACCTGCAGATAATTTTCAGGCTAAACAGCACAGGTCATACAATATTTATTTTTATGTGTACTATGTGTTGGGAGAGGGATTTAAACTTCAGGCTGCTTTATTCTATGCTGGTGTTAACTCCGGCAGGACACAGCAGAACAAAGCACAGCTGTTGGCTGGTTATAGATAGGCCAGAAGAATTTTGAACATTTGAGGTGTTTTTATAGCAGAAAATCAAATCTCATAAATCATAATCAGGGCCTGCATGAAAGAATAAAATTTTCGTATAATAAAGTCATAAATTAATACTGTAGTGCCAGAGCTCTGAATCGTCGTCCATGTCTGAGATTTTTTCAGGTTACCAAGGAACCCACAGATAATTATGAACTGACTGTAGTTCTGCCCAGCTTTACAGAGCGTCTTTTAGCTCATTGTTTTAGTTTTCCAGGCCACAACTGTTTTGGTTCATTCTCTCATTACCGTTGTTTTTAGCCACAGCATGCAGCAGTTTTCTACAAAAACTAAAAAACTGTATACTGTACACTACCTGCTCAGCACCAAACAGCAGACAGACACAGTTAGGGACTAGCTATTCATTTGTTGTCATGATTTTCTATCGTGATGTTTGTCTATTCTGTAAACGCAATATTTACTGCATGTCTGTCCGTCCTGGGAGAGAGATCCCTTCTCTGTTACTCTTCCTCACTTTTCCCCCATTAAATGTTTTTTTGGGGGGAATCCAAATTTAAGGATAGAGAATGTCAAACACTGTACAGATGGTAAAGCCCCTTGAGGCAAATTTGCGATTTGTGATACTGATGATGATATGTGAAGTGTTTGTGTTTACCGCTTGTTTTCTCTGCCCTAGAGTGACCAAAAAATCAGTTATCACAGGTTAAAAGCGAGGGTAGGCAACGACGGAGAACTATCAAGAGACAGCTAGACTGATGCCTGCAGGTAGACAGGCAGGTAGGCCAGCAATCATTTCATTCAGACCAAATGAAATGATTGGACATGCTTATTACAGTCCTGGAACAGTCGCAGATTCCATATTTTTCAGCATTTGATTTATTGATTGCTGTCAGGTAATTAAATGCTTCTGAAATAAATTGCCTATCCTAGCTTTAAATTAACTGTTCTTAGCATCTCCTACCCCAGCTTCTTTGTTGACTGAAAGTGATCAATGGTCAACAAGATTGACATGTCAGTCACTACTGACCAGTTAGGGAAAAGAAAATGTGAATATGACGTCTGAATATTTCAACATGATTATCAGACTAATAAATTCAGGGTCCTCTTTGAAATTTTGTCTCAAAACCTATTTTCATATAAAAGCTTTCTTAAAGGGAATATTCTATTTCTACATTTCTTATTGCTTTTCTATTACACTTTGCTGTTCAGATCAGTTCTTTATTCCCCTATTGCTGTATAAATGCACTGTGTAACCCTGCTTTCTTTTTCTGTATTTACAGTTCACCCTGTTTGTAAAGCACTTTGTTTTGAAAGGTAAAAGCTATTATTAATAAATGAATAGTATTTATCAAAGCAGGACATGTATGTAACCTTTTTAATACAAGGTTACCAGCATTTCTGTCAAAATAACTGCAACAGAGACACTCTATGCTGTTACCCATTTGCCGTTGCTATAAATTTCATTGGAATCATTTTAACATGTACCAGTGACTCAGAGAAATTCTCCAGAGACAGAGGGGAGAATAATTACCACTTCTATTCCTGGGTGAACTGTAAAGCGGTCGTTCAGGAATCCTCAAGTGGCCCACCAGTGCTGAGAGCCAACATGCTACAGCTTTAAATGTGATAAGGCAGCAATTGATTTGCATGATCCACTTATGCTGTTCAAACTCACTACATTCTGAAACTCAAGTCACTTTGAGACTGAAATGAATGAATCTCTTTTCTCTGTATAGAAATTAATCACCCCTTTGTATCTCACTTTTTGAGAATATGTAGAAAAGAACAAGAATCAGTTATGCATTGTACTTTTTTCTATGTCAACGTCATCTTTTCAGAGGCTTGTTTCCACGAATAGAACATTCCCATCACATTGATTAAGAAGATTGATATTAGTTAACACATTTCATGTTATGATTGTTCCAGACTGTTTGAATATATTTATCAGATGAAAGTTGCGTCCCTGGTGATGGAAACAGTGCGTGCCATCAGCCACAGATATGCTTTCTCCACAGGGAGGAGAAGTGGCCATTAGTCAAGAAAATTATTTGATCACTTCTGTCAATGGCAGCATTGTGAACAAGCTTCTTGCATCACTGAGCAGCATGAGGGGCATTAGCAAAGATCACATTTCCTTTCCGGGGAACTTTCAAGTTTACTTTGTAGTCCAAAAATAGCAGCTCTTGTAGTGATGTATTATTGGCTGATGTTTTAGTCGGTTACTTTCTGCCTTTGCATCTCAGTGTAATTCTGCATCCCTTGGGTGTAGCCCATAAAAATGGTCTGAAAAGTCGCAAGGCTCCTGAGCACAAGCTTGTATTCCATTGAAACCATAGCCTTAAACTTAAACTTGTAGGAGTTTTCAGTGTAATTCAGCCAATAGTCCTCAGTCTAAAAAAATGGTGGAATGAGGATCTGTGGCCTGTTTGGTTTGCTGTTGTGGTCCCCTGTATTTTATGTTTCAGGCTTCATTCTGGTTTCTGAAGGCCGTTTGGAAATTCCAAACTTTGAGTGCAGTACCAACTGAGGTGGTGCACCGGCACGCTCATACAGCATTCAGAGCCAGATGGTTTCTCAGAGTTAAAAGTCAGAGTCATTTTAAAAAAGCATCCTTGTTGGTCAAAGAAGTTGCTAAATGGAATAGTTGCTGGCTAGTCTGGCTTTCATCCAGCATGTGAATGTTTGATCTCTGACCTCTCCAGCATGAGCTATGCTAGCAGCCAGCAGGCGGTTTCATTTGCCCACTTTACAGTGTCTCTTGGTACTTTAAGCTGAAAAACAATAAGATGCTGAACCAGGGCTTTGTTACTATTCAAAGGTAACAAAACCCACATCCCAGCAGCTCTAAAGTTCACAAATTAACATGTTATGTCTCGTTTGTTTAATCTGTTTCCCCCGGTTACAGCTTTCATGCTAAGCTAAGCATGTCCTGTCTTTTGCTCCATATTTATTGGTGTGATTTGACAGTGGTATTGATTTTCTCATCTAACCTTCTGTGAGAAATTGAATAGGTGTGTTTTCAAAAATGTCAAATTCCTTTTTTAAGGTACTTTCCAGTCACATCCATACGTTTTAAAAGGTTGAACTGAATTAACTCAATTGTGAATTCTGTGCATGTGTATAAGCTGCCGTCATTCACATGTCACATCACTGCTCAGGATGCCATGGCTGACCTTCTCATCAGGACGGGGCTGCACAATGAAGGACAAGAAATGATTGTACCATTAACACGGCCTGAGCTCTACGGGCTGCAAATCAATGGGGGAATAAGATTTTATGATAGAGCCCCGGATGATTTACTGTTGCTATAAATGTGCTTCCAGTGATATTGCAGAGCTCAAAGGAATTTATATTCCAAATTAATTTATCAAAAAATAACTTAACCTGTAAGGGTTTGAACTGTGTCAAAGGCTGGCCTTGTTTTAGAAGGTGACGAGAGGCATCTATCAAAGGCTCCACTCATGCCTTCATACTATTCTACAGTAAGTGAAATAGGGTTATTGTCCTATTATTCAAAATTTAGAACAAATGCAACGACAAATCTTTAGCGGCAGTTTTATTAAAATTCAGTTTTTTATTACAGGTGAAATGTATGAAATATTAATACCTGATACAAAATACAGTTGCTTGCTTCTTAAACCTCGTAGGACTTACGCAGACACAATATTTTTGGTATTGTACAATTTTAGACATGATATGCTACAATTAATATAATATAATAAATAAAATAAAAATAATAAAATATTAAAAATAATGAATATTTTGTCTTTCTTTCTTTCTTTCTCCCTCCCTCTTGAAGTAAGATGTAAAAAGGAGAGACTTTAATAACTAATGATATATGCCATTAAATATAGCAATACAGATTAACTATTAGCACCTTTTGACACTAAACTTTATTGTCTAATTCTCATGCTCCCTCTGGCTTTGTAGCCCCAAAGTTTATGAAGTGTGGTGAGATGCAGACTGACCTTGGTTGAACTCATGGCAGTTGGCCATCAAAGTCCTGCGCTCCACTTTCATCTCTCACCTATCTCTCCTGCAGCCCAGTCTGAGATTATCAGCATGCATGCAAGGAGCACCGGAACATCAACCAGCACAGCAGGAAAATGAAGGTTACGTACAATTTGTGCAGGGGGGGATGCTGATAATATACTGTTATCAGCTACGTTTATATTACAGTTTTAAATGCATTAACAAGGATATGATATTAACAGACAGTGGAGCTTCCTCCCTCTCGCTTACTTTCTGTAGAACGGCATGTAACCAGCCTCCCTCTGCAGGACCTGCACACAGGGAGGAAGGAGATTTGGGCGTTGGGGAGCCGGTGTTTTCTCCCTCAACAAGAACACGACTAAGAATAATAGCGCTCAGTGATGCGTTACGGCTGTCTGCACAACAACATTGATTAGATTACTTCCCTGACTAATGGCCACTTCCCCTCCCTTAGAGGAGAAAGTGAATCTCTATCTGATAGTCACTCTTCCATTCAGCCCTGGCTCTTTCCACCACTTCTTTATCTACAGTGCATCCATCTTAGCTGACTCAGAAATGCAGAATTCATTCAAACTTTACTTAATAACCTCATTTTTTTTGTTAGAAATTCAGCTAAATATGGGCATACAAGAAACAGTGTCTATGTACCTGCACTCAAGGAAGATGTGCAGCTGAGGAGTAAGCTTTAAAACCCAGTCCTATATTTGCCCTTTCCATTATGGTTTTAAATGCTCACATGAGATCAGTATTCCTTGAAGAGTCTCATTCTCCTTGCACCCTAACCTTTATTCCAGAGTTTCTCTTTGCCATACCATACCCCTGACCATATTCCCACGGGCAGATTCCAACACTTCTAGTCAGAACTTCAATTGCAATTCCTCACCTCATTCAAATACCACACTGAATATTAACAGCACGCATAAACAAACCTTGAAAATGTAAAGTAACAAATGGAGGGAAAAGATGAGATGAAAGAGGCCAAACATCGAGGTCCAATACTTAAAGGCAGAATGAGTTGGAGTTCCAATGTATAATTTCCAAAAATAATCCCTCTCAGTCATCACAAGTCTGCCATCCGCCTGTATTCTTTTATTTTGCAGAGTTCGGGATATTTCTGTCCATCAGCCTTTGGGCAGTGGGTGTGTAGCCCCCCAGCTTAATTAGCTTGCTCAAGTATCAGCTTTTCCATTACAGCAATGGTGGCAGTCAGAAACTAAAGTAATAAGTTGATCGGGGGAGAGTGTCTGTTTATTTCTAATGTTGAACTGATACAGCAATGTTGTCATATACAGCATTGGGCTGCATTTCTGGTGTCATTCAGCTGGGGAGGAGGATACAACTTTACAAACTGCAACCAGCAAATCATACTCGATCTGCCTTTCTCTAATTAAAGTGATGATTGTAGACAGCTCTGTGAGGCGGTATTTGGTGCACAATGGTACTGGTGGAGATAGATGTTAACATCAGCATGCTAACATGCTCACAGTGAAAATGCTAATATGTTAGTGTTAGATATAGATATAATCTCTACCATGTTCACCATCTTCATTTAGTGTGTTATAATCCTCACATTTGCTAATTAGCCCTACACAGAAATCATGAGAAAGAGTCACCAAAACCATGTCAAATGTTGACCTGCCAGTGGCGGTAGGTCAAAAGTAAGGAGATTGCTAAAGTCATTAGAATACATCATCTGCGAACCATAAATGTCTGTACACAATTTATTTAGTAGATGTGGAGTAGTTTCACTGGATAAGTAAAAACTTTGACCTGTGGCTCTAGATGAAAAGTGACTGGATCACCAAAGTCATTAAGATTTCATAGCAATTCATCCAATAGTTGTTGAGGCATTTCACTGCAAACCACGTCAAATGTTAACCTCATGGTGGCCCTAGAGGAAAAGTCATGGCATTACCAGCAAGATTCATCCTCTGTGGGCCATGAAAGTCTGTTCAAAATTTTATAGCAAAACTTCATAATAGAACAGAAATATTTCAGCCTGAACCAAACCAATGGGCTGGCTGACTGTCTGTCTGTCATCGCCATTCATACAGTCGATCCACAAGAGTAGCAAAAAATTTAAAGGAACTGCAAGAAATTGTATAGTTTTGGCAGCACAAACCCCCCTGATGTGCGCACATTGCTAATCGCCTGGTACAGCTTAGAAGCCATGTACAGTCTGAGAGTCAACACCATTTGGTAATTACAAGGGGATGTGAATCCTAATTGTTATACACATAAAGCATACACAGTCAGGACATTTGGCCCCCCGGGCAGGAATTTGTTTCCCCCCGATAGATTACTTCCTATTTGTCTATTCTCTTCTGTAATCCCAGTCGTCACTCTCTCGCGGCTCAAATGGACAAAGCATTACAGTGTTTACACAGACAACAACTTTGTCCAAACACACGGCTCCTCTCGGTACCACAGATGGATGCTTCTTCTCTGCAAAGTGAAATCAGAAAACATGTTGACATGATCAATGAGGTGTGAAGGCAGGATGCCTCCAAAATCTGGGAATCATTGATTTTTTTTCAATTTGATCAGGTATAGTCAGTCCGCTGACAGGTGTAAGGTCCGGTTTGGATTTGAAACACTCGCCCTTGCAATCATTGCTTGTTAAATTCGTCTAGGGTTTTAATTTTCACTCCATTATGAATGAGTTTGTTGTTAGATGAGAGACATCTGTCTCAGTTCCAATGTATTATCACCAGCAGCCTGTTGGTAAAGTGGACAGTGCCGGTTTGGCTGAAAATACACAGGAAAATGCCCCACGAAAAGGAACCCATTTACTGTATGTGAGTCTATCTGACCACCATCTGCCGTAGCCCAGAAGAGCTGGTTGTGTATGTGTGTGTACATTTCTGTGTAAATGTTTGGTGCCTCCATCTGATGTTTGTTCAGCTAATCAATAGCGGTGATGCTGTACTCAGATGACATATAGTCCAGGCATCCCTATCTCCTCACCCTAATCAGATTAACAGTGAATGCCATCTATGTACACACTGGCCTCCTGGCCAAGATTTGGAGCTCAGAGATGCTGCCAGCCACAAAAGAAGAGCAAGAACACTGTCTGAAAATTGCAAGTCTATTGGAAGCTTTGTCAAAACAACACCTGATTTTGGTGATAAGAAAGCATTTATATGACCTTTTAAATGTTCTATTCATGTTTTCTGTAAGTCAAACAAAGACGCGTGGTCAACATTAGTCTCCAGGAAAGCAGGTGCGTGATATCTCGCAGGAAGTTAATCTTGACTCAAGAAATGCATAAATGTGCAGCAGAGATTATATTCAAACTGGCAAACAGCTGAATGCAAACATTAGCTGCAATCATGAAAGCCATTTCTTGGATGATTTCTATCAGCGAGAGCCAATTCTGTACAGGGTAGTGGCATCAGCATGGAGCATTATTTCCAATGGGTAAGAGAAAACACTTGCGCTCCTCTACATTTGGAATTGTTTCATACTTCTATTCCTGCCTCCTCATCCATGTAATACCATTCTCTCATAATCAGTTGAGGATTTAATTTCACAGAAAGGATTCAAAACAAATGCATCCAGCAGCCATTTGCCATTCACCATATTCATCCATCTCCTTCTTATTGAAAATCATTCTGTGAGGCCTCCCTGCTCTCCATAAATCCATTTAATTTACTGAACTGGTTCCTCAGAGATATTTTTTTCTTACCCTATATTACTGACAGTCCCTGCAACCAAGCGTTCATTTTGAGAGGTAACAAAAGTTCTGCTGGTCTCAGCCTCTTGACCTCGATGTAATTTTAGCCGTCGTCGTCTCCCTGATTGGTCGGGATCTCAAATGCCCTTCAAGGGGAAACAGATCCTGTCGAGAGGGGGACAAAGGTAAAAACACACAAATGACAAGGGGGAGACGCACAAAATCATCAAGTCATTACAATGCCGGTCATCCCTTGAAGAAGTGGAAACATGCATTGCCTGTTATTTTTTGGGGCTCTCAGAAATCCCCTTGACCCTATCCCTGTGTGTGAGATGACTTTTTATGTCTTTCTTAAAGCTTGAGCTTAAAGCTAGCTTATATTTCAGCTGTAAAAACTGATTTATGGGCCACTAGGTTAACCTTATAGTTAGGCGAATTACAGCTGCAGTATTAATGCATATAATTATGTATTTAAATGTATGAAACTCCTAACTTTAAGAGGAATTATTAAAAAAAAATGTGTATCTAAAAAGCCTATTTGTCTTTTTTATAAAATCTCATATTCACTTCTATAAATGAAATTAAAAGAGGCACTGAATTTTCTCAAAAAGTTAATTTTTCCAAAGATAAGTGCCTCTTTCTCAATTCTAATCACATATAAAGAGTTGGCAATGACTTTTTGTCGCTCTTCCACATTAATTATGGATTCTCTGGTAATTTTCATTAATTACAGAAATGCCTGCAGATAATCATCATTATTCTCTATGGGTATTTGAGTTATTTTCTGTATTCAAAGGTCAAGGAACTTGTGCATGTTGATAAGAAATCATCACACAGATCGCTCCACCACTGTGGGCATGAATAGAAAACAGCTTTTGGAGAAGAAAAAATGAGTGCCCTGTGGTAATTTAGATGACTATTAATTTGACCTCTCTGCATTAATGTATGTGTGTGTGTGTGTGTGTGTGTGTGTGTGTGTGTGAGCTGATTCATAATAGTGTTTGCTAGTATTTCTTTGCGGTTACATTCTTAGATGAGCGGAGGGTGTGCTCTGTTATAGCAGTTTGCATACACTAAAATACATTCTGGGTCTGTACTTATCAAGTGGAGAATACTTCATCTCAGACTAGGACTTATAAAGCATCCTACACTATCATGGGTGCCTTCTCACAGTTAGCTAAATGTTACTGTTAGCAGTGTAACTTTAGCAGTTCATGACAGAAATTTAGTTTTTTTTAGCTGAGCGCTTTGCACAAATGTAGTGAATTCATATTACTGTCAAATGGCACGTCCCCTATGTGAACATGCTGGTGCTGTGACTTGAAAATGATACTGAAATGTGAAATGATTGGGTTTTACAGTGCTAAATTGGTCAGAAGATGGAAATAGTGGACAAGCTAGCTAGCCATTGTGCTAATGTTACGCCCCTGAAAATGGGGAGGAATAATCACTGAGTGAAAAGAGATATTTCCTCAGCGAGAACTTTTACTCTAATAAAAAACAGTGTATATAATTTATACAGGAAATGCTTAGGTGTAGAGAATGCACACACTTCTTCACTGACAGTATTTACCTGAGACATACCTATATATATAAATAAATCTATAGTAACAACAAAGACTATTGCAACCAAATATGTACATTAGACACAGTAATTGAGCATACAGAAAGTAATCAGCCATTAAATAGCAAGTAAATAAACAGGCAACTGTGTCCTCACACATTAGCAAAACTACTTTTCTGTTAACCCTCTGTGTAATGTTACTGTTACCAAAAAATAGCTTTAGCTCTGTAAACTTACACCAAAGTGCATGAAACATCTTAATAAAAGTGCAAAATATTCCACAATGAGCGTGCATGTGTTTTCACAGTTGACACAAAATGGCGATGCACGCTCATAGGCGGAGGATGAGGTTGAAGTTTAGGTAGGCTAATGTAAGAGGAAGGTGGATTCGGATTGTGTCTGAGGCAGATGAAATCGTCTGTTGGCATTTTTAACTAGGATAATGTTTTCTTAACGTTGCCATGACGAGTGGCGACCTTATGTTACAGCTGTTTAGAGATCGCTGGATTACATAGCAGTGAACGGAAGATCCTAGATACGCATTTTCTTTTGTCATGGATTGTGCTTAAAGTATGCATATAAGATTAAATTAAATGTTTTATAAATAGTACTTATATACCGTTTATACAGTTATATAATTGCATTTTTAGCAGTTCTAGACCGTAGTCTTTGTGATACATTAAGATCAATGGAAGGGTTTAGTCTCTTAACAAGCCAGACTGATGAACGGTCACACACCTGTTGTGTGAGTTCCGTTATAGACAGAAATCAGTAACACAGACTCCAGTCCTTGTCACAAGTGTACTTGTCATTTTAAAAACAACCTACAACTTACCTTAATGTAGCAGTATACGGCGCTTGTTCTTGGCATCGTAAGCATCAATGATCTCTTCTGCTTTGACTTTTTCAGTGAGGTCACTCTAGATGTGTAGCAAGCTCAGTGTTGATAGTCTTTTCTGATGCATCCTAGTCCGTAACCAATTTCGAATGCGCCTCATTGCTGAGAATGACCTCTCACATGTTGCTGTGCCAACTGGTAAGGAAAGAGCCATAAGACAGAGTTTCCCATAGTTCAGTGTCCAGCCAGAAGTTCTTTTTTGATGAGTGGATAGGGTTGAGATGCTGTGTTTCATCATGGTCATCTAGTCATTGCTAGTTGGGGGTTGATGGAGAGCACGTTTGCATATTGGCTGAGCAGGCTCCCTGCATGGTTGTTGTCACATCTCAACACTGCATGTACACTTTTTGCAAAATCCATAGACTGTGCTGAAAACCTTGCTGAACACTTCCCAATTAGAGTATCCAAAACAGGAAAGAATAAATCCTTTGCCCATTTCCGTTTCATGCTTTGTGCGTCTGCTGTTTGGTGCTCCTTCTCACCAAGAGTGCAAGTGACAACAGCATAGTCAAGTGCAGCTGTCTGGCAGACAGGCCACTTGTGTGGTCTTTCGTCGTTTTCATCCATACAAACACTCACTGACTTGCAGAACGTTCTGATTTCTTTCCAGAGGCCATCCCAGTGTTGCTCGGTCCTCATTTTTTCAAAACATCTGATCGTGGACTCCACATCGCTTGCGGCCATAGCCAGCGTTGATTCCTTCCCCTGAAGAGCCTTGTGTGTGACATGGACCACGCTGAGTAACTGATGGAAAGTAATAAGACAGACACAGAACTCAAATCGCGTCACTGCAGTGAGCAGACCAGACAACTCCACAAACCTCCGGTGAGGTGGCACAGCCAGCTTGGACAGGGTGGACGTCAGGGCGTTTGTGATTGAAAGGCAAGAGTAGTAACCCCACCCGGATTTGAACCCGGGAGCCAGGCTCGTATGGCAGCCACAGTGCATACTCAACCGTAGTGATGGTGGTCCGTCATTCGGGAGACGCCCATTGCGCTTCACGCATACAGGCATCCGTCACAACTCCCGCCAATTGTACTTCTCCCATCTCAGGGTGCCCCCACCCACTAGTGCTTCACCCATCTCTGAGGTCCCTCACACACACAGGGGTCCAACAACCCTGGGGGTCCCTCGTACGCATCACACACTGGGTACGCCTCTGACAATTTCACGGCAAGCCATCCCACCACTGCCACCATATGTGACAGAAAGGCAAGAGCAGTAACCCCACCTGGATATGAACCCAGGTCTAGGCTACCAAACATGCAACTTGACCGCAACACCAAAGAGCCAGGCTCGTTGGTATGCCAGTCACAGCGCATACTCAACCGTAGTGGCGGTGGTCCGTCACAGCGTTCATTGACTCTTTCACTGCGGACACATTCTTCCATCTGCATGCCCATCTAATGTCACTAAGTGCTGTTAGCTCAGCTGTGACGCCTAACTGTTTTTGTACGCCTGATGAGTGCGGTACATGGAACATGGAAAAGCAACAGGTAAATATAAAAATGTTTAAAAGCAACATAAAATATAATAAAAGTTACAGTGTTACAATCAGGGTTAAAAGAGTTAAATGGAAAATAAAAACAGGCTGAGGGGTTGAGCAAATAATTGAGCTACAGTTATTCTGAGAAAAGAATAAACAGAGAAGTACACTTAATCTACTCTCTCTAGCTAGTTTGTACTCGGGTCCACAGCAATCTTTGGGTCCACTGAAACTCCAAAAACCCTCGGACACTACAGAGAAACCACGACATGTCTGTCAGCAGGCCACTTTGATCCAGTTATACTCTAGACCCACCTGCACGTTTACAGGTGGACAGAGGTTCCTGCAAATCACAAGACCACTTCCTTCACTCTGTTCAATCTCACTCCCATAATCCCCCAACTCAATTACCTACTCATTTCTCACAGTGTAACTATTTAATTAAAAGCAATGATAAAAAGCTAAAAACAAAGAAAAAGAAAACAGGACAATAAAAGTTACAGTGCAGTGTAAGTTATCTGGTTATATGGTAAAAAGAAAAGTCTTCAGTCTTAATTTAAAAGAACTGACTGTTTCAGCAGACCTGCAGTTATCTGGGAGTTTGTTCCAAATATACGGAGCATAATAACTGAACGCTGCTTCTCCTTGTTTAGTTTTGACTGTGGGGACAGAAAGCAGACCTGTTCCAGACCACCTGAGAGGTCTGGATGGTTCATAACGAAGCAGAAGATCGGAAATGTATTTTGGCCCTAAACCATTTAGTGCTTTATAAACTAACAGCAGGATTTTGAAATCAATTCTTTGACATACAGGAAGCCAATGTAAAGACCTCAGAACTGGAGTGATGTGATCCACCTTTTTGGTCTTAGTGAGGACTCGAGCAGCAGCGTTCTGAATCAGCTGCAGCTGTCTGATGGATTTCTTAGGGAGCCCTGTAAGGACACTGTTACAGTGGTCGAGTCGACTGAAGATAAATGCATGGATAAGCTTTTCCAGGTCCTGCTGAGACATAAGTCCTTTAATCCTTGATATATTCTTCAGGTGATAGTAGGCTGACTTTGTAATTGTCTTAATATGGCTCCTCAAATTCAGGTCTGAGTCCATAACTACACCAAGATTTCTGGCTTGATTTGTGGTTCTTAACATTACAGATTGAAGTCGAGCACTGACTTTCAATCGTTCCTCCCTGGCTCCAAAAACAATAACTTCAGTTTTATCCTTGTTTAATTGAAGAAAATTCTGGCACATCCAATCGTTGACCTGCTCAATACAGTTACTCAGCGCCTGTATGGGATCATAGTCCCCTGGTGAACTGGTTATGTAAATCTGTGTGTCATCTGCATAATTATGGTAACATATTTCGTTGTTTTTCATAATCTGAGCCAGTGGAAGCATGTAGATGTTAAACAAAAGAGGTCCCAGAATGGAGCCTTGGGGAACTCCACATGTCATTTTTGCCAGCTCAGATGTGTGATTACCTATAGACACAAAGTAGTCCCTGTCCTTTAAATAGGATTCAAACCAGTTTACTGTGCCAGAAAGTCCAACCCAGTTTTCAAGTCTGTCTAGTAATATGTTGTGGTCGACCGTGTCGAATGCAGCACTGAGATCCAATAATACTAAGACTGAAATTCTGCCACTGTCAGTGTTTAAATGGATGTCATTGAAGACCTTAACAAGAGCCGTCTCAGTGCTGTGGTGTGGTCGAAAACCTGACTGGAAGACATCAAAACAGTTATTTAGTGCCAAGAAAGCACTAAGCTGTTGAAAACAGCCTTTTCATTGATTTTACTTAAAAATGGGAGATTTGATATGGGACTATAATTGCTCATTAGTGAACTGTCTAGATTGCTCTTTTTTAAGAGTGGCTTAATGACTGCAGTTTTCAGGGCCTGTGGGGGAAAAAACCTGAGAGGAGAGACATGTTGACAATTTGTAGTAAATCTGAGGCCATGCATTTAGACGCATTTTTGAAAAAACCTGTTGGCAGAATATCAAGGCAGCATGAGGAGGATTTCAGATGTTGTATTATGTCCTATAGGTTTTTATGGTTAATAGAATCAAATTGTCTCATGCTATATGAAGTGTTTTTAAGCGGACACAGGGACAGCACATGTCCTGTTACTGACATGGAGGCACTGATTGCTTGTCTAATTGTTTGAATTTTGTCTGTGAAGAAGGAAGCAAATGCATTGCAGGCCCTGGAGGATAGAAGTTCAGAGGCTACAGACACAGGAGGGTTGGTTAGCCTGTCAACAGTAGCAAACAGGACACGTGCATTATTAGTGTTTTTGGTGATGATGTCAAAGAAGAAGGACCGCCTTGCATTTCTCAGCTCTAAATTATAAATGCGAAGTCTCTCTTTATAGATGTCATAATGAACCTGGAGATTTGTTTTCCACCACCTGCGTTCAGCTTTTCGACACTCTCTTTTTTGAGCTCTAACCAGCGTTGCATTTCTCCATGGAGATGGAGGACAGCAGCCTGTTCACATATGTTTTAGGAAGGAATTTTTGGGTAGGTTTAAGCCTGCCGCCCCTGCGCACGCTGCACGACTACAGGTTAGTCAGTGCTATTTAGCAGGGAGTTAACTAACAGACACACTTTACTACACTCGGCAAAACATAATTCTAAATTACTCAATGTCACACAAACACTCTTGAAATCTTGCTCTCTTTTTAGCAACGACAACATGCCTAAAAATGGGGAGGAGTGACAAGAGATGTTTCCTCAGCGAGAACTTTTACTCTAATAAGGAAAATACTGCGACATCCCCAGGCACGTGGGCAGGTGTCGTTCTCCGGAAGATCACCTTGTAGATTGTAAATTAACACTTTCACATAACAAATTACACAATCAAGAACAAAATAAACAATGTTAGGTAGGTAATAATTTTAGGCAATTTTTTTTACATCATCAACATTTTAACATCACAGACCATGAATTTACTATACTTAATTAACTTATACTCAAATTATCAATGTGTTCTATTTTAACTTGTCATACTAAAATGACTTTATTGACTAAAATTAATGAACAAACCCACAATATACAGAGATGCAGCTTATTTTTCCAATGCATAGTGTAGAAATGCATGAATCTCCCCATTATCTGATTATCTGTGACTGTTACTGTAAGCTACATTTTCCATGTTGCTGTAGGGTTAAGTGGTTCTCTGATAGAATGCACCACATGTCTCTGCGACCTCTAAGGCCTTCCTAAATGTCAGCAGGTATTACCTAAGTAAAGAAAGTTGATAAAATGTCTCAAGGCCTTAATGTGCCATTCTTCTGAATTTTTACCCTGTTAAGACGGATAAATCAAGCTGACAGGCTAGGAACATGGTTAAAGACGACTCATAAATCGAATACTGTATAATCTCTGTTCAACGACTCCAGTTTTCAGCTACAAACATTTGCATGAAGAACAAAAATGGCTTGTATCAATATGCGTCAACCATACAATTGTACACTGGCACCTCAAACTCTATTGTTCTCCTACACTAATCTAGGGCTCGGTCTATGGCTGCCGATTAATTCCACTTTTCTTCTTATTAGCATTTTTGATTATGCAAAGGAATTCTCTTGACTTTGCCAGGCTTCCTGAGAGCCTCTATTAATTTCCACCGACGAGGAATACTCTGATCACAATTAAATGATAAATGGTTAAGTGTTGCATATGGAAATCACGGCTTGTCTTGTTTAGAAGCAAGACTTTTTTTGTTAGTCTATTATGAATAGCTCTGAATTAGTATGAAAGGTCACATCCACACCGGGTCGAGGATTTGGCACTCTTCAGTGCATGGTGATTGCTGCTTTACATAAATCATAGTCCTTCAAACTGTTGAGACGAAACAACATTCTCCTCTAAGTGATTTCCTCTGTAAACAAACTTTTCATCACAATTTGTGGATCTGCACTCCAAGTATTCGTTTGTCTCTTAATGTCTCAGACTGACATCCTATGGCTAATTAGGATAATTAAAAAAAGCTCAGTGTCTCTATATTTTGTAAAAGTTTGTCACACAGTTATGTTCATTAGGTTGAGGACCAGTTATGTTAACTTCTCTTGATGCATTAAATTAAACTTAAAGGTACAATATGTAAGAATTAACCACCTGACATACTCTAAACAAATAGCATAGTAGCATATCACCATTATGTCACCACTAAGTGCTACTAACTGTAGCTGCCATTAGATAATTAGCTCAGTTAGCTGTGCAGCTAACAGTCCTATTGCTTGTTGACTCTGTGCACTGGGGGTTTGGAGCACTGGGGACTGTTGGTGTTTTTACCGCTAACACAGGAGCTTTGGACCGCTGGGAAAAAGAGGTTTTCAGGGAACCCAGCAGGGAATGCTGGAGGGGAGCGGCGCTAGAATGGTCACCAGAACTGGAGCCTGGCGAGCAGGCAAGGGAACTAGGCAGGGAATAAGGTACTGTGGTGATTTACAGAGGATCCAACCAGGACTGTGACTCTGCCGGCAGAGACAGGAGAGATGAAACTAAAATAAATAGTTTGTAATAAGGTGCATTCATCCGACTTCATGTAATCTATGTACCATCTTAAGTTAAGAAAACTTTAAACAATTTTAACATCAGCGTTTGTGTCGATGCTTGTTTGTTTGCCGTTTTTCGTCTTCTTTTCTTTTAACACGGATTTGCCATGATTTTTCTCTCGCTTCTGGGCTTCCCTCAATAACCCCCATGTTTCACATCATACCGCTATGAACTGTGGGCAATTCCTTCAGCCAAAGTTTGCAGAAATGCAGACTCACGAAAAGGGTCTAAAAAGGGCTGAAAATGTCCGCGAGAGAGCCCTCACGCACTTGACGATTTGACAGTGGAACAGCCCTAAGCCCTCACGGAATACCTGGGAATGCGCCTCAAAGTCTCTTGAGCCACACACTCTCATCCCTCTCTTCTGTCCTGTCCCTCAGGCCATAGTCTTTCCCTCAACTCGCCAGACTTGCCATCTTCAAGCTGACTTTCCCTTTCCCAATCACCTGACTGCCCCCCATCTACACACCTGCTCCCACTTTTCTCATCAGCACTACAGTTACCTGGCCCAAGTTCAGCCCCGACAAAATGTAGCAAAATGTTGATGTCAACATAGACGGTGGTGCCTTGAACACCCTGTCGTGTATGCAAGCGCACTGCACTTTACTGCCTTTTTAATACGGCAGTGTTTATGTACATGTTGCTGCTGATTGGGTAACATCTCTGAAACACCCATCAAGTGAAAGAAAGAAAACATACCTCGAAGCTCGCTGCGCAACGTTACACACCGTTTCATGGAAACGTGTTGTTCATTCCATAGCAAACCGGTGCTAAACACTGAGATTGAACTTGCCCCCTGTATTCTTTGCCACTCACCATTTATACTGTTTAATTTTCATAGTTCATTGTCAGTTCACGAAATGTCCCGGTTTGCTATGTTCCTAGTTGCTTTCTGGGTTTTTGCATTTCCACTACCAGGACTTATGTCTGCCTCCCTGTTACCTGTTTGTTGCCTGCCTGCCTGCCTGCCTGTATATAAGCTCATTTTTGCAATAAATCACTGAACTGCATCAGTCTGCCTGTGTTTGGGTCCAATCCCTGTTGCACCGGAAAACCCACCCAGACAGAGAGAGCCCCTTTAAACAAAAAAAAAAAACATAAAGTAATCAATCTTCAAGATCCTCCTGTGCTCTCTTGAGGTTGTTCATGTGTGTTAGAATTCAATCGAATGTTAATGACATCCAACGAACCTGAGGAAGATTAAATGAGAAGCTATGTCTCCACTTAGATAATATAAAAATAAAAATCAATTAAAGACACAATGCTCTTTAACTCATGTGAAAATACCTTGCTTTTGATGTAAGAAAGAGGGATATCTACAAGACTGCACCCAAAAACTATGAAATATTTACATACTATCCAGTATCTTATACTGCTACAACAGAAATTCATAATCAGAGCATGGATAAGTTTTCAACGCTGCAACAGTGCTGCAGCTCTGAAATTTATATATTTGTCACATTAAGGTTTAAAATAATAAAAGGGCATAATTATACACATGTTATCTGTGGCAGGGACCCGCACAACATGGATTTTGTCTTTTATTAACAATGAGATTTCAGTTGTACAGAATTCCTAAAGCTCATTTGGTTGTGTGTGGTTCAGTCAGAGGTTGCAGTAATCCCCCAGTAGGCCAGATACTCTGATCTTCCATTACACATTGTGTTGAACAGCCTGTGGGGAGGAAACACAGTTGCTTGTTCTTTCCCCCCCGACAGCCTTTTGTGCTTTGAACATATCTTTGTGGTTTATTGGAAAAAGAGCACAATGCAGAACTATCTCACGTTGTGTAAGAAACACTCTACATTGTTTCATTAATCAGCAGCATGTAATCTGTATTTCTAATTCAAAGCCAGCGAGCTGTGGGCAATAGCAAAGGGAAACAAGATGCAACGATATGAGCCTACAGGTGAAACAGCAGCCAGACAAATTACCCTAAGTGAGGTTTTAAAGAAATAGCCTGAGAACACCAAGTGAAAGGAAAATCAGAAAGCTGCAGCTTCACTATACTTTTTAAATATGAATTCAGTATTAAAACATTACATGAAAGCATTGAGTGTGTTTAACCTTTAACCAACAGCTTGATCCTTCCCTAACCTTAAAAACACCTCCAGCCATTCTTTAGTTGCAGTGATCACAATTGAAATAAAACATCCCTCCACCGGGGAAAATAAGTGCTGCATTCCAGGCAACTTGGAACTCGTAAATTTTGGACCTTCAACCAGAAAAAGTGTGAACTTTGAGAAGAAATATGTACCTGAAAGATATCACACAACAATGGCAGCTCCCATTGAAGCACACATTGTAAATGGTAAACCATAAACTAAAAGGCAACATAAAATATATTTGCTTGTATTGATTTAACCCTTTGATGCACAACAAAAGTGACACAGCTGAGTTTTTAGTTTTTATATCTTGGCAATAAATTTATTTCATCATTCAATATTCCAGGTATTCCTGAATTAACTTGTTTTTGATCATCACAAATCGTTATACATATTTTCACTTTTTCACTTTTTGAATAAAAATAATTTTTGTGTCCCTACCCTTCTAATGCACAACGTGTGTCAAAATTACCCGTATTCATTTCCTATGTTATTTCAAGTTCCAAACCTAATGTTCAAATATATACAGGAATCTTTAACAAGATATCCAATGTTGTTATTAGGTTTAGCGATTGTAAAATAGATGTTCCTATCAAATTCAACAGTGAAAACATATGGGTTATTTTTGACTCATGTGTGTAAAATTGATGTAGAAATTCAAAAACTATGTTTGTTCAGTCAGTAAGAATGTAAAAATAAAAATAATGATTTGTGGTAATCAAGAACAAGATCTTTGATGACTACTTGAAATATTAAATGAAATAAAATGATTTCAAAACATACAGCAAAGTAACACTCAGACATGAAATTACATAGGAAATGAATACGGGTAACATTTGACCCATGTTGTCCATTTGAAGGGGTTTGCTTAGCTTGTGGATCAAAGGGTTAAAATAATACATACTATCATATATTGTAAACCCTGTTACGCATGTAAATTGATGTAGAAATATGTTGCCAGTGTTATTATAGGTACACCATGGCACTGCTGGGGGTTCAAATATATGCACACTTGGAAAAGAACCATCATTTTGTCACCCGTGTTTTTTTTTCAGGTCGGAAATTTCCAAGATCCGAGCAGTCTTGAATGCAACATTAGTGCAGCGGCTGTTCTGGAATTTTAGTTTTCAAGCTGTGATGGAATTGTAGATCCATTTCCATTTTATTAGGAGGGCTTTTGTATCACTGACCTTCATCAAGCAGTTTTAGTCCACTCAACAAAGGAATAAGAACAAATTTATGTATCAAAAGCTTCTTATTAATTCTAGCAAACTGTTTTATTTCCAACATGTCTTATCTGTTATCTGATACTATCTTTGGGTATTTTATTCCATATATTGTATTTTAATGTCTGATTTCATTTTCCTCATTGTAGTCCTGACATTTTTTAATCCTGGTTCAGCCACATAAAGCACTTGGTAACTTGGTTTTGAAAAGTGCTGTATAGATAAAGTTATTATTGCAAAATGTATTTTCGGTAATGACAAATATGGTACTGGACTGGAAAGTGAGATGGTTGCTTTAATTATTCAGATTTCAATCTTGGTTGATTTGGCAAAACCTCTGGTTACCGTGGTAACAGCACGCACAGTGTTAGACTACAGGTCCCAGAATTCACGGCTCAGCAAACACTTCTTAAGCAGCTACTCTGTCAGGAAAACAACACAAGAGCAGCTGGTGTACCTATTTACGGTGAAGCCAAACATACTCATATTGTTTTAAATTTAAGTCTGTGGCTGCTTCACAGTAAAAGTATTTGGCCAGTTCACCTCTTTTATTGTGAAGAGGCAACAGTAGGAAATGCTCAGTTTGCAGTTAAAACAGCTTTGACAGAGCTGTAAGAGAGTGAAGAATATACAGTGAAGCTGATATTAATGAGATCAAATAAAAACAGCATGCATTGCTTCCCTCCTGCGTTGGTACCACTAACAATGAAAAGTATTACAGCTATAGAGAGTTAATTATAAAATGTAGGCAAAATGATTGCTGCCTCAGATAAATACAATCCAAAAATAGGGTTAGATTTCATGAAAATATTAAGTATTTTAACGTTAATTCAACCAAAATTCAAACCAATAAACCTATCACATAGTTTTGGAACAATCCTGTAACACACAAGTTTATGTCTCTCTCTACCCGATAAGCCGTCATTTTTAATTTCTATTAATGATCCCTCCCAGTGTCCTTCCCTGCCCTAACATCCCGTATAATTGGGAAACACTGTACATCAATTTATGGAAACTACATGCTCTCAAAATGTCATCACACTGGGTCTCTAACCCATAAAATTAGAGTATCATCAGGAGCGAAAGTGGGTTGGGTAACAACAGAGCACCGTGTTGAAAGTAAAACACAACAGGGGACAGCATTTCAAAGCAAACCATTTGAGTTTTTCCACTACGGACTAAATTACTAAAAATGGGTTGCTGTGCAATGGCACAATTTGTTTCTTGACTGAACCCAAAATCTTAGTAGCCACACAAACACACTGATGTTTGTAAACATTTGTAACTGTAAAGGGTTAATTGTATACATATATGACTTGTGCATGCTCTGACTTATGTAAATGTATAATATAGCGTATAGTAACAGAATGTGACAGACAACAAAGCAGGGATAAAACTGCAGTCTGGTCCGTGTTAATAAAAATGTAGAGACTAAATAGGAAATGATGGTGAAGGTGACTGAGAGCGAGCACTCACTGAGCATTTTAAAAATGATGAGCATTGGAAGTGCAGAACCAAAGGCTGTTATGTAAAACAAGCTCATTTGGGCATAAAAACTGAAACATTCTGTGCATCCACAAAATCGCTCTTCCATTCATTCAGTTTTTTCTGGAACATGTCCAGACTGAGGAGGGAGTTTATGTTTAAAAACTATGAATATAGTTACTGTGCCAGTTGGGGGCGGAGGGGAATGACATTATTTTGGCTCGTGCCTTCTGCCATAAAATACATTCAATTACAGTGAATGTACTTTAGTCTGCAGCATGATATTGAAATTAAATGGATCAGGACTGTAAGACGGCCCAAATTAATGTTGTCTTTTGGGTCCTGGAGGTTTTACAGAAACATACTTAGCATTGTTTTATCAGCTTGACACTTCCTGACTTTTCACAATTATATGAGAATTGCCAATAAACATGATTTTGATTTAGGGTCTCAGCAATCTTGGAATCTTAGGGGTGTAGGGGCGGCAGTAGCTCTGTCCGTAAGGATTATGCTGGGAACTGGAGGGTTGCCCGTTCAAATCCAGCTCGGATGCCTGTGTGTGTCTTTCAGACCTGTGTGTTAATACTAACAATAATAACAGAGTGAAAACAGTTGACATTTTTTAATAAAGTATATCTTCTTCTTCTTCTTAGGCAAGGCCAGTCTTTCAGGGCTTCTGGTGTATCCTTTATCCGGATAAAGGATATCCACTTGCAGATACTTCTGTCATTGTTTACATTTTCTCTATAAACAGATATCTGCATGCAGAAAAATATAAAAGACGATAGTTGATTGGTTCCAAGATTGCATTTTAGCTAATGTGTTCCACTTCTTTTGCTCTGCAATCTGGTCCATGTTAACAACCAGAACACGCTGGTCAATATTCTTCTGATACCAAAATGCTTTGTCTGGTTATGGAGATTTATAGAGGCTAGGGTCTCAGAGACTCGAACTGTGAAAACATGATTAACAGTTTAATATACATTTTTATAACATTTGTTCATAAGAGGTCTATTCTGGAGTCAGATGTCTTGTGCGTCTAATTGACCTCATACATAAGTACCGTAAAACTTAAATTAAAAGCCTAGTTTCAATCAGACGCCTGACCCTTTTACTGGCCTGGTGTGGCTACACATTTAGACAAATAAACGCAGGTCTAAATTAGAAGCCTGGTCTGGTTTTTTGGATGTATAAAACCTCTGAAAGCCCACCGGGTTGCCCTCTTGAACAAGTTCTAAGCTGCTTTTTATTCCACGTACAAATACAAATGTTTAAACTTTTGTCAAAATGGACATCATACCCAATGTAAGATCATTTGGATTCTCCGCAATTCAATTCATTTTATAATAGCTATAAGCACCAACTTTATTTTTCACTCAGATTTACCAGTACCAGTCGGTTGGTCACTCTCTCTGTGCTTGAGGCTGGCCGTAAATGGGGTGTCTCTCAGAGCTACATCAAATGAATGATTCATAATTGATATGTTATCTGATAGCCTAATTTTTATACAATATTCACACTGGTTGGAATACACAATTTGATAATAGCACATTTCCCATCTTTGCTGAGCAAGAGTTTTGTGGGAAACGAATTAATGGCCGTTCTCCTAGATAAATGCACGGTGAGTTCAGTGGCTGAAGCAAATAAAAGCCTGGGCTATTAACAAGGAAGTAAATGCAAATTTAAAAAGCAATTACTCCATTAATTAAGGAGTAAAAAGACTCGAAGACACCCCAAAGTATATATACACTGGACCTTTGTTACGAAACATTATAATACAAAGATCTTGTTTCTTACATTCACCTTTGTTCCTTTATGGTTACATTTCTGCTATTTCTTTCAGCTGTTGTCTTGTCCATCAACTTTGCCATGCTGTCAAAGTTCATGCATTAAAAAATTCTTTATTTAAAAAGAATGAATGTTACTAACCTCAATAAATAATGTTATTCACTTCAAATTGAACTCTCTGTATTAAATTTCTATTAAACCATACTAGTAATAATCAAAATCATATATATGGAAAACATTTATATGTCATTTTATATGTCCCAAGCTGTAAGGGTAAACAGTAGATTTCACAGTTTTCTGTAGGTGGATACCATAGACTGCATATACTGATAAGCTATTACTCCATGTTAATTAGATTTTTTCAAATTAGCAGAATATTAAATGTAATGAGTATAGACAGACGCATTGTTCATAGGAATGTCCTGTTATCAAAGCCTTTTGGAAGAAAGTGCCACATTGTGTTTTATGTATAAATTATGATCATCCCTGGTGCCCTAAGTTAAATTTACTGGGTATATTTCTCATTGTATGTAAATTAGGAGTGCGAGAAGTATGCTAAAATTAGTGCTTTCTGGGTGTTCTAGAAACACCCAGAAAAAAAAGCTCTCTTTCCATGGAAAAATCTTTATTTGCAATATAAGAAACCTTAGGAATCAGAGATGTGGGGTTTTGTGGTTTCCCCCATAAAGGATTACCTCTATGGTGGAAGAGGTAATCCTCTATTACAGTGTAAATAACCAGGAAATAGTGGGAGAGAGAGAGAGAGTGGTACAGCCTGCAACAAAAGTCCATGGTCAGAACTGGATCTGGAACATTGATTTAAAGCCATTAGACCATTAAGCCTACTGTTTTGCTTTTAAAATTTAAATTTTAGATTTTGTGCATTTGCTATGGAAAGGCAAGAATAAATGGGGAAAAAACCCTATAATTGCCTTTTATCGAGCCAAAGTTTTGTCTGCTTCCAAACAGATGACAACTCCTGGAGGGAGAAAGGGGTCTGTGGTATTGATAATGTTCTACAGCCTACAGATATTGGAAAATGAGTGGTGGCCATCCATGAACGCAGTCTAGTCACAGGAAACATCCTAAGGGAGGACATGTTTGAGTAAAAATATTAGCTATAATCTGTGGTATTTGGTTTGTGAGCATAACTGGGGATAACCGCATTATTATTTCTTTAAAAGAGGACATATGATTTACTGGAATAAGTGGAGAAGGGAAGGATCCAAAGTTTTCCAAAAACTCACTGAAAATCGTTATTTAAATTATAACTTGAAGCAATAATTTCAAAGAGTTCTGCAGGCTGAATTAATTCTGCAGCTGCCTTTGGGTAATTGTTAGAAGCTCAAGGCTATTTAGAAAGTATCCCATGCAACTCCTCTCTGCTGGAGGTTCAGTTTGCACAGAGTCGAGTAATACGACTCAAAAACTTTATTGATTTCTTAGAGCTTATACAGCACTGTAAGAGCCGCTCTCCATCTGGGGGATCAGACTACAAGCAGCTTAGCACTTGGGTTGACAAAAAGTTGACTACATTAATGGTCATATTCATGTTCTGTATTGAGAGATGTAAGCATAAAATCATCCTTACTAGACACCCATTACTTTCACCAAATAAAATAAGAGTTAGTTAGTTTGGAAATAAGTTGAAGTTACTCTAATGAAAAATATATACTGGTATATTGATTGTTTTGTCTTTTTGGTTTACATCCAGGTATCTGCTGGATATATATATATATATATTGGATAAGCAGCATATTTGTTTAACCTTATCTGTTGTTGGTATCAGTGTGTTTGATTGGTGCAGAGAGGAAGCAGAGCAGGTTTGTAGGAGTTTCCCCTGGAGCAAGAAGTGGATGAAAATATCAAAATTGATACAGAAACCTCTTCCTCTGGTAGCACTCCATCACCCAAAATGACATTGCATGTCAGACAGCATTGAATACTCTATTTTTTAACCTTAGCTGCTGTTAAACTCTCAAAAATTGAATTGTCAAATATCATTGGAAAGACAATGACAGAAAACAAAACTACAAGTGTTAAGCAAAAAGGACACAAATTGTGAACACAGATCTTTGCCTGTAGAGTAAACATGAAACCACTTTGCTGATTCTAATCATTTCGTTAAGTTCAAAGATTCATAGTCACTGACTGTGTAGTTCCTTTACTCTTTTTCTAATGCATTTGGCCAAAAGCACTTCATCAAGTATGTCAGTAAGTGAATGCATCGCTGTTCATATGTTCAGCGTTGATTCTGACTGCCCTGAATTCAGTAGCATGCTCATTCTATTGCTAATGTAAGTTGGCACTTTCCATTTTGTACAAAACTAGCCTCTACAAGCTTTGCGCCAAAGGTTAATAGCCGATAATGTTTCTCAAGTTCTCAGATTACGTTTGTTTCTGTGGCTTTCGCTGCCATTTAATAGGCTTTTTAACAAGGAAGTAACGTACTGTGAATCACAGCTAAGGTGACAACAGTGCTCTGAGTCACCAGTGAGGGGAGCTTCACTGCTAAAAGCTAGTATTTCAGTCAGTGACAAATGGTGATTCAGGACAGTCGATTCAATGTAAAGATTTCCCTTTCTTAAAGATCTGTTAGTATATGTAGTGAACACCTCTGGCCCGAAGAGATTTGATTCTCAATGATTCTCAGCTACATAATTTGTTCCATAACCTAATCAAGCAACTTTTTCTCCTAGAAATGAAATTGCTATGCTAATTTCTTTTGCTGAATACATTTTTAAGTGAACAAATCTGCTACCTGTAATTATTTCCAACTGCAATGTTTTTTCGACAGAAGAAGGCACTACAATTTTGTTCCGCATGTAGAGAGGTGGTCGGGGTGGATGGTTGGATGTACAAAGGGCTGGACTTTGACACCAGAGACCTGGATTTGCATCCTAAGACCAGTGTGTGGTTAGGGTCAGGTGAATGTCTTAGGCTAGGAAAAGATCGTGGTCTGAATAAAATAAACATGTGGTGTCTCGTGCTTCAAGTCACTTTTGACTAAATATATAATCAAGATCACAATCTTTCCCTAGCCTTAAACAAGTGCTTTGAGTGCCTAACATAACAGTACACAATTTAATAATGCTTTAGTTGCTATGTTTAGCGGATCTCGTATCACAAGTGATTTTTTAGGATAACATATTAAGCATTTTGCCGTTGTACATTTTGCAGATTTCTGATGACATTACATTTTTCTAAAAACACATTTACTGTTGCAAATTAGCAGAATTCAGAAGATAAGTTTGAATCAAGCTGGTCAAACCGGCCTTTGTCTTTCCTCATGCTGTCTTGTGATTGTAATCTTGTGTGTTTTTAAGGTCTGCTGTTGCTATGTTTTATTGTTTGATTCTTTTTTACTGTTTTCTTGCTTCTGTTTTATTGTTGTTTCTTTACTGTTTTCAAGCTTTTCTTTCTCATATTTTACTCTTGTAAAGCATTTGCTCTGTGAAAGGTTTCTATACTAAATACTTTTTACTTATACTTACTCTCTCATTTAATTTGAGCAACTTCTGCAAATAAGTGTCATACATGGGAAGGGTCAGAGTCGAGTATTCAACAAGGCTGTGTCAAGGCTGCTGAAAGCACATTTAAATGGAAGAGGTTTCATCATGCATTGTTTAGTCTTGAGGTGCACTGAAGCTAACTAATTTGTTTATTATTCGTGATGTTCCCATCCCAGCAAATGCTGGATTAAAGGAGGGAACTGACTTGAACAGACAGGCAGTACCATTCTTAACTGTAAGTCATTTAGGAATCCCACTCGCCCTGAATTGCATGTCTGCAGAGTCTGGGAGGAAAGTGGAGAACGAGGGCGACATGAAGAATATGTGATCTCCACAGAGAAAGCACCGTGGCGACAAGCACTAGTCCTTCTTGATGCGAGGTGACAGTCCAACCACTTAGCCACTGTCATGCCTAAATAGATCTGGGTTACACGGCCTGATGTCTTCCACTTTATCCTCTGTGGGTTCATTCATCATTCTTTTAATATCTGAAGTTAGACTGCTGCAGGAATTTATACTTTGGTTTATGATTTAGTAGCTCAGAAGTTATTGGAAATGTGGATATTATTAAAACTCATTAGCTGAAATATCTTTGAAACCCTTGACAGAACAAAACATGATCATTGTTTTGTCTCTACATACAGTTACAATGAAAGACCATGAGAACATGAGCAATCACTTCTATACTGTAGAATGACATGTGCATATATTCTGTGTGGCCTCAGAGAAAATTCAGGCTGGACTGTCATGAAAAGTTGTAAAGCTGATGTTATAAAGCTCAGAAGTAATAATAAGGCAAAAGAAGAAGAGGCAAACAGAACAGACTGCAGGCGAGCTGCTTCAGAATGAAAGGAAATGATGCTGAGAGAGAGAAGAAAGAGGACGTGATAAAAATGAGAGGGGGTAGAAAGAAAGGGGTACTGAAGCAGTAGGCGATCCTAACAAGTAAGAATCCTGCCTGATCACACGGGTTGTTCTCAGATCAGATGCTGAAGTCAGCGCATTTGAAGCAGCAGAAGCCACTATGGGAATAAACTCCTTCAAACCAAGGGAAGACGGAGTTAAAGAGAAAGAGGCCGGGAGATATGGAGATGCAGAGATCGGACAGAAAGCAAAGATGTTCATCACCTGCTGGTTCTTGAATCCAGTGTGGGAACATAACATGATGAATCTCAAGGATTACTGAAGATGGAGGAAAGGAGCAAGAAGAGGGAAAAGAACAACAGAAAAAGTACAACTTATAACTAATATACCCAACTAAAAACGGCACTTTTTAGGCCTGTCAGCTAGAGCATGGAGCTCTAATGTCCAACAGTCAGTTAAATGATTCCTTTGCAGTTCAAAGACTACTTGCACAAAGATATACTGTATTATAGTTATACTAGAAATACAGACAATTTAAAGACTAATTGTAAGTACAAAGCAAAGCACAGTTTTTTGCGCTCTATTTGCAAGGTACAGGCTGTCAGTTCTTCAGTGTTCTTCAGGCATACAGGGCAAACAGATAATGAAAATGTACTGTCAATATTATTCTAAAAATGATGCCACATGCATGTCATATGTGTGGATGGTAGAGATGTGTTTATGACGGACTGAAAGAATAGATAAAGTAAAGTAAAGGGGATGCTCATCGGCTCGTAAAGTCAGATAGTATCGTGTCTGTTTTATATTTAGCAGGCACCTGGTTCTGATCATCATCTTTAACTGGTAAACATATTATAAATCAATGAAATAGATCAATGAAAATCACCCTACAGGATGTAAATAATGGAAGCCAGTCATAAACTGCATTGTTTGTTCAATTTGGTAACCTTGATACGTTGTATTACAGAAAAATAGACATTATATTGATAGAAGTCAGATAGCATAACATTAAGCTAGTTGGTTTGCTAAAATTCACAACTTGTACTGTAAATTAAGGTATCATGGTACTTGTCACTGTTGGTATGTAATAAATGTTTTCTCTTCAAATTAGATGAGTTGCATTATGTGGACTTCTAAACCTCTTAAAAATGGGACAAAAACTTATTTTGTTTTTTCAGAAAAGCAAAAGTGCTCCAGCCTACGATGTGTGGAGACCGTCCCCATCAACACTGCCACAAGGAATCAACAGCCCACTTCTTCCTTTAGGTCAACCAAATGGCCAACTTTGCCTGGGGAAAGAGACAATTAAAAGAAACTGCTCTTTTATGTACAAAATGCGTGGACACAAGACCGCAGGGCCTCCCCAGGGTATCACAAAAATCATTCAAGCAGAGAGTTTGTCAAAAAAGGATTTTGCTTGCTCTTTGTAGTTGTGGAGCAAAAGGCAAGTAGGAGACCTAATTCCATGCTCCTTTAGCAGAAAATTACTATATTACAGTGTACATGCTAGCATTACTGTACCCCAATCAAGGTAATAGCTTGATTAAATGATTCATATGGTTCACAGGAATCCCGACCCTGCAATAAGCTCATATGAGTTGCCTGATGATCAATGTAGTTTGTAGGAGGATGTGTGGTTGATTACCAGATAAAATGTATTAGGAATACAATAAGACAATTAAGGATTTATGTTGTTGTTTTGCAGTGATTCATTTAGAGTTCACCTTAATACAAAATCTACTGCACTTGCACTGCAACATGGTGGCCAACCCTCCAAAAAAAAATGTATCCTAACTACTTACCATGACCATCTTTATTAAATACAAAGGTGTCACAGAATCAAAACACCAAAAACCAGTGAAGTGTACACATGCCAAGGTCATCAATAAACCGGCTTCATTAATCATGCTCAGCTTACTCAAATGAAGAACTTAATGCAATTAAGATAAAATTTGTATTGTACATGTTGACATGGCAGTTTCAGTAAGACAGAACGTTTACACCTGGTATTAACATGCAATTAATGCAAGCTGTTAATGTCGTGGCTGGTTTGTGTTGCGATCAGATCTGAGCTACTGGTAAATACAATCTGTACAGAAAGGGATATTTTAGGTAATATTAAGCAAAGCAAAGAAAAACTTTTCTTGTAATAACCTTTAATTTAATCAGACATGATTGTTTGCAAACCCGGTCTTGACCTCACAAAGTCTTCATCAGGGTGAAATAAAAACAGAAACACCTAATGCTCTTTATGGCCAATATACTGGAAGTCAACATTGCTCCATCAATCACACCATCAAATTCAAAGAGAACCCCAGTCAATACAATATCAAACTAATAACATCATGAAAAAATGAATAGTGAAGTAAAATAATGACATTAAGTATAATGCATTCTCATCACTGGTTGCAATATAAAATGTTGTGACTTTATAATCTACAATATTTTTTCCATCAGATCCTGATATACTAGGGCATCAAATTTGAAAATCCATCTGCTGCAGCATTTCCTTTATACATCATCTCTGATAATGATCTATGATCTATTCAACAGATTTTATTCCTTCCATCCTAAAGAGACTATGATTGCATGCATGAAACAAAGCGAGGTGCCATAGAATAATCTAGGTTTTTATAGTTTGGAAAAACACCTAACAAGTTGAAATGTCACCAAACTCAGACATCTTCTGCCATCTCAAGCTGCCTGACAGAAGCTACAATCTGTTCTTCAGCAAAGGAAAAACAAGTAGAGCTCATACAGGAGAGTTGCTCCCTCTGACCTGCGAAGTGCCATGTTTGCTGTTTTGATATTGTTGACAGATTCGCCAGCTCCGCCTCCCTAATTTCCATATTGAGATATGATCACATTGCAGGCAGACTTGAGATAACAGGAATGCTTATCAGGCATTAATCAGATCCAGATAGCAAATCCAGGTGTAAATAAGGTGTAAATAACACGTTTGATTATAATCCAATGGTTACACTGGCAGACGTGCTCAGTACAGCTAACGAGGACGTGGTTGAAGAGAGATAGCATGCGCCTTGGATGACCCGAGTGGTCGTAAGCTCACACCTGGCACTGGAATGCGACTCCGCATGTGTCTGCACATGTCTCTCGAGTGACCACTTGTGATCGGATCTCATTTCCCCTGCTCGATATGCAAATAAACATGTACAACATTTCTGTTTGCAAAGATCAAATGTGTTGTTGTTTTAAACCTAAATTTCATGAATTTACTGTGTATCGGAGCACAGCGGAAAAAAACACCACAGCAGAGGAGTGTTTCTGGGGGCTGGTGGTCCTAAGTGATCGGATCACCCAAGATGCATGTTAATGTCAGGTGTAAAGAGGGCCAGCCATGTTAGTCTGGCAGTGATGGTACATCAGAACCAGGGAGTTATCTACCTGTGAGAGACATACACACACACAAAGATAGAGGCCTGACTCAATAGCAGAACGTCAGCAGCGGAACACACCTAAACAAGACGTTTGGCTAGACGTCCAGGGGAAAAGGAAAAGCCTAAATGTTTTAACGCACCACCATTATAAATCAAACTGTAGTTACAATCGGTCTCCAACAGTAAATGTCAAGGGCAAGAGGCAAAGTCAGAGGGATGAGCCTATAGACTGTAAAAGAAGCTATTTGTCACTGTTCTGCATCCCATTACAGAGGCTCCAATTTGTTGCTGCAGCACAGCACCATACAGGAATAAGAGGGGGGGGGGGGATATCCTCTATCACCTCTTACAGCCCAGATAATCTCTACAAAGCTTCCATGCAATACTCCTCCAGTCTTCTTTTGCATTTTGGAAACATCCTCAGGAGGTAGAGTGGAAAATACTGTTAGGTTTTTGATTTGAATCAATGGTTTGTTCAAACGGCTAACATCATAACAGATTAACTTTGCTCTGTTCTTTTTTTTTTTTGACATTTTTTTTCTTCTAACCGGAAGAATCAGATAAACTGGCTTTTGCTGCCAGATTTTGGCGAAAGACGAATTTTATAATTCACAGGGGATGATATACCCTGTGCAATTTGATATTCTGTTGCTGAAATAGAATCAGATTCAAGCAAGTAACTAATGCTACAATGTAGTTCTCTATATTTAGTCCATCTTGATCAATGCTCCATGATAGAGCCATTTTCTGGCTGCAGGCATTAGTGCAGCCATTAAACTTTCTCTGATACAGCACTTTCTGTGTATGTGGACAATTTTGCTGACTTTCCTATTGCAGGTCGATGATAAATTGGATTCTAAGTAAACAGTGATGAAGCACCTTAAGCAGTCAGTATTGGCATTCATAAACCCTGCTCTATATCCCGGCCATTCCTAATCATCAGTGACAAATATACTTAGGTGCACCTTTGGGGCACCTTTGACAGAGGCATTGTGTGCACTCAAAATGAAACCCACTTCCCCTGGTTGATCAGCCTGCCAACCTGACCTTCCTGCTGTTGCCATTTTAGGACTATATTTCCACATTAATCCACTCATCTGACAGTATCTTCAAGCCTTTTCATAATAATCTTTAATAAGGATGACCTTTGATGCCACATACAGTTTCACTGGGCCGTCTGATTTCTCCTCAGCATGTCGACAGGCTACTAATCCTCCTTTCTTATCTAAAATCCGTCTGATATCAAGGCTTAGTTTTTTTCAGGCTGTGGCAGCTGTTAGTAAAGAACTTACTCCAGCACATTGACAGTCCGAGTTAGGATTGATTGTCAAACCATAAAAGAACATTTCTGTTTTGATGATATGATACTATGTCACACAAATTGTGTTAACCCTCCTCAAAAGGGGACCAGAATCACAAGTAGCTCTGCAGCACTGTCATTTCACAAAGATGGCAATTTACTGGTGTACCAAGATATTGCGGCGTTGAAGCATTCACTATGTCGCTTTTTTAAGAAGAATTTCAGCCCATTTCTGCAGAATGCCTCCTGTTGGGTAATATAACTTAACATGTACAATAGTTTTGTGTCCCTGAATTCCCTGTCAGGGCAGTCCCTGTCAGCCTGTGCTCGCACCACAGTGCTGAGCAGTAGAAACCGCCTAAGCTGAGCTGATAGATGGTTGAGCTGCAGGCATCTAGGACTGCCAAGCAACAGCGCTCAGCTCACACCGGTCTCTTGCTTGCAGCTCTGGGATATGCCAAAAAGGAGAGCTATTGGAGCACTATCAGTATTTCCCGAGATTATAATGTCTTTACAAGCTTGTACCATTGAGAATAGTACTTGGAAACACAGTTCCAGAAGGTGCACTTTAAAAATGAAAATATCTGCAGCTAAATTCAGACACAGTGCCATTGCAAAGACAGGCAGGTAATGTATTAATATTCCCATCATGGGTGTCACAGCCAGTCATAGTCATGCGGGTCTCAACACTGAGCCAACATAATACCCTTGTGTCCAGCAATAGTCTCATGAGCAGGCATTAGTTTTGGCTCATTTAGGACATCATAATCTGGAGGGCATTGCACATTCTGTGCATTTGACATTATTAAAATTGAGACAGAGATGACAAGTAGCTGCCGAAGAAAGAAGTCAACACTGAGTGAGATTCCACAGGGCAGCAAGGTGACAACCAAGCAATAACGTAACAAAAAATAAAAAGCCCTGGCAAGGCATTTCAAGGCCGTTCCTAGTAATCAGCACCCACAGCTGTTTGCTCCAGAGAAGACACCAAGTGGTACTAACAACAAGCCAGCACCATATGTGTGAGCCATTAGTGCTCAATGTTTTAATTACTGTACAAATCAGGAGTGTCTCTATGTTGGGTTGGGAAATGTGAAAATATAGGCTGCACTCCTGGCTGACCTCTAACAGATGGTGGAATTACATCTAAATTGAGCTGTTTATGTCTTTTTGGTCAAGGGGAATGGACTTAAAAGGTCCTGCACAGTAGTATAACCTTAAGCCACCAAAAATAATTGAACTGAAACAATCCCCAAAATAATCTAAGCTCTGCTCTCTGTCTAGTGGTTGAAACATAGCATGGTGTCTCTTCTTTTGCACCCTTTCTGACAATTGAAGCAATGCCAACCTGTAATTCTCTTCTCTCCTCCAGATCCCCACACTGACATCAAGTGAAACAAGTCCATCCCTCCTGCCTCCGAAGGCAAGCTGCCAAATAGTTCCATTAGCATGCCTCTAGAGGAACTAGGCCAGGCAATAACGTTGCTCATTCTCTCGCAAGTCAGATGGGAAAGTGCTACTGCAACAGGCACCACGGAGAGTCACTTTAACAGTGGGATTCAATTGCAAAAGGTGTGAACAAATGATACATGGCTACATACCGATGAGACCATTGTGAAAGTTCCACTTTTAATAATCTCACTGAACTACATCTGCCCTTTCAACTATACCCCTGGTAATATCTTTGCAGCTTTCCAAATTGCCTATAACTAGTCAGCTGAGAGATAGTAGAGTTTTGTGTTGCAACAGACCAATTTGGTCCATGAATGACAGCAGCATTAAAGTAAGTTGAGGTAGGATAAATTTGTGCAGGGTCACTGAAATCACTTCCACTCTATTGCCTTATGCGAAATACCGAAGTTTGGAAACAACCCACACATACTTCCACACAAATTTAATACAATCATGCACTTTGTCTCGTGAACTAGCACTGAGTCCCGTCCCATCCATCGTCAACCGCTTATCCTACGTAGAGGGTCGCGGGGGGCTGCAGCCAATCCCAGCTGCCAACGGGCGAAAGCATAAGCATTATCCCATAATTGTCACCTGTGGCCAGCTGTTCATCAAAGGTTATTTCAGTTCACCTCACTTAGAGAGAGCCAAGTGACAAATACTAGATAGAGTCATAAAGTCAACTAACTGATGTCAGTTACAAAGCAACACAAAGCTAATGTTTCGGTAGCACTTTATAATAACTACACACTATAAAGCATTAGTTAAGTATTAGTAAATACGGAATTCATCATTTATAAAGCATTGTTCATACATTAATACACATTAGTAAATCTTTCATAAACACAGTTATAAATGTTTTATTCTTTCTTATCTACACACTATGAAGCAGTTGTTAAGTATAGTACATTTTTAATTCATCATTTATAAACCATTGTTCTTACATTAATACACATTAGTAAGTCATTTATAAACATAGTTATACATGTTGTATTCTTTATTAATAAGCTCATCTATAATGTGCTTAATAATTGTATTTTCATACTTTATACATGATCGGTTCACTATTTATAAATGATGTATTATTTTAATGACAAACCATTTATATATGAGTTGTTAATGGTTCATAAGATCATTTGGAAAGTTTAAAAAAAATTATGACGTAGGTTAACTGTCTGTTTTTGATACTTTCCCGAGAAAGAATATAAACAATCTCAGCATAACGCCTAAATCTACCATTGGCAAAGCCCAAAGGATGCTACTAAGACTACCCGAAAGATGCCCCAGCTAACGTTACTTTACGGTAAAAGCCTCACTGTTATAGGCCCGGTACCGTTTCTCTGAGACAGATCATCTGTCACTACCAGCTCATCAATGATGTGCTTAATGATTGTATTTGATAAAAAGTGTTATTCCAATGAAAAACCATATATAGCTATGTGCCTATGGTTCATACGATCATGTAGAACATTTAAGGAAATTATATAATAAGTATTTTCCCTGTAAAGTAAGGACTATCTAGGCCATACAAAACATTACAAATGAGATTGAATAAAGTCTCAGTTAGGCTTCTTAGGTCTCAGCTTTATTAGGGCCTGGGTTAACACCTTAACACCCCTTTAGTGTCGTTTTTGGACGTCTCGGCGGTCAAGCTAGCAACAATAAACATGTAACTTCCGGTCAAGGTAGCAACAATAAATATACAACGTCCGGGTACGCTTTCAAAATAAAACTAGTGACTAACGTTTTGAAATATTCCAAACGCAACCGAAGAAAAAAAACTCAATATTGACTTTAGCTGTTTCTCAATCTGCGTTCTTTTCTGTACTTGTGTTCTTGTGGACTTGTGAAATGTCATCAGTCGCAGCCAAAGTACTGTTCCAATTCAAAAGTCCGCATCTAGCCAAGTACTGTCAAATACCCGGATGTGTCCTCGCTCCTCCCGTTTTACTGAGCCTGCATCAGTGGTGACTTGTGTGGACTTCGGATTGCCAGATATCCCAGAATGCATTTCGCCGCCAAAAAGCGGAAATGTTGAAGGAAAAAACTTTCAACTTTAAGTTATAATAGCGCTGTTCTTGTGTCACATATAGTAGTTTTAAGAGTTTTTTATGCGAGAATATAGTTGTTAAAACTCCAAATATGTGGTTGAATTCTCAAGACAGAGCTAATTTAAAAAAAATGCTACGTTGTTTTCGGAGATGTGAGGTCCCACCCGCTAACAGGTCCGGCCGCAACAAGTCCGCTGCTGTTCCAATTGCTGAATGACTGACTGTGTGCTCTCGTTCCTGGGAGTTTGTACTCCTGAGCTGAACTTGCCAAGTCTGAGCTTTAAAGTACAGAAGTCCGAACTTGGCAAACTCGGTATTGAGAAACAGCCGTCGTATTTAACACAGGAAAACAGTGAAAGTATGGTTTCTGGTCAAGCCACCCTTCTCAACCATGTCTCCTCCTTACCATAGACTGAAGCCCACATTAAAAAAAATGACTGACTGCGTGCTCCCGTTCCTGGGATTTTGTACTCCCGAGCCGAACTTGCCAAGTCCAAGCTTTAAAGTACAGAGGTCCAAACTTGGCGAACTCGGTATTGAGAAACAGCCTTTGTGTTTAACACAGGAAAGGTATTTTTATTTACAGTATTTATGATATTACGTGTTAAAGATAATTTCCTTGACTAAAATGTGTAAACTCTGTTCAGTATTTTTTGGTTGTAATTTAATGTAATGTAATGTTAAGAGATGGGGAAATTTAATTAATTCATAGTAGTGATGTCTTGCTTAAATGCTACCTGGTAAAGTTATATATCTTTGGTAACGTTAAAACAATGTAAAACTCAAGAAGAGTCCCTAGACAACAGGGTGATGATATTGAGTTTTGACAAACGGGATGAGATCTTATTTGAAGAACATTGACTGTGATGATTTATCTGATTTATTCTGCACTATACGTGCAGACTGGTTTTTGAGACCCTGGATTGTGGCTTAGATGTCAACTCTTCGCTGGATGCAGATGTCGAGCGAGTCCCAGAGATGATGCACCCAGCTGCTTCATATCCCATTCAACAGGACTGACACATCAGATTACAGGACACTGGCAGATAAGAAAGATCCACCACACGTTCATTATCCTGCCCAGGTAGAGATACAAATAACTGAAAGACACTGGACACTTTTTTAAATGTTTGTTTTTTCTGAAAGAGCTCTTCTTATTCTGGGGATTTTTTCAAACATGGTTGGTGCACTATGAGAGTGTTAAAGGCACCGTAATAAACCTGCCCACTGTTCTTTAATCACACACAGTTTATTTCTTACCCCAACACTACTCCTCAGAACCTAGGTTGGTAAGTTAGCTAAAGTCCTACACTAGTGTTAAATATTGTAGACCTTTCTTTAGCATTCAAAAACTGTGCCACAGGGCTTTCCCCAGTACGTTGAACTATGATGCTAAGGGACTCCCAAGTGCGTTATAGAGTGACAACAAGGGGTCTTGACCATTGGTCCATATGTGACGACTTGGGAGTGAGAACAGGTTGGGTTGTAGATGGTTCATTTTATATCAACAGTTGTACAGTTTATGCAGCAATAGTCTCTGGTGTTGTTGTGTTTTTTCGTGAATGAATGGGTGAACGGCATTATGTAATAAATAATATGTTCTGGATCCCTTTGTGTTGTGTCCGTTTCCTTTTTCTGTTCAGAAGATAACTGATTCTTGAGTGTTACAATATCATTTGTAAATGCTTTGTGTGATGATTGAGGACAGAACGGACCCAAACGCAACGCTTCAGGTTTCTAAAGAAGTTTATTGAGGGGAAAAGGGGATGAAGAGGGACTGGAGAAAGGGGGGAAGATGGACACCGGCAGACGTGGGCGCGGGGGACGAGGGCGATATGGGACCAGGGGTGACCGGGGAGCGCCGTGGAGGCGGTGAGTGGAGGAGGCAGGTAGGCGAGCCCGGCTGGCCAAACGGGGAGGCAGAGGTGAGTGGACCTGGCGGGAGGAAACAGACAGACAGGGTTAGTACATGATGACAGGAGACGAAAAGGTTCGTCGTGAAAAGGTTCATTAATAGCTAGAGCGAGGAGAGAGCACACAGAGGGAGAGAGAGGAGACACAGGAGAAACCAGGATGTGAAGGAGGAAAGGAAAAACAGGGCGCTCACCAACAGCCGGGCCGCCACTGCAACAGGGGCCCCCCCTCAACGGACGCCTCAAGGCAGGCCCCCCGGCTTGTCCGGGTGGGCTTGGTAGAAGTCGGTCAGGAGGGATCGGTCCAAGATTTGGCTGGTGGGGATCCAGGAACATTCTTCCCAGTCCACCAGGTACCGGTAACTCCGGCCCCTACATCGCACGTTGAGGAGGCGGCAAGTTAGCGGTTGATCAAAGCACTGGGGCGGAGTAAGATTGGTGTCTTTCAACCTACCATCCAAGTAACCTTTTGCTGGTCCCATCACAGCAGATATCTGGAAGCGAGTTCAGAGAAATGGTACCAGGCCTGTAACGGTGAGGCTTTTACCCTGTAAAGTTAGCTGGGGCATCTTTCAGGTAGTCTTAGTAGCATCGTTTGGGCTTTGCCACTGGTAGATTTACGAGTTACGCTGAGATTGTTTAAATTCTTTCTCGGGAAAGTATCAAAAAACAGGCAGTTATGTAATAAATTTCTTAAACTTTCCAAATGATCTTATGAACCATTTACAACTCATATATAAATGGTTTGTCATTACAATAATACTTCATCTATAAATAGTGAATTGATCATATATGAAGTAAGAAAATACAATTATTAAGCATATTATAGATGAGCTTATTAATAAAGAATACAACATGTATAGCTTAACTGCTTCACAGTGTGTAGATAAGAAAGAATAAAACATTTATAACTGTGTTTATGAAAGACTTACTAATGTGTATGAATGTATGAATGATGCTTTATAAATGATGAATTCCTTATTTACTAATGCTTAACTAATGCTTTATATTGTGTAGTTATTATAAAGTGCTACCAATGTTTCTTAACATTAGCCAGGATAAGCTACTGTCAGTGGTGGAAGTAACACTTACTTTGAGGTACTGTACTTTGAGTATTTCCATTTGCTGCTACTTTATCTCTTCTCCACCACATTTCAGAGGGAAATATTTACTACATTTTTTAAATAATTTTAGTTACTATAGTTACTTTGCAGATTGAGATTAATACAAAATATAATCAACAAACAAATGATTATGGGTAACGTCTTTATTGATCTCTTGGTGAAATTCACAAGCTATCGTAAAACATAATAGCATGATAATGCAATAATTATAAATCAGTGATATAATATTATTCTGTAATGGACCATTTTGCATTTTGTAGTTTAATTAATAACTGTACAAACCTGAGTGTATTGAACTGGGTGTTTTTACTTCTTATGAATTAAACTTCATTTTTACAAGGAGGAATGTATTATTTCTTCATTTAAAAATAACACGACACTCATAGTGAAGATGTTACCTATATTTATTGTATTCTATATGCTTATACCAGACCAATGTATTCTCTGTTTTAGCACATTGTTATATAAGAATGTGCTAAGACTTACAATATGACTGCTAACTGACCTTACTAATTAGTATTCAGTGCAAGTGAAACTGATTCTTGTAGTATATTGTTAATTTGAGTGACCAACTAGATAATGTGAACAGGAGAAGAAGAAATAATGTTAACCAGAAAGATGGGACCTGAAAAACCTGATCTGTGTCTCCAACCACAGTAAATTCATTGTTTTTACTGATTCACTACACTCCATACAGATTGTTGGATTGGGAATTACAGGTAAGTTAATGTCACATAAATGTCACATGTCCTCCTCCACCTGCTCCTACTTGCCATCATTTCACCACTAACTGCTCAGAAACTTAGCACTTAGGCAGGCTTAGGTGTTTAAGGATAATTCTAGTTATCTTCCCTCTTTTTTTTCATAATGAATGTGTGTGCTGCTGTGTCGTAGCACGCTCCGACTACAAAACTCAAAAAGTGACTGAAGTACATGCTTTCAGCACACAGTAATAACACCCACACTGCATGCAGATTTCTTCACGAAGGAATTTGTGAGCATTGATGAGGAGTCTGGAGAACTGAACAACACTGAAACAACTCAGTGACTGGATCCCCTGTACATGGAGCAGACGCCTTCTGGCTGCTGTGATATTCTCTTGAACGCTGGCTTGCAAACCAAATCAGCAGCACACACACAAACACACACACACTGCAGTCACTTTAAATTTCTGTGGTAAAACATTTCTTACAGCATTTCAAATATAATAGTGCTTTTGATGCTAACGTCATCTCATCCAAGAATACTCAGAAACTTTCCTTTTTACTATAGGTTTATTATGCTGCACTCAGGTTATAGAAACAAACCAGATTTAGCTAATGCAACTTTGGCAATCCTCTCCTCTACTGTTCATCCATATGCTCAAGCACTTTCCAAGTGAAACAATTTGATTGATGGAGAAATAGTTTTTTCAAGCGAAAATGCCAAATTTAGCTAGTACCAGTTTTATATTATGGTAAGCTGATTATTTAGGGGTTTTGGACTGTTGGTCAGACATAACAACAATTTGAAAAAAAAGATAAACAAAGAATTTGAAGTTTTAGGAAACTGTGTAGGGCTGAAACGACTTATCAATTAATTGGATTAATTTACTAAAAAGTACCGACACAAATTATTTGCATCAATGCTTCATTTAGTCCATTTAACTTATAACTTTTTATCAGTTGCTTTAGTAAAATTGAAATTCTCAAAACTACTTGTCCTGCACATCATCTCATCACTTGTGCACATCATCCAAACAATTTCTCATTGTTTTGAACAAACTCAAAAAACAAAAAATCAATTGCTTATGTCATGCTGATCACAATGTATTATAGTGGTTCACTGTTGGATAGGTGTACCCCACATAACATCTAGGCATATTTTCATAAGTCACTACATGCAGAATGGTTGGACACGTTATCAAAATCAAAGATAAATAAAGTCAAACTGTATTTTCGTGCTTAGAAGTATACAGCTGAATGAAATGTTGTTTTGTACGGACCATAAACAAAGTAAGAATAGACAACAACAAATCACAACATACTACAATAGAAAATCACACAATACCATATACACAGTAAACAGTAACAATACACAGTGAGCAGTTTATAGTAAAAGCATAGCTGTGAATCCTGTCCAACCTCTTGCAATGGATAACTTTGTACTAGTGACAGAGTTATATGCTATTCAGAAAAAGTACAGCATTATGCATTTTCAACCATTGTCATCAATTCCTCATCCATAGTTTACATCACAAAATACTTACAGAGTACACTGTTATATTGACAACAAGGCTAAATAATTAACTATCTTGTTCATAAACAATGACACAAGGACTTGTCATTCTGATGGCACTGACATGTTCACTAACAGAAAGATTTACTTTTGAGAGACAGACTAAGGATTTTGAGGAAATTACAGGTTCCACTCTGTAGTGCTGTTTGCATGATATGTTTTGAGAAATACACTTAAGGGCCTACTGTTTTGCAAATGTGAAGAATGATTTGAGAAATGTACCAAAGCGACTGAGAAAAACTGTAATTAACAGTGAAAATATTCAATAGTTGCAGCCCAATTCATATAAAGTGGGGAGAAGTACAGTCGCCGTTTGTTTCTGCTGACATTTTGCTACTTTTTGTCCACTGTAAAAACTAGTCAATATTAGAATCCATAGTAATCAATTTGAATCACAGCTGCCATGCAGAGTGAAGGACAAACATACTAACCTTTCACAGCCACGTTTGAAGCTTGCGAGGGGGTGTTTGATAGATTTAGGTTGGAGTTTCACTTTAACAGGGTTACAAACATTGTCTCCTTCATACCTAGTGAATACCTTTGCTAGATAGATAGATAGATAGATAGATAGATTGATTTTCAACATGGAATTGTGTTGACAATGAAGTCTGACTTAGTCTCTTCCCCTAGGTAAGCCCCAGAGAACCAAAATGCACATTAGCTGCTCTCTCATCTCCACACCTGCAATTTCTCCACTGGCAAACTGTGTCTGCTGGTGCATGCCTTTATGCCAATTTTGCATACATTTAAATGAGAAAGTACTTTTTTGTGAGGAAAATGCATAGCAGTGGGTAGAGGTAGTTGTGAGGTGATGTGGTGGGAGAGTCCTTTTGTAGCTTGCTGAGAATCTCATCAAATACAACAGAAAAATACATTAGGCTGCATCATTGCTCCTGTTATGTTGACGACAGGTAACATGAACATACAGCATGAGTTCCGCAAACTGCATGTCATCTAAAGAAAAATAAAGTTTCCTAGTCAGGAAACAAGGAGCAGTGTTTTGCATAAACAATGTTGAATAAGGCTCTTGATTTACAAGGACATGCTGGATTGTTTGAGTTTGTTTTAAACTGAACACATGTTTGTCAGTGATGCACAAATCTCACCATGTGACTGTAGACAAAGAGAGATGTCTAATATTAGCCCGGGAAGACTTGGGACAGATGAACCTCTCTTCAGTCCCTGAAACCTTATTTAAAAGCTGAAGAGGAACATCTCTGAGCATTAGTTTTAAAGTATTCCTTTGTTATTCTCTGTCGCTACACCAGTCTGTCATTCACCATTCACAGTGCAAGACAAAAGAGTCTATTTCAATCCCCAGTACATTGTAGTATGAGTGTACATCTTTGTCAAGAGTGAATTTAAAAAGATGCAACATGTTGTGATTCTAGCATCAAAACTTGTTTGATTTTTTTCTCTTTCTTTTGAACTGGTACTATAACCATAACTGTAAAAGGAAAAAAACAGGCACCAACTTTGTATGATCTGTCGCCAATTTGCTATCAGTCAAACAAGACTGGAAGACAAGCTGAGTAGACCACAATTACATACTAATCTAACTTTGTATATTTAGTATGAGTGAGAATGTGGTGTCAAAAAGATGACAATTTTAAATATACTAAAAACTGTCAGGGTCACAATGAAATGTCTTGGTTTGAGTGTGGTGTTGCTTTCCTACAAACCAACTACACACAGCAGTAAAGAAAATGACCAAGAACACACCAGAAAACAGTCAAATAGAAAAATAACAAACCATTAAATGCTAGCTATTGGTGAAGTCTTTAAAATTAATTCTATCCTTGCAGTAAAATTGACATCCACTGACCTAAATCAACAGTAATTTTACAACCCCGGTTAACCTACTATGGTTTGTTTTGGAGAGAGTGCATTGCCATTATGTTGTAATTGTACAAACATAGTGTGTAACATAGCATGTACACGTATAAAGCGTTAGCAAAGTTTACATTTTAATACTGCAAAGGTTCGAAGAAAACAACTGCACATATCTTCTCTTACTAGCTAAGCTGTGTAACTCTCAGGGCCGGCCCTGACAGTGTTGGAGCCCTAGGTGAGATCTGAAATTTAGTTTCAGCTGTGGATGGGACAAATAAATAGGAGGGTCTTGGGGTCCTCCCCCATTTTGAGCATTAAAGACTTAATTTCCTGCCTTATGGTGAATATTTCTGCACCAATTTATGGTTGCACTCCATCTATATAAAGCGAAACACAATATTCCAAATACATAAAATTAATAGAATATATTGCAGTAAGGCTTTCAGGCATTCTCCTTTAGATCAACTTTTCTAATTTAATAAAATCCCTGCTGAGTCAGTTCACATGCTTTGCCTTTCCTTATGTTTTGGGCCTCTGTTTGGGGATATAACCTCTTTTAATAGACCTATGTAGTATGTATGTATTAATTCATTTTAATTCAGTTATATACTCCTGGACTGTAATAGCTCCTGTGTTTCAGCAGGTTTTCTGCTCATGTTCAAAACTTTCTGCACATTCAGAATCTCTTCCACAGATCTGTGTTCTTTGAAAGAAAATCGCAATATTATGAGACTAATGTCATCATTTCATGAGAATTCAGATAAGTCTTCCTGTCCTATACTCTGCTTTGCATTTGTATTTGCAAGTTATTGATCCGCTGATATAGCCTATCCCCTTTGGACCATTAGACCGACACAGCTTGGGACTGCGCTGCATTTGAAACCGAAACCAACCAAAAACAGTACTGATCAGGCAGAAATCTCACCACAAAACCACACACATTAACTTTAGCAGCGCCGAAAAAGTGCTGCTCTGTTTATATTGCAAACAGATACATTACTGTTTGGACTCACAGCGTGAGGTGCACATGATTAAAATCGGCGGTGTCGCATCAGCTGGGCTGAGTTGATTCGCATGGAGTTGAAAACCTTCTCTTGCGGCGGCCCCTGACATTTTGCGCCCTAGGTGACCGCCTATATCACCAATGCCACGGGCCGGCCCTAGTAACTCTGAACTGATGTTTAACATACTCCAGTCACCCTGGGCTGTCAGTAATTAGATTCGCACCTGACTCCAGAACAACTCTATTGTTATGTCCTCTGTACAGTTATGACCTAAAATTACCCTGAGGCGCAGGAGAATGAATGGGCAACTTAACACATCAACATTAATTAATATTAATTATTAATAGCGCTGTACAATAACTGATATTGGAATAATAGCTAATGGAGTGATAATAATAAAACACTATAGTATGGACATATTCCAACTAAAATATGGGATGCACTACCATCACCCGTAGTACGTAGGATGATGTTTTCATGGGCCTTTAAGGTAAACCAAGAGGAAATAGGTATAGTCACACAAGAAACCTAAGACCAGAAAATAAAATATTGCTTTCCTGACTACGTATAAACACATTCATTAAATGCTGATTCAGAAGTGAAGTACAGTGACTCTTGCATTGAAACTGGTGAGTCTTAGTTTGATTTTGCAATTTCTGCTCCGCATCACAACAAAGTAACTAAGTTACAAGGAAACTAATAAAATTATCTGAAAAAACACTTCACACATAGAGAATAACTATTACATTTTACAAAGAAACTAGAAAGTCATCCACAATGTTGCCCCATTTTCTCCTTGCGAAAGGTTACGTTAGAGCATGGATCCACTCAGCTGTCCTGCATTTCCCTTCAGCCCATGTCACGAAAGTTGAGACACTCTGAGAAGTGACTGAATTACCACTCGACTTGTGAATAATGCAGGCAGGATGTCAGTAACATAGGGCGGAGAGGGGTTTCTGCTGAGAACAGCAGGTGCCTTTCATCACCATGACACTGGAAACAAGTGAGACACAGCGGGGTGTTTGCTCAGCACAAAGATAAATAAAGCACATAAGCATGTATGCACGCATGTAGTGTGTGTGCACATTTTTTTTTTTTGGTGGATTGTGTGTTTGAGGGTGAGAGGAAGAGAGAACGCGAATAACATCCTTGGGGAAATTACCTCCAGAATGTGGCATGAGTGCACTTTACGGATGGAAATAGAAGCGTTTTTGAGTGCCCTGCCCAGCAGTGGAATTGAAGGGCAAATTGTTTTGGTGGTGGAGTATGATATAAAGACAGTAAAGTAAAGAAACTTATAAACCAAGAGAATTGTGTTTTCACACCCATGAATAAGCAGAAGCTACCTCACTGACAAACCAACTTTTTTTATCCAACGCATCTTACAATCGTTTAAAAAAACAGAATCATGCTGGGTCCTTTCAAAACATTCATGCCCTTTCTTTCCCAGTGCATTACTAATGGACCAGCGCATTCACGTTAAATAACTGCTAGCTCACATCCCATGCACAGTTTATGTGTGTATTCTCTCTCATTTCTGGCGATTGTAGGACGTAGCTGATCTTGCACTAATGAACTCAGCTATCGTGAGGGCACGGAAGCGAAACACATGACGCTGAAAAGCATTGGCATTTCCCTTTAAGGATCCAGTTTAACTTTTAATCACCCTTGAAATTCCCTTTGATATGCGTTACCGAGAGGAGAAGGAGAGAGGAGATGAGACAACGCATGCTTTCAACAGCCCGTACTGTATGATGATGCCTGCTGCAGATAGCTGTTCTTTCTAATTACCAAAACTTCAGCTGCGATTTCCTTTGAAGCAAGCTGCCTCACAGGCATGATCAGACTGTGACCGTAGGCTAAATCACTCTAACATTCACTTCATGTGCTCAGGACTGTTGGGTGAAAAGCTGCAGGAGATTTCAGCGGTGATTTGTCATTTCTATGGTAATTTAAAGCTGAAGTTTGGGACTGAGCTCTTTGAAGCTGAATTTGAGAAGGGTCACATCATCCTAGGCAGAACAATTCCTGTAATCTTAAAGCGTTCTAGAAACACTGATTGTAATTCATATAAAGATTTTTGTCATTGCGGTTTGTTCATCTTTATAGATCCATGTTTACAGCCGTAGATTTAGCAGTATCCCTATAATAATGTCCACATTGAAGTGAGGCAGAAAGTATAGGTGTGGAGATCGAATGATGGATGGGCATGTAGCACATCAGACTTTCATCCAAAAGACCAGAGTTCACAAACACAACCTTTCCCTCAAGAATTTTATTTGCCATAAGCACTTAAAAGTCGGTCATTAAAATTAAATCTCAATCTCAATTTTAAATAAATAAAAAACAATGATTAAAACAGAATTGAATGTGAGGTTTGTTGAAGTCAACTACTCACCAGTGGCTAATTAGTTTTACGACTCTGATTGCATGATCCCAATATTCCTGGACATACTGGCTTTACATCTAGCATTAGCCTTTCACTAATTACCATTTTCAGTGTTGAAACTTCTGTTGGGTTGTTACGACTTGCAGAGTTTCTGTATTTGCAGTGCATTATGTTGTTGAAAGTTGTATATTGCTGTTGAGGGATTGAGCAAATTATTGAGTTTACAACAAACCGTTTTCTTTTAAGAATTTATTAATAAAAAGACAATGACAGAAGTACTACAAAGACAATCAGCTGGTCAGAGCAAAGGGATGCACAATCATTTACACAGTCTACATTTCTATGTTTTGGGGAACACAGTGGTTGAGTGGTTTGCATCTTGTGGTGTGTCCTTTATATTTCTGCTCTCTGAGTCTTCTTCCAACAGTGGATTGTGATACCTTCACCCCTGCACTGTGGAGGCCGTTGGTGATGTCACTTACTGATGTTTTGGAGGTTTTCTTCACAGCTATCACGATATTTCTGTCACCAACTACTGTTGTTTTCCTTGGCCGACCTGTTGCTCAGTACACCAGTAGTTTCTTTCTTTCTGTCTTTTTCAGGACATTCCAAATTGTTGTGCTTGCTCTGCCCAATGTTTGTCTCAGCTTGACAGTGGCTTGCTTTTCTCCCATAGACAGCTCTCTGGTCATCATGTTGGTTTATCCTCTTTAACAGGAAATGCAGTCTTTATAGGTTTGAACCAAGGATGAAAACTTAGACTAGTCATGCAGAGCTACTTAATGTTTGGACAGTCAACCTAAAAGGTAATACCTGGGCAACAAGAAACATGTGTCAGTCACATGTTCCAATAGTTTTGCTCACTTGAAAAATGGGTGGGTTCAAACAAAGGATGGCATCAACCTGAGTTGTTTAACAAATCTACCACGAAATGAGAGCTGAAATTCTGAACTCTTGTCTCATACTCATCTTTTGATCTTAAACCCAAATGTCTTCAGTGAACAACAAAAACAAAGGAATTTGCCTTACCGTTCCGATTCTTTTGGAAGGGACTGTATAAACATGCAGTTATAATATGAGTAAACACAATTTTCAGATTATTGCTTTGTTTCGGGATGAGATTGTCACAGGATTGGGATGGGACATGAGTTAATATCCACCCTCTATTACACAGTGCTACATGTTACGTTTTCTAACCGACAAGTGTTGGCTTACAAACTGTATTTTATGAATTTGCAGCATTTTTTTAAAGCAATACACAGCACAGTATGTGTTAGCGTGATGAAGAGATTTTCCTAATTTTCTTGTGTTTGCATTATGCCCTCTGGCCACAGTAAATAACACTAGCTACACCAAGAACATTTTCACTGAAGCTAAATACATTTTAAAGCTTCCTAATTAAAGCCAGTGTATATAAACCACTCAGGCAAACCGATGGCGCTAAATAAATATATTATTTAAATAATATTACACAGACTTATCAATTACTCATCCCGTATATCCTTGCATCAAACATACATAGAAGTCTAATTTTATGCTATCAAATATTGAACAGATGCTGTTCATTAATTTATTTAATTAGAAGCCAATATTTGTCACCTTGGTGACAGTGAGGATGTTAAGTCAGCCCTGCCTTCGTCGTCTCAGCTACTTCTTCATATCAGTTTCCCCTTCTCTCCCCTGTGGAGTTTATGCTATTTCTATATTAATCTTCCCCAAATCAAATCAACGACTCTGCCCTCATATTAGCTCCTCCGCCTGTTACCATGGAAACCTAAAGACCAGTGAATATTGTGGGGGGGGGGGGGGGTTGGCTGCTTTAAGTAAAAGGGGGAGAAAGTGGCTTTGACAGGAGGAGTATCAGGTAGGGAAGACAGAGGTTAGTGCTGCTCGTACATGTGCTGTCATCTTGAGAGTGTCACATTAGGCAACGGAAGGTGAGAAAATCCGGTCAGGAGAGTAAAATGTCACTGATGTTCTACTGTGCACCATCAAATGTCTGTCTCTACTGCTACACTCTGCTCCTCCACAACACGGTTCTTTATATATCTTTTTTTAAATGTTTCAGTGTCAGACACCTTTGTCACAGCTCACTTACTACAACCCTTACTGAGACAGTTTCCTTTTCCCTTTGAGCTCAGAATACAACTCTGTATAATTTACATAATGTTTCTGCAGGATATTAAAGAAAGGAAGAATAAAGGAGACAAACAAACAGAATAAATCCTGAAAGACATCGTATACATAACTACACTAGTACGTTCAGTGTAACAAATGGGAAGCATTTCATTAATGCACGGTCTCCCATTTACTCCAGAAAGATAGTCAAGGATTACAAAATGGGTCAAGGTTGAGGTCAGGTATAATATTTAAACCTGCAGTAACTGTTTGCAAACCCTAACCTATTTGCACATCCAACACGTGGAGTAACATTAGCATTAATTTTGAGTTGTGTTTCTGTTCACGTGGTAAGTGCAAGTCTACTATTCACTTTCCTTTTAGTGCTGTTTTAGCCTCTACTCACTTTTATGGGAAATATTTTGCTCTTAGTTGCTAACTTTTTTTTGGAGGTATTTTTGTGCCTTTATTTGAGAGAAATAGGACATTGGATAGCGTCTGGAAACGGGGGAGAGTGAGGGGACACAGGCTGGAATCAGACCCCAGGCCACTGCAATAAGGACTCTTTGTACAACTGCAGAGCTGCGTGATAATATTCTGTGATTTTGTCACTACACCACACATGCTTCATCGTCATTTGATCCATTGTTAATATAAAAATAAAGACTATTGAGTAGTGTAAATGTTTTATATAAAGATTTTATATATTTGTGTTGCATCATTAACTAACCTTAGGTGTCTGATCAATTTCTAGAAAGGGTCAATTAATTGTCAAAGACAAGAGAGTAATGTTTCACTTTGTAGGGTTTTACAGTAACGGTACACATTCTGGTTCTACAATTGTGCCTAGTTGTGCAGATTTCCTCCTAGCTTGCAGAGTGCGTGTGTGCATGCATATGCATGTTTGCATGAGTTTCCAATTACAAAAACATTACAGTAAATTTTTCGTCTTTGTGTTGGCAGAAACTGGAAAATACCTCAACCCCTCTCACAGCCAACCCAGCTCCTACAAAAGAATACAATAAAAATTAAATTAATTCTCATACAAATGAAATAATTGCCTGTAATGACTAGCCTTCACAAACACATACGCAGTTATGTAAGAATAAAAGTTATTTTAATTGTAAAGTTGTAGCCACTCACAAAAAAAACAAACTGCGAGGCTACAGAACAAAGTTGTATTTTAAATAAATGTAGCCTGTTGCCTCAAAGCAAATTTTCTTTGCCATTGCATCAGTTAAAAAAGAAAGCACAACCGGCAAAGAAGTACAGAAAAACACAAAGAGAGAACAGAAGTTTAGTTGATGGCTTATTTTATCTACGAATCAGTCCAAATCTACTATCACAAACTAAAGGTCTTTTTTCTGCACCACCAACACCAACGACAACCATCCTTTTTTTTACTATGTGGACTCTCAGTCCGTTGGGAAGCTACAGTGTTTTTGTCAGTGAACAACTTTTCTTGTGACACACCAAACCTTTCTTGCGGCTGCTTTGCTTACATCATGTATGAATAAAATGGGAGCTGAAATGGGGGACAGCTCAGGATTCAGAGGGCAGTGATCTTGCCTTTGTCTAAGGTCCCAAATTACATAAACCCATGATTCTTTGCTAGGTAGCTTCACCACTTATCCAGTTTCTGAGTAGGTGGCAGCAGATGCAGTATGTTGTCAGGCAAGTTGTTCACATCATCTAACATGTCAAGTGCACTGACTGATGATGATGTAAGTCTACAGTAACATTTTTTAAAAGAGTCAGATAAAAAAAAATACACCACACATTGCAAAAATGCAATTGGATCAGCTTTTGCTGTGTGCACACACAGTCTCTGTCAGACTGTCAACGTCAACCAGCTGAGGTGAACATCCATTCATCCTCATGCACTGGACTTGGTGGTATAAAATAGATTCACTTGTGGGGAGAATTTCTTTGACCTACAATAGTGAAAAAAATGCAAAACATTTGGTATCTAAGATTTGTGATGTGACATGCTAGTATGTGACAAGTAGCAATAGAATTTATTTAATCATTTCACCTGAACATCATTCCTATCTCTATCCATTTGAATTGTTAAGGGATTGCTCTGCTCTGTCTCCCTGAGAAATCCTTTGTCAAGGTGCTGGAGAGAAGACTCAAGCCTGATGGCAGAGCCTCAGATTCAAGAGTAAAAAATGTAGATTTTGTCCTGGTCACGGAAGAATACACCAGACTTAAAGAGCTAAAATAAAGGCCAAGGGAGCTTGTTAATCCTGTCTATAGTATAAGTGCTATGTGGCCTGGGAAAAGGGGTTGAAACAGTATTACCGGGTTTTCGGTGGGAATACTGGCTTCTAGATCCAGATATGCAAGCAATTTAAAGGTTATATACTCATAGTAAGAGCTATCTTTAAATACATGGTAATGAGGCAGGGTGCAGAGTATCTCTTAATTCTATAACTTTAGTTCTATTTGCATGCATGCACCAAAGATGTTTTGAAGAAATAGTGTTACGTTCAGCCAGCCAGCTGAACATGTGCACAGGGCTTGGGGCCCAAATGCAGACATTGGCAAGATGGAGGTAAGATTTAGTGAATATTTATTGCGGGTACACAATTATAACGGGTGAAACTTACAGGTGATGGTAATGCTAATGCAAAAGTTCTATAATCCATAATGAGAAGAAGTGAGTTATCCTAAAGAAGGCATAATCCGTGCAACAAGAGAGGCACGAGAAACACTGGAGAAAAACATGATATAATAGAATGCTGGGGAATGCGCTGGTGAGACACTGGAGAAACAGTGACCTGGCAACTAGACATTGTGAGGCAGAGACTTAAATAGCTAAGAGGGTGGCGATAAAGAGACCGGTGAAACACATTAGGGCAGGTGCAACAAATCAACCTAGAAACAAAACACAAGGTCAGGAAGTAAACACAGCACTTAGCACACAAAGAAGAAAAAGCTTTCTAAAAAAGCTTTGGAAATGTGCGTATTTGCTTTCTTCCTGAATGTCAGATGAGAAAATTGATACCCCTCAATTGAGATTTTCCAGACTGTTCTGGCTGCACCAGATCACCAGGTGGTCAATCTCCCACCTGTAGGCGGACTCATCCCCACCAGAGATGAGCCCAATGAGGGTGGTGTCATCCACAAACTTCAGGAGCTTGAAGGACTGGTGACTGGAGGTGCAGCTTTTGGCATACAAGGAGAAGAGCAGAGGGGAAAGAACGCAGCCTTGAGGGGAACCGGTGCTGAACCGGTCCTGGAATCAGAGACATGTTCTCCCATCTTGATGTGCTGCTTCCTGTCCGTCAGGAAGTCTGTGATCCACCTGCAAGTGGGGTCAGGCATGTTCAGCTGGGAGAGCTTGTCCTGCTGCAGGGCCAGGATGATGGTGTTGAAAGCGGAGCTGAAATCCACAAATAGCGTCCTGGCGTAGGTTCCTGGGGAGTCCAGGTGCTGGAGGATATAGTGAAGGGCCATGTTTATTGCATCATCTATAGGCCTGTTGGCTCTGTAGGCAAACTGCAGGGGGTCCAGGAGTGGTTCTGTGATGGATTTAAGGTGGGACAACACAAGGCGCTCAAAGGACTTAAAGAATTTGTATCAGTAAGTAAAAACAACAAATTATGGTTTTACACTGGAGTTGGCCACTAACAGTAACTTCCTGTCTCTGGTGTTTGGCAGGCCGACTTTTTATCTACCTATGGACAGAGCCAAACTAGCCATTTCCATTATTGTTAAGCTAAGCTAACCAGCTGTGTCAACCTTCTCCTCTAGCTCTTTACAAGAAAGCTAATATGAGCATTTTCCAAAATGTCAAACTATTCCTTAAAAGATATTGTGCAGCCAATTAGTACAATGACAGGACATCAAAGCACTTCTCAGCTTCATATGGTGTGAAGATGATGTTGTCCCTTTGGCCTCACTGGACAATAGTTCATGTGTCAGTGTCTACTGCGTGCAGTAGTTGTTGTCGTTCTAGATTAGCCACAGAGTCAGTTTTATCCACAAGGTTTGAGCAGAAAGTTAAAAACTGGTACTACAAGAGGCCAAAATTAGGTTTATCAATATGGCGGCTTGACTCATTCATAAATGTGTGAGAAGTTCAATGACCCAGGAAGAGTCTGGAGTCAAAATGCTGTTCTTCTGCATCGTGTAAGGATTCCTCTAAGGCATCTTGGCTGACTGGGAGGAAACCCCAGGGCAGCCCCAGGACACATCTCCCAGCTGGCCTGGAAACACTTATGGAAATTCAACAAGGAGCTAGAAAATGACGCCAGCGTGAATGGTTTCCCCCTTTTGCACTGCAATCCTGCCCTGAACAAGCAGCAAGTAAATGGGTGGAATAATGGAGGATTAAAACAAAGATCACATACCCAAACATTAAGGATGTTAATGCATTTTTGTCAATATTACAACCGTATATTACTCAACCCTGTCATAAAACAGAGATTCCCGGAGGATCCATAAATAGTATATGTGTGTGTTGGCAGTCATTTGTGTAGATTCATCAGTTCAGTGGGAGTCCTGTGATTGAGTATCCACTAAGCGTTTTTATGACAGTGTAAGTTTAAAAAGGCAATGGTTTTCATCAGTTGAGTACTCGCCGCAATTTGACCTCATGCAATACTGTTGCAATTCAAAAATATATTACTTTCAAGTGTCAGAGGAATAATCTGTTAGGATTTGTGTTCCTGCTAATTTCTGCACTTTAAATCACTTGCACTAGTTTCAACGCCACAAAGCAAAGGCATATATTATTTTAAGAACTTAAGAGAATTCATAGTTTTGATGAGACACAGGAAAAAATATAGACAACAATGATGAAGAAATGAAGCACTAGACAACTCTGATTTCACCTGTCTTTAGTCTTTATGTTAAAGTCAAAGGGAGCCTGACAGTAATGAGTCTGGTTTGGAGAAAAGACGATACATCACCTCTGTTCACTGCATTCTTGAAGGTTATAGTGTGGAAGTGTACAGCTAAAAAGTGTCTCTGTGGAGCAAAAATCAAAGCTTTGAGACCAAAGTGGAGCACCTCCTTGTGTCACCTGTCACCGAGCTTCTCGTTTTTATTTAGCTAAAGTTGTCTTTTTTTTCCACTCAGCCCATTGAGCCAGGTAACAGCTAAGAGGACTGAAATCTTTTTAAGGTGCAAATAGCTCACTTCTATTATCCTGCTGTGGACAAGCATTTGCTGCAACTTGTGGTCAAACGGAGCTTCTGCAAAGTTAAATCTCAAGACTTTAGGGGAACAAGCTACTGCTACAGTGGCCTCACTGGTGTCAAAATAAACTAATTAAAACTGTACACTGATAAAATGAACACATTACAGTAGGTACACGCTTAGTCAAACAGGTGAAAGTGTTTCTGTGAAATTACAAATGATAAGGTGTGATAAATTGCCACTACCTGACAAAGGAGGGTTTATCTATTATTATTAGAAATTAAGGAAATTCAATTATTAGCTCCTGAAGGATTAATTATCGTATCATTAGGCAGTGCCTCTATCTACTGCATAATATTTTTGGCCTTCCTACACTATAACACATTCTGGCAGAATGAATGTGTTTTAAGTGCGGTATGGAAGAAGCATTAGATAATTCATTGCTGATTATCTACAGTAGGGGAGAGTGGGGTGATTTGAGCCTGAGGGAAGTTCAGCCACCCCTTGTTTCTCGGCAACCAGACAAAATTGGTTATATGAATACACATTTTTGAAGAGTTAATCATTTTACTCACCCTGTGGTGGAGAGAGGCCCATGAAATAATTGATAAGCACATTTAAGATTAAAAACTGTTTTTTGACATTCAAAGTGATTTTTTTATGTTCAAGGAGTCCTGATTCTTTTGTCTGAACAATTACAGAGAGGTTTGAAAAAATCTTATGCATGTCTTATTGCTTAAGCAAGTTACAATGTGAGGCTATACTGTTTGCATTAAATTACTCTTAAACAGTTGGATTACACAATTTTGTTAAAATGGCAGGAATGGGGTAATTTGAGTCAAAAGACCTGGGGGAAGATGAGCCAGTTACCTTACTGTAATTTTACATTGCATTTTTAAGCATCACCAAAATGATGTGACGTTATGTATTTGAGACCAGAAACCATCATGTCATGCTTCTATAAAAGGAAGACAGACAGGCTTCAACTCCTATTGTGGGTTTGGACAGAGTAGTGGGAAAGGTACACAAATAGAAAGTCCATTCATCAGGTGGCACGAGACATGACGATCAACAGGATGACTTTAAAGTGATACATTGATATGAAACAACTAGGAGACATAGCTGCAATGTTTCACTATCTAAGTGCAATTGAATGTTGGGACCTGGCATTTGAGTTTGCATGATAAAATGCCACTGATGTAACCGACCCCCATGTTGAAGGTGTATGCATCCATGAGCAGAGTAAATAAACCACATTGTTGGGGAACTTGGGCATATATGCAACAAGAGGATTTGCACCAAAATAATCTGGGAGTCCAAGACATGACGGTTGCTTTAGCATAATGTTGTTTGTGTTAAGTGCAAATTAGCTAATAGGCCAAACTAACATGGTTAACACGGTAATCATTTCACCTGCTAAACGCATGTCAGCATTTCCACCTAGCCAAGACTCCTAGTCTTATTGTGAAACAATGGAGCTTAATGGAACAGAGGAAAATGCTATTTCATCCTTTTGCTGTACAGACAATACTTAAAGAGGTGGTATTATGCTCATTTTCAGGTTCCAAATCTTAATTAGGGGTTGTACCAGAACAGTTTTACATTTTGAAAAAACACCATATTTTTCTCATACTACACATTGCTGCAGCTCCTCTTTTCACCCTGTGTGTTGTACGCTCCACTCTTGAGCTACAGAGTGATGCATCTTACTTGTACACACATGCACATGCACAGTTCCCAGGTAAGGACTACTAGCCAATCAGAAGCAGAGAAGGGCGGGTCGTAAGAAACAAGGTAGTGTGATCCAAATCAAAGCCGCTTCAAACTGAGACCGTAACCTAGCAGATGGTATAAGTTATTACCAGTCCACAACCACACAACATCATTGTTCCACATCTTACCATCAGGACTAAACGTTGAACTGTTGCCGGTGTTCATAGCGCAAATCGATAAACTCGACTCTACTCTGCCCTGCTCCGTTTTCCATTGCAGATAGTACCCAGAGATAGTACTTAGCTTGTCGTCATAGCGACGTCACACACAACTGCCGCGATGTAATGTTCAATGCGACACACACACACCAGCGATCCACACAGCTCTTAAAATATATACAGTCTATGGTTAAAAAGTTTCAACATTACTCAGAATGTACCAACCCAGCTGTGTTTTCCTCTGTCGTTGTTGCTGCAGCGGTCTGTGTGACGGCGGGAGCAGAGGGCTCTGTGAGCGGGCGGCTGGCCGGCCTCACACGCTCCTCCCGCGGGTTGGCACAGGCTTCCCCCGCAGCCACTTGCGGAGCTCCTCAACTCCGAAAATATTCAAGCACATTTTTGTTCCGCCATCACTTGTCGTAAAAATGTCAATATTCGAAATCTACACAGCTGATTTCTCACCTCAAAACTTCTCAGAAGTGGATTTACTGATGAAATAGTATCCCTCAGCTCGCTTGGAACCTCGACGGAGGTGAGGTGATATGAAAAAAAGTACCTGGAAGCAGGTACAGGTACAACATTTCTACAATGTAAAACCAAACAAAGGCGAGTCGAGCCAAAGGGCCTCCACTCAGACTAGCTTGGTTTGAGGGCGTGCCTGACCCCCGCTAGCCGCTTGGCAAGCTTTATGACGCGTTTTCATTGTTACGTCAAAAGTAAAGGAAGTGAAGGGCTGGACGACAAACGAGCTGTTTTCAAGCGGTTCAGAGCAGTGCTTTCTGTGGGAGATGGGAAATGCCTTTGGGCTTTTTCACCCAGCAAACCTGTTACATGCACAAAAAAGATATATAACTCAATAAAGGAGAAGGGAAAAGCCAAAAAGCATAATACCACCTCTTTAATAATAATAGGATTGATTCATTGTTGACTTTGGTCTTTTAATGGGATTTATTGAAATAATATTTTTATTGACAACTGAAAATGTAGAATATCACCAGACTTATCTTTTAACTACTAATTAGCATTATACAATATACAGAGTCCTACTTGAAATGGACACTTTGAGCACAACTTGCACTTGAAGTGAGCAAAATCTGATACCATACGTGGATTGCTAAAAGGACTTTCTAAGGTGTTGGTTGATGAAGGCCACTTTTGATAATCAGATATTGATATTAGTGGACTAAATTGAAAAAATATCTTTTAAAGTCAAATATTGTGCTGTTTCATGTGGAGTATTCAATATACTGTATAAAACATAAAGTAACATTCAAGTTAAGTTAAATGTCTCAAGAGAGACATATCCATTGGTTTTATAGGTCAGCAGCAGATATAAATATAAGTAAGTGAAGGGCTTCAAGAGATTTATGTGCAGGCCTGTCATCATGTGATTGGCTGTCATGTTCTATACTCTTACCTGGCTGCTCCCTGAAGGGGTGAGTGTTCCCAACAGAAGGACATGTCCTTCTATTTATGTAACTGCAAATGTTAGGAGACTATAAAACACTAATACAGCCGTACTGTCCCCTGTCTGTGGAGCTTTTTGATGATTTAGTAACCAATTTACTTTTATTTATCTAAAATCAAAAATACATCTAACACGTCACTTCAAATAAAAAATAAAATAACCTTGTATCACTAATAGAATATGAAGTTTGAAAACCCCAGTGAATTTCAGCTTTCAGACAATAAAAAAAGCTCTTTATTTTCCTTTTTGTTTGTAAGTTGTTTATTCGTTCTTTTAACCAAAGCAGCTTTTGCAGAGCAGAGTATTATTCCTGGCTGTGTAATGTTAGTTTGTACATCTGTTCACAAACTAACTGTTTGTACAAGCAGTATTTCGATCTTCAACATTATTGGTGTAATTATCACCAGAGCCATGCAATCATGGTGGTGCAAGGTTTTAAGCAAATACCCAATGTTGACCTCTTTTGTTTCTTTTGGTGTATCTTTTTAAAGCTCCATTGTAGTACTTCCTTAGTTATGGTTTAATTTCACTTAATTAGGCGATATTTATTTTAGTATAGTGTTTTAGTTTGATCGTTTGTGATGTATTTTGATCAGTAAAGGTGAATATTTTTATTACCCATGAACGTTAACTGGAATTCTCTTATTACTTTACATAGTTTCTTGGCCGCAAGACTCCACACGGTCAAGAAAAAGTACAAGTTAAACGGTCAGTAAAGTACAAAGGTCTTAACTTTCCTCCTCTAGGTCCAGATTTTTGCTGTTTCCATGTAGTAAAGCATTCCCTTTGCATCCAAGGTGTAGAATCTTTAATTACAAGTCCAGAATGAAAACCAGCAGGGCTCGGGGTGCTAATCACTGGCTACCACTGCTTAAAGGTGAGATGAAAGAGTCCACCACCACGCAATTTCCCCAAGGTCTCTATTGATGGTGCACAACTAAAATGTTTCCAAGGAACTGTGTTTTGTAGTGTATTCTCACTCCCCTCTGAAACATTATTATTGAGTTGAACGAGGTCCAGTGAAGGTTGTGATGGATTTCTTTAAGATCTTTGAAAGCAACATACAATGGAGTTATGAAACTGCTACTGAATGGCAAGACACATTGAAGGATTAAATATTCATGTCTTTATGTGAAAGCAAGTGAAGATCCTTGGACCCTAAGGTTAAGAGTACAGTCTGAATGGTGTAAGGGTTATAAAACTATGCTATTGTGAACTTTGGCTAACATCAAAACTGCTCCTCCATCCTGCTGCACCTATCTTCCAAAACTACTGCAACAATCTTCTTTCCGAGGTGAGATACAGAAATGTAGACATATTGTAACTCTGAATCTTCCAATGAAGTATATTTCGTAGAAGATTGCTTGCACCTGACATTTTAGAGCAGTAGCATGCGAGATCAAACATTTTAGCTGCAGTGGCTTCCTGATAGATATCTAGCTACAATATTTCATGAACATGTGTGCCCACTTCTGATTTGATTTGTGTACACAGAAGTATTTGGTTTAGGATTAGCAGTAGGAAATTTTGAATGCAATATATACAAATACATAAAAGAAATAAGCACAAAACATCTGGTAATAAGCCAGGCCAGAAATATGAAGACAAGTGGCATTATTATTAATGTTTGTACAATAAGAGCCATGCTAATGGCTCTGTGACACAGCGGTGCTTTGAGCAAAATGCTTACATTAGCCATCACAATAACAATGTTAAGATACTGATGTTTAGGTATAAAGTTTATCATGTTTAGCACATTTATCTTAGTTTAGCATGTTAGCATGTTACTAATTAGTTTAGCATGTTTATCTTAATTTGGCATGTTAGCATGTTAGCATGTTACTAATTAGCACTAATCACAAAGCTGACGGGAATGTCAATTGTTTTGCATGTATTTGGTCATAAACTAAAGTATTAGACATAACCAAAGTTATTTCAATTCCTCCTGAAGGGAACATGAATGTCTTTACCAAATTCAATGACAACCCATTCAAAAGTGGAGGCATTTCACCCCAAACCACAAATGTCAACCTCAAAGTGGCACCAGAAGGAAAGTCAAAAACTTGCACACTGTGGAAGAGACATGCTGTAGCCTTGAATATGATGCTGACAGCATGGTCTCGATCAGTGGATGATACAATTCACCCTAATGAGAGACAAGCTAAGGCCAAGACTTGACTTTGATTTCCCTCTCGAGTATGATTTTGATGGGCAGTTCTGCTGTCTCGTGGATATTCGGCAGCTGCCACAAAAGGCTATCTTAAAAGCCATTCGATCGAAGTGATGCCAGCTCAATTGGAACTGGAGACATTGGGACACTCCCTCATTTGCCCCTGGCTGACTGCCCTCAGGGTCTGTCTTTCCAAGAGCAAACTTTGGAAATGTAGTTAGGTAAACACTTTTTTCTAAAGAGTGCCACTTCAGTTATAACAATTGCTCATTAAAGGCCACACATAGAGCTGTGAAATGTAAGATCTTATCTAGAATAAATAAACATGTAATCAGTATCTGATTATCTTATTTGGATATGAAAGATTCATGTTAAAGCTAGATGTAAATGCATGAGGAACACATTGCTATACTCAGCCCATTTTCCAGAATGAAATTCCTATTCAATGAGTCTGCAGCGCAAAATTTACCTCTAATGCCAACAGGTCAAAACAGGAAGCGTGCCCTTTATGTAGCATGGTGGAAGACAGAAACACTACTACACTGTACTTTGCACAGCTGTTGTAGGATAAAAAAACATTACCACCAAACATTATACAAGACTGAAAGTCATGCTAGTAGCTCCATGAGCCTGTAATTATGCACAGTAGTGCTTTGAGCTAAATGCTCATTTCGGCATGCTTAGACCTACTGCAGGACACAGACAATGCTAACATGCTGATGTTTAGCAGGTATAATGTTTACAATGTTCACAATCTTTAGTTAGCATGCAAACATTTGCAAATTAGCACTAAACACAAAATACAATTGAGGCTGATTAATTTTCTAGATAAATCAAAATGTTGATCAAACTGAAATTTTGACCTGATGGTAGCACTAGATGAGATTTCCTTATTTAATGAAATGTATGAAATTAATTGTGCTTATGTAATTTATATGTAGCTTTGGCAATATTGTTGCTATACATTCATGCCAATAAAGCTAATTTGAATTTGAAAAGTCATGGGATCACCCAAGTCAGAATTGTCTATGGACCATGAATAATTCTGTTTCCATCTTGTAAATATTGAGATATTTCCCTCAAGAAGTGAAGATTATGACCTGCTAGTGGCGCTAGATTGAAGGGGATTACCAAAGCCAGTCAGCTTCATCCGTTGGTAACCTTGGTAATCCATTGAACAGTTGTTCAAGAGCTAAGTGGTGAACAGCCACCATTGCCATCTAGAGCCACACTGCTTGTTGTCGCTGAATGTAATCCAGGATTTTGCATCAACATTCTGCCCAGTGTTATTGTAGGGTTCAAATCTGTCCCATCTTCCCCATCCACTCTGCCTCCTCTTTCTTGTGTTTCCACAGTAAATAGTCAGATGGAGGCAAAAACAGTGGGGACCAGCTGTTGAGATGTGAAATTGTGCAGGTGTCATTTAATGCTGGCAGTGAGCCACATGACACCATCAAATTCATGTGAGCTGCAATGTAGTTTCCTGCTCTCTAAACTAGTGTATGGTGGCAGCTGAGATTAGAGTTAGAGTACTAAAATAAAGATGGGGGGAAACCTGTGATTAAAAAGCTGTGTGTGAATGTACATTTTTCAGGTGGTGACCATCCATTAATTAAATAACAGTATAACATATTATCTACAGTTTTCCTCATTTCCCTCGTGTAAATATGTCCTTGTTATTTTATTCAGTGTTCTCACTCTGCAACTTATGTGTTTAAACAGCCATAAGGCAGCAAGTGCAGGCAGATGGTTGAGGCGCTATGTGACATTTTGACTGATTGATTTTTGATCTCCATGTTATTCAAAGTTAAATAAATACATAATTTCTATTTGAGTGTCTTGCCGTATGGCAACTACTTGTTTTTTCAATTAATCATTGACGTTAGCTTCAGAGTAAATCCTCTTTGTATGTCAGGGTGTGCTTGATCTCTATAAGAAACAAAAAGTGATTGACTCAGATATTCTGTTCATGTACTGTAGAAATGTGTGCCATCCTAAATCCGTATTGTAGCTCTTTTCTTGGAACAACTTGACATCAGCACAAAGCACATTGTTGTCCAAATAAATTTACATGAGGATAACCTAAAAGTCTACAAAACGTGGAAGGTACTTTTTTCATTAAACATATACTTTCCAGTAACAAAGAGCTTATTGGCCTTTTGTATACTATAATAAGACTACACAATATAATCCTAATAATAGCCAAAATGCAACAGACATGAGAAAATGACAGTTGGTCATTTTATCCAGTGTACCGTGACATAATAGCAGACAATTGATGCGGCATCTGGGACATCTTACGATGCCCCAAAGCAAACTAGCATGTCAGATTGTTTTTTTCCTTTGTTATCTTAATATGACAGTATTCCCTCCTCTCTTACACTGTCAATATAATTCATCCCCCTCCATCATTTTCGTGCATACTGAATGTGTTCTCTCTGTAGACTAAGACAAACCAAGAGCTGATTGTCAGGCATGATCTATGGAAGAAGTATCAATCCATGACTTTCCTAAGATTATTCAGTATTAAAGTGAACCATGAGCTTCAAGATCGGTATCCTCACTTTCACAGATGAGGTTGAACCTCATCTGTGAATGCTAAAGAAATTAAATCATTTCAAGCAAATAAATCTTGACTAATGGGACCAGAGAAACACCTTTCACCGCAGTCTCTTGGGTCAGGTCAGAAACATGGGAGAATTATTCTGGTAAATTAATCTTGTCTTTCCAATATACAGTTGACTCAGTCTATGTACTGTCGGTTTGACAAAGTGCTGAGGGACAACTAACGAACCACATGCCCTTACATGCACCTGAAAGGAGAAGGCAAAAAATGAAGAGATACTGCTGGGTTCATTTCCTTGTTCACTCAGATAATAGATTTTTTTTTTAACCTGTGAGCTGCTGCTTAAATAATCACGTCACCTCTGCATTTTATCTTACTCATATCTATGGCCTGCAAACTCATATCCATACAGAAAGAAACTGCTGCAGCCAAACCATCATGAATAGAAAGCTTTCAGCAAACGTGTGACAACGGGGCACTTATCCTTCTAATGCCACATCATTTTCTGCACTGTGTAACCACACTTACGGAGGGACTGCATATTTGGTGAGCATTAAAATACTGACTCTTAACAAATTTCCGAGTTGGTTTAGTTGAAGGGTATAACCATTTTACCCTCCAAAACTGGTGACACCTGCCCTGTCTCCAATCTCAGCTTCAGACACCTTTTAAAAGGAACTTTCCAGACCTCATCATTTCTCACCTGTCCACACCCTCAAACTTGCACCTCCCTGCACACCTTCTACCTCATTCCCTCATTAATTCCCATGCAGTGTACATATACCACTTTCATTTGCTACATTGTCAGTGTTGCAGTCCAGCCATTCCTGCATATGCCTATGGGCTTGCCCTACGTGTTACCTGTATTCTTGACCTGCTTCTTGCAGTAGTTCTAACAGATTTTGTTATTGTTTTGTTCCTTTTTGGACTGCCATCATGTTGCTGAACTGCAAGTCTGTTTATTGACCATAATTTGAGCTGAAGTGCTCTTTAACTCAACCTGCTTCATCTCTGTGAGTGCTTTTGGGTCCTCGCCCTTGTTCTCCTGTACCTTGAACAGTTAAGAATCAGGCCTTTAAACATGCTAGTTTGTCATCAATGACACAAAACTACCACATAAAGGAAAATATTGTCTAAGAGGAGAACTTGTGCATACATGTTTGTCAGAACTTCAGATAGAGAGCAAAAATATTCTTGGAGGATTAACTGTTTAAAATAAGATGGTGCTTCTATCACAACTTTACTTACAAATGCTGAATATTGGTAAATTCACTGAAAGTACTCCCATGTCAGATAACAAAGAATAAAGCAGGCCTTTTCTCACAGTTTGAGGAGAAATTAGTAGTCCCCATTCTGAAAAAGCAGTTGCAATTTTTAACTAAATTAACCTTTAACACCAAGTCTGGTGCAAATGTCTTCACAAAAGAGTAAATAAAATCTCATGGTGAGCTGTGACATCTAATATCTTACATCAAGCTTGAAAACAGTTCATTAAAAACATGGACTGATTGGGGTTTCCCTTGAAAAAGAGATGGGTACGTGCAAGATAGGTACATTGATGATTTAAAGTTGTTCAACCACAAATGCAGTGAAGCATTTTCATCATGTATGTGTGAAAAAGCAAAAAGAAAGTGATGAAAAGGCCGGTTGGTTTGGTTCTTCTTTGTGCATCACTTCGGGAAGAGGAAAACTCTCACTGCCTGATTTAAACTCCCTGCCTCACTGTTGATGCTTCGCACCCAAATCGGACTGGGCAAGAGGAAACCAAATCCTTGTATCCATTAAAGTTGTGACACTGAGGGGTCTGCAGCAACTTCAGAGGATGAATTCCTCTAAAATAGATGACTCTGGGACAACCCACTGGGCAGAATTTGCCCTGAGCATTACAGATTCCAAATGACCACCCTGCCTAGCAGTTATCTCTCTTCACATATGGTTTCTAATATTAGTCAGAGATTAGTGGCTGCCTTAAATCATTGTCAGAGCACGCAAGGGTGAGAGAATGCAAATATATTACAAGGAATATTATTTGAAAATATTTGCAAGTTGGTTCTCAAGGTCAAATAGGAGACATCCTCTCTGTAAGCTGCTCAAACAGGAAGTGTTGTCAGTGCTAATGCCAGAGCATTTTGATATGTGATTACCTTCAGGGGTCTGAAAAAGTAGAAAATATGGAAATTGCACTGTCAAGCAAAAACCTTACCGCCTGTGCCCTTATTGCTCTGAGTGCCAAAGTGTCCCTTTTTTTAGAAACTTCATTTTCACCCTGATGTCACACCAGAGAAGCATGTGGGCAGCTTAACGGCCCTCTGATCACCATTAGTGCCCCTCTGGTTGGTACAAAAGACCCTCTGGCCAAATCAAGTGCCCCTGTACTGTGACCTAAAGTTAAAATTACCAATGACATTAACCCAGAGCACAAGAGTTGCCCCTCCCCCACCTCCCTTTATTCTTTACCCCACTCCTAGTCTTTTTGTGCACACCATTGCACATGGATATGTAACTCTGGAAAAAAATTAAGAAAAACATGTTTGGTACACTTTTCTCTTACCAAACTGTATGTAGCCTTTTAATGCTAATTTATATTAATAGTGGCAATTCCATGTTTCATATAGGGGATAACAAGTCATCAATACAATGTACACATTAAAGAGGTCATACTGTGTCATACTCATTTTCAGATTAATTTTAAGTAGGGGTTGTACAGGAATAGGTTTACATGGTTTACTTTTCCAAAAACACCATATTTTTGTCATATTGCACATTGTTGCAGCATCTCTTTTCACTCTGTGTGTTCACTTCTCCATTTTACCGAGTGAGGCATCTCACTGCTGGGTTAGCTACAACCTACAACTCCGCACCTGAACACTCGGTAAAGTTACATTCCCTTGTTTTATTTTAATATAATACAACTAATAAAGCATACTTACAGGTTGTGATTCTTAATCTCCAGATCAGAACAACCCCGTATTTCAGGAGTAAGCATTTCGAACATCCTTAATTGAACTGCGGTCGGTTCAGGAAGCAGTCGTCTGTAAAATGGACTGAACACAACAAAAGGTTGGGGTTGTAGTCGGAACTGTGTTAAAAATTTATTTTACCCACTGACTCTTCAATTCATCGTCTTTTGAAAGATGATACAGAGGACCCTCACACTGACGAAATACAGCGTTTCCTAGACATGGCAATACCACTAACTGAAGTCTAACTAGCTTGGTTTGAGCACGCACACTAGCCGCTAGGCGAACATCATGATGCATGTTACATAGTGATGCAGATAGGTTACAAAAGTAAAGGCTGGACTACAATCGAGCTGTTTTCAGGCAGTGCAGGAGCAGCACTTTCTTTGGGAGATGGTAACTCTCTTTGGAGTGGACTTTGGGCTTTTTCACTTTATAAATGCATTAAATAAAAAAGATATAAAGACAAAGCATAATGAGTTGTTTAATTAAAGTCTATTCTTGACGTTGGAACAATAGTTTCAAGCAAGTTTTCCATTCATTGGGAGTCGTGTTTCTGGCCACTAGATTATTGAAATATTCACTCGCCTTTTATGCTCTGTTTTGGTCTCCACCAAATCCTGAGGGAAATATGTGGCTGTCTAGTAGCTAGATGTTAGTATCTAACTGTCTTCTGGTTGGTGCTAGACAGGCAGCATATAGTGTGTTTTAGAGATCTTTTGTTAACAGCTGCCATCTCTGTCTGGAAATGACGAGAGCAGTGAGACTGAATCAAATCAGTAAAGCTGCTGTAAAACCCAAACAATGAGCAGACAGATGCTAAAAGGTTCTATAGAGCTGAGAGGAACTGCAGAGTCCAATGATCATTTTCTGTGGGTTTGTCACTACGAGTGGCCGATTTCACATTACACAGTCGTTTGATCCATAGCTTATTTAAAAATATTGATTATGACAACTATAATTCAATGTCCTCTTCCTGGCTTTTTCCAGAGTTTTCAACTGCTTCTCATGCACTTCTTCAGCAGATTTCATGATCAGTTGTCAAGAGACAACTCACCAGGGACATTTTTCCATATTTGCCAAAGATTCAAAGACAACTGAACCATCTTCATCCAATGAGGAAGACACTGAGATGTGGTCAATGCTTAAAAATTTATTTGTAGTATAAGCAAAATGAGACAAAAACAAATTTGCACCTTTCCCCCAGTATACCCTATATAAACAACCATACAGAGCTAAGAAAATGTTTGTTTAATTTAAATAGCTAAGAAGCGGTGAGCTTTGTACACTTTGTTAATAAGATATTGTGTAGCAGCAGGCAAAGTTTGGAGACTATATGACGATGCCCATGATCAGGTGCAAAAGTGCTACTGTGTGCTTAAACAATGTCATTGAAGGAAATGAACAAGATAGACAAATAGTAAACTTGTGGGCCCACAGCGCAATTGATTATCTATAGAACGTGTACAGTCTACTATATGATACTGGCGAATTAGATACTGTGATACTGATATTTGTACAGTAGACTATCTAGGATAAAGTTCTTGTTTTGTTTTTCGAGGCTAAAGCATTCTGTAGCGTTTTTGGTATAAAGATTTTGTATGTTTACGGGCATAACTTGAGTCAATGGAGAAATATTTTTCAAAAAAACAGTGCCAGGTTCCCGTTATGTTAGGTGTTTTTTATTGAAGATCAATGTACTAAACGGCACATATCTCCATTTTCTTCCCTACCAATATTGCTAAAACTGGCACACTTGCACCTGAGATGTCTCCGCCGTTATCAGGCCAGCTGGCAGCCAGTCCACACTGCTCACTCACTGTGTTGAAAGGTGTATGGCATTTTGATAAGAGGTTTTGAGTTTACCTGCATTACCATGTTTCTTGCTGGGTGTTATGACGGCCTGCATTACTCTTTGGGGTGTTGTGTCTGCCCTCCAGGCGGTTTCACTGTTATCTGGGCCTGGCCAGGCTCACACAGGAGAGCTATAAATGAGCACTGAGAAATGAGATAGCCCATGTGTGGCCATACACTACCTTTAACTCATGGATAAAACATGAGGAAGTATGGACTGTTGATGCACGAAACACATGTGAGGCTATCCAATTACATGCATCTCTGTGTGCCTGTGTTTATCACTATCCCTGTTTCTGTTTGTACCCTACACATTAAAAATTCTAATTATTTTGCCATCCAACTCCCATATTGTATTTTAATGGCACTCTCCAGCTTTCCAATCATATCTTAATGAGAGGTTGGATTGTGGAGGAAAAACTCTTTTGATTTCTGCCATTCTCTCCATGAGGCGTTCCTCCTCTGCTCCATGCTCTCTTTCAAGAGATAAACAGCTTACCTTTGGCATGACCTATTCCACTTTAATAAGCGCTAAGTACTCCACTGTCCCACTTTTCAAAGCTGTTAATTTGATAAGTGAGAGGATCTCTCACTTAGCAATCATATTCTGGACAATTAAACCCATATCTGAAGAACAAGGCCTATCTGGAGGGCTTTTTAGTGCCAATTATGTGGAACCATTTGTCTCAGTGTCTAATGTCTTGAAATGAGCCATTGTTGTCGGAGAGCCATCGCCGATACAATGACGTAGCATTTAGAATTCAGTTCACTTTATTTAAAAACTGAAGAACAGGCTTTACGCTATCACTGATGCGATTCCACCGACAAAACTGTTTTTTTCACATTCTTTTAAAGGGAAATTTGTTTTTTTAAACGTTTGTAGTTTTGGCTATCATTTCTTTAATTTCATGAAAAATTATACTCATCAAGTTAATTACCAGGATCTGGGAATTTGGTGACATTGGACCCAGATCCAGCAGGGCAAATGGTCTGCTCTGGTTTTAAATGATCTGAACCCTTTTAGGGCCGTTTACATCTGGCATTAAAATTAGTTATGGATGATCAGATTGCAATTGGATAGTGCTTGACCACATGTAAGTACAGGTGAAAATGCACCTGAAGATGCATTGAGGAGGGATTGTGATCCAATCAGCCAACCCACCTCCAGGGGTGGTCAGGGACGCATTGGACACAAGTGCTGTGTATACAAATGTGTACTGGTCCCAGTCTTCCACAAATAAAATCGAAATTTTCATGGTGCAGAGTGTCGATACAGTGTTGTACATGAACACGCTTAAAGAGTGCCGTTCACTGAACGTGGTCATGGCAAACGGTGAACTGAACATATCTGTCGATGTGAACTCCTGTGCTGTTGAATTAAACTTAATATAAACTACTAAAATAACAGAAGTGCACATTATGAAGGAATGTAGGGCAAGGAAACTATGCCAGGCGGAACTTAAATTTCACTTTCACATTTCAGCTGAGCTATTACATAGGCGCACACGGCTGAAGGGAGAGGAAAACATGCGTGTATAATCCATGGAGGAAAATAAATCTCTGTGGGACAGTTCAAAAAGTTATACTATGGTTTGGATCGGTGCAAATGAGTGGAGGATGTGACGTTAAGCTTTTTGAGCTGGACAGAGCAATCGGATCTAAATGTGGACACTTGACATTAAAAACAGGAGTAATTGTAATCAGGTTGAAATCATATCCAGATACAATCTGAATACAAGACACATTTTAATGCCAAGTGTGAATTATAAGGATTGGCCGAGTTGTGAAAGAAGAACACACACACAGGACAGAGTAATCTTTACTGTATGGTAAATGACCTGTACTTGTGTAGTGCCTTTCTAGTTTTTCTGACCACTCTATGTGCTTTACACTACATCACTTTCACCCCTTTCACATGCTGATGAGCAAAGGCTAAGGTGCCAACTGCTCAGGCTAGGCCCATAGCTACTGGGCAGCTACCAGCAAACTTCCAGCAGATTGGCAATTGGCACTCAACCAACTCAACTCCATCAATGAAAAATCACTGGCTTTTAAACAGGAAGCTCCTCCTACAGACAAACTAATACTGATTAATCAATTAAGATTTTCTGCTGTGGTGATTATGATGTAACATATATCAGAGCTGATAGCCAGTCTGCTTGGATCCAGTCGACATACTGACACAGAGGTCCAAACCTGCAGCGGTATAACTTAACCCTACCCAATCCAATAAGACTGAATATACTTTCATTTGGACCCTGTCAGACTCAGATTGTGTCTCAGATGTCAGAAAGACAGCTATATCCTGCCCTGTTGGACCCTATTGCGATAAAATGAAATAAATTGGAATGACCACAACCAAAACAAAGTCACGACCCAGGTCATACAAAAAAAAAATTACCATTACCTTCCCTGAATTAATTTAGTTAGGCAGCAGGTACACTTGGGGGTACATCGACCTAACTGACCTCTGTTGTTTGATGGCAGTGAGTGAGTCACTTGTGTGATCACAGGACACAGGTTTTGAGGTTTTGTTACCTCAAGATGGTACTGTACCCTTCTACGGTACCTAACAGATACCTAAACATATCCTATATAAGCTATGTTTGATGAACAGAGAGACAGAGTGGTCATCGGGCTGGGTCACTCTCCAAGCTGCTGCAGAGCTTGTAATTGATGCTGAACTCTTTGATTTAATAAACTTTTTTATGATCAAGAACAGTGTCAAGCGGGTTTCCTCTCAACACATCATCGCAGCATTATTGTTCGGACACCACACATGTCACTGGCCGATTTTATTAAACATTCATGATGCAAGCTTTAGTCACTCTGTGATTCAGATTCCTAATTCAAAAATTGAACAGCATGTTGTGATTATAACCAGCTCCTAGAAGAGGCACATGTTTTTAATGATTTAAACTTTTTTGTTTATTTGTAACTCAAAAAGGAATAAAGGATTACTATTCTTAGAGCAGTTATACCTATATTTTTCATTTGATAAACACATTATTAAATATCTGAATGGGGGGAAAATAACTCTAACTTTGGCAATTTAAAAACATTGTAGGCAACTCTTCCAAACTGGTTTCTGTGATATTTCTGTGATGGATTCTGTGATACAAAAAGAGCTTTAGCAGAAATGGGATGGCACACTTTGTGGATTTTTTCTGTCTACATGTTACATCTGTGGGACAAGCCACCTTGTTTTCGTAGACGAGATTAGATCATGATTCACTTCATGGAATCAATTTCACAGTGTATTTCAGCAGCATCCCCTGCAAGATCAGTCTGAATGTCATTTTGGGGAATGATTTGTCTCGCTCCGAGTGCACAAGCATTTCCCATGTACTGTACCTACACTCCTCAGTTTATCATATTTGCCCTCGGAAAATCTTTATTAGCGTGAAAGGCTTGCGTTGGGTCTCATGGGAGAGCAAGCTGGCATTGATGCAGATGACAGCAGCAGTCTCTTTCACACTCTGAAGTGTTGACAGACGTGGAAATATTAAGGACCTGCCAGGAAGCACTGCAGAACTCACTGCTTGAGCCGCACCGGCTATAAATATTTTAGGAAATAACAATCAGGTCTGTTTATTCTTTCCGAAGTTATCTTTAAGTATGACTGACTTGTTTTGAAGATGATTGTTGTTGTGACAGATTTTGGGGCTGACATTGACTGCTCCCTGTCTCTGTGCTGTATGCGTGCTGACGTTGTGCTTGCCATTTGTGTGACGATGAAGCAGACAGGCTGAAAGTGCACACTGTGTACGGCAGAAGCAATGTTAACACCACAGCTACATGTGTTTGCTTGGCTTTCTCAGAAATTTTTACATCCTTGTATTCACCAGAAATGGATAAATATAAACCCAACAAGGACACTGAATTCAAGTCCATAGTATTCACTAAAATATGTTAAGGAGTTTATGTAGTCCGTGGTATTTTTTTCCTGTGAATGTGGCAAGTTGGTCCACGACATAGGTACAGGTGGAAATTTCTCAACTACAGGATGAAATTTGGCACAGACATTCACGCTCCCCAGAGGATGAAGCCTGCTAAGTGTGGAGATCCCCTGAATTTTCCTCCAGCACAATCAGTATGTCAAAAAATTTTAGTGGAATATCTCAACATCTACCTGATGGATTGCCAAGAACATTCTCATACCCCTCTCAATTAATAGTAACAACTTTGATTTCCTGACTGTTCATCTAGCATCATCATCAGTCAAATGTTTCATTTCTCTTTGGTTTCTGACCAAATACTGTACCTCTACAATAATGACAGCCTCAGCTCCACTTTGTGTTTAGTGCAAATTAGCTAATGTTAGTCTGCTAATACGAAGATGGTGAACATAGCACTGTCAAAAATATCTGCTAAACATTAGCATGTTAGCATTGCCATTGTGAGCATGTTAGTATGCTGACATTAGCAGCCACAAGAATGGCTGTAGACTCTTGCATTAGATTTAATATTTAACATGTCGACTACTCTAAGGCTACTTAAAAAAGGATTTAGTATTTCCCAACCACATTATTGATGTTTCTGGCAGTGACAGAAAAAATGTAACTGGAACATCTGTCAGAAAATATACTGAAGCAGTTAACTGAAGAAGTAAAGCACAAAAAATCCAAATAGTTAGATATTTTTTAATCCAAAGATTTCAATTCAATTTTCAATTTCAATTTTATTTATATAGTGCCAAATCACAACAACAGTTATCTCACAGCGCTTTTCATAAAAGAGCAGGTCTAGACCGTACTCTGTGATATTTACAGAAGCCCAACAGTTCCCACCAAGAGCAAGCACTAGGCGACAGAGGCAAGGAAAAACTTCCTTTTAAGAGGCAGAAACCTCGAGCAGAACCATGGCTCAGGGTGGGCGGCCATCTGCCTCGACCGGTTGGGGGTGAAGGAGAGAGAGAGAGGGAGCGAGAGAGAGAGAGAGAGAGAGAGAGAGAGAGCAGGAGAGGAATAGAGAGAAAAAGAGACGGATGTAAGGAGAGAGAGAGGGGAGGGAGGCAGCCTACACAATATACACACAGAGGTACAGACAGTGAAGGTGATGTTGCTATAGACTAAATGAAAAATGGTACAGATACCTTATAATAGTGTTAATGGTAACAATCGTAATGTTAATGATTATAATAACAATAAGACTAGCAACAATAGTCGTTGCAGCAGAGGGTGTCGAGCAGGAACACGGGGGCAGCAGGTGACCCGCAACCACAGATCCAGACTCCACAGCTCCAGAGCCAGAAAACCTGCAGGAAGTGATAGGAGAGAGGAGAGAGACGAGAAAGCACAAGACTACCAGAAAGGGGAGAAGTTGTGTTAGTAACATGCAATAATGGGATGAGGTTGTATACAGAGGGAGAGAAAGTAGAGGAGAGAGGAGCTCAGTGCATCATGGGAAATCCCCCGGCAGTCTAGGCCTATAGCAGCATAACTAAGGGATGGTTCAGGACTCACCTGAGCCAGCCCTAACTATAAGCTTTATCAAAGAGGAAAGTCTTAAGCCTACTCTTAAATGTGGAGATGGTGTCTGCCTCCTGAACCCAAACTGGAACCTGGTTCCACAGGAGAGGAGCTTGATAGCTGAACGCTCTGGCTCCTAGTCTACTTTGGAGACTCTAGGAACCACAAGTAACCCTGCATTCTGGGAGCGCAGTGCTCTGGAGGGTAGTAAGGTACTATGAGCTTTTTAAGATAAGATGGTGCCTGACCATTAAGAGCTTTGTAGGTAAGAAGAATGATTTTAAATTCTATTCTGGATTTTACTGGAAGCCAATGCAAAGAAGCTAAAACAGGAGAAATGTGATCTCTTTTCCTGGTTCCGGTCAGAACACGTGCTGCAGCATTCTGGATCAGCTGTAGAGTCTTAATGGACTTTTTCGAGCAGCCTGATAATAAGGAATTGCAGTAATCCAGCCTAGAAGTAACAAATGCATGGACTAGTTTTTCTGCATCATTTTTAGACAGGATGTTCCTGATTTTCGCAATATTACGTAGGTGAAAAAAGGCGGTCCTTGAAATTTGCTTAATGTGAGACTTAAACGACATGTCCTGATCAAAGATAACTCCAAGATTCCTCACAGTGGTGCTGGAGGCCAGGGCGATGCCATCCAGGGAAACTATATCTTTAGATAATGCGTCACAGAGGTGCTTAGGCCCCAGAGCAATAACTTCAGTTTTATCTGAGTTTAACATGAGAAAATTACAGGTCATCCAGGTTTTAACATCCTGAAGGCACATTTGAAGTTTAGCTAACTGATGAGTTTCATCTGGCTTGATCGATAGATATAACTGAGTATCATCTGCATAACAATGAAAGCTTATGGAATGTTTCCTGATAATATTGCCTAAAGGAAGCATATATAAAGTGAAGAGGATTGGTCCGAGGACAGATCCTTGAGGAACTCCATGACTAACTTTGGCATGCATGGAGGACTCATCGTTAACATGTACAAACTGAAATCAATGTGATAAATAGGACTTAAACCAGCTTAGAGCGGTTCCTTTAATGCCAATGAAATATTCCAGTCTCTGCAATAGGATCTGATGGTCAATGGTATCAAATGCAGCACTAAGATCTAATAAAACCAGTACAGAGACAAGTCCTTTGTCTGATGCAATAATTTTCACCAGTGCTGTCTCTGTGCTATGATGAGCTCTAAATCCATAAAAAATAAACTATTGCTCTGTAGAAAGTCACACAGCTGTTTAGCAACTGCTTTCTCCAGAACCTTAGAGAGAAATGGAAGGTTAGATATAGGTCTATAGTTGGCTAAAACATCCGGATCAAATTTGGGCTTTTTCAGAAGAGGTTTAATTACAGCTACTTTAAAGCACTGTGGTACATAGCCTGTTGATAAAGATAGATTGATCATATCTAGTATAGAGGTGCTGACTAAGGGTAAAACATCTTTAAGCAGCCTAGTCGGGATGGGGTCTAAGAGGCAGGTTGATGGTTTAGATGAAGAAATTATTGAAGTTATTTGGTAAAGATTGAGGGAAGCAAAACAGTCTAAACATGTATCTGGTTCTACAGCTGTTTCTAAGGTTCCTGAGTTAAGAGATAAGTCGGTGCCAGTTGAGGGCAGGTCTTGGTGAATTTTGTCTCTAATAGCTAGAATTTTATCATTAAAGAAGCTCATAAAATCGTAACTACTGAGAGCTATGGGAATACTTGACTCAATAGAGCTGTGACTCTCTGTCAGCCTGGCTACAGTGCTAAAAAGAAACTTTGGGTTGTTCCTATTTTCCTCTATTAATGACGAGTAGTACGCTGCTCTAGCATTACGGAGGGCCTTCCTATAAGTTTTAAGACTATCTTGCCAAATTAAACGAGAATTTTCCACTTTGGTGGAACGCCAATTCCTCTCAAGTTTCCGCGATATTTGCTTTAATTTGCGAGTTTCAGTATTATACCATGGAGCTAACCGTCTTTGTTTTAGTATTTTCTTTTTTAGAGGGGCTACAGAGTCGAGTGTCATTCGCAGCGAGCCTGCAGCACTATCAACAAGATGATCGATTTGGGAGGGACTGAAACTAGCATAGGAGTCCTCCGTTACTTTGTGACTGATAATGAATTTAGAGCTGATGGAATCACATCCTTAAATTTAGCTATAGCACTATCAGAGAGACATCTTGTATAGAAATTTTTGCCCAATGGCGAGTAGTTCAGCAATACAAACTCAAAAGTTATCAAACAGTGGTCGGACAAAGAGGGATTCTGTGGGAACACCACTAAATGTTCAATTTCAATACCATACACCAAAACAAGGTCGAGGGTGTGGTTAAAACAGTGAGTCGGTTCATGAACACTCTGAGAGAAGCCAATGGAATCTAACAGAGAGATAAACGCAGTACTAAAGCTGTCATTCTCAACATCCACATGAATATTAAAATCCCCTACAATAATAACTTTGTCCGTTTTAAGGACTAAAGTTGACAAAAACTCTGCAAATTCAGATAAGAATTCAGAATACAGGCCAGGTGCTCGGTACACTATAACAAAAAGAATTGGTTGCAGTGATTTCCAACTTGGGTGCGAAAGACTAAGAACAAGACTTTCAAATGAGTTATAGTTTGGTTTAGGTTTAGAGCTGATTAGTAGGCTAGAGTCGAAGATAGCTGCAACTCCACCTCCTCGGCCTGTGCCTCGAGGAATGTGAGTATTAATATGACTGGGAGGGGTGGATTAATTTAGGCTAACATATTCTCCATCACCCAGCCAGGTTTCAGTAAGACAAAATAAATCAATATCATATTCTGATATTAGTTCATTTACTAGTACACCTTTAGAAGAGAGAGATCTGATGTTTAAGAGTCCACATTTAACTCTCCTATTCATTTGCACTATTGCTCTTGTGGTTTTAATTTTTATGAGGTTTTTATGCACAGCTCCTCTTCTGTTTACCTTTTTAAATAATTTCGATGGTCGGGGGACAGACACCGTCACTATAGGATTTTCACTAAGTAACTCCTGAAATGGAGGAGCAGAGAAGTGTGTTAGACTGCGACTCTGCATAGGGTTTTGGGTGGGTAACTGCTGAAAAAGAAGGGCAGAGAAGTGTGTTAAACTGCGACTCTGCCTCCTGGTCTCAACTCTGGGTTGTCATGGATTTGGTCCACTAATAAACTTGGCCAGATTTCTAGAAATGAGAGCTGCTCCTTCCCAAGTCGGATGGATGCCGTCTCTCCGGATCAGACCAGGTCTTCCCCAGAAAGTCTGCCAATGATCAACAAAGCCCACATCGTTTGCTGGACACCTCCTCGACAACCAGCGGCGGAATGACGACATGCGGCTATACATGTCATCACTGGTCAGATTTGGCAGGGGTCCAGAGAAAACTACGGTGTCCGACATTGTTTTTGCATATGTACACACCGACTCAACATTAATCTTAGTGACCTCCGATTGGCGTAACCGGGAGTCATTACCGCCGACGTGAATAACAATCTTACTGTATTTACGTTTATCCTTAGCCAGCAGTTTCAAATAAGACTCAATGTCGCCCGCTCTGGCCCCAGGGATGCACTTAACTATGGCCGCTGGCTTCGCTAAATTCACGTTTCTCAAAATGGAGCTGCCAATGATCAGAGTTGGTTTCTCAGCGGGTGTGTCGCTGAGAGGGGAAAATCTGTTAGAAACGTGAACAGGTTGATGATGCCCCGTGGACTTTGAATGCTTATGACTATTCCTCCTTCGGACAGTCACCCAGCCCCCCCCCCCCCTTTCCTGGCTGCACAGGAGATGCCGGGGGACGGCTACCAGAGGCTAACTCAGGCCGTTCCGCACCGACTACCGGGGACTGGCTAGCTACAGTAGCTAAAGACTGATCTACCAAGGTGCGGAGCCGGACTTCTAAATCACTGAGCCTCGCCTCCATGTCTATAAATAAACTACACTTATTACACGTACCATTACCGCTAAAGGAGGCAGAGGAGTAACTGAACATCTGACACACCGAGCAGGAGAAAGTAGGAGAGAGAGAGGGAGAAGGAGAAGCCATCGCTAGCTGCTAAGCTAAAGTCGCTAACGGCTAAGCTAAAGTACTGTAGCGTCAGTTACCAAAACTATGAGATTGAACAGCAGTCACTAAAAGATGGAAAGAACTGTGAGTGCTTAGGCAAAATTACTGTAAAGAATAAGTGTTTAGCAGTTGGCCGCTGTAATCAAACAAATGTAACTGTTATTTAGTGAGAGCAGCACAACACGGTACCAACACACAAGCACCGGAAACGGAAATGAGTCGACACGCTTACCGCAATACGTCAGCAGTACGTCAGTGTTAAGTCCACAGTCAAGATACATACATTGGACTCATAAATCCAGATTAGAGTCCTGCTGGTATTGAGCTACATTACATTTTTTTTGTATTTTATACCAATAAAATACCGGCAATAATGATTTTCAATCATCTGTTTTAACAAAAACAAACTGGCGGATTAGAGAAAACATTTCAAACCTGTTGTGACAATAGTCGTTGATCACTTTCAAGACTTGAAAATTCAAAACAATCCATGCACTCATTTGTTCCGCAGTCTTCATATATATATAATTTCTTTTGTTTTACTGCCTGGATAAGAGCTTTTGATATCATTGTGAAATTATTTTTAGAAACAGATTAGTAATTGTGAGCTAAAACAAACAAGGATTGATTTAGAAGAAACCATTGATTACTCCACTGTCATGACCAATGATGCAATTAGCAATAGCCTTTAGATTTGCTGTGAGTGTCATGTCTCAAAAGACTTGATTTTGGGTGGTAAAATTATTCTTTGGCAAAACAATTCAATTACAAAACAACTCTGCAGACTAGTTAAACTAAGAATTGTTCACTGAATCAGATCAGGACACTCCTTGGATTTTCAAGAACAGACATTCTCATACATCAAAAACATGTTGTGTTCTTCAGTCAGTGCCATTCACCGGACACTGATATAGATCTGGAGTTGGTCCCCGGGTGCTGCCCACTGCTCCCTTGAGGGATGGGCTGAATGCAGAGAATGAATTCTGCAACATGTATGTATATGTGACAATAAAATACCTTTACCTTTATGCTCTGTACTACTAGACTTTCATCTTTATCTCGTCTTCTTGATGTGGGTTGGAGTGTCTGAAAAACTTTTTGTTATATTTTATTTCCTCAAATGCAATGGGAACATTTTTATTGGATTTTAAAGCAGAAATTAGAAGTTATTCATTCAGTTATCTTGTAGATAAGCCAATAAAATATCTTGAAAAGTGTTGTCATCACTATCTCTCATTTTTGTTCTCAGTATTGAGGCAAATGCCAGTTTTTGTTGCTTAAACAGCAAGTAATTACAGAAGTTAAATGTACTTGCTTGCAATATTCTGCATACACTCTCACAATAGTCTGTAATAAATCACTGAATCTAAAATGACAATGATGAATCACCTCAACAATGCCAAGGCAAAAAGATCTTGTAAAAAACTCAATTTGTAATCCAAGAAATGGCACCTGGTTTGTAGGATATTTCAAGAAAAGTGCCTAAAAATAACCAACAAAATTGATCCATGATTCTTGAGAACACATCTGACACTGCTAAACGTAATGTTTAGCAAATCAGGTCGAGAAGGAAAACAAGCAATGAGAAAGAAGCAGGGGAGAGGTGTGAGGCCTTCCAGAGCAGGTGGCAGAGGCGTCCAGATGCTGCAGAGAAGCAGCGAAGCAGATAATGCCCTGCCTAGATTACCTCTGGGGCCTGATTACAGTGGAGCGTCCTCATTTGGGTCAGCAAGGAGCTGGTTCTGCAGGGATCAGCTGTTCCCACTGTCGTCCTGATGGTCTGAGGTCTCATCTGTCCCAAAACACAGAGGTTTGAAAACACCTTTATGTGTAGTAAAACTTTGTGTTAATTTAAAAAAATGTCACACATCCATATAGGGAAACGATTATGGGTGGAAGATAAAGTGCTCTGTTGAATTAATTAATATCTCAATGGGTAATCATGTTTTTTTGGGTAGGAACATGTTGTCAATTTCTAATTTCTGTACATTTGAGGCACTTCAAATAGCTTGATTGCACATTAGAGATGGTATACTATAACACTGTATAGTTTATTTTGCTCTAAGTTATTGCATATGATATTGCATCTTTATTCAAACAAAGAATGTATGTATTTAAAGGGTAAGTGTGGCATTATTCTAGGTTTTTCTTTTCTTCCTGTTTTTTCCAAATTTATTTATAGAAATCATGTTTATCCTGATGGAAATGGTCCCTTCCTCAGTGATATGTGTTCACACACAGGATTAAGAATTATATGACTAAACCTAAAAACTAACTGATGAAAGAGTATGTGTTTATGCCTGGAGATTGGAAAAATGTCATTTCTGACTCATGCAGTGAGGCCTCTATCTTTTCATCAGCTACCACTGTTTAAATCTGTTAATCTAATTGGTACATGACTGCTTGCACACTAAGGGACTGATGATTATTGCTTATGGTGATCATTTTGCATATCAATGTAACTTCAAAAATGATAAAGTCCAGAGGCTTAAAGGCATAATTTTTTCCAATAACCAATATAGATTAGAAACTCAGTCTTCCGACAAATAAGTGTAATACGATGTGGGTTTTGTTGTTGCTTTTTTTCTTTAACCCCACAGAGGTGCCACATTGACATCAGTACAACCTATGTAAAATGATTTGTGCCAATTAACAATATTTATTGCATTCATTGTTGTGTTTGTTGGCGCATTATAATGTGATTTGGTCTTTAAATGAGGTCCTGCTACTGGGAATGCATTAAAAACAGTTAGATCAGTACCATTTGGAACTTTTCTGGTTTCCAGCTACAGTAAAATGAAATACACATTCCCTTTTTGCTGAGACAAAGATGAGAAGACTGGAAGACTCTCCTGTCTGTATGCTAAATATGGAGCTACCACGAGCAGCTGGTTAGCTTAGCTTAGCATAGCTTAGTGTAAAGATGGCTAACAGGGGGAAATAACTAGCCCGGCTGTATCCAAAGATAACAAGATTTCAAGCTCACTGATTACATTTGTCGAGTAACCAGCAGAGAAGTTTCTGAAATAGTCCAGCACATAACACTCCGTAAAACAGCAAATCATCATATTTATACTTCAGTTTATGAACATATTAAACAAATGAGATATAAAGTGTTGATTAGTGAGCTTTACAGGTAGTAACTGGTTGCTCGTGGTAGCTATATTTAGTGAACTGATGAGCGGTCAGCTGATTTCCCAGAACTGTTCTTTTAACCGCAACACTATATGCCCAAATTTGAATGCCCAAAGACCAAAAAGGGTTGCTCTCTATGGTATGTTACGGACATAGTCAGTTTTATTCACTGTTAACGCTGGACTATTTGTCAATATGTCTATATTGTTTTGTTCATAGTGTGTATATTAGTGTGTCTATTATCAAATGTTTGTGTCTGATTTTATTATTATTTTATTATTGTGTTATTGTATTACTGTATACGTAAGCACATCATGAGCAATGTACAATTCCTCGTATGTGTACACATACCTGGCAATAAAACTGATTCTGATTCTGTTTAAAAAACTTGCAATACTAATGCAGCTCACCTGCATTATCACCTCAATGTCTCATATCTGCTGCTCCATGAATTTATTTATTGAAATCAATTGGTTTTGTTGTTTTATCTACTGCATCCTTTTCCTTTCATTTGGTTTTTCATTCAGACTAATTCTCCTCCTTGTTCACATCTTGGAGCAAGCCACAGTCCACATATTGACATGTAAATAAGATTTAATTTTTACTGTTGATATTTCCTCCGTGCTTAAACATTGGAAGAAACTAAAGGTGTGTGTGCCAGAAGTTTAACTTGAGAGATGGAGAATCAGCTGATAGACACTTGGCAGTGCCATCGTTAGAGAGCGCAAACATAATTAACTAATCATACTGGCTGACACGTTACAAATACAGATGTAATTGACTGCCAATGTGAGTTTGAAATATTCATACAGATAAGTCACAACAGTTAGACAGTGATACTGTTACAAACACAATCCCAAAACTAATTGGGTCAGCCACTGCTCAAAGAGGCAATTTGGAAAGCAATTACAGTCTCCAGTTTGCTTGTGAGCAACTGATAACCGCGTGAAAATGTCTAAATCCTCTGATGAATCTTGCCAAAATGGAGGTTTGCTCTTTTTCAAACATGACTTTACAACACCTAATCAATTCCGGCATCACAGGTAAGCGATGAATGCACAGATATTACAGCTACCAATCCTTGAAATGAATTGTATTCTGTAGGAATGTGTCCAATCCCATGATCCAATCCCATTATCACCAAAGTAACGGTCCCTGGCTGCAAATGATCAAACTGGATTTGTGCCTCTGAAGTTTCACTGACTGAAACCAAATCCAAAGGAGTCGAAAATAGAGTGAGTGATGTTGAAGGTGAATGAAATTGCTCACACATTCACTCTTGTATAAAGGGTACCATGTGGAAGGCAATCGGAAGAGAATGACTGGGTGATACAACATGTCATGTAACAGTAATTACTCAGTTATGAATAAAATAATTGATGTCAAGTCAATTCTGAGTTCAAAATGAAAAGGTTATCGCAAGTTTGTTTTTGTTTATTTCTTTAATGTTTAAAACAGTATATTGTGGTGATTATAAAGGGTCATTTCATCCAAATTACAAAAACAAACGTTTCTTACACACTGGTATTTGGCAATGTGAAGGTTTTCAGAGATCTGCCTAAGGGGTAGATTAGCTCGCCAATACAAATTGTGTAAATGTTCCATGCATTGCTCCCAGCTTTGAAAAATAAAAAAACAAAAGCAGGGACTCCAGAAATAATCCAGATCAATAGTGATTTTCTCTAATAGTAAATAATCTCTAGTGAAAGTTATTTACAGCAATTGGTTTGAATTTCCATCCCATCAAAAATTCAGTTGAAGGAGTTGATTGCAATTTATCTGCTGGGAAACACGGAAGTCTGAACCACATTTCATGGCAATCCATTGCAATGTTGAGACATTTGATTAAAAAACTAGAGGACAATTCAGGAGGATTTGTCCTCTGGGGACCATGACTAACGGTAAAAATAGTTATTGAGAGCAGAGATTAAAACACACAGACATACATTCACTGGCCCCTTTATCAGGTACACCTGTATAATTGCTTTTTAACACAAATAGCTAAACAGACAATCACATGGCAGCAACTCAATGCATTTAGGCATGTAGACATGGTCAAGACAACTTGCAGATGTTCTCACCGAGCATCACAATGGAGAAGAAAGGGGATTTAAGTGACTTTGAATGTGGCATGGTTGTTGGTCCCAGACAGGCTGTGGCTGTGCCACTCCTGTCAGCTAAGAACAGGAAACTGAAGCTACAGTTCGTACAGGCTCACTAAAATTGGACAATAGAAGATTGGAAAAAGGTTGCCTGGTCTGATGAGTCTAGATTTAAGCTGCAACATTCAGATGGTAGGGTCAGAATTTGGCGTAAACAACATGAAAGCATGGCTCCATCCTGGCTTTTATCAACAGTTGGAGTGGAGGATATTTTCTTGACACACTTTGGCCCCCATAATGCCAACTGAGCATTGTTTAAATGTGACAGCCTACCTGAGTACTGTTGCTGACCATGTCCATCCCTTTATGACCACAGTGTACTCATCTTTTGATGGCTACTTCCAGCAGGATAATGCACCATGTCACAAAGTCAAATTATCTCAAACTGGTTTCTTGAACATGACATGAGTTCACTGGACTCCAATGGCCTCCACAGTCACCAGATCTCAATCCAATAAAGCACCTTTGGGATGTGGTGGAACAGGAAATTCACATCATGGATGTGCAGCCGACAAATCTTCAACAACTGTGTGATGATATCATGTGTATCAATATGGATCAATCTCTGAGGAATGTTTCCAACACCTTGTTGAAAATATGCCAAGAAGAATTAAGGCAGTTCTGGAGGCAAAAGGCGGTGCAACCCAGTACTTGCAAGGTGCACCTAATAAAGTGGCCAGTGAGAGTATATTTAAATACATAGCATATGATGGTAAGTAACATTAAACTGTGTTGTCAAAACATAATTTAACATTAATTGTAAAATTATAACTTAGATAATGTTGCTTTGGTTGACGTTTTAATTCAGACAATATCCAATTATGGCAAGCTAAGTTAGCTCATGTTACAGCACCTTAGCATTAATGTTAAGCTAGCTAACTAACTTATATGAGTTAAAAATTAACAAAGCCCAATTTGGATGAGATGTTTCTGTCTGGGAGAGGAGTGATTTTAACATCAGTTACCTGCAGTGGCCAGTAATTTTAAGCCAGTCATGAGGGCATATTTATAAGTATATTTCAGCCCTCTAGTAGTAACAAGCTAAACTAATCTGATCTATCTAACTTAGATAGCAGGTTCTAGGATAACTCGTTTGAGTCCGTTTTTAGCTGATATTTGCTAATATTTTGTTAAATTGATGCCATTAAAAAGTATGCCGAAAAAGCTAACGTTATTAACTTAGCGGTTAACCTTGCAGTTTGCAATGGAAAGGTGGTTGTAACTTACAGACAACCTGATTACTTTATTACTGAAGGAAACTTGAAATGTGATTATTTCTCAGGCAGGTTAAGTTAACTAACCTTAACTTTAGTGTTTTTTCTGCGACCTTTAAGAGGATTTATGGACGTAAATCGGCAGTTTACATCGGATATGTCATCCACGGGAAGTTTACTCACATTGAAAGATATACTGTGGATCTGCAATCTTTCAGATTATTAAATCAACATTTAGCCAAAAATCCATAAACACTAAGTAATGTTAGCTTAATTGATGTCGGTTCATGTTTTTTCTCATTTGTCATTTTTTCAACTTTGGTTATTGTAAAATTGGTCTTAAATTGAATTCCGAGTGGCATTACTAAAAGTCTCACATCTAACTTGTTTGCATTATAATGTGCTTTGCTGCAGCATGAAGCTCATTCACAAGTGGCGCCCAGTCTGATTTGGGGACTGCCTGCTTCTCACCCTTTCCTGCCGCCGGAGTAAAGTTAGTAATACAGTATTAGACTTGATTTAGCTGACTAAATTATATTTTGTCAAATACTGACAATGGTCCACTTATTTATTGATTTTAATAAATGTACCAATTTTTCTTTTTGATGTAAGAAAAGAAATAACCACAGGGCTCTACAGTATAAGCATTTTAAGTGCATGTGTGAGTGAGCATAATTCTGTGAGTGTGACAGTTTGAAAAAGTGTGAACAATTATTTTGCCGCACTGAGCAACTTTTGAGTTTCGACAGCCATGACAGCAAAGCTCAGTCAGTGTCCTTATAAGCTCCCTTTTAGCCGACCATGTCGCTGTTTTAAATGAGAAACATCAAGTCATATCAGTTGTCGCTAACAAACGTTACATTTTGTATGCCTGCCATTAAAGTTCATCAATAGCGATAAATGATCAGCATATATATTATGAACGTTAAGAATTGTTAACATATTATTACAATTAGTAAAAGTTAGCTACCATTTCTTGAAATTCAGCAAGTGTCTGAAAAGGACCTTAATAAGTGAATGCATAATTCGGCAAAACGGATGTTGTAGGCTACCTGCCAAGATTTGCATCCAACTCTTTTCTCAATATAACAGAGCGTTACCTCCCGCGAGGTGTATGCAATTCATGGCAGGCATGCAGAATTCAGCACAACACCTGCGCTGCAAAACGTCACTAGACCTTGTGGGAGCAAGGCCCGATCATTGTTCTAAGCTCACGCAGTCTACCGGAGGTAGATTGTTTCTGACTTGACGGCACTGTTTTTATTCGCCTATCTATGAAGTTGGCGAAAGTCAGCCAGTTATCTCGAATGCACCTGTTGACTACCAGTTATAGTGTGCTAACTTCAACAGCTGTTTTCCAAAGTTAACATGGCTATCCTTATTAGCTAAGCGCCTTACATGCTTGTGTTGGACAGATTTGTGCAGCAGTGTTTATGATGACAACCATTCGATTCACAGACAGTGAATTGAGGCAACGGGGGTTCATGAAATTTTGTATGAAAATCTCCTTGTGTGATTACAGATCCTGTGAGAAAGAGTCATTTATCCCGTGCTGCCACAGATATCATCCTAAAGCAGAAAATATGGTATTTCAACCTGGCAGCAGAGAGGGGAAGAAGCTCTAGTAGGTGTGCCGCTATCAGCATCCTTATGGAACATCAGCCCACTGTTAATTCACCTTAAGAAAAAGTATTTTGGTATGTAGGATTTCTGCATGTCTTGAAACATGTTAAAGTTATAATCCTTGAGGTTTTTATTATATAAAAAATATTTTTGATAATTTTTATGGTTGCATTTCGTTAGTCCAGTAACACATATTCAATGTATTTACAGTCTGTAAAGACTTTTTTTGACCTACCTTTGGATAAAAACTGTGTAACAAAATAATGCATTTAGGATCCCTATATCTGACATGAGCATCGCTGATAACTGATGGCTCTCTTACAGCCATAGCAGAACTGTATTAAGTTGCTCAACTCAATTTTCCTATTTTCTGCTTCTTTACGGTAAAAGCATTTAACTAAGGAACCACAGGGTGGCTTAAAGGTTATAAGAAGTATTTAAGCTTTTATACAAACCAGTAGATGTTGGTCATCTAGATTTTATATATTTCTGTAGCCAGTTTTGGCCAGATGAGCCACTTTATGAACGGATCCAAATCGGATCCGGGTAGGGTATGGGCCAGATCTGTTCCGGATCCGCAGTCCTTCCCGCTGTGCAAGTGGACTCCGATATGGACCCGTTTTGCGGATCCTGCGATACCTCCGGTGCGGAGTCAGTTTGCTATCTGGGAGGCTACATCCTGCATACCAGGCTGCTGGGCAGGACAGGGTTGAAAAAAAAAAAGTAAATACATAAAATTGATCAAATACATGATCACCCTAATGATTACAACATATCTTAAAATTCTGACCTAATCAAATTGTTTAATAACACTGAGTCAGATTGCCAGAAATAATGGTTTTGAAAGTATGTAAGAATATAGCTTCCTGCAGTTTTATGTCCAACCGAAGCATTTTCAATTTCAGAGAGTAGCGTAAATGATGTATCTTTTAACCCTGGTATGTAGAGATTAATCTAATACTCATTAGAGTTTGATATTTGTTTAGTGGGAATGTTAGCCTAATTGTAGCATTTGAAAGTGGGTCAGCAAAATATCAGGGTTCATCCTCCAGGGACCATTAATATTCCAAGCAAATTTCCTGGAAATTTGGCCTTTAATGCTTGAGATACTTTTCCCTGGACCAAAGTGGAAATTTGGACATGATGGTGGTTCTCAACACATTTTACACATTTTCACATATTTTTGCCAAACGTGCAAATTGAATTTGCAATTGAAATATTGTTAAATATAGGGTCTACAATGATCATGGATATATTTAAGACAACCGGTTTGCCGAAGCAGAAGGGGGACATCCCTGACACCACAGCTGCTTTGCAGGCAAATAATGATTCACAGCTCATTCAATTAGCTCAGAAGTCCTAATATAGTAGCCGAAGAGCAGTACATTGCCTCAGCCATAAATCAAATGGAATTACAAACTAGAAGACACGTCAAGACTGAACATTAAAATGCATCCCACTTCTACATATGCATCTACATTCATTCATGTAGTACAATTTCCACATCCATCAGTGCATAGCTTGATAAAGATTAGTCACAATGAGTGCCTTGAGTCAGCTAATGCTCAGCTAAATCATTAATTTACTCCAATTAAAGAGGCGAAAACCTATTTCTGGCTCGCACATTCAGTCTTTGAAACAGCTGCGTTATTAGTTGTTGATTAAGTTTGTTTGTGAGCCTCTGTTCATTTGCATTTTTGAAGCTCCTCACAATTTCCAGCCTCCAAAATGCATCCAAAGGCAACAGGCAGATGGCTGCTATTCAGTGTTTATCAAGCAACACTAACTTTTATGTCTTTCACTCTGGTCTCCAGAGACTCATTATCAATGCTGGTTAGATGCTATAGTAAAATGCAGTTAAGAGGTTGAACACCTGGCAGCAGAGATGAAGAATATTACCGAATTCTTAACATAAAATCCATAAGATATGCATTATATAGAAATACCCACTGGTCTGGCCATTCTTCGATGACCCCCGTAATCCTGTGTAAATAGACCATCCTCAAATTGTATTTGTTCATCCATCAGTTAAGCTTATTTTCTTTCATAGCCAGGCTTTATCAGTGAAGGGTGTCAGGGCCCGAGGCACAAACCTACTGAAAACCATCAGAATAATTCAATCAGATTGCCCAGAGATCTCATTACAGGTCTGGAGCGGGACGCTAAGCATTAGACTTTCGGTGTTGCCAGCAGAGGCTCTCTGAAGGCGGTGAGTTGGCTGATTGACAGACTGAAGGTTCTTTCAGGGTGAGTTCATAGTTAAATTGCCTTCTGCTCCCCATTCTCTATATCAGTGCTCTGTCTCTCAACTCTCACATTCTCTGATACCCACTTTCAAGTCCTTCATGTAACAGGTATAACACATATACCGATACATTTCATCATAAAATATGACACAATTTTATTAGGGTTTTTTTCTGGTTGTTAGATGGGCTACCAGATACTTCATTAAAACCAGGTCTTCAGTATAATGCACATGCTTCAAATATTAAATAGATAGAAAACATAGTAAAACATTTCACTTATCCTGTGAAATATCTCAGCATCTACTAAATATATTGGCACAAAATTTAATACAGAATTCTTTGTTCTCTGATGATAAATAATCACTCAGGTGATCCCAGAGTGATTATAGTTGTCAGCACCATCTTCAGGTCAACACTTTGTTTTATGAGTATATATATGCAAAACCCATGACATTCCCCTCAGCTTCATCTGTACTTTGTGTAAACATCAGCCTGTTAGCATTGTCATTGTGAGTATGTTAGCTGTCATTAGCATTTCACTAAAAGCACAGCTGTGCCTAAGTATAGCGACAGAGCCACTTTTAGGCTGTAGTCTTGTTTTAATGTAATGCATGTGCAATCATAGTGGCTTTATACCAAACAAAGATATGCTTTCTGGCAAAGTTTGTGTTCTCAAAGTTTGGTACTTCATCAAACTGCACAATAACAATTTCTTAAAGAACACTTCTCTAAAAATATTCATGTTATCTGCTTGACTCATGGGACTACAAAAACATATTGCCAGTTACTAAAAGCCTCTTGTATAAAGTAGAACATCTTACCTGGAACCATGTTTACTCAAAAAAATATCTTGAGATCATTGGAGTGTTTTCTCTCGTGCAGTGTTCCTGTGCTGCAGAAATAGAAGTGATTTTTCAAATGGTCTCAAGGGCAAAGTGTGAATTGTACATTGTCAGATAAAAAGCTGTTCATCTGCTACACAACTAATGAAATACAAATCTTTGTTTGAAGCTGTGATATGAATTTGGTGGCAGGAATCTCCATGAGCCTAACTACAACATCTGGAGAGAAGACTGTGCACATTTTTTCAAGTCTCTGCTGGGAGCTGCAGATTTAATGGCTGCTGGTTGCTTTACAAAAGGCTTCTACTTTGTCATGTTTTGTATTACACAGGGTATATGGTGTAGGGAAAACTCTGTAAAGTAAAGCAAAGATGCTACTTGCTGATATTCCCCAAACTATATGGTCATACATCATTTGTAACACATTCTATTTATTGCACCTTACTTCACCTCTGTCACTTCACCTCTTCCTTGAAGGTTGTTTCTCCAATAGCAACTTTACCTGACTTCACTAACCTGTCTTACTCCTTCTCTCCATTTCCCACAGACTTGCTCCATTTGTTCTCCAATTATATTCCATTACTAGACCAATACTGGAGGCTGGGCCATTTAGCTTTCTGACCCCTCTTTTTCTGTCTCTCTTTCTCTCTTAGTTGAGGGTGTCGACCAGTCCATGTGACTCAGATTTAGACACTAAAGAAAGCAGCAAATCCACTGAAGAAGACAAAAATAATAAGTAGAATAGCAGCTCAAATAAACTTGCTCTCAAAAAAAAATATCTTCCACTCTGAGTGGTAGTGTCTAAAATGCTTTGCTGTGGGATTAACCAACCTCATCTCTTTTTTCCTGATCTCCTTTCTTGTTTCCAATCGTTTTGCTGCAAAAATAGAATATCAGAGCACATGAATCTCCTTCTGAATGGTCTTAGTGACCTTTAATCCTTCAGTGACAGTTCTCTAAACCCCTGCCCCGAACTGCAATTGTCTAATCATAGCTTTGCAACTGTTATCAGACACACAGTCCAGTCAGGCGAACTATTTAAAAATATAAATATAATGTATACTGTATGTAATCTCAGCAGCCTAACAGGATTATGTTTGAACTTAATAACAGTCTGATATGATTCCATATCATAATTATATATCTAGGTTATAATAGGTAGGACACAATATAAAAACAATGTTGCTTCTTTGTTTCCATGTCTTTAGTCTTCAGTCTGATCGTCTTCTTCAATCATCAGTCTGAGACAGCATATAATCATGTATGTTCCATCAAGTGCTTATGAACTGTTTATTTTATTTTTTTTATACGAGTCAGGTGGAAGCATTAAAAACTCAGTTGGAGACAGCATTTCAACCAACTCATGGACTTAACATTAGCTTGGTTAGCTGTCTAGCCTCACCCCATCAAAAACAAATTTCTAAAGCACAGAGACAAACTTTAAGACAAATGCAAGATGAAGATGATGTGAGATCATTGAATGCTACAGAACAACTAATAAATTTTCTCAACAGTAAAGTCAGTAATGTAAAAATTAACTTAGGTATAGGAATGTGTGTGTTTTCTGAAAAGATGCCAAACTTCACTGAAAATGTGGGTTGATGTGGTGATATTCTTTGTCTTGTTGGATTTTAGTTACATGTCAAGGCCTTTTTCACACATCATGTGTAATTTATGAGCAGTTAACAGTTTTGTTTTCAAATATAAGCAAGCTTTAATTTCCTTTAACACCGCGGTAACCTCCCAGGGCATCTTTCTTTCAGCTAATCTGAGAAATCTCCTCGTGTGAGAGATGAATGTTTGTAACGGGGCCACATCTTACATACATAACATTAAAACAGCAGAGGAGACGAGGAATGCAATGTGTGAATTCTTCATGTGTTTCTTTAGCCCTCTGGCTGCTCTTGTTAGCGTTTAATGAGAACTTAATCATATGTGATGACCATTTTTTTGGTCAGCTAAAGATAACATGGTGAGGAGTTGGGGGAGGTGAAGGAGGTGTCCCTAATAATAACTTCTTTTCCAGCCCTTTAGTAAAAACAAAATTCAGCACATTAGGGACAGTTGTAGCCTAAGGAGGTGTGGGCTTATGTCAGTAAGTTCAGGAGTTCAAATCCTAGCAGTTCACTGACCAATTGGGAAAATCTGGTTGGTGAGGTTGAGTGAGTTAAAGTCCAAGTGTCCTTTACACCAGGCCCTGAGCTAGTCTAGTGGGCAATAAGCAGAAGACTGAGGTTGTACTGGGCAGCTCCCGAGTGTAAATATGTGTAACCTTATCAGCGGAAACCATAGTCGTGCTGTGAACAAGCTTGTGTGCTCAGCAAACCTTTCCCTGCATAATTAGCACTTGGAAAAATGAACTTGGGTGAATATGATTTGAGGTCAGCCTGCTGTTACCATCTGTGCAGCAGGAGCAGAGGAATCTTTACTGCTCTGTGCTAAAAAAAACTGATTCAAATCCACAACACCACATCCTCAGGACCCTCTGAAGAATTCAAAAGCACAGGAGATCTCTAAATCCACACTCATAAAATGTGCTTTCAAATATTTATCTGGTTTGGCTCTCAGTTTTGTGGTATGTTGCAGCCCCTGGGTACACCTGCCAAGGTAGAATATAGAAAATGCATAATTCTTTTATTGCAAAGCTCACTTTATGAATCTGATTTCATCCTTTAAGGATACACAAATAAGAAACTTTTACTTTCACTTTAAAATGGCTCTGTGTTCTCCCCGTGTCCGCGTGGGTTCTCTCCGGCTTCCTCTCACCGTCCAAAGACGTGCAGGCTAGGTTAATTGGTGTCTCTAAAAATTGTCCTTGGGGGTGAATGTGAGTGTGACTGGTTGTTTGTCTATAAGATATAATAAGATAAGTTAAGATCTTATTGATCCCAGTGATTGAACCGGTCGACATGCATATTCATTAATGAGGGTGAAGGTTAGCAGTAAAGTACATCGGGGCGATGTCAGTGCTAGCATTGTTAGCTTGCTAGCTAGCAACTTTAACGTAGCTAACGCTATGTAGTTAACATTAGCAACGATGTAGCATGGTAACTTAGGTAACGTAACGTTGCTAATGCTAACAGTAACATTATGTAGCTAACGTTAGCTACGAGGTGGAATGGTAACTTACGTAACGTAACAAATAAAACCAAAAAATAATGTGTGTGTAATTATTAGGGCTGTCCCCGACTAAGGATTTACATAGTCGAATCAGACTCATGTTTGTTTTTGTGCACAGCAATTGCGAGGGGGATGGGCTAACACATGGTGGCTCCGCTTTAACCTTGAGAAGCTGCAGAGCTGCAGTCGCTATTCATTCAACTGACACTGTAAATTTTCAGCTAAACTGAGGCTTAATGTTGACACTTTTCTCTCTCTCTCTCTCTCTCGCTCTCTCGCCTGCCATTCACCGGCCTTGTGTGAATTTTGCATGCACGGCGTGCTGCCGACAACTACATGCATGTCGCAGTTCCTCGCGAGTCTATTTCAAGTAGCTAGCTATTTAAAAACGATATAATTTTCTTTGTGTGGTTCAACAACGGTGATAAATTATCCGAAAGTCCCGCGAGGTGCGGACAACTCGGCACAACAACGGTGAAGCTGGTTACAATTTTAGATTTATTCACGCACTTTAAAAACATGTATTGAAAGTTTTTTTCTTTTTACATGTTTATTTACAGCATTAAACATTGTAATGTTATTGTAATAGGCTGTATATTAACTTATTGGGAGAAAACTGGTAGTTCTATCTGTCAGACTGACAGTCGAATCAGACTCCGCCCATCGAAGCATCGAACCTTCCACTATTAGGGGTCAGCCCTAGTAATTATTGTTTCACTTGGGAACCGAACACTGGCCTCCTGGGTTAGGGACCAACTTACTATCTACCTGACCACCTCGCCACCACCTTAGTGTAAGACTTTCATGGCTATTTATACCACACACATGCTGATTTTACCTGTGACAGTATGCGTAAAATGGCACATCATTTCTGTACAATAAAAGTCAATGCAGTGTAAATGGCATGAAATGACACGTGAAATGCAAAAAAATGCGATGGAGTACCACATCAAATGACTTAAGAAATTGCCGTGTTATTCTTGTGCCTTTTGATGATACCAGGCTGATGTTCATGATGATGTTCAGCATGCTAATATTCCGTAATTAGCACTAAACACATTGTAGAACTGAGGATGATGAGAATGTGAATCATTTTGTAAGTATATGGTCAGCAAAGATCGATACACCAGCGTTCACCAGTTCATCCTGACCGTATCAGGTTTACAATTCACTGTGGGGGAACCATGAATGAACATACACTATTTGGTGCCAATCCATCTGGTAAATATTGAGATAGTTCAAGTGAATACTTTGACCTGCTGGGTCAATTAGGATTCATCATCTGGGAATCATGAATGTCCGTGCAAAACTTCATCCATTCAGTAGTTAAGAAGTTGAAAAGAGTTGAAAGAAAGTGGTGGACCAAGCAGCTAATATACAGACATTGCTATCCCTAGAGCCACTAGCCATGCCAGGCTAAAAATTTATGCCAGTGTAATTATATGCCAATGCACATAATGTGAAAAATCCAGTACTGTACTGCAATGTATATAGTAGTTTGATGTGTTAGTACTGCCACCAATGTAAAAGTAATACATGATCGAGAACAAGGTGCAGGTGTGTTATTGTAAAATACCTTCTTTAATAGGTAACATTAAAGTTAAAAATTAGGAGGTATTGGTCCATGCACGAAGTATAATTCATCTTCCCATTGTATGATGAAAACAGCCAGTTTAGGGGGTATTTCCTAATTTTATTGTTCTACTTGCGCTAATGCAAATGTATATTGAACACTGAGTTCTTTTTTCCAGAGCCAATGCTGCCTAAACAATGTTAGCACTATCCTGTGTTATTGACCCATTGTATGAAGACCAAAGCGTCTGCTTGTTCCATTTTCCAACTTGTACAATGGAAATTTACCAAGAAAGTGTAAACTGGAAACAGAGGCACGTTTTTATGTAATTTTTAGGATAGCTAAACTTAATAAACAAATAGTGTAGCCCAAATATTGCACATAATTCGTACTTGTCGTATTTCTGCCACTTATCCATACATTACTTAGAATGCTGTGATTGATGCATCTGTAATGATTCATTTGTATAATTTATAAATGAATTTATTTGATTAAGGCAATTTAGACTAATATGTTACTTTTGGTGAACGTTAAAGGTTATACATAGTGTTATGACCTGTAATGAGTCTGACTGGTAAAAAGAGTTGATCTTTGACTTTATTGCTGCGGTCTGTTGTCATGGCAATAACACTAGGCTACTACTCTATCCTCCTAATGCAGGAACAAGATTAACAGAAGCAGCCACTCAGACCAAACCCTGAATGCTTATTTAAAAGCATATTATATATAGGCTATATATTTATATTTAACGTGACTAGCCTTAATTTAAATTGGTGCTTATGTGGAAGCTGTTCACAAAATGGGTCTCTATCAGCCTACAATGGTCATAAACAATACATATAAAACACTGTTTTCACTGTTCAAGTCCCTTTACTTTTTGAGAAATTATATTTTTCTACTCGTGTGTTACGTTTTGTTTGAGGCGGAACCCAAGTGCAGACACAAACACTACCAGAGACAAGGGAAAGTTCATGTAGTTTATTTGAACAACAAAAAGTATTTCTTGAGAGAGGGTACGAGCAGGGGCGAGACAGGCAGCAATGGTGTTCAAAGAACGTTTCGTTCATAAGACCTAATCGTGTGTATGACTCGGGAGGAACGGGTTGTCTCAGTGAGTGATTCGTTCATTTTCACGCATGCATGAAGGATCTTGGACTCTTACGTTCACTCGTCACTAGTGTTGTGTCGTTGAAAGAACATTTCGTTCATTTGACCTAATCTTGTATGTAACTCAGGAGGAACGGGTTGTCTCAGTGAGTAATTTGTTCATTTTCACGCATGCGTGAATAGCCTTAGACTCTTACGTTCACCCGTTACACAGCAGCTGCATGGGCTCCGTCAGCACAGGAAACAGAATTGATTAGTATTAGTAAGCGATTATACTTTGTCAATTAGAGCAAGCCAGGCAGCCTTCTGTGTTTGAGAACTGTGCTGTTTTTGTTTTTAAATTGCCCACTGGAGGGCTTCAGCACCGCAATAACCAGCCTAGTTAAAATGAACGGAATGACACCAAAAAAGATTAGTTCATTTTAATGAACGAGATTTGGTGACTCGAGTCTTTCAGAAGAGTGCCTTTTCCTGCCGGCTCCGCCAGCACAGGAAACAGAATTGATTAGTTCACGACTCTCAACTGTGGGTCTGTTTGAGTCGTTCATTTGTCACGTGACAGCTCGGCTACAGGGCTGTGGTAAGCAGGCAGCACAGGAAACAGAAGTGATTAGTTCACGACTCATAGCAACAGTGGGTCTCTAGGTCATTCATTTGTCACGTGACAGCTCCTACTGTGGAGCAGGAATGAACTACTCGTTCACCGCTCACATGGGTCTTTCGTTCATTCTGCTGGTTGAGTGACTGCCGGCGCCGGAGAATGAGAGGCAGGTCGGCTGTCGGGTAACTGGACTGACATTATATAGCTATTTTGTTAATTATGTGACATTTAATAAAGCAGAACATTATTACAGCGCAGTGATGTTGTGCTAAGTTATAGTTTTAACACAGCCGCACCGTAACTTTAATTTTTTTAATAAGAGTGTGTTTATTCATATAGTGTATCAAGCTTATTACTTCTACATATTTACTGCAAATCTGATATTAATATTTTACTCATGGATAGGGACGTTAGGCTACTGTATGAATGAGCATGGCAGAGATAATGATAGTAATTATATACATAAGCCTTTATACGGCTGGTCTGGTTGTATACTCAGGAAAGATTGTGAAAATGGAAGTAGTGTAGTAGTAGTGGTGATTACATATTGACAATATATTTCTGTGGTTTGAATTTGGTTGTGGGCCCAGGGGGGTTTATACAATGATGATATACAGTAATCAAGAGGTGAATTTGTGCATTATACTTCAAATAAAGCAAGCCAGGCGGCCTCCCGTGTTTGAGAATGGCGCTGTTTTTTAATCGCCCAATCGAGGGCTGCAGCGCCACAATAACCAGCCTAGTTTAAATGAACGAAATGACTCAAAAAAAGATTAGTTCATTTTAATGAACGAGATTTTAATGAACGAGTCTGTCAAAAGAGTCGAACTTGCCATGACTAGAGTGTTCCAGGCGGAGACAAAACCGATGCAGGTAGTCCGGGGAAAACAGAAAACTCCTCCGTCGGTTGGTATCCTTTCGGCAACGAACTCGAAACTAACAAGAGAGAACAGTCCGTCAGTAACACTCCAAAAATCCAGAAACATGCGACATGAACAAGAAATAGATAAGAATGATGCAGAACAGCTGTGACTGCCAAACCTGGGGATTGCCTCTGGACCTCGAGAACGCCCACTCGCACACACACACACCCACACACAAAAATACAAACTCAAGGCCACAAACCCACAGCACTGGCTGTGACACCGTGCCTGATATCCATTGGCATAACCAGCTGTGACAATATTTGGCAAAGCTTTATGTATGTAGTCAGGGATATCCTGAACAAAAATGTGTGAGTGGTTGCCAGGAATAATTTATTTAATATCGTTCCAGAAAACATAAGTAATTTCTAATAAGGCTATTTATTTAATGTTTTTCAGCAACCCAAAATCAAAGAATAACACAATTTCCCTAGCATTTTAGACACATATAACATGTTTTATAGGCTACTTCCTTAAAATATAATCTCGTTAATTTTATTTCTATACTGTAATCTACTTAATTTGTTGGGTTAAGACCTTATTTTGAAAACTGGACGTTGTCCCATGTGTATCCTCACACCAAGTTCACTAAGTCCTAAAATTTTATAAATTATTGTAGCCAATGTGGTGATCGTATCACATACAATTCATAGCCTCTCTTCAGGTAAGGTCAGGTCGTTATGATGTAAGAAAATTACAGAATAAAGTCGCCAGCCCTGCCTGTCACTCGTTTCACTGCATTTACCAGAAAGGGTCAAACGCACTCCACATTTAGGTGCGGCATAATTAATTTCAGCTCACTTGACTGCAGTAGACAACAGACCCGCAGAAAGCAGTCATAGATAAATCAACTCTTTTTACCAGTCAGACTCATCACAAGTCATAATAGGCCTACATCATTAGGCTACGTAGCCTACGTATGCAGCACTCTATAATAATTCCAGTATCGATTGACATATTAATAAAGAAATAATGCATTGTTAAGTGGCAGAAATACAACTGATGAATTCTGTTCAATATTTAGGCTAGACTGTTTGTTTATTTATTAAGTTTAGCCTTAAAATGACAGTTAAAAATGCGGACATTTTATTTCTCTATTTCCAGTTTTACACTTTCTTTTTAAATTTTCATTAGACAAGTTGGAAAATGGAACAAGCCGACGCTTTGGTGCGCTAAATGTCATTGCACGTCTTAATTCAATGCACCAATAACACAGCATAGTGCTAACATCATTTAGGCAGCGTCGGCTCTGGAAAAATTAACTCCCATGGGTCAACATACATGCATTAGGAAATACCCCCTAAACTGGCTGTTTTCATCATACAATGTGAACAACTGCAGATGATTTATACTTTAGGCGCAGACCGGGTATTTGTGACATTTGTGATAAATTACGTACAGTGTAACAGTTGTGCTATTATTAATTTATGTTACCTTTTTGAATTTTGTATTTACATTTAGCTTGGTGCATGAATGTAAATTAGAAACAATGTAAGCTACTCTGCTGTCATACAATACACCAAGTGGCTGAATCTGAATGGGTCATTGTGTTTGCGTCTTTCCCCATTCACATGAACCGTAACTAAATGAAACAATTTTGTTCACTCAGCAGCAAGGCTTAGCCAGCGTCTGCTGCTTCGCTGGCTCCACTGCTCTCTGACTTCAATCTGTGCCAGGGGCTTTGTCCGTCCACGAGATTCACTGCTGTGTACTGAGCCCGTCAAGAGAACCACTCTACTGTAAACAGAGGAAGCTGAGGTCCATGATGAGGATTTGAGGCCGGAGTAAGTGGAGAGGGTCATGGCACAACAAATCAACAGGGCTTCACCGGGATAATATGATCTGGCCCACTGCCAAATAATCACAGTAAGGGGAGGGGAAAGGTGAAGAATTTACATTTTAAAATCAGACACTAGAAGGTAAACGACACAGAATAAAAATCTTGTGTCAGAGATTTTCTCCACCCAGTGTCTTTGAGCAAGATTCTCAACTCCTTTATTTCAGGTTGCACGATATTAGGCTAGTTGAAAAAGTATAATCTAGTTATTATTTATCAGTAACCTTTTAAATCATTTGACTGTTAATGGAAGTAACTGCAACATCAACCCCCTTTAAAGAAGTCATCATCAATTATTGTCTAGTTTCAAGTAATTACAACTTAATAATTAGTCTACCCTCAAACTACTCATACATTTTATTTATGGCCTGTACTTGTGGATTCATTTATTTATGGTGACTGTGAATATAGTCTACCTACTTAAGTGCCTTAGTTTAAAGAGTGTAGCACTTTATAATAACTACACACTATAAAGCATTAGTCAAGTATTAGTAAAAACGGAATTCATCATTTATAAAGCATTGTTCATACATTAATACACATTAGTCATTCATAAACACAGTTATAAATTTTTTATTCTTTGTTATCTACACATTATGAAGCAGTTAAGTATTAGTACATTTTTAATTCATTTATAAACCATTGTTCTTATGTTCATACACATTAGTAAGTCATTTATAAACATAGTTGTATATGTTGTATTCTTTATTAATAAGCTCATCTATAATGCGCTTAATAATTGTATTTTCATACTTTATACATGATCGGTTCACTATTTATAAATTAAATTATTTTAATGACAAACCATTTATATATGAGTTGTTAATGGTTCATAAGATCTTTTTGTTATATATTTTCTGGAGAAAGAATTTAAACAATCTCAGCATAACACGTAAATCTACCAGTGCCAAAGCCCAAAGGATGCTAATAAGACTACCTGAAAGATGCCCCAGCTAACGTTACTGGTGGTGTGGAAAAGCCTCACCGTTACAGGTCTGGTACTGTATCTCTGAGACAGATCATCTGTCACTACCAGCTTATCAATGATGTGCTTAATGATTGTATTTGATAAAAAGTATTATTCCAATGAAAAACTATATATATGCGCCTATGGTTCATACGATCATGTAGAAAGTATTTTCCCTCTTAAGTAAGTACTATCTAGCCAATATAAAGCATTACAAATGAGATTGAAAAAAGCCAGTTAGGCTTCTTAAGTCTCAGCTTTTTTAGGGCCTGGCTTAACACCCCTTTAGTGTCATTTTTGGACGTCTCTGCGGTCAAGTTAGCAACAATAAACATGCATCGTCCTGTCACGTTAGAAACAATGAATACGCAACGTCTGGTTAGGCTATCAAAATAGAAACAGTGAAAAACATTTGAAACAGAACGTTACTTGCAATCCATAAGCAAACGAATAAAAAAAACCTCAATATTGATTTTGTGTTTAACACAGGAAACAAGTGAAAGTATGGTTTCTGGTCAAGCCGCCCTTCTCAACCATGTCTCCTCCGTACCATAGACTGTAGCCCACATAAAAAATGCGGAAGGCCTTAAAGCAGCTATTTTGACCCTTGGCGCATCCAGTAGTCTCTGCAGCGTGCACTCAGTTTTGCGCCAGACCGCACCAAGGAAGAACAGAGAGAAGCGGGCTAAGTTGGAAAAAATGAGATCCCACGGGCCCAGAAACAGGTCTTAAGTATAAAAACACCATCACTCGGGATTTTTGAATGCTACCATTTGCCGAAAGAGTTGGTTTTTTTCCCCTGGTAACTCCGGTGAGTAAAGTTTGTAACCTTTAGGAGAGAGCTAAAAGTGCAGCGTGATGCAGCTTAAATGGGTGGGTTAAAACCATAAAAGCAGTCGGAAAGATGTTGTGAACACGATGTCGTATTTTTATTTACAGTATTTATGATAATACATGTTAAAGGTCATTTCCTTGACTAAAATGTGTAAACTCTGTTCAGCATTTTTTGATTGTTATTTAATGTAATGCTGAGAGATGGAGAAATTTAATCAATTCATAGTAGTGATGTCTTGCTTAAATGCTACCTGGTAAACTTATAAATCTTTGGTAAAACAATGTAGAGTCCCTAGACAACAGGGTGATGATATAGAGTTTTGACAAACAGGATGAGAGGGGGAGAGGGGGGTAAGATTGGTGTCCTTCAACAGATCATCCAAGCAACCCTTTGCTGGTCCCATCACAGCAGATCTCTGGAAGCGCAGATCTTGGAGTTTTGATGAGGAGTTCAGAGAAACAGTACCAGGCCTACAACAATGAGGCTTTTACCCTGTAAAGTTAGCTGAGGCATCTTTCTGGTAGTCTTAGTAGCATCGTTTGGGCTTTGCCACTGGTAGATTTACGCCTTAGGCTGAGATTGTTTATATTCTTTCTCGGGAAAGTATCAAAAAAAATATCTTATGAACCATTAAAGACTCATATATATAAACAGTTTGTCATTAAAATAATACTTCATTTATAAATAGTGAACCCATCATCTATAAAGTATGAAAATACAATTATTAAGCACATTGTAGATGAGCTTATTAATAAAGAATACAACATGTATAACTGTTTATAAATGACTTACTAATGTATATTAACGTAAAAACAATGTTTATAAATTATGAATTAAAAATGTACTAATACTTAACAACTGCTTCATAATGTGTAGATAAAGAATAAAGCATTTATAACTGTTTATGAATGACTTACTAATGTGTATTAATGTATGAACAATGTTATACAAATGATGAATTCCATATTTATTAATACTTAACTAATGCGTTATAGTGTGTAGTTATAGGTTTACATGGTTTAATTACATTTTTTCAAAACACCATGTTTTTGCTGCTGCACCTCTTTTCAACCTGTGTGTTGAACACTGTTTTAGCTACCGAGTGAAACATCTCACTACTGTTTGATCGTTGTTGGACTACTAGCCAATCAACCCCTTCAGTTCAGCCATATATGATCCCAAACCAGCTTCGCAATATGCACAAAAAATATAAATAAGATATATATACAGGAAAGGCGAAAAGCCAAAAATCACGGTATGAACTTGTTAAGGCCTGTTAGCTTAATCAGCATCTATGCCCGGGGCGCAAATGCCCCAGATTATTTATTTTAATTGGAAATGGGCTACAAACATTAGTAATATGTCTTTTAACGTGGTCCTGTGTAATATATGCTGTACAGGTGCTTCTAAAAAAGTGAAACTTTCATATATTCTAGATTTAATACACATAAAGTGAAATATTTCTAGCTTTTTTTTGTTTTAATCTTGATGATTACGCTTACAGCTCATGATCAAAACTCCAGCAGTAGCTCTAATCAGCTAATTAACTCAGAACACCTGCAAAGGTTTCCTGAGTCTTTAATCTCCGTCTGGCTCTGTTGCTCACAATGAACTTTTCCACGATATTCAAATTATTTTAGATGCACCTGTACATATTAAGGCCCTGTGTCAAATTTAAATCTTAATGAATTAAAAAGAATGTTGACTTTTATTTGTTCAGGAATTCAGGTACAGATTCATTGTAAGGACACCCTGATCACATTTACCTGCCGGTCCGGGGATTGAACCGACTAACTCGCAGTCACAAACAATTCAAACTGTGCATGTACTGAATGGGTTGTATTCATAAATACAGTTCTGTTTAATCAAATTAAAGAGGGGGCCAGCTATATTTACTGTTTTGTTTGTTTTTAGGCCAATACGATAATGATTTTCACTACAACAGTGTCGTAACACTCGGGTCAGATCACTTTCTACTGGACAATTTTTGTTTCCATTGTTTTGTTGGTTGCCTGTAATTTATTCTCTTCAAACCATTTCCCTTGAATTAAATAAACAATTTAATTAATTAAATTACATTCAGTAAGACAAAACAATATTTAAATGCTTTGAGTAAAGCAACAATAAAAATGTGAGTAAAGCAATAGTGTTTTAAGCTGTTTAGCAACATGATGGATTAAACTGAAAACACCTCATAATTCTGACTAGGAGAGAAATCGAGTAAAAAAAATTACAGTACCAAACTGAAAAATGGACACTTGTTTCCTGTCTTCTACAATCAAAGTTTACCAAAATAACAGCCATGTTTCTGCTCTACCACACTGTATTTATCACAGCTATGGGCCTTTCTCTGTTGGAAATAAAAAACAGCATGCTCCAGGAGCTACTTTTAGAGGACACAGGCAGTTGCTCCCTGAGGTTTTTGGAGGAAGATGCAGGGTGGCGACTGATGATGTTTTCCACTGTATAAACAAAATTATAGCAGACCAGTTTGGTTAGTACAAAACCAAAGACGTCTGTGTACTTCTAGAGTCTGGTGCTGGTGGCATATGATTGAATTTAAGTATCCACTATGGAAAATGCGTGTATAGTTGTAGCCCCTCATTAAGCTGGCTGTAGGTTTAAATGGTTTTATTTATTTATTTTTTTGATTTAACAGTGCCAAGGCTCATGGCAAACATCTATCATTACCTGGCTGTCACTAATGAAGGCAGGTCAGGGAGACGTGGATAATGCTGCATGCTGTGGTAGCTTTGCCGAGGGAAGTCGAAGTGGGAGGGACAGGGTCTCTTATTCTTTAATATTTCACAGCAGTTGGCCTTAAATGTTGTAAATGTCTGGGCACATAGTCAGAGGCCAAAAGGGCAGGTGCCTGAGCACTACCTTTGGTCCATCTGTGCACGAGCCACTCTCTACATAGTCTATACTTGATGGGAACATGGGTGCCACACATTTCTTCATCATCATCTTTCTAGAACATTTTAATCAAACAACTCTACAGTAATAATTATATTTCATTTGCAGTGTAATTAATGAGATAATCCTTGGTTTCGGCAGTTGTCTTTCAAATGTACAGTGTTAATCTCAATAATACAATAATCCTGATGTTATCTGATTATATAAACAAATGGGTTGTAACATGTATCTGTTATTTAACAAGGAGTGCAGATTAGAGTTATCTGTACATACACTTTATTAAAACCAACACTCTGATTCTTCTGTTCAACAAAACAGTAGTTGTAACATACATATATATTACTGAAGGTCTTTGTCATCACATTGTTTCTGTTGCAGGTTCCTTTAAATCAGAGTTATGTCTCCAATCTCTTTATTCTTAATATGTTTTGGAATTTTACTGTGTGGATGTAAATTTCTCCACTCATACAAATTGCCAAGAAAAGAAAATGAAGCCTTCAGCTTGATTGCATGTACAAAACCTATTAGATATTTGACCCATCAAAACCTAATCTCTGGTAACTGGGAAATGAAAATATATGTGATTTTCTGATGCATATTAATCATGAACACAGATATGTTGCTATTACGCAGAGATTAGTTGCCTGTGGCGTTTTCTTGAGGAAGCATTCTGAGAGAAAATTGGTGTGAAAATCGCATGTTAATTGAGTTTCCAGCTCAAGGAAGGATTCATAATGGAACAAACGCCAAAATATTAGTTGTTTTATGCTTCAACTTTATTTGAAAAATGTAGGAATACTAATGGTGATGAGATGGACTGAGAAAGTATATTCTCATTCAGTTTAATCTAATGCTTCCCTATTATGCAAAATAGTCATGTATTTATTAATTAATCACATATTTCTATGAAGTGGTTTACAAAGTAATAACTTTTGTATATGAAAACTACATTGTCATGATTGTGATATCTGAAAAAAGTGAATCTAATGTAATCATGCTTTAATGAGATTGATCATTTTGTGGCCTCTGACTGTTCAAAAACAACAACAAAAACCTTCCAAAATACTTTTTAAATCAAGCTCCGCACCAACTGTTTTCCCCCTGTCTCAGCAAAGAGTCAACATGTGTTTCTGCAGTCAGAAAATCCCTTCCCCAGGAGCCTGCTAACACCTTCTATCACACACCATCAGCAGGATGTTTATTTTCCAACACCCTGCTGCTGATTGTGCTGTGGGTGATTTAATAAGCAGAGAGAAATTGACTTTGCAAGGTTTGATGCTTCACCCTGGTGAGGTTAGCTGCATGGAGCACACATTATTGGAGCACGAGTGAGCGTCCGCTATTGTCTGGACCAGCTGATGCATAGACCCAAATGGTTACCTGGTGGCTCAGCTGCAGTGAGTCTCCTCAAGATGTTTGATTGCAGCTATCTCCTGTGTGTGCTGGTAATCACGCATCAAGCTGTGTTCCCGCTCCAATTTGTATATGACCGAGTGCACAGTGTGATGTATAAGACAGAACCTGAGAGAACTGGAAGAGATAATACATCAAATTTGAGCAAGAAACACATAGACACACTTATCACCAGGGTGTTTTTATTTTCCTACAAACACAAACATGTATGCCATCAGAGTTATTTAAAATATGATGAAACTACATAAAATTCTACGTATAGGTGCTGCATTTATACCAAATAATACTACTACTGCTCTCAAGTAAACTATTTACAGATTACAGCAACATTTGGTGCAAGTTGATGCCCTGCCAGCTGGTTAGTTTTCGGTACTGATGCACATTCAGGTTGTAGGTGCAGAACCAGATACTGGAAGATACTGGATGCAATTTATTCTATTTTGTTTGAACCTGGACTCGCTTAACAGTCACAGCTATGACCATATCCATATAATGAGAAATCTTCTCAAAATAATGACTGACTTATATCGAAATAATGACTTAGTATCTCAATAATATGACGCACTCTCAAAATTATGACATAGTATCTAAAAATAATGACTCTTTTTCTAAATAATGTCTCAGTATCTCAAAATGATCAGCTGGAATTTCAAAATAATGACTTAGTATTGCAAAATAAAGAGAAATCTTTACAAAATAAGAAAATTTTTCAAAATAATCACTCAGTATCACAAGATAATGCAGAATGTGACGCTTTCTCAAAATAATGGGAAACTTTTTTCAAATATTGACTCAGTATCTCGAAATAATGACACGCTTTCTCAAAATATTGACTCAGTATCTCAAAATAATGACTTAGTATTGCAACATAAAGAGAAATGTTCAAAAAATAATGGGAAACTTTTTTCAAATATTGGCTCATTATCTCAAAATAATGAAACATTTTCTCAAAATAATGAATTAGAATCTCAAAAGAATGACTTGATATTGCAACATAAAAATGTAGTTTCCCAAATAAATAATGTAGTATCTCAAAATAATGACATTAATGGGTTTCTCATTATTTTGAGATATTAAATCAATATTTTGAGAAGGTTTATAATTATTATAAGATACTATGTCAATATTTTGTGAAAGTGTCTCATTATTTGGAGAGACTGAGTCATTATAATTGTATTTGTAGTATTTGCAATACTAAGTCATTATTTTGTGAATGTTTCTTATTATAAAAACTTACAGTATCTGTTTTTCCCCATCACATTGGTGGATATGGGCTTCCAAAGTCATTAGAGGCCAGAAGGAAGCTTTGAAAGATTTTCCATCAGTTTTGTGGTCAGTGCCTTGTTTTATGCTGCTGTATATTGGGGGGATCATTTCTGCCAATAATAGGAGCATGAATTTTATTTAAAAAGGTGGTTTTACAATTGGTAACCACCAATTCATTGGAAAAATTTTGGAGGAAAGAACCATGAGGAGAGTTCAAAACACAATATACTTTCAAGGTCAACCTTTGTTTGGGCTTTTTAGTAGTCTAAAATGTGTGAAGCATGACCAGTTATGGATGCTCCACCGAATGAATTTCTTTCTGAATGTCTTTTGGAAAATGGTGTTTTCCTGAGTTATTCCATCTATTTTGGTATGTTTTTTTTTTTACTTGCTACAGGCAGGCTCCTGAGCTACACTAATGTAGTTTTACTACTGTAGTGGCAGTATGACTTGTGTCACTCTAGTTTCTCCTCTGAGGATTATTAAATGCATCTAATATAATATATCTAGATTATAAGCTTACTGCAATAAAAATATTTAATTTCCATAAAGCTGCAGATATAAAAAAAAAAAAAAAAGGTCATAATCGAGATAGTAGTAGTATGAATCAAGCTCCAAAGGCACAGGATCCTATATTCCCTGCAACTATACTGTAATTATGTGTTATACTATTTCTATTATTTTGTCCATCCCATTTACTTAAATGAGGGTAGGCTAAATAACAGAAACACCTCCACAAACTGCCTCTTCCAAAATGATCATACAGTTAAATTAACATCTCTATTAAATAGTATTTTATTATAACCTGAAGTAGGGTTCACTGCAGGACGTTGTATTAGATGAATTTTCTAGCAATGTGTACCTAAAAACTGTCCACTGAGTGCTGTGTCTTTCATTAGAATGTACCTGTATTGTAAACACTCTTTTGTACTCCATAGCCTGTGTATTTAATGTTAGCCTGATAATTTACATCATTCTTTAAATCACTGAATAAGTCAGAAACATGAGTGGTGATTCAGGTGTGAAATCAGGCTATAGTTACTCAGGCTTTCTGTGAAAAAACTGTAGTCTACAAGCCCAAACAGAGATAACCAGCAAGTGCCAGAGCCCGAGCCAGAAGACGTTGTACAACTGAGCAGCAGTCATTGTGACAAGTAAACTGATGTTCATGTGTAAAATCAGCAGGGTTTCCCCTTTTAAACTTTTTTAAAACATTAACTCCTCTATGCAGCCTTGGCAGAGGCATGTGCTCACAGAGTGCTTACTAGTATTGCTTACAGCATTTAAAATTAAGAACAAATAAGATATTACAAAAACTATGGGAAACGCTTGAAAACGAACAGATCTGTCGTACCATCGTTGCAGAGACTAGGCAGGGTTTTGGCTTAATAAATATCACCCTATTGGTAACATACAACATCAGTATTATGAAGCTGTTACATAAAGGCATGCAGCAGTGTGCATTTCCTCTCATGTTTAACAAGCAGGTCGATTACTGGTCTATCCTCCAGATACAGCAATGTATCCAATTTAGGCCAAAGCTCAATAAGTACTTATACACTGCCCTCAACATACGGCACCATATCTTCTGAATCAGCAGATCGTTTCTTGAGAGCAGCCTGTGTGTGTGGATTTGTTGCTACAATATCTAAAGCCATGTGAGTCTATAATTAACATTTCCACTGGGATGTTTAGTGACCACCTAATAGAGACGAAGTGAATCCTAACCAGCTCTGCAAGTCCTCTGAGAACCATCATTCCAACTTCATTAGAATGCTTTCACCTCAAATTAAAAAGGAGAAACGGTTTATTTTGCCATCAGGAATTATAAGCAGCTACTAATGTGGGTTCTGAGTTACTTAAATGCAACAAGACATGCTTTTTTGTGATGAAATATTTTCAGTCACGCAGGGATTCGGGTAACTTTGCTTTCATCATACCACTCTATTCATTAAAGCAGTTTTGAACATGCTACCTTTCAACATCCCCGTGTTTTAACACAAGGACACTCTGGTTTCAAGGTTGCATCTTTGAGGAAATGGGAATCACTTTTGCATATGGCGTGTTACACTCCTTTTAGCCCTTGTTACTCAAAAGGGAGGCCACTGCTTTACATAACTTCACGTTTTTTTTCTCTCCCAAAAGTTAGTTGCGTCGGCATTCAACCTAATGTAGAAGATGACATTTGATATAGACTGATCAAAAGTAAGCAAAAGAAAACTTCAAGGAAAGTAATATAATTCATGAATGATTGAAATTAAGCAATCTAGCTTTACAACTAAAATCCAAATAGCTTTTATGTACATAGGAGGAAGTGTAAAGAGGCAATCTATTTGTTTGGACTTCACAAAAAACTTTTTAATTAAGCCTGAATCACTATAAAGGCGAACATCTTCAGTCTCATGCTCCTTCATCTTCTGCCTAATACACATGAGTATCCGTTCATAAATAAGCTTAGGCGTGGGTCATTAATAACAGGAGAAATTCATTACATCTCTTCCGCATGCTGAATAATTGAGCTGCTGGTCGCCTTGTGCAGTCAATATAAATATGCTCATAAGCTGAATTTTTGGCTGGACGTGCGTGGTCCTAGGACACATGAGTCTAATCAGGCTCCCGCTCCTCCTGCTGCTGCAGAGACAGCACAACCTTCTTTGCAGCACGGGCTTGGGCGCATCACGACCTGAACAAACACACTTAATTGGATTAGTCTGTTGGATGCTGTGTTTTTACACTGTCCTTGCAGAGACAGGAGTCGCACACCTTTGATCTCTGAAGAGGAAAACACAGCCTGTTAACACGGCTGAACGAATCAGAGGGCATAACAACTACAAGAACAGATGACCTTTTGCTATTTTCCACAACCACCATTGCAGCTTGACAAACCTTTCAGTTGATTTTTTTTTTTTTAAATGTGAGGTTCTTCAAGGTTATGTTATTGTTTAAGATGAAAAGAGCCTTTGAAGATATCTAATTGCCAGTCATAAGAGAAACTGCTGTGCAGACAAAAGCCTTTTAGTTTTCTTTCTTTTTTTTCTTCTCATGACACAAAATGCATTTAAAAGGTGCACTGTGTAAGATTTGACCAGAATTTAAGTTTAAAACATTGAAAAATAAACATTATCAACAGAATGTGAAGAAGAAACCGCTCTGACGTCATGTCAAAGATGTCTGTGTATTGTTGGATACTGTGAGATATCTACTGAAGTTAGCATGCTAACCAGCTCGGCCGGTCCTCTAGGGTGACCAGACCTCTCTGTTTTCCTGGGACAGTCCCCACTTTGGTGGGCTGTCCCAGTCTGGAGCTGTCCCCGGAAATGTCCCAGTTTTTAACTGTGTGTAAATCATAGACTGTATACGGCGTTAACAGACCTGAAATTAGATTTTACGTGGCCAGAAAGACTGAACAGATGTCATGCCGAAAACTGATCGTTCATGGGAGCGCTCTCTTTATGACTATATAAATATATATGCTTTTATCTTGGTCAAACAGATATAATGTGTAAATAAACACCACTTTGTGTCTGTGGAAATAGCAAAGATATGTCTTTGTGATACTTTAACTTTTCTGTTAACGGAATTATCACAATTGTGGCCAAATAAGGGATTGCAGTTTATATTGTAACCAGGCATGACATTTACGTGCTTATAGGCAATAATAGAAGCCTGTTGTTGCTGATGGAATATGTGTTTGGTAGGCCTATGTCTAATATCCTTGTTTATATTTGGAAAACAGAATTTAGCCTATAATTAACATGACTTACTGCTGAGGTATATATAAAATAAAGACATGATCTCTTTTGCAGTTATCCTTCTGACTCCACATTATTTAACTTGCTGTGTACCAACCAATCCGCTTCTCTTCACCTGTTGAAATACTTTTAAATGGCCAATACAACACATAAAATGAAGTATTCTACTTGCCAGGAAGTGATTGCAGCTTCTACTTATTGACTGAAAGGTAGTTTCTGCTTCAGAATGACTTGATTTCATTCATATTTGACAGATTATAAAACTGAAATTGTCCCCCTTTTTTTTTTCATATATAATAACATTATATTTTTTAATTACGTACTTACCACCACACCAAAAATTACCCCCGGTTTTCATTTCAGAAATCTGTGTTGTAATACTACTTTGTAGCTCTAGAGGGGATAGTCCGATAATATAGCTCAGGCCTCGTAGTTCATAAAACAATCTTCATTTAAACTCAACAGACATGAAATAACATTCACCAAAATCTTCTTGTTTAGCCTTGCCACTGTTCCACCAATCACCAGCTCTGGTTTGGCTGAAATAAACCCTTAATTCACAGAGTTAGATGTGATAATATTCTGGCCTGCCTGAACCTGCCGTGTCTTTGTCATCCCTGGATTCAGAGTCCTGATCAGAGCCGCTGTAAATCACCTCCATACAGTATTCCCTGTCATCGAACTGGCCTCCATTGGTCTGGCTGTGTTTACCAGGAGGCTGCTGAGGCCAGTTCTGTTGCCTGCTAACCCGGCTCCGGTTCTGGAGCCCATTCCGGACTCAGTAAGCTAATAGGGCTGCTAAATTAGCTGGTAATATATGCTGCCCCCTATTTTTTTGGACTAGGAATTCAACAGTGGTCTCAGTTCTTACACATTGTACCTTGAAAGTCACTTCTGGACCAAGGTTGCCGGGGAGCTGTGTTTAATGTACTTGTCTTGTTTGCTAATCAATGCTTCAAATCAGGGGGCTGTACTGCAGTGCATCCATATGACACAAATAAAAGATTCTGCATTTACTCACTCACTGAATTAAACTCTTTTTCATAACACGGGAATAAAGCGCAGGTTTTTAACCTTTTACTGTGGTCCATTCCAAAAATTTATTATAGCCGGCTGAAGGACACAACTGTCTATAGGCATTTGAGAACACTGAAAACTGATGAGTACAATATACTGGCTGAGAGGGAAAATAAGTATTCCATCTCTGAACACTCAGTCATTAACGGCCTGTACTTGTATAACGCCTTTCTAGTCTTCCAACCACTCAAAGCTCTTAACACTACATGTCACCGTCACCCCATTCACACACTGATGACAGAGGCTGCCATACAACATGCCAAGTGCTCATCAGAAAGAAACTAATAATACATACACACTAACACCCAGGGCCCAGCTATCGGGAGCAATTTGAGGCTCATTAACTTGCCCAAGGACAGTTCGACATGCAGACTGGAGGAGCCGGGGATCGAACTGCCGATCTTCGGATCGACCGCTCTAGCTATAAGCCGCAGGTGCCCCCATTACTGTAGAGTGAGAGGATAGATTTCATCACGGTCTGATTCTTTCTCCTTCATTATGCAGTACTGTGTACAGTTAAGCCGAATAAACAAGATTAAATATGGTTCCTTAAATAAGGCACCATTCAACGCAGCATTCTCGTGTTTTATGAATTAATATATGAATGAGAACCTCCAAGTAATAGTAACAGTTCAGCCAGTTAGCCTTGTCTATATGCTCCCCATCTGCTGCTAATGTATGAGTCATTTTTAAAAGATAATATGGGGTATTATGTCTTTGATATTTTTATTGTCATTTATTAAATTACAACAAAATAAGCAATACAGTTTGCCACTTACCTGTGTTGTTTCTATAAGGTTTTTGTAGCCTTTTCATTTTCCAATGCTGTAATCACCAAAAGTAAAAATCTGTTCACCTCCTCTGCATAGTGATGAAGACAGGCATTTCAAAGACATTTCTTAAAACCTGGACTAATTAAACCATCTATCTGTATGACTGGATACTACTAAAGGTAGGTAAAAAGAATATGTTTTCTTTAATTTGGGTGACCCTTTGACAGCAAGCACGGAAGGGGGTAGGAGATGCAGACAGCATGTGACAGTGGTCCCAGGCTAGATTCAAACCCCCACACATCACACCTAACATTGTGCCTTATCCAGCTGGGACACACACAAACACATTCTTTCAACGATCATTAAAGATATATAAAAAAAAGATGTATTTTTCCTCAGGCTTTACCACTCCTACTTCACTGAAGCCTTTTGTTCTGTGTTGTACATCAAATCCCTGCTTCCCTCCTCATGTTAACAAGTTTACTGCTTTATTTTTAAGTTGTTGGTCCAAGGAAAAACAAATTGTCAGGAGGGATAACTTAGTGAAGAGGATAGAATGAGGGCACTGTTTATACTTAATCCCTGTCAAAACTGTGCAGGGGGCCACATTTCCTTTTTTATTTTTTATTTTTTGGAAGTGACAAGCATGATTGTGTGTGGATGTTAATATTAACAGCAACAACAATAGTCAACAACAGTGTAGGAAGGCGTGTGAGTGAAGAGGAGAGAGCATACATGTTGAAATAATGCCTTTGTTGTTCGGCTGCTCTTAACAAACACAATTACTCAACTGGAAACAGCGTAGTGATTAGAGTGTCAGGCATTTTTTCCCCAAATATTTCAAATAACAATCCACCCACTACAGCAAACTCATGTGTGATTGTATCATCACTGTTTAACTTGCCGGTTTCTTGTGGGTAGCAAAGTTAATTAAACTGTCATTGTTTTAGAGGTAATCTTGACGCAATCTCCGTCCTATAGAACATTTTAAAGACTTCAGTGTTGAAAGAATTCATAAAAGTGAGTTTCATTCTTATGCAAATGATGAGAATATAGTGAAGGCCACTAAGAATGACACCTTTAGGTACAAGTTATAAAGCTGTGGTACCTGATAACCTTTTGATTTCTGAATTATGTCTTGTGAATATATGAGCTAAAAAATACTACTTATTCTCTGCATAGTGTAATATTTGCATAGTGTAATATTTGCATCAGTTAGTGCAGTGTAGGAGTATTTGCTAATATTGCATCATTCCAGTTTATTCTAAAAGTTTGAATATTGTTATGTAATCACTGAAAATGAAGAGGGGCGAGGAGCAATTTTGAAAAAAAATATTCTATCTCCTTAATAATTGTACCAGAACTGCAAGAAATAAACTTCAGTTTAAGAAACAGTGGTGATTTTCATTTCATTCTATTCCATTTCATTTTCTTGTTTCATTTTTTTTGTTTCTACTGAATGGATTAAATGGTCCACTGTGGGTTTAGAAATGATGTCATTCTTGGATGGTGTGAAATCCTCTGAAATCCCACTGTGTAAACTCAGAAAAGTTATTTGGTCAACATTTAAAATAACGGGCTGCTTTTTAGGAATTGACATTTTGGAGATGCAAGATGCAACATACAGGGCTTACGTGGCTTTGGACACAACAGGTGGCTAAATACAGAAGCTTAAAAAAAGGCTAATGTCTTCTTACGAATTACAAAAGACGAATCGGATTGTAGACTTTTTTTCTTCAAGGAAAAACAGAAACATTATAAAAGCTACATCAGCTCACGGTATTGATAATTTAATAAACATGGATGCACCACTAACTTCTATTTCCAGGCGTTATCACTTGGCTCTGATTCACCTTTTCTTCTTTACCTTCCTGTCACCATGGCAGCAGCAATAGGAAGCAGTTTAATAACAATTTCTTTATCAGAAAAAAGCCTGGCTGACATTTGGACTAAGTTAGCTGATATAACATCGTGGCAGACTTTCATTTCACCTCTTTCCACCCACATCTTCATCTCTATCTGTATGTAGCTTCATAGACGTGTAATGAGTGGATATGTTGCGATAAAGCAATAGTATAAATTGTTGTTAGCAACACTGTATTGTGAAAATGTAAAATGCCTAAATATGAAAATATTTTTTTTCGTTTAGGTTGGAGATTGTTTTAAACTCAAGCCCTTTGGTTACTTGCATGAGGCTCTACAGATAGACCTTTTCACATTAGACATGTGGGTGCATGTTAGCCTTGTTGTTCTTGTTTTTAAGCTGTGCGGTCTTCTGGTCAGCCGCAGCACAATTCCCAGACCAGATACTCAAATAAAATGGTGTACGGGAAAAGCAGTGCACAATAGTATATAGACAGTGATTTCGGACATGGCCATGGTCTGCTGTAGCCTAAGAGAGGTCAGCTTTCTGGAAGGGGTGGTTGCCTCTAAGGTTTGGCTGAAATTCAACCTTTCTGCATCAGAAAGGTCAATATAGACCATATCTGTGTGGACACTGTTTCTCAGGTCATAATATTAACACTTCTTTTCATGGTTTCTGACCAATCTAGTTCATTTTTGTTGGTTGATTAAAATAAATAAATAAAGGCACCCAAGAGATGTAAAGTTATAGCATCAATTAAACCAAGGTCAGCTCAAAATGTCTGTTCCAAAAAAGGTTAAACTAAACTTGAGAGAAGATCTATCTATCTACTTATCCATCTTATTTCTTAAAAACACTGAGGACTTGAAATGTAAGTGATCATAGATGAACATAGAGTTTTATGCCTGAGGAGGACCACGCTAATTTATGTTCAATTAAATTAGTCATGTTGAACATGATAATTACTCATGTTAAGCGAAATGATCATCCAAGATGCTGATACAATGTGCCATGACTATAGCTTGTGGCCATTTTATTTTCTTAGTCATAGCAGCTGGGATGGACCGCCTCTAATTTGAAAGCTTTCCAGGCTTGCAGCCTGAAAATATCCCAGCGCTGTGTGTGTGTGTGTGTGTGTGTGTGTGTGTGTGTGTGTGTGTGTGTGTGTGTGTGTGTGTGTGTACAGTGATATAAACACACGTATTGCTCACCATTTTTGTGGTCATACTACACAGAACACACATTTTTCCTGTTTTATTACTATTGACCCTTACACACAGTAAATGCTTCTTGGGTCTAAACTTGTGGCACCTTTCAAAACACAAGCAGAAAAACCTTGCCGAAACATGCCGTTGGAGGGATGAAATGTGACGGGTTGTGTCAATATAGAGGCTCCTGGTCCTGCCATCCCAGCAGGAGTGGTATTTCTACTAATTGAGGCTCATTATTGATGATTTGGTGCACCTGCTGTTTGGCCCATTTAAACATCTCTCTGCTCTCCTTCACTGTTAACTTTCCAGAAGGCACAACCTCTCCTTAGAGCCTCAGTAGTGTTTCGCATGTGTGCAGTACCTAAACTGTGTCCCAATTGCATGTACCACACTAATTCTAAAACTAGTTTTTGTATGTTCACATTAGAAAAGTGACTAAATTAAGTGTAGTTAAAGATCTCAGAATGCATGCAGAATTAGCTTGATTTCTGAGTTTGCTGTTTTTGGACACCGTTTCTCCAACAATGTAGTGCGCAAAGGAAGTCTTGAATATATTCAAAACTGTAAAAAACTTTAAACAAATGAGTCAACTTGAGGAAGTTTATGGAAAATATAAAACATTTGGAGAAAATTGTGTACAAAGAATAGTCCAAAAAATATCCAGTGAGCGGCAGTTGTGTGGATGAAAATGCCTTGTTGATGTCAGAGGTGAATGAGCAGACTGGTTTTAGATCACTGAAAGGCAACAGTAACTCAAATAACTACTAAGAATAGGAAACTGAAACTACAATTCACACAGGCTCACCAAAATTGGACAGTAGAATATTGGGGACAAACGTTTCCTGGTCTAATGAGTCTCTATTTCAGCTGCGACATTCAGATAGTAGGGTCAGAATTTGGAGTAAATAACATGAAAGCATGGATCCATCCTGCCTCGTATCAACGGTTCAAGCTGGTCGTGGTGTAATGTTGTGGGGGCTATTTTTTTGACACACCTTGGGCCCCTTAGTACCAACTGAGCATTGTTTAAACTCGATAGCCTACCTATTGTTGATGACCATGTCCATTCTTTTATGACCACAGTGTACCTGTCAGAATCGGTGGGGCTTAACCCAGATGTGGGGGGGGGGGACTTCTGAGAAAGCAGCAACCTCCAGGGCTGAAAAACTAATGCAACGGCAAGTGCTAAAAACTGCAGTTCCTCGAATGGCCACTTGAGGCTGGCTCCAAAAGCAAGTCAATTCCCCCCCGTTAAACGCCTCACTTTACAGCAGAAATAAACATGTTTACAGCATGGTATAAAGGGTTTTGGTCTCGATTATCTAATTTCCCTGTTCATGGCATGGATGCTATCAGCCTGTGGCACTGCTGAGGTGTTATGGAAGACCAGGATGCTTCAATAGCGGCCTTCAGCTCTTCTGCATGTCTTTCATTTTTCTCTTGGCAATGCCAGGTCAGGCGAGTTTGCTGGCCAATCAAGCACAGTAATCCCATGGTCATTGAACCAGGTTTTGGTACTTTTGGAAAATGAAGTCAGCATCTCCATAAAGCTCGTCTGCTGAAGGAAGCATAAAGTGCTCTAAAATATCCCGGTAGATGGCTGCGCTGATTCTGGACTTAATAAAGCACAGTGGACCAACACCAGCAGATGACATGGCTCCCCAAACCAACACAAGCTGTGGAAACTTCACACTGGACTTCAAGCATCTTGGATTGTGTGCCTCTCCATTCTTCCTCCAGACTCTGGGACCTTGGTTTCCAAATGAGATGCAAAATTTGCTCTCATCAGAAAAGAGGACTTTGGGCCACTGAGAAACAGACCAGTTCTTTTTTTTCCCCTTTAGCGCAGGTAAGACGCTTCTGACGTTGTTGTTGTTGTTTGTTCAGGAGCGGCTTGACAAAAGGAATACGACATTTGAAGCCCATGTCCAGGACCCGTCTGTGTGTGGTGGCTGTTGATGCAGTAACTCCAGCCTCAGTCCACTCCTTGTGAAGCTCCCCCACACATTTTGAATGGCCTTTTCCTGACAATCCTCTCCAGGCTACAGTCATCCCTCTCCAGGCTACAGTCATCCCTGCTGCTTGTGCACCTTCTTCTCCCACACTTTTCCCTTCCACTTAACTTTCTATTAATGTGCCTTGATACAGCACTTTGAGAACATCCAACTTCTTTTGCAATTACCTTTTTTGAGGCTTTCCCTCCTTGTGGAGGGTGTCAATGATTGTTTTCTGCACAACTGTCAGGTCATCAGTCTTCCCCCTGATTGTGAATTCCACTGAACCAGACTGAGAGACCAATTAAAGGCTCAGGAACCCTTTGCAGGTGTTTTGGATTAATTAGCTGATTAGAGTGCGACACTTTGAGCCTACAATACTGAACCTTTTCACAATATTCTAATTTTCTGAGATTTTGAATTTGGGGTTTTCATAAGCTGTAAGCCATAATCATCAAAATGATATCAAATAAAGGCTTGAAATATCTCACTTTGCATGTAATGAGTCTATATATATATATATATATATATATATATATATATATATATATATATATATTAGTTTCACCTTTTAAGTTGAATTACTGAAATAAATGAACTTTTGCATGATATGCCAATTCTTGAGTTTCACTTGTATTACGTAGAAAGGATGTAGCCATTTTGAGTGATGGGTGGGTGTCGTCACAAGTGGCTATCCACTAGGTAGTAACCAGTAGTATTCAGCCCGCCTCTGCTCCACCTTTTTGCCAATTTTCGCCTGGTTCGGCATCAGGCACTTGCTTCACAATCACTCTTTAGAAACCCATGGATGACATCACAGAGACTACGTGAATGTATTAAACACTCTATGAGTGATGACTTGTCACCATCTTTAACCATTTTTACAAGAACTTGGAACACCAAAACCTCTTGTCAGTCCCTGAACCTGCAGTGTTTTTAGCCATGGAGAGCCTAACCTCAAGACAATAGGTGCGTTTGACTTCAAGCGGCGCTGTGCAGCGCTGACTTAACTTGATGCATGCTGGACTTAGCATAAGGCATGCTGGTTAGAAATTGTGTCCGACTTTCGCTGCGCTGCAATTATCAACATGTCACATGACATTTAAACCACACATGAGCAAGGCAGCTGCAGGCACAGAACAGCGGCTGCATTTCTCCGGCTGCACAAAGTTAGAACCACCTTGCCTCAGCATTTGAAGCAGTCTGACTGCTGAATCAGCTGCTGTTCATGCCAGCAATCAACATAGTGCCTCTACTCCAGGGTCAAAGTCGAACTTTATAGTATCTGCATGTAGGTGGCCTTCTGCTACCACTCCTTTTTTATCTTTTCACCATTGCCCATTACTGTTTTCCATGGTAATCAGTAGCTCAGTAGTCAGAAGTAAAGCTCTAGAGACAAACAATCCCTCATTGGTATACCTATTGTATTTCTGCATAGAATATTTTTGAACTGTAAGCTGCCCTTGTCTTATATCTTACAAAAGATATTCTTACTAAAGCTCAGCCAGACATCATGAATTCCCATTTGTCAGTGTTACTTTTAATGCAGCCAAAGTTCAGCTGCTCATTGAGGCAATTCATTTATTTCAATCCATTTTCCCAATAGTATGCACAAAACTTGTAGAAAAGAACTGTCAACAACCTAATTTACATTCACAATCACCCAGTTGTTTGTGTGATGGAGTACAGAGTTCATTCAGAGTGTTATAGTTAACAGAAATTAAAGTTTTATTTCTGACTTAAATCTTTGAACTATGAAAGCCAGCTGGTTTCACTTTTGTTCCTGACATATTCAACATTGTTTTCGGCTGCAGGCTGAAGACTTTGCAGTTGTTTCAGAAGCCTTTTTTATGCCCCTTTCCAATTAGGGATTTTTATTTTTATGTTTTTCAAACTTTGAAATGTTCCTGTACAGTTCAATGACATGAACATTTCAATGGTTATAAATCTTCCCTCCAATCTCCAACCTGAAAACAAGTTTTAGTTTCAGCAGTGATTAAGTAAATCATTACTGCAAATATATCTCTATAGTTTGTGTGTGTGGGTGTGTGTGTGTGTGTGTGTGCGCGCGCACAAAAGTTTTCAAAGGTGTTGGAAAAATGCTGTAAAGTAAGAATGCTTAAACAGGTAAGTTAATAGATTTATCAATTAACAAAATACAAAGTGAGTGAACAGAAGAAAAGAGAAATTCTTGTCATTTGCTGGTGACCATCATGTTTCCTTTGCTTCTATTTAATATGGTGTACCTCAAAGCTTAATTATTGGACCTACAGAGCATGCACACTAGTGTTAGAGATGTCCACTGACTTCCTGATGGCTTCCCCGCACACACAGATGGCGTGACTGTTTTTTTAATTTGACTGATACTGTTCTATTATTCTATTATAATTCTTATAAGACAAATATTCATTTCAGTGTTTGTGATGCTCAGACAAATGTTCATTGTTTTACAGCTGTTTCTTTTGTAAAGATTGCAGTATGTGGGGAATATTGGGCCAATGCATCATGTGATCTGCAGAACTGAAAATTGCATGGGCTTTGTCTGATGTTGTAGATTGGTATTGTAATAGACTGTACTGTTAGTGAGCTTGCCTTACAAAGGACATGCATCAGTGAAAATCCCAGAATAATATGCTCTACAAAGTATCAGTTACTGTTTGGGGAGCTCAAGGGATCTATATACCCCCACTGAGCGGGGCCTCGCTGCGTACATAACCTCATAAACATTTTTATGCCTGTAAGGCTGCTGCTGCTGCTTTGATCACACCTCTGAGTATATGGTGTGTGGTTGCTAAATAATCATCCAATCATGTATGTTTCATTATGAAGAAGAAGAAAGGGGAAGTGTTTGGTGAAAGGCAGGAAGACTTAAAAAAAGGAATGGTGCAGAAATGATATTACTTTCATGACAGGGGCACTTATTGTCCCAGCCTGCTATCTGTTAACATTACTGCCGACATGGACAGTATACTTTCTGCAGCAAGAGTCGTACATTGTGTTATCAAATGTTGAGAGCCATTTCTCTGTGTATACACTAACCTTCATGCTGGTTCACAACTATGTTCCACATACTGGATGTTTCAGTTTTTTAAAAAGCAATGTGTGGTTTCTGTGTCTGTGTATTAATTGTGTGGTAGGAAAGTGGTTAGACTTTTTTCTTGTCCTGTACAGTACTATCACAACAGCAGGGGCACAAATGAGTGATTGTATCGAGGCAGCAGGGACACATTGATCTCAGCAGTTATATTTACAAGGATGCTTATGTGAACCAAATATGGTAAGATTCTCTTTAATGTCAGGTTCCAACCTGTGATTGCACATTAGCTGGAGAGACTGGTGCTCTCCAGCACTGTAATTATCTACAGTAAGTGTCTTCAGCCAAGAGAATGGCAGCTCGCACAGGCAGGGGGTGGACTTTTGTCTCAATTACTCTGCTCTGTTTCATCTCCTTTCTCTCCAAAGACAGCAGCAGTATGGAGATTGGTGTTTGTCCTGCATACAGCTGGTGGGCCCATCCTCTCCTTGACACAACAGAGGAATAAACCAGAATTAAACAGGAAGCATTCAAAAGCTTTCTTTGAAGCGAAAGCCTTCATTTTGAAGTCTGACATTGCACTACAGTCAAATTTGTGATCTGCAAACAAATTACATCCTTTCTGATGAAGCAACTGAGTAGTAACATCTGCTGCCTTCTGTGAAAGCAGCCTGTGATAGACGTTTGATAGCTGACAGCTTTTGTAGATGAAGTCACTTATGACAATTTGACTTTTTGTCTTCGGTGTTTATTTCTGCGGCTCCCATTAATGCTCAGTCTCAGAAAGGCCACAAGGCTATGCCTAGCTTTGTTGCCGTCCAACACAACAGGTGTTTGGTTCCAGAGTACATTTAAATGTTCTACCTGTCATAATATGACAACCAAACCTCTCAAATGGAAGATATGCTTTCATCACATTCATAGAGCACACCTAGACATGAGTGCTTGTCTGAGTATAATATACTTTTAAAAATGCTGTCAGGAAGTCCAAAGGTAGCCTCACCTGACCCCTCCAGAGCACTTTACAGTCATGTACCAGTGTTAAAACAGAGACTGAACCACTAGCAGGTCTTTGCTGTCTGTGCGTGCATTTCATCATGTTCCAATCCACCACGAGCTGTATACACTTTCAAAAGCTCAGAGAGGACAAAAGGCAGAACTGTCATCACGACAAGGCACTGGGGTGTCAAAGGGGCATGCAGTACTACAGGCAAAGTCTGTCAGTGCTATATGAGGATTTTTTTAGCGACAGTCAGAACAGGACAAAGCTGCACATGTCTCACCAGCCCTTCATGTGAAAACACCAGAGAACAGAGAGGGAATGTGCAGCAAGACAAACAGCATTATATATAAATGTTTTTACATAGAAACATATCTCTTTTGTTACCCACAATGGTGCTCTTTCCATTCTCAAACGCATGCACAGACTTGAGGTGTTTGTATATGTTGCAAGGGGGAAAAGGCCAAAGTCACTTTCTATGCAGCCTTGGAAAGTTTACAGAAAATCAATCTTGGTCATAGCCTGGCCACCAGTTTTGATTAATGACTGGTGGATATGAAAATGGCAAGTCCATTGTTTTTAAACTCAGATCCAAAGACCTGTTTACATTTTCATTTTCAAGTGTGGGAGTAACGCGTTACAAAAGTAACGCAATTACAGTAATGTGTTGCTTTTTGACGTCACGCAGTATATAAAAAAAAATCTGTTACAATCTCAGTAACACGTTACAACGTAATTTAACTTGAAATAAAGGGGTGTTTTGTTTTTTTAATTCACCAACACCGAGAAACATTTCAGCACGAGAAAAACAAAGCCATGCGTAAAAGAGCAACGTTATTTCCTGTTGTGGGAATCTGATGGTCAAGATTGTAGGCAGGGTTCAAACTACAGGGGAGCTCAGCTCCTCTTAACAAGACGGTTGGTCCCCTGATGGATCATGCGTAAATAGATTTATATGGGCTATGTGTTTAACAACTCACTTTCATGATCAGAGAGGCTGCTGTCAGTTCATCCTGAGTGGCGGCAGATTAAAATGACGTTATGCTGCTGTACCTCGTGTGTAAATGCGCAAAGCATCTTTCCTAATGGGGAGACGAATAACCATAATAATTATAATTTAGCATTATAATTCAGAGACAGTGATATTGTAATATAACTAATTACTCTCAAATTGCAGTAACTAGTAATCTATACTTTATTACATTTTGGAAGTAACTTGCCCAACACTGGTAAGCATATGGTGCCAAGAAATGTGCAATGCCCCAACAAAGGCAACAAAGAATATCTACAGTAGCAAGCAAACATGCATGTAACGGTGCACAATTTAAAAGATGCATTAAAAGGAAGACAGCTTTAAAAAATGTTTTATGAGGAAGAAGATGCATTCAAGTTTGTTAGACCTCAAAGATGCACACAATGAGCTTTGGTGACTGCAACACTGAATGTAAACATAACTTTTGATTATGATTTCCAAGAAAACTAAAGCTCGCCCATGGCCCAAGATCCACTTATTTTTCAACGTGAGATTCATAATTTATTTAAGGTAGATTGTGACATCCACATACAATGTACTGCATATAATTCACTCAAATCAAATTACCCAGAACTTCATGTAGTTTCATGTAGAACTTATTCACCCAAGAGACATGACATCACAACTTGCACTAGAGAGGCTGATTTATTCTGTAATAAACCATAACACATACTTTAATGACTTAAAATAGTTGTTTTTCATTTTTCACTGTGCCTCCAAACTGTCAGCCCATCCGTTTACTCATTTTTAAAATCATCTCTGCAGGTACATTCTGAATTCACCACCCACACTGTTTTGGGGCATTGTGAGCACTGACACCATCTGGCATTAAGTGAAGCACTCTGAGAAATATGGCTGCTGCGTGGATGTCTGACTGCCAAGGGGTACCTGGGGCAAGTGTGTTGTAGTTGAAGATATGTTTACAGTGTCTAATAGATCGGCACAGGGCCAGAAATCTGACCGTCCACCTGAGGCCACACGCAAGGGTCAAACAAGTCAGCGGAGTGAAATGTTGAGGTTTAATCACCAAACAGTGACGTGTTAAAGGGCGAACAGACAATTCAAGCCATTAGCAAGTGGATTTGCAGGTGTTGGTGGGAAGAAAGTGAAACGGTGGAGCCATGTTTGTGATATTACTTTTTACTACAGCTCCCTTTCTAATATAACCGCCATGTCATTTTCTGTTGATGGTTCACTTTTATGTCAAAACTTCTCATCTGCAGGCTTGAAAAATTTGCATGCCAGGTATCATCTATTGCTCCAAGTCACAATCCTCATAAAACTCATTGCTTCCCCTCCCCTTGCCCCCTGCGCAGGTGACAAGCTAAAATGAGAGATAGCTCCATTTGCTTCCTATAGCTAATTGGATTAGTGCTTAAGGCACTACAATAACAGCTGAATTTAGAGAGGCAGGCGGAGAGAATGGGGGAGTGGGGAGATGAGTGGTAGAGCCAATTTTCCAGTGAAATGAGCTTTGCTCCAGGTGACGAGAAAACTCCTGCAGAGAAATAGAGAAGCTCTATGTTGGAAGATTTTACGCTACTAGACGCAGTAATGTGTCACAGAATTCACATCCAGTGTGTTACACGAAGGGGCACACAGTTGTGACATGTTAATACAGTTGTCACAATGCAGCAAATGAATAATTACATGTCATAATAAGAGATGATTGTGTCCTTTTGTACATCATGGTCACGGAGAATTCTTGATTCTAATTAGCTGGCCGCTATACATCAATTTTAGGTAACAGTGCAGCTCTGGGTATTTTCAAACTTGTTTTGTTTGTTTGTATATTGTTATGTTTCTTGATGCTTTACTGTCACCAAATGAAGATCAGCACAATAGCCTGGAACTGATGTCAGGAAAGTGTATCGCATCATGCAAAGTGCACTGTAAAAACTGTTACTTAGATCTAACTTAAAAAAAATAAGGCAACATTTTCCAACCACGTTGTTAGTTTAGCGAATTTCTTGATTTTTTTAAGTTGGGAAAACCCAAACAGTAATCTTGAAGGGACAAATTTTACTATTTCAAAAATTACAGCTAACAGTCTGCCTCAGGCATCATTTGACATCACTGGTAACAGAACAAAAGCTGTGCTAGAAGGCAGAAGCTGCAACTGTAGGAGTTTTTATACATTGTGAGTTATGGTTTAATATTGTCAGATTTTCCTTTTTCTTAAAACATTTTACATACTATAACTTGTGACCTCAGCTTACAAACTGCAGCTTGATACAATATTGTGACAGTGTATTTCAGTGACTATTAAAACACTTGATCATAACGTAACATAATAATGTTCATTAACAGAAAAAATATCTGTTTGTGACAGCAAGGGTGACTGTCATGTTTCACTGTCCACACTTGAAACTTGTTAGTGAAACTAATGACCATGGAGGTTAGTTGAGGACCCAGTGCGGAGTCCCACAAACAATCCTTGAAAGGCCTTCAGGTACAACAGTCTCAAAAATCACACATCAGGTCAAGAAAATGTATAATATTCCTCAACAGAAACAACAAAACTTCCGTCTGTTTTCAGTGCAAGGCCAACAATCTTTGCGAGAAACCTGTTGTTGAGGCTTATTAACTTGGCAGTTGGTTTTGGGCGCAGTGCATTGAGTCCCACAAAAAGTCTTCATCAAAAGATTGGATGGATACTGGAGATTCTGGCCAGATTGTCAAGATCTGTAAACACTGGTGGAAAACTAGGTTATCAAGGTTCTTGACAAATCCACTGGTCTTTCCCACTTATTTCAAAGTGGGGAAAGACCAGTAAAGAACATATTTACCAGTTAGCAACAGCTTATATAAACACTTACATAGCCTACTGAATGAAAAGCCCAGATGTCCCCCTTTTCCACCAGCAATTAAATGCAGCATGTATTCATTGATCTGTGTGGAGCTGGAGACCTGTGTCCCAGTGTCTCATAATTCCTTTCACAAACGTAACATTATGCATATCTGTCAGGCATACAGATTAAACAATCTGTAAATAAATACAAAATAATGTTAAATATTTCAATGGGAGAATATACAAAAGTCATTGAGCAGGCAGTATTTTTCAGAAATTTTCCCGGGAATGGAATTTTAAGAAAGTTCTGCATAGGGCTCTACTTCATAATACTTAAAATCGCCTATTCTCCTGCTATGCTGCTGGTTCTCTCAACCCACACATGACGAATGCTGGTTCAGTCAGCCCACATAAAATCATCCCCGTTAAATGGACATTTTTTCATGTAGAGTTCTTCTCTATACCACAAGGTGCTCCTTCTATGGGGGCTGTCAATAGCGTGGAGGAGAAGGAGGACCCGCCATCCTGCACGTCTTGCTAGCAAGAATTTGGTCAAAGCTAGTAATTCATTTCTTGTAATTTTCTCCCAAAGCCCGCTTCATGAGTATTTTAAGCGAGTTGTTTGAGACAAAATATTTAACATTCATTAAAACTACATTAACAATGTTACCGGTCAACAACCAATGTCTCTAATATATCAGTTAAATGTCAGTAACATTAACTTAACTCCACCACCTAAAAAACAAAAACTTTCCTCCGCCATCTTGAGTCCAGACATTACGGCCACAAGAGGAAACGTCCATTTATTTTAAATTCTCTACTGAAAGCGGGAAGACATTGTATGTTAATGAAAACCCGACAAAGTAGAAACTGCATTTCACTAAAACTCGAGTTTTTAACGTATCCGTTTGAGCTTAACGTTAGTGCACATTTGGAAATGCCTCTGGCATCCTCACACATGATAGAGGAAACAGAGTGGTTTTCTAGCATGAGAAAAAATAATATATCCATGCCAATTTGACTAAAATTAAACTTTTACAAGTAAAAATGGTTACTTACATATGTTTAGTGATGTATTGTGCTCAGCTCTACTGAAACCCACATGAAAAGAACCTATATGAGGATATATGCGCATATATGTAACCTATATGCAGTTTATATGCACATATATGCTGCATATATACAGCATATATGCAGCATATTGGCAAAATTGAGGTGCATATACAGGCCATATAGGTCTCCGGTAGTGCTTCTTTATATCCACATATAAGCCCTATATGTGGATGCAAGATATGTCTCCTATATAGCTCATGACAGGATCTGGTCATTTTGTAGCTCATATCTCACTTTGGCAACTGTCATACATGATGCCTAGCTCATATTTTCTATTATCAAGGCAATAACTAAGAACTAAAAGAAAATTATGCAAGGACTTATGTATGTGCGAACACGTGAAATTGGTATCACATGTAATTGGCATGTTATGGAATTTAACAATTAAGTGAGAGGAGATGGAAAGCTATGATGTCTACATGTTTTCCTGAAACATTTACAAGGTCAGTTCGTATAAAGATAGTGGAAAAGAAGGAAATGTATAACAAAATGGTTTGTTGTTTTTTTATTTTGTCAATCAAGCCTCCCCCCCCCCCAATTTCAAGTCACTTCCAGATTCACATTACAGCTACACATCCACACATTCACCGTTACATCCACCAAATGCAATGCAAAATGCAATGTTTTCTGTATTGTCTTAATGCAGTTTCTAGATGAATTTGTACTATTTGATTGTTCTTAAGTTAATAAATAATGTAAATTTCTACATTTTGGGCTATTATTTATGTTGCCTAGTAGCTATGGATTTTGATAATTTTGCAAATATAAAGGTAAACATAGGTGCATATATGTGCACTGATATAGGTACATGTATGCACAGATATAGGTACGGATATAGGTACACATATATGCATATATGTACATATAATATAGGAAAACGGCCAATTTTATATATGTCACATATATTAAAAACCTATATCAAAACCTATATTAAAACATATATGTTTATATAGGTTCTTTCCATGTGGGAAACGCTGGTCAGGTCAGCACTGCAGTTTGGTCACCTCCGTTACAGCCCAGCCGTTACAGCCGCGTGTGGGACACGCCCAGACGAGTTCTGATGTTGCTATGGTTACTAACTGAAATGTAGGCGTGTCCTGACAATTTACTTATGACATAGGTCCTTAAACTGAGTTTTGTGAAATCAATTTATTAGAAAGTACAACAAAATCAATTTTATGGTAGAAAATGGCAAGTTACTGGAACATTCACACTTTTTACTTTTCTGTAACTTAAATAGAAAGGAAAAGAAAAGAAAATTAAATTTTTGAAAGAAATTTACATTTTAAAATGAAGTCGTATGGACAGGGCCATTGAAGGACTTTACATTGTGCGTCCGCACAAGGGCGACTGTGGCTCAGGAGGAAGAGTGTGTCCACTAATAGGAAGATCGGGGATTTGATCACTGGCTCCTCTAGTCTGCATGTCGAAGTGTCCTTGGGCAAGATACTGAACCACAAATTGCTCCCCATGGGTGTGCCATCAGTGTGTAAGTGTGTGTGAACGATTAGTTTTTGTTTCTGATGAGCAGTTGGCACCTTGCATGGTAGCCACTGCCATCAGTGTATGAATGAGGTGAATGTGACATGGAGTGTAAAGCACTTTGACTGGTTGGAAGACAAGAAAGGCGCTATACAAGGACAGTCAATTTACCATTTAAAGATAAAAACAAGTCACAGAACCACTCATAAAAACACTGCACACTATTTGAGGAAATTAACATTTACCATTTTCAACATCATGGATTATCCTTACATAATGGCTAAATAGCTGTATATGTCAGGGTATATTATGGCCATGCTTTTTATATGTAAATGACTGATAACTTGTCATTTCAAACTATACATTTAAAGTTCCTATGTGTAGAATTCTGTGATTATAGTATCTTTCAAATTACAGGGCTGAACCCTGCTGTGAAAATTTGAGTACCTTGAGGTGAGTTCAGCCATTGTTATATCTGTTAAAACATTTCCTGCCATAGAAATAGAATTTTTATTTCCAAAATCAAATCTTCTTTCACTGTGTGATGCTGAAGTCATAAACCTTACATCTGTATCTTCCAGACTTCATTATTGCAATGGCTTTTTCTCTAGTCTTCCTTGCTGTGCTACAAAAAGTCTTCTGTTTGTTCAGAATGGAGCAGCTATAATATTTCTTTGACCACATAACACCTATTCCAGCCTCTCTTCACTGGTTACCAATGCAAGCTGGAGCTGATTTTAAGGTTCTTCTTTGAACTTATAAGGCCTTGCATGGACTTGCACCACCTTACCTATCTGAGCTAATTATACACCGGCATGCACTTTTTGACTCTCATTTCTGGTCTCCTGGTTCGGAGCATTTGCCCGCTGTTCATAGAAATCTTTAAATCAAGACTGAAAACCTACCTTTATTCACTTCACTACAGCCTACCCTAGAACTTATTAATCAGGTCCACTGCCTCTTTGGATTATTTAATTGGCTTGCTGTATGTTTGTCCTATGTATTCTTATTAATTGTAAAGTGTATTGGGACCATGCTGCATGGTGATCCTGCGATTCATAAAAAAAATAAAATTGATTGAATACAATCATCTGGGCAGAGTGATTAAGGTTGTTAGAAAAACAGCACATAATGGTGGAAAATTACACAGGAAGTCCATTCAAGAACTAAAAATATCGTAATTAACATATTGGCATGAAACCTCTCCACACACTGTTTTATTAAAAAGAAAATGCTTTTTCGGTTCACATGCAGCCACCTTTTCTGATAATTTGATCGACAATTTCTCCTTTCCCCACTCATGACTACCTGTAAATCTTCACAAAAGCATATTTAAACACTGGCAGCTCCAGATGGTAGCAGGAGGTAAGATGTTTGCAAAACGTGAATATGCACAAATTCATGTAACCTGATGGAAACTCACACCGCAGGACCGTGTTTACTAATTAGTCTGAGATGCTTCACCTAACACGGACAAGGGAAGCAAATGGTTTGACATCATTTTCAGTTAAAAAGAAAATATTTTGCAGCTTTTTGTTCTTTTAAAGCAAATGTTTGGTTGAACTTCTATCTGAGATAAGTGGAGACATTTTACTCCCCTTAATTCCATAAAACCTCTTCATTTTAGGGTCACCCCACTAATTCCTTAAAGATACCCTGTCGAGATTTTGTAAGCAAATAAAGTAATGTTTACATTAGTGTATCCTTGAGGTCTACTAAATGTGTGAAAGCATTCCATAAACATGTTAGTATTTTACATGCTAGTAGTTTTTTTTCTTGCCTTTGTTGGTCAGTGTTGCCAGGTTGGATGAGAAAAAGTAGTCTAATCAGAACATATTACTCAGATTATCCAGGAGGAAGCGATTGTTTGGAATATAACCAAACTTTCACCAAAATGGTACAAAAAGTGTCCCAAATTACCCTGCTAAACAACATTTACCTGCAAGATTACTTAAATTGCCCAATTGGGCGGAAAATAAATAAAAAATAAATAAAAAAATAAATGTAGCAGTAACTGTCAGGAAACCAGGAAAAGAAATCTGTTTGAGGCAGAGTATTAAAACATGATGTGAAATAGAAAATTGCTGAGATGCAATGGCGAAGACAAGGACTACAGTGCTGATTTATCTGATGAGAGAGGCAATTTAACACTTCTGCGCTGATTTGTGGGTGTTCTTCATGCCCTGTCCACCCAGATCAATATGGGTGTCAGTGCTATGGCCTTAAATTACTGTTAGATGCTCATTAAGAAGCAAAGCTCAATAGAATTGGGGGTGTTAGTATGGTGTGTGTACGTGTGTGTGTGTGTGTGTGTGTACGTGTGTCTAGTGCACCTGGGAGTGCATCTTTCTGAAGTGCCTGCCAATAAACACCAAGGCCATGAGGTGGTCTGAGCTGCAGAGGTTTAATCAACCAGAGGCATGATCTCTCTCTCTCTCTCTCACTCACACACACACACACACACACACACACACACACACATACATACACACACGCGAAAAAAATATGAACTGTGGGGAAAAGACAAAACTCTCCTTGAAGTTACCTTCTGAAACCACAGGTCACTTGGTATACAATATAATATAAAGCAAATAATGGTGCAGTGCAGATAAAACATGAAATACTTTGTCCACAATGGGATGATCAAAGGCCAGAAAAAGCAATAAAAGAAGTGTGTCTATCCATCAACGGGCTGCTGAACACCAAGAATGATCTCAGTCTCAGGTGGACTGGATGCCTGACAGAGACTCTTCTCTGTAAATCACATGGCTGCTCTCTTATTTCCTGGATGACTGGACAGTTTCTCCCCTCAGCTATGTACAAAACAAGCAACTTCTGAAAGGGAAACTTCACCAGTCAGTCAATGGTGGGTCACATTTATGTATTATTGATTTTTTTGTTGTTGTTGTTGCTCACAGACAGTGCATCTTATGAGGCTTTAAGAATTAATAGAATTCCACACACGCTTGTAAACATAATACTTTAACAATGTCTTGCTTTCTGTTTAGAATTTGTATGGGTTTTTTAAGATAGCGAGCTCACCTTTTGCTAAGCCCTGCTCTTCTTACTGTCGCTAACCTTGAGAAGCTTTCCATTCTCTCACAAGTATGCAGTTTACAACTGGTGGAGATAAAACACTGGCACCACTGCCCTTGAATCTACATCATTAGACTTAATCGCTAAACATGGATCATCCTCACTCGCATGGAGGTGGTTTGGCTTTGAAAAGATGGATGTCTGCAAACTACGTCAAAAATCGGTTGCCGTTAAAGACCACGAGCTGACCACCGCACGGAATATCAAGAATATGAAACGCTTCGGGAGTGAAAGCAGCCAAAGTACCAGCACAAAAACAAACTCTGGTTCAAACACTGCTACAAAGATGAGACAAACTCAAAGCCACTGAGACAACAGCTACGACAGAACACACTGTTATAATATAGCGACTGCAAAACTAAGTGCTTATTGCTGACCCATTGCTCTCTGCTCTGCTCTGCTCTGGTGCCATTCACAATTTCACACACACACTTACTCCGTCTCCTCCTCCTCCTCCTCAGTCACACACACACGCTCATAGATGACTTTTGAAAGATGGCAAATATATTCTAATTATCAACAAAATCACAGAAAATATCTAGTTGATAATCCGGAGGACATGGAAATGATGAAGAAGCATTGTTCTTGTCGTATATGGTGTATGAGTGCTAATATTTTTGAGGATGGTCATTGGCTTAAAAACTCATACATACACGTATGTTTCACTTTTAACATAACATGAGAAAAATTGTTCAGCCAAACACTAACTCAGCAAAATTTGTTGCTGGAGTGTAACGTTACCTAAATCCAATAAAGAGCAACTCTATTAGCCTAAACTCAGATAGCACCCAGGGCTAGCTTCCTCACAGTGGATAAATACTATGCAGTGTATGTTATACTCATGAACAGAGCTTTGTTTTTAACATACGCTGTCATCGCACCATCTAATGTAGTTAGTTCATGAAATGCTCCTTGGCCTTAGTAGTAATGATTGGTTTGTACTGTACCTAGAATGCTAGTTAGATGGACATGCTAACGACTGCTGCTTACAGTCCATTATAAACACACGGTTTAATCCATTCCTTTCGCATTTGTGCTTTTGGTTTTGGGAAGGGCAAAAAAAATAATCCACAAACCCTAAAATGCTTTCACTCTTACTTCTTACTCACACAACTTACTTCTTACTCTTCACAAACCACTGGCTGATGTCCGAGATGCTACAGCCATGTTTACTGACAGTCCAAGAAGCAAACACAGCTTGAAAAACGGACATGCAAGACATGTTATAGTAGTCCACTGTTGGATAACGTGTCCGGTCCGGCAACAATGCCTCCTGCTCTTCATGGAGAAAATACCTTTCCTGTATCAGACTATCAGGTTACTTTGCTCCCAGACCTGCCACTGGCTGATGTGCTTGATTGCCTGACTGTCTGAGAACATGAGCGAGACCATCCTAATGAGAGATAAGAAAAGTGCAGAGGCATCTGTGTGACCAGCATGTGTTCTCGTTGAGATCACCTGGGCACCGAAGGCTCACATCGAGAAGTAGAGGTAGAGAGCAGTTGTGAAAAAAAAACTTTTTATATATTCAGAAAAGGTATTCTGAAGTTGCATTACATTTAAACCACTTAATCATTATATGTAAAAAGGGTTTTATTTATATTCAAAGTTTCTCACTAAAACACAGTGTGCATCCAATCTAGCAAAAACATTGCTTTTTCTACCTCATAAAATATTTGCAAAGGTTTTGTTTTTTGTTTGTATTTAACATGTACAGAACAAACCTGGGTTGTTTAAATAAGCTCACAGTCTTCCTCTCCTCTTTTATTAATGCAATGCTACCTTTTACAGAAACATATTCCACAGGGTATGTTTAAATTGTTTGTTCAAAGTAACATTTAATGTGTAAATGAGTGAATGAATAAAGGCAGCACAAATTAATAACAAATAAGTGCCAGATCCAAAAGTATACAAAGAATTACTACAAAAATAAAGCAAAACAATGAAAATGATTTTCACAGATCAGATTTTCAGACCTGTTGTATGCCTACAACAAAAATAATAATCACTGACAAAACACATACTTTATATGACTGGAGATGTCAGAATAAATACTATTTAAATAGTCCATCTTGCCTTCTTTTGCAGGATTTTGAGACAAAGTTGAAAAACTTAATCACACCAAAATTAAACAGCCATTCCAAATTCCGCTCGTTTGTATATCATTATACTTTTGCGTTTTGTCTAGCCATTTCATGAACATTTTACATTAAATATGTATTTAAATATAGAGTATTGAAATTATGGCTACATGTATTTTTTGGGTACATCGGAATGCCAAAGCAGTATCCCCGTTTTATCCTTTTCGTTTGCACCTCTGTACCTAACTGTATTGCTGTTTCTACAGTACTACCCTGTATTAAATATTTAAACTGGTGAAGCTTCAAACAGTTGAACAGTTCACTGGGCAATTAAAGGCCTGAATTTGTAAAAGACACAACCTTCCAGACTTTGTGACAGAGGTTTTTCTTTGGATTCTGGAGGTGTAAAATATTTTTGTGTGGTTTTTATGGTTTAAACATTAGCATGCTCGATTTATTAGTATTTAAAACAAAGCACACAGAAACTGAACTTCAAAAATCTGTTGATGGCAACACGTATATACTTTTCTCATGTAAGCTGTGCCGGATTTTTCAAACAGCATATTAAATTAAGAACTAAAGTTTCATCTTAAAGAATCACCCACTAAGATTCATATCTGTTGTCACAACACTTCATTGAGCCCAGTTGCTCATGTAGGAACATTTCGTAGACACCATGTTGCTAGAAGAGCACGGTGCATTCGGCGTAATTAGGATTTAGTTTGGCAGTGTCTCCAAAGCTTGTTGCCTCTGTAGATAATCCTAACAGGCTACACAATGTGTTTGTCTGAGCTATGGGAGAACTGTGAACTCATGCCTGAGCCTGTAAGCTGCCACAGAAGAAAATGAATGAACACCCACATTCACAACAAAGCAGACTTTAAGAGAGAGAGAGGCAGGAAGAGAAAAACAGAGGCAGAAAGGTGGCTGTTCAAGTGATGACACACAGCACCGCTCCGTTCTGCAGCAGAGAAATTACTTTGGAGACTGTTGAAACTGTGAAAACTTTTGTGTGTCAAGTCAGCCTTGCATTTGTCCAGCAGTAGTAGTTTTAAAAAAGTTTCTCCATGAAGAGTGGAAGAATTTTAGTGCGTTTGTCATATTATTTTTCTAATTTTAGATCAACTGAATTATTCATTATTTGGTCTGCAGATACTTAAATAAAACAAAATACACTTTTGAAAAGATGAGATGATTGATACCACTGTAATCTGTAGGATAATATGAAGCTCACACCAGCAGCTGGTTAGTTTAGCTTAGCATGAAGACTGGAAACAGCTACCCTGGTTCTGTCCAAAGGTAACAAAATCCACCTCCGGGCACCTCTAAAGATCACTAATGAACATATTGTATGTTTTTTACTCTTTACAAACCTAACCGCTGGACTATTTCTTGGCTAGCAGCAGCAACTTGTTTTTACACTTCATTTTGTTTAGATTTAATTAATTATATATTACATGTTCATTTATGGGTTCTGGTGGACATATTTAGTTAACATTGGAAATTGGACAGAGCCAGGCCAGCTGTTTCCCCACATCTTTATGCTAAGTTAAGCTAACGGTCTCCTAGCTAACATCCTATTTAGACATGAAAGTGGTATCAAACTTTTTATCTCTCTGCAAGAAAGTGAGTAAGCATTTTGAAAAAAACACATTCACATTACAAGTGTTTTTAAGTTTGGCTTAATATATAAATATTAAATATCAATGATGGAATTAATATAATATATATAACCATAGATTTTAATTTAATTGTTGATGACTGTGAGTCTGGGGCTCATTAAAACAACAGCGTGATGCAAATGCACAGCTTAACACCGTCAAACTCGCATCTATGACCTCCAAGGACCAGTGCGTTTAACGTGGAACTGCTTCTCATTACTTATCCTTTATCTGCTGTCTCATTATACCCTTCTTCTGTCTTTTGAATTTTTCTATTACTGTCTTTGCAATGCAAATCTTCTGCTTAAATCAGCAGCTCTGTGTATACAAAGGCAAGGGGAAAAATTACTCATCCTATTAGTGTTGAGAAATCTATGCACTTGGGGAAGTAGTCAGGGTGTAAAAAGGGAAAAGGCTCTGACGAATACTCCCATCATCCTAAATGTTGTTTTTTTCCCCCCAACTAAAGTATGATTTATATGAGAGAGAAAGACTTCCTATAATCTTTGCAGCACAGCATCAGGTCTGCAGTAAACTAACGTGTATGTGCTGATATGCCCTCCTGGATGGTGGATGATAGCTCATGTGTCATGACTGCAGGCCTATCACTCGCTGCGTTTCCCCCGCAGTGTGAGCCAATATGTTCAGTAGACATAGATGTGGGCATTGCCTAATGGAATCCAGTCAGCATGGCTGATACCATCACCAAGTCACACTCCCAAGCTTCGATAACACCAGGCTCTCTCCCTCTTTGGAGCTATGGCGAGTGTCCTGGAGAGCCCTGCAGGATGTTACATATTAATACTTCTCGACATTTGCTGGGTGATAAGCAGCATGGGTATAAATATTTCTTTTTATGAAACCACTTTGGCACAGTTTCCTCATGGAAGACAATCTCTGGCTATTTTCTCTTCATGGACTCATATCTGAAAACAAATGCTCTGTCCTCAGTAACCTGTACTTCTTAAAGATGCATCATCACACGAAGGTAAAGTAATGCACACTGGAAGGTATCGTTAGAATAGGATTCATAAAGTCTCTATGTGGCATTAAAGGAAAAGTTGGACGTTTCGGGAAATATTTTCATTCACTTTTTTGCAGAGTATACATATTGAGAAGATCAATACCACTCTCCTGTCTGTACGGTAAAAATAAAGCCACAGCCAGGCGACAATCAGCTTAGCTTAGCATAAAAACTGCAAACGGGGAAACAGCTAGCCTGAAGTAACAACCAACACCTTCAGAGCTCACTAATTAACACATCTCATTTGTTTACACAAATCCGAAGCACACATCTACTTAACAGGGTTATTAAACACACAAGATATGTTACAAACTTTAGAGATTTAGATTTTGTTAGAGTCAAACAGGGGCAGGCAAACTAGTCTTTATAGTCTTCATTCTAAGCTAAGCGAACCAGCTGCTGAAGCAAGCTACATGTTTATCATACAGTCATGAGAGTAGGGCTGCAACTAATGATTATTTTCATTGTCGATTACTTTCTCGATTAATCGATTAGTTGTTTGGTCTATAAAATCTCGGGAAATTGTCAAAAATGTCCCAAAGCCTAAGAAGACGTCCTCACATGTCTTATTTTGTCCGCAACCCAAAGACATTCAGTTTATTGTCATAAAGGAGCAAAGAAAACAGAATATAATTAACATTAATAAACATTTAAGAAGCTGGAATCAGATGATGTTTCTTTAAGAAATTACTCAAACTGATTTATCGTTTATCAAAATAGTTGGCGATTAATTTAATAGTTGACAACTAATTGATTATCCCATTAATCGTTGCAGCTCTACTTGAGCGTGGCATCGACTCTCGGCTAGAAAGCAAATCAGCGTATTTCCCATACAGTTATGAGCCACATAGTCACCAGCTATTTGAAATGCAGAGTGAAACCATGAGTGCAACGAATACAAACCACACAGACCTTCTTCTCCTCCCTCTCTGTGCGTAGTGAAAAATTCATGTTCTATTACCCCATCAAATATGAATTGCAGTTTATAAGATCACATTTGAAATTCCAGGTCACAGCTCATGCATTCCCAACTACTTTTGGTAACATCGTCTGGGTTTATTTCTGGAGCCCTAACGCGCCAACTGATAGAAATAGTTTACAAATGTGTTGTGTTTTTTTCCACATCAAGACAAGGTAAGGGACTGTAGACTGATGAATAAAGCTATGACAGTTTTGAATGCTGAAATAATGAAGCAGAGCCACTGTATATGGAGATATATTTAAATGTGAGGATCAGCTACCACAGCGCTGCATGAGTTATGAGATTGCCTGATCACTTGTCATGGACTGGCATAAGGGAATGAGGCATGTGTCATATCTTGTTTAAGCAGCCTGACGCCGTGTGTTTTGGTGGATGGTTCACAGCTACTCCTCAGCCTCTCATTGCAGCTCATGATGGTGAACGGTTCCTCCCCTCCGGCTGTTAACTGACTGGGGAAGTTTCCCACCGGATACCATGACGACAGCTGGCATCCGTGCCTTGCACCTCGGCAAATGGAGGTCATTTGAAGAGAAGGCACCCTTACCTATTACCTTCACCGCCACTGCCGCCAGAGCCACGCATGCAGGCAATCTCTCTTCTTAGCCCTCTGCCATCCCAGCATGCAGCTCACCTCTCAGCGGGCTGGAGGTACGCATCCGTTCCAACGTACATATGCTCATGCAGAGACATTCAGGTGCCAGCAGACTAGCACAGCGTGTGCTTGCATCTCTTACACATCCAGTTCCTTTGGGCTTTATATATCCAAGTCCCTCCAGCTCGGTGTAGAAATCCACCCCGCAAAAAAAAATAAAACACAAGAAGCTGCTGCAACGAATGAGTTCAGCACTCCCCTCTTGGCAAGTAGCCCACAGCATGAAATGATCAAAACACATTCATTATTCATCACAAAGTAAAGATTCCATATCTCTGATGTGTGAGCATCAACAGGATATTTTAAGATTTTGGTTTCTTTTCCTGAACCTCTCAAAGATCCACAAAGTTTCTGGCAAGATTTTAGGATTTATCTGTTTGTGTTTTTGTGTGAAGTTTTTATCTGTGCTTGGATTTTCTCAGGCCATACATCTATATTTCAGTGTTACATTAAAGCCATGGTCCCACGATCTGAGATTAAAGCATACACTGTACCTTCTCTGTCCAATTAGACTATGTACATATTTTCATGAATGTAAAAGATTAATTTTACGGTTGAACTGAACTAGACAAGGCCATACGGTGCTCTCACATGAATAATCTTCTCTTTTGGCATCAATGATGCTTGACTCAGCTTCTGTATGTCATGATGTGGCTCCATGTCTGGTTCTGGGGGCAGTAGTGTGATTGGAGGGCTGTGATGGAAAAAATAAAAATAAAATACAGCATAGCCTCCTGTAGTCAGAGAGGACAGGTACAGAGCAGGATGGACCTACAGTAATCAAAGATAGGATTTAGTGAAAGCAGTTTGGCGGTATTTGAAAGATTTTTCTCTAACAACACTGCATATAGTACTCAGATTGTTTACTTAAGTAACAATGTAAAAATAACCCATAATAATCAATAGCCTAATTGTCTCTTACCACAGTCTGTAAAGGTCCTGATTCAAAATCCTACTTAAAAATACAGAATGTAACAGCACTAGTGTTGCAGAAAAATGGCCCCTACATCTTACATATTATATATGACATTAGGTGCGTTCAAGATGACGGCGGCTGACTTTCGCCGACTTGATAGTCTAACATGAGCTGCAGGTGACTGCAGGGGCGGGGTATGAAAACGGCGCCGTCAAGTCGGACACATTCTACCTGCATGAGCTTACTGTGAGCTGAGATCAATGACTGGTCTTCCCACGAGACCACCAATAGTGTGGTTTCAACTTTGTGCAGCCGGGTAAAAGCCACTGCGGCCGCTGGACTCGGTGCCTGCAGCCACCTTGCTCCCGCAAGGTTTTAATGTCTTGTGACATGGTGACGTTTTGCAGCGCCGGCAGAAGTCGGACACAATTTCTAACCAGCATGCCTTGTTTCAAGTCCAGCATGCATCAAGTTAAGTCAGCGCTGCGCAGAGCCCCATGAAGTCAAATACAACTATTATTAGAAATGTGTAAGCCGCCAGTGGAGTCACCCCCTGCCGGTTGTTAGAAAGAATGCAGGTTTGGTACTTCCGCATTGGCTAAACTTTTCAGACTCGATGGTTGCCGCTTGGTCTGCACAGTGACGTTGCGGGTCAATTTGATCCGCATGCTTTCATGTGCTTAAGGCAAGACACGGCAGGCAAAAAGATTGTTTTTTTTTCATGTACTGTTCAATTTTAAGATTTTGGGCTACTTGGCTTCCTTAACATGTCTTCTTTCAGACTAATAAGGGGGAAAAGTCCAAAATAAACATTTAGTAGTTTATTTTATTACAGTATGTCTGTGTGCGTCTATAGATTTCGCCTAAAAGTTAGCATTATGCCGTAACATCTCCTGCTCCTGTCGCTTTCTGCACTGGATCATCAAAGCCCAGAAAAGTGCATTAATTTCAATATATAAAGGATAATGCACAAAAACAACATGAAAACAAAATGATAAAAATGACTAATTGTGCGCACCATTCTAAGAAAAAGGCCTATTTTTCAATATTGTATCCAGCTAATGACAGTGAGTACAAGATGAATTGACAGCGACAGTGGTGCCAAATGGCATCACAAAGAATCGAGAGCATGAATAACAAACTGAATCAAATATTAAATTCATTCAAAAGGGGATAGCACTTGCAATGACAGCATAATCAATCTACATTTTGTCCTGATCTATTATGTAACAGCTCAGACAAAAGAACAAATGAAGAAAGAAGTCGATTCCTCCTTCGCTGCGAAATATATTTTCCTTTCACCTTTTCTTTCTGTCCTCACCCATTTCTTAATGTTCCCTTCAGCTTTCTTCTCTCCCTCCAGATCACTTCCAGTACATTTTCTACTGCAACTTCAGTATATCACAGTTTTGTGCGATAGCATGCGGTAGTTTCACATTTTCGAGTTATTCGGACTGGTTTATATGTGCTACCAGCACAGTGGAGAGGCTGCCTGCTCAATTTCTTTCCTTGTGACAGATTTCATCCTCTGCGTATCCATCTTTCTTACCAGCTTGGGCCACATTGCTTCTGAAATAGCAAGAAAAGGTCGCAGCGTTAATGCACAAAGTGACAGCAGATACATCACCTTAATCTATGGTGACTTTTGGCAATACATCCCACACATGGACACTCAATTTTCATTGGGAGAAAACACGAGTGATGAGAGATATTCGGAAACTGGAAACACTCTCTTCTTGTCTCGAACAGGTTTTGATTTCTCGTTGCTGATGGTTTTTAATAAAGAGATAAACAGAGAGGGGGGGATTTATTATTTTTAATATAACTAGATTTAAAAACTAACTATAGACTCAATTTATTTGTAAAAAACAGATGCACTTCATAATGGAAACAAGACTGTAACTTTGAACCGTGTTGAGATGTTTTCTTTAACAAGCATTAGCATTTTAGCTTTTACCCATTTTCTCAGTTTCTCAGTTGTAAATATATCCATGTCACCTAGGATACCATCAAAATGTCCATACGGTTCATTTCACTCATTGTTTAAGGACATCTCCAGCATGATTTGGGGGGTTTTATTTTGCATTTGGTGCAGCCTTAAACTGATTTCAGTTGCTTTAAACTGTTTTCCAGCAGTTCTTTCACACAACATTTTCCTCATCTAAATTGTACTTTAAAGCAAATATTTTTAAACAAGACTTCCTCACATTAAGTAGGAGGTTACCAATGTCTAGTTGATTTTCATGCCATCATGCTTTATTTTACATTTATCCTGCAGATTACAGCTAATGAAAGCATCTTGCTTTTGATTTGTCAGTTGGCTTCACTGGGTTGTGACTGACAGTCGAATATTTATCTTGGAACCCAAAAAAAAAAAAAAAAAAGTTGGTAATCGGGGAGGCAGAAACTGGAAGTAATATGCCTCTGGCTCTCGCTGTGTTCCCAAATGTGCACATTAATTTGAGTGTGTTTCAGAATGCTCAAATGTATCGCCTGATATTGGCTCTCTGCTGCAGCTTTGCAAAATGTGATTGATGGCGGTTCTTGTTGTTTACTGTGCCATGTTGAAGTTGCTGGGAGTGAATGAGCCTGAAAAGCATGGCAAAACTGACTTGAAATTAACCCTTTCATGCATGATGTCCACTACAGCGGACAGATATTTGGAAGCCAGTTAAGTTATAGTACCAGGTCCCAACTATCACTTGATTCCATTTGATTATTATGTTTTAATCTCTGTCATTTTGATATACTGCCTCATAAATTCAAAATAAGCTGTGAAATCCTTTTATTTTCAGAAAACACTTACACTTAATAGGATGTTAGAAATACTTTTAGTCAGATTTAAATGATATATTTTTTGTACATTTTGTTCTGTGACTGAAAATACATCAGTCCACTCCAGTGGACGTAATGTGCCAAAGGGTATATTCTGCCTATGTAGACTCTGCCTTATTTTGTATGTTTTATTTAAAATGATGATATAATTTGCACTTGAATAACTTGTGTGTATTTATACCACTTGCTTTTAGTAAATGTTTTAAAAACATATAGCTGTTTTGGACCTATATTGAGTTCCACTGAATCACTTTTGATGCTGTTGGTGCGTGGTATCCACTGAATATGGACACATTTTAAAAATCAATATATTAGGAAAAAAAGAAATTATAGGCATAGTTTTTTGCTTGTTTAAAATGAACTGTTTGACGAGGTGCATCACACTGAGCAAATAAAAAAATAGAAACTGTTTTAGGAAAGTATCGGAAATGAACGAATCAATCATGTTAGATTTGTCCTAACAGAATAGGTCAAGATTTTATCTCAATGATTTCATAGACCAAAGTATGGTTCTGTTAATTAAACGAGACTAAGTTACATTACAGTAACATTATGAGAATGTTATTTTTATCATCATTAGGGTGGATTCAGTCAAATGTCCTGTAGATAGAAGGCTGTTGGAGCCATTAATAAGGAGGCTTTTTTTTTCACACCCTCTGTCTCTCTCCATCACTCTTTGTCCTTGTGGGTGATTAGAATGCACCCTGGTTGTCTGTCTGCTTGCTCATTAATCACACTGCGAGAGACTGGGCCGAGCACTAAATATACAGTTTGTCCTCATCTCAGCACTCCACACAAAGTGCTATTACAGCAGAAAACCACACAGGGTCATAAATGACTCATGAGCAGGGCTACGGCTTGGTTAGCGCTCGTTATTCTAACCCCACCAACATGTAAGGGATAACTCTCCAGTATTTATGTAAAATTTACTCCCGTTGAAAACTAAATTTTGGGTAATAACAGCTGGTCCTGCAGATATTCTGTGTTACAATTACATTACAAAGTTTGAGGCATTTTTTCCCAGAGCCCAGCTAAAAGTTCACCTTGAATGTCTAACTAACTCCTAAACTTTAAATGAAAATAATATACCATCAATAACAACAACTTAATAGTAGTATCTGAGTTATTTACAAAAGATAGCTTTAATGGATGCTGACATCTCATGCTGCTTTTTTGCAGAAACTTAAGCTCTCTCAAGCATAAACAGGTCTCAAGCGTAGGCCTCTAGTTATGACAGTGACCATTCACTAAGCCCCAGCTTTCTGTTGCTACAGCTTTATATTCTTGCAATGCACATGGCGGTACTATTACTGCTCACTATTCTTAGTTGTTTTTGAACTATAAATGTTCTTAATTTCAGACAGATAAAGGCAGGCTTCTTAGTTCTAGGTTACAACGTGTGATTTTTCAGCAGAAATGATTGAAACTGTTGCTGGCAGAGCTAATTATGCTCACATGTCCTTTATGTATTGGTTAAAAACAACTCCAGATGACTTTAATGTTTTCAGCTGACTCGTTTTAAAACACAAGGGGGTCTTACACATGTCCCTGATCTCTACAAACATTATATATTGCTAAAAGACTGAGGGTATACTGTAGCTACATGTATAAAAAGTCTGCACCCTCACCAGTTGAAGAATGGTATTGCAATAAATCCAATGCATTGCAATATAAAGCTATTATCCCTATGATGATGAAAAAAGATAACCCTAACTCTTCTCTTCCATACTTAGACAACTGACAGTTTTTTTTGTTTGTATTTTTTAAACAGATGTTTCACTTTCAATGTTGCACACAAGAAGGCTTTTAGAATAGCTACTTCCCACTGTGTTTGGCACCGCTTGTCTGAGGTTGAGTTGAGCTTGAACCTCCTCATGATCCAATAGAGAGCAGGTCAGAGCAGCATCACCTTTAACCATAGCATCCAGGAGCAGCTTCCACAACACGAAAACATCTGGGGTTCGAACATTGGTCATCCTAGGCCTTTCTGTGTGGAGTTTGCATGTTCTCCCCGTGTCTGCGTGGCTTCTCTCCAGTTGCTCCAGCTTTCTCCCGCTGTCCAAAGACAGGCAGGTTGATTGGTGACTCTAAATTGCCCTTAGTGAATGTGAGTGGGAATGGTTGTTTGTCTCTATGTGTCGGCCCCGCCACGCCTCTCGTCCAGTGCATGCGCATCTTTTTGCCACTACCTTTTTTTAAATCAAAGGCTTTTGATAAATCTAACTCTGTAACTTTTACTGTCCTGTTTTATCTTATTGTTACATTCTTTTTACCTCTTTTTTAAAATTGTATTTAAATGTCTATTTATTTCGCCCTATGTTGCCTTTATGTTTTATGTACAGCACTTGGAACTGCTGTTGAAATGTGTTTTACAAATACACTTAACCTTGCTTTGCCTAGTGTCTGCATCTTACATTGATGCAGATAAATACAGATCCTTGAACTTTGTACCATGTGAGATGAACACACATTCACCTTCTGTACATTGTATTCATTGTTTGTGGCTTGTTTAATCCATTCCTTACACTTTTGCTCTTTCGTAGTATGCCAAATGTCGCTGTTAATACAGTCCCATGCGCACCGCTTGAGCAGTGAAATCCAATGCCTGGCAAGCCTAGTTAGAGTTAGTAAGATTGGATAATCATTATTCAGGAGAGGGTTTTAACGAACGTTCAATTCCTCGTTTGAACTGTGGTGTACATTCAGTACAGTGGATATTTATATATAGCAGCGTGGTGTTTTTAATCACTTTTCAGCCTGAATGGAAATTCTGTCAATATCAACACAAAGTTACTGTACCATAAATTAATTTTTAAACCCACAGGTGATGTAAAGGAAGTAAATGAGGACATTTTGTTTCATGAAATATATAGCTTCAGGTATAAGGGAGAGACAGTGTTCATCCCTCTAGCCTCACTGGTACTAATCATTTGACAGTTTTAAAGACAGGGGAGGATATTTGTGATTCAGAAGTGAAGGTTAAGTCAACAGACTGCCAACATACACCAGATCTTCAAGTAAATTGGCAATATGCCTGATGTAGTTAACCACTCAAATGTCAAGTCAACTCAGGCCTCCTGGGAGGAGAAGTTGAACAGAAACATACATACCAAGAAATACATAATATCCTGTTATTTCAAGGATATGATTAAAAAAACAAGGACAATGTAACAGGGACCCCTTTTTATATTCTCCTTTCCCTAATTATTCTGCTCTAGATGGGCCTCTACATCAACCTAAGGGTAGTCAATTTACCTGCAACCTAAACTCATAAGCCATTATTGCTGCATGATTCACTTGCAGCCATAATGAGGTTGGCGCAGTCGCTTCCCCAATAGAATCCAAACTGCCTTTTTTTTAGATGTTGTTTTCTATCTAAGGGCTTACCAGCTTGGTGTGTGAATGTGAATTGTTTAGCATTTTTAGCATTTAATGTCTGTTATTTGACAAATCTAAATAAAATGTAACACCGTTATGTCCACCCCACACCAATTAACTCCTGAAACAGAAATACATATCAACTACAACAACTGCAGGTTTGAGTTTTAATCTGAAAACTATTCCGTCTTTAAGATTCATCCTTGTCTCGGAAAGGGATGAGTGTGAGGCTTATTTCCACTGGGGATTTGTGCCCCTCAAAGGGGCCTCATGGGGAATATTACACAGTGTGTGAAAACAGTTATGTAATATCTTCTGTTTACTATGTCTGAGAAAATCACTTAAGCAATGTCACTTGAGACTGCAAAAGTTTAACAGAAATCCTGTGCCACCGCTTCAGGTGTGTAGTTTGAAAGATGTAGGTGTTTATCACACAGTGAGCCCAACAATAGACAAGGTTGGGTTGCCTTGTGGGATCCATGGTTTGGGCCTAAAAGTCAAAATATCTCAGCCTCTGCTGCACAGATTTTGTCCATTCCTTTTAAAATATGTCTATTGTGTGTACCCCAACTTTATGGAAGTAGGCTATTACTACACTTGGAGTACCTCTTTAATGTGTGAATGATAATCCATTAACACAACTATGGTATGAAAGTTGACATATAGAGTTTCATCCAAAATACACTCATGGTAGACCTCAAACGCATAATACATAAACACTTAAATTTTAATTCAGTAAAATGTTTAGTGTTGCAAACTTACTCATGTTTGATATATTTGCATGATTTAATCATTTATCAGCAGCCAACTGAAAGATACTGCTGTGAAGGGGATTTCTGATTTTCTTATTGACGACTAAAACCTCTTAGGTCTCTAAAAATATAAACTTTCTTCCCACATCAAATAAAATGTTGCTGTGAAGTTACATCAGTTTTATTTTTTATTAATTACCACATTTCTTATCGGTTTTATCGGTTGGTTGAATATAGGAAATGTCTTTGTACAGTAAATAAGCTGTATTATAATTTTTATTTTAATTCCTCTCGACAGCATGATGGAATATTCAGTGTCATCAGTCTTTTTCATTGTTTTCATAAACAAGTAGCTACAAACTGTCTTATTTCAAACTGTATTATTTTCTGTGGGTCGAGTCTTTCCTCCGGGTAAAAATGCGTCCTGGGTGTGAGGTGGTATGTTTTTCTCTGACAGTTTGTTTGCTCAGGAAGATGTCAGCGGTTCATCTGCAGCATATTCACTTTGAAATAACATTTAAAACTCAACATGGGAACAAGGTGTTTCTGCAGGAGCCGGTGGAGAAACAAGCTGCACAACAAGATGTACTGTACACTTTACTGTATAAATATAAACCATGTCTTCTTGTGCAGTGTCAAGGTTTTACTGTACGGCAAACAGAAGTGCTGAGCACAGAGTGTGCAGTATTTGGGCAAGGCTTAATCTGTAGAGCAAGCAATGAATCATAAACAAGATGTCTTAGTGACTTATTGACCTTTATGCACGTTAAAGTGGTTGCCTGTTTTGAATCCCCCCCCCCCCAACCCCCACGCCATTTCAATTTGAGCCACAGTAATTCTCTGGATTGCAACTCTCACATTTCACGCTTGATTTCACATTTCTCTCCACATTTATGGAAAAGCATTTGTGTTTGCTTACGCAATTTACGTTAATGGCTCTGGAGATTGTTTTTGCCACCGCTTGGACAGCCATAATATGTGGGAAGTAGCTTTATAAAAACAGTTGTACCCTGTCACAGATCACTTAACTTTGTTTCACCTTAGAGATATGAGATTTTACGTGGCATAAAGCAAAGGATTTACTGACATGAGAACATTACACTGGCCACTCTGCAAACATGACTTACTTTAATCCTTTTTAAAAACATTACACGGTAATAAATAAATTCACAGTTTACAATTTGAAAAACCAACCACTTCTGCTATTGCTGCTTTCCATTCTAAGCAGAATCTTATTGATCCGGTAGCAGATCACCAATATTACAACCAATCACTGCTGCAGTCAGAGCCCCAGCTCAGGGACTAACAATACTCAATTACTGTAACAAAAATATAATTAAATTGTTTTGTTTAGAAGAGTATGAGGTGATGACAGAAGTATAGACATAGAGAGGAATAAACCCAATGAAAAAACATGATGGAAAATAACTTTTTCCCCAAAAAACAACTGTACAAAAACTGCCAAATTATTAAACCTGTCAAAGAAAACACTCGTGAGAGATCAAATGACAAAATATGCCAGAGTCCAGCTCTTTCCTTGACCTCCCATGTCCATTTTTGTCAGAAACTCAAACTACTGTTCAAACACAGAAATAATTTAAGTTAGAATATGTTGCTTTTGAAAGAGTAACAAATGAAAAGTAAAATTCATGAGCAACACAATGCACCATTGCTCAATTTAATAGGCTTAGGGGTTTTACCGCTATAGCATTGCTTGTTCTTGTATAACCCGTAGATTATTGTGCTAAATAAACTTATATTACAATATAAATCGTTCTATAATCACTGTTCATGGATGCAGTTATTACCATCCAGATATCTCTCATCTCAACCTACACTGCAGTCTGACCACTCTAAAGAAAGCTCTGGCTCCAACTCTGATCAACTGTGTAACACAGAGCTATTAACTGGATAATAATTCAGTTCAATTCAATTTTATTTACATAGTGCCAAATCACAACAACAGTTATCTCACAGCGCTTTTCATAAAAGAGCAGGTCTAGACCATACTCTGTGATGTTATTTACAGAAGCCCAACAATTCCCACCAAGAGCAAGCACTAGGCGACAGAGGCAAGGAAAAACTTCCTTTTAAGAGGCAGAAACCTCGAGCAGAACCATGGCTCAAGGTGGGCGGCCATCTGCCTCGACCAGTTGGGGGTGAAGGAGAGAGAGAGAGAGAGAGAGGGCAAGAGAGGAACAGAGAGAGAGAGAGGGATGGAAGTAGAGAGAAAGGGGAGGGAGGCAGCCTACACAATATACACACAGAGGTGTAAAGGTGATGTTGCTGTAGACTAAATGAAAAATGGTACAGATATTTACAGTAGTTTTAATGATAATAATCGCAATGTTAATGATTATAATTACAATAGGACTAGTAACAATAGTTGTAGCAGAGGGTGTCGAGCAACAGGTGACTCGCAACCACAGATCCAGACTCCACACCTCCAGAGTCAGAAACACCTGCAGGAAGTAATAGGAGGAGAGAGGAGAGGGACGAGAAAGCACGGGACTACCGGAAAGGGGAGAAGTCGAGTTAGTAACATGCATTAATGGGATGAGGTTGCATAGAGAGGGAGAGAAAGTAGAGGAGAGAGGAGCTCAGTGCATCATGGGAAATCCCCCGGCAGTCTAGGCCTATAGCAGCATAACTAAGGGATGGTTCAGGACTCACCTGAGCCAGCCCTAACTATAAGCCCTATCAAAGAGGAAAGTCTTAAGCCTACTCTTAAATGTGGAGATGGTGTCTGCCTCCTGAACCCAAACTGGAACCTGGTTCCACAGGAAAGGAGTTTGATAGCTGAACGCTCTGGCTCCTAGTCTACTTTTGGAGACTCTAGGAACCATAAGTAACCCTGCATTCTGGGAGCGCAGTGCTCTGGTGGGGTAGTAAGGTACAATGAGCTCTTTAAGATAAGATGGTGCCTGACCATTAAGAGCTTGGTATGTGAGAAGAATGATTTTAAATTATATTCTGGATTTTACTGGAAGCCAATGCAGAGAAGCTAAAACAGGAGAAATGTGATCTCTTTTCCTGGTTCCTGTCAGAGCACGTACTGCAGCATTCTGGATCAGCTGAAGAGTCTTAATGGACCTTTTCAAGTTGCCTGATAATAAGGAATTGCAATAATCCAGCCTAGAAGTAACAAATGCATGGACTAGTTTTTCTGCATCATTTTTAGACAGGATGTTCCTGATTTTCACAATATTATGAAGATGAAAAAAGGCAGTCCTTGAAATTTGCTTAATGTGAGAATTAAACTACATGTCCTGATCAAAGATAACTCCTGGTGCTTAGGCCCCAGAACAATAACTTCAGTTTTATCTGAGTTTAACATTAGAAAATTACAGGCCATCCAGGTTTTAACATCCTGAAGGCACATTTGAAGTTTAGCTAACTGATTAGTTTCATCTGGCTCGAGCAATATTTCCAGATAATATTGCCTAAAAGAAGCAGTCAACAGGATTGGTCTGAGGACAGATCCTTGAGGAACTCCATGACTAACTCTGGCGTGCATGGACGACTCATTGTTAACATGTACATCGATCTGATAAATAGGAATTAAACCAGCTTAGAGCGTTTCCTTTAATGCCAATGAAATGTCCCAGTCTCTGTAATAGGATCTGATGGTCAGTGGTATCAAATGCAGCACTAAGTGGTAAAACCAGTACCAGTACAGTAATGCAATGAGGAGGTCGTTAGTAATTTTTACCAGTGCTGTCTCTGTGCTATGATGAACTCTAAATCCTGACTGAAAATCCTCAAACTATTGCTCCGTAGAAAGTCACACAGCTGTTTAGCAACTGCTTTCTCCAGGATCTTAGAGAGAAATAGAAGGTTAGATATAGGTCTATAGTTTGCTAAAACATCCGGATCAAATTTGGGCTTTTTCAGAAGAGGTTTAATTACAGCTACTTTAAAGCACTGTGGTACATAGCCTGTTGATAAAGATAGATTGATCAGAAGTGCTGACTAGGGGTAAAACTTCTTTAAGCAACCTAGTCGGGATGGGGTCTAAGAGGCAGGTTGATGGTTTAGATGAAGAAATTATTGAAGTTAGTTGGTAAAGATTGAGGGAAGCAAAGCAGTCTAAACATATATCTGGCTTTACAATTGTTTCTAAGGTTCCTGAGTTTAGAGATAAGTCGGTGCCAGTTGATGGCAGGTCATGGTGAATTTTGTTTCTAATAGTTAGAATTTTATCATTAAAGAAGCTCATGAAGTCGTAACTACTGAGAGCTATGGGAATACTTGGCTCAATAGAGCTGTGACTCTCTGTCAGCCTTGCTACAGTGCTGAAAAGAAACCTGGGTTTGTCCCTATTTTCCTCTATTAATGACGAGTAGTACACTGCTCTGGCATTACGGAGGGCCTTCCTATAAGTTTAAAGACTATCTTGCCAAATTAAACGAGAATTTTCCAGTTTGGTGGAACGCCAGTTCCTTTCACGTTTCCGCGATATTTGCTTTAATTTGCGAGTTTCAGTATTATACCATAGTGCTAACCGTCTTTGTTATTATTATTATTATTATTATTATTATTATTATTTTCTTTTTTAGAGGGGCTACAGAGTCGATTGTCATTCGCAGCAAGCCTGCAACACTATCAACAAGATGATTGATTTGGGAGGGACTGAAATTAGCATAGAAGTCCTCCGTTACTTTGTGATCTGATAATGAATTTAGAGCTGATGGAATCGCATCCTTAAATTTAGCTATAGCACTATCAGACAGACATCTTGTATAGAAATTTTTGCCCAATGGCGAGTAGTTCAGCGATACAAACTCAAAAGTTATTAACAGTGGTCAGATAAAGACGGATTCTGTGGGAACACTGTTAAATGTTCAATTTCAATACCATACACCAAACAAGGTCGAGGGTGTGGTTAAAACAGTGAGTCGGTTCATGAACACTCTGAGAGAAGCCAATGGAATCTAACAGAGAGATAAACGCAGTACTGAAGCTGTCATTCTCAACGTCCACATGAATATTAATTTTTATTTTATTGTAGGGGATTAATATTATTAATCCCAATAATACAATAATAACTTTGTCCGTTTTAAGGACTAAAGTTGACAAAAACTCAGCAAATTAAGATAAGAATTCAGAGGACGGAACAGGTGCTCGGTACACTATAACAAAAAGAATTGGTTGCAGTGATTTCCAACTTGGGTATGAAAGACGAAGAACAAGGCTTTCAAATGAGTTATAATTTAGTTTAGTTTTAGAGCTGATTAGTAGGCTAGAGTCAAAGATAGCTGCAACTCCACCTCCTCGGCCTGTGCCTCGAGGAATGTGAGTATTAATATGACTGGGAGGGGGGATTCATTTAGGCTAACATATTCTCCATCACCCAGCCAGGTTTCAATAAGACAAATTAAATCAATATCATATTCTGATATTAGTTCATTTACTAGTACACCTTTAGAAGAGAGAGATCTGATGTTTAAGAGTCCACATTTAACTCTCCTATTCGTTTGCAATATTGCTCTTGTGGTTTTAATTTTTATGAGGTTTTTATGCACAGCTCCTCTTCTGTTTACCTTTGATTTAAATAATTTTGATGGTTGGGGGACAGACACCATCACTATAGGATTTTCACTAAGTAACTCCTGAAATGGAGGAGCAGAGAAGTGTGTTAGACTCCGACTCTGCGAAGGGTTTTGGGTGGGTAACTCCTGAAATGGAGGAGCAGAGAAGTGTGTTAAACTGCGACTCTGCCTCCTGGTCTCAACTCTGGGTTGTCATGGATTTGGTCCACTAATAAACTTGGCCAGATTTCTAGAAATGAGAGCTGCTCCTTCCCAAGTGGGATGGATGCCGTCTCTCCGAATTAGACCAGGTCTTCCCCAGAAAGTCTGCCAATGATCTACAAAGCCCACATCGTTTGCTGGACACCACCTCGGCTATACATGTGATCACTGGTCAGATTTGGCAGGGGTCCATGCTGTCCGACATTGTTTTTGCATATGTACACACCAACTCAACATTAATCTTAGTGACCTCCGATTGGCGTAACCGGGAGTCATTACCGCCAACGTGCATAACAATCTTAGTGTATTTAAGTTTATCCTTAGCCAGCAGTTTCAAATAAGACTCAATGTCGCCCGCTCTGGCCCCAGGGATGCACTTAACTATGGCCGCTGGCTTCGCTAAATTCACGTTTCTCAAAATGGAGCTGCCAATAATCAGAGTTGGTTTCTCAGCTGGTGTGTCGCTGAGTGGGGAAAATATGTTAGAAACGTGAACAGGTTGGTGGTGCCCCGTGGGCTTTGAATGCTTACGACTATTCCTCCTTCGGACAGTCACCCAGCCACCCCGTCCCGGCTGCTCAGGAGATGCCGGGGGACGGCTACCACAGGCTAACTCAGGCCGTTCCGCACCGACAACCGGGGACTGGCTAGCTACAGTAGCTAAAGACTGATCTACCAAGGTGCGGAGCCGGACTAAATCACTGAGCCTCACCTCCCATTTTAAATCTAAAGGCATTAACATGGTGTGGGTACCCCCTTTGCAGCTTCCACTTTTCTGGGAGGGCCTTCTAGAAGACTCTGGAGTTTTTCTGTGGAAATTTTTGCACATTCATCCAAAACAGCACTGATGTTGGACCCCAGGCCTGGCTTGCAATCTCCGTCCGAGTTCATGCCAAAGGTGTTCGAGAGAGTTGAGGTCAGGGCTTTGTTCGGGCCAGTCAAGTTCTTCCACACCAAACTGGGAAAACCATTTCTTTATGGAGCTGGCTTTGTGCATGGGGTAATAGTTCTATTAAAACAGGAAAAGGCCAAACACAAAAAGTTGGAAGAACTTTCTAAAATTGTATGCTGTAGCATTATGATTTCCCTGAAAACACAGCCCCTCCCAAAAAAATTGGGACTGGGGTGTCTCAGTACTTTTGTCCATATAGTGTAGTTTAGATTCGGCTACGTGTGTTGCATTCAAATTATTTTGAACAATTTCTCAAATTCTTTCCCATTTGTTTAAACTTTGAGTGACAGCCCTAACAAGCAGTAAACACAGCATGCCTCATTTTATATTGACCAAACGTATACACACAGTATGTGTTTGTGCATATATAAAAAAGAGGGGGAAAAGGATGGCACGTAATGCCATCTCATAGCTCAACAAGACCATCCTCCTTGGCTATTAAAATTCTTCACAAGCGCAAACAGCTCTCAGAGCAAACACGCAACAACCGGAGCTGCAGAAGGGTTTGTCTCTTTAAGCTTCATGCAGTCAAACCTTTTGAATAGATGCTCGCTAACAACTTTAGCTCGTTGTGCACTTCTAAAGGAAGTCTGGGGGTCGAGACCGCCGGCAGAGACTGGCAGGGCAAGATTCACTTTTATAACAACTTGCTAGAGCCTGACCTTACATGTCAAAGGTACAGTAAATGTAGTGAAGTCGAGCATGACGTTTATGGGTCATACCTGCTCTAAATTATTGGGGCACCCTTAGTCTTCATGGTTGGCGTAATGAGGACGTCAAGGACAAGGTGAGGTTATGTCTAACAGTTGAAACACAGAGATGAACATGTGCGTAGGAAATCAGCAGTTTCACAGCATGCAAGGCTAACGAGCGCCATATTGGCAGTGGTGGAGATCAAATACATGATCTTTCAGCAATGTGACGGTGGCAGAGATGGCCACTGGTGGTTAGTGAAACCGTGTATGAAAATAGCTCAAAAAAGGTCAGTGCAGCGTAACCTTTGGGCAGAGTGTCACTTTCTGAACACACAGACCCAACACACAGCAGCAGGATGATCAAGCTGCCCTTTAACATTGCATCATGATTGATTGGCTCTGACGGCTTTACTGACCTCATTTAGTGAATATTAGTAAATCGCTATCTCTGACATTACACAGTTAATGCAGAGAAACCGCTCATTAAGAGAGATTAAGACTCTGCAATGTAGTGACGCTAATGGCTGGTATTCTACCTAAGTTTAAATAATATGCAGCAGGTGTAAGTACTGACACTGGGAAAGTTTTGCTGTAACTGCATGTGGAAGACTGCACAACTATTGTTTCGCTGCTGCTGCTTTTAGATTTTGCATTTTAATTAAAAACGACTTTGAACAGAGCCCCAGGAGGAAATCAGTCAGAAAAGAGAAACAAAGAAATTGTAAACAAAACATTATCTTTAAAAAATGTCAGCCGTGTTTCGCACACATACACACACACAGGCACACAGGAAGAAAACAAGGTCTGACCAGTGGCCATTAAACAGCCATTAGTCCAGCTGACTCACCTCTTCAAGGAGCAGTATGGCCCAAGGAACAGTGATGCACTTTGGGTCGCATTGTGGTTCAGTTACTGCAAAATCTCAAAGGTTAATTCAAAGTCAGAACATTAATTCTTCAATAAATCATCCTTAACTCCTAATTATTTTCCTTCCCTATTTGACTGTCAACAGTTAGCACAGGTTACGCCTCTTCCTGTCCTCAAGCCACCTTAGAAACAGTAATGAGTAAACAAGCTCGAGTCCAGGTAAATCTCTGATTAGCTGAATATGATAAGCTTGCGGATCATTATAAAATTGGCTGTATTCCATTTTCAACAAGAGCCAGTAGCTGAAGATGTTGAAGTCTTCAGCCCTCTGCCATTGAAGCGTTCAAGTGAGAATTATTTCACTTTCTCTACTTGTCAGACGTCACTATTAATGGGCATGTGTCCATATTTATAGGTATTGGTTCAAGGATGAAAGGTATATCTTGGTCATCATTTTAAATTCTGCAGGTTTTATGAAATGTAGTTGATCAATTGAGATGCTCATTTTCTTTGTCTTCTTTCCAGTCCTTTAGCACCACGCTGTGCCTCCACTGGTTAGTGCAGGTGTTAGAGAGAGTGTGTGTGTGTGTGTGTGTGTGCGCGCACTGCAAACACCTGCCATATGCATGTGTGTTAAGTGTGTGTAGCATTCTGGTGATCCTCATGTTTTCTAGAGGTTTAAGGTTAAGCACATTGTTAGTGAATTTAAGGCGTTCACAAGTAGAGGAATAAGTGTGAGAGTGTGTGTGTGTGTGTGTGTGTGTGTGTGTGTGTGTGTCCTTGTGTGTGCTTTTGAGTGACAAAGAGCAGGAGAATGAGAGGAAGTACCAGGATTTGGTAAACATTGTCATACAGCAGAAAATAGGGATAAAATAGGGAGCATGCTGAGAACAATTATGCAATGAGATGTTATTGTTTACCTGTTTTTGTTCCATTTTTGCCAATTTTCCTGTCATTGTGGTTGTTGTCACCAACAACCCCCCCCCCACACACACACACACACACACAAAACCACATTTACAATCCAACGCAATAAAATCTGCATTTGTTATTTTCATCCTGTCTGACATTTCTTCAGAAGCTATCTTCTTTTTAAAAAAGCAGAAAAAAGCAGATACACTCATATTCCCCTTATTCCCATTCTCCAGGTAGAGTTAAATGTGAATTAACCTCATATGCCTGACAGAACTGACAGAAGTTTATTTTAAACACTAGTGGGGACCCCATGTCAGGCTGGATTTTGGAGAAATGTGTCAAAACGATGCATGAATAGAATATTTACAACTTTTTGAACGGTGCAGCAAAATCATGGCAACTAGAATGCTTAAAGGTCATATTATGCTTTTTGGCTTTTTCCCTTTCATTTATTGTGTTATATATCTTTTTTGTGCATGTAAGAGGTTTGCAAAGTGAAAATTAATATCTCCCACAGAGGCTCCTGAACTGCTTGAAAAACAGTTCCATAGTAGTCCAACCTTTACTTCTGGGTCATCTAAGTGACACATGTCATAATGCTCACCTAGAAGCTAGTGTGGCACCAACACAAGCAATGGTAGTAAAAATCTTATCCACAAAAAATAATTACGCTTCATGTTGTTCTGCCTGTGTTTTGGAAGCCGTGTTTACTGGCTGAAGCAATTTTGTTTTGGATCACACTACCATGCTTGTCAGGATCCGCCCTACTCTGCCATGTGCAACTCCCAGCTAAGATCGAAAAGAAGTGAGATGCTTCACTCCGTAGCTCAAACGGAGCGTTCAACACACAGGGTGAAAAGAGGAACTGCAGCAATGTGCAGTATGACAAAAACATTTACAACCTGTAAATGAGCATAATTTGACCTCTTTAAGTATAAACATCATGTGGCTTCAATTAAAGGAATTTATTTCTTGCTGAGAGTTAGATAAAAATGTACCACACAAACAGAGCCCAGACAGTTTGGCTTGGGGGTCACACCTCCTCCAACACTGGAGCCCTCCAGGTCGGGGTGCTCAGCCCCTTCCTATTCACGCTGTACACCCATGGCTGCAACCACTGACATGAAGAGAACTCTGTTGTGAAGTTTATGGACAACACCACCATCATCAGCTGGATTTTGAACAACGATGAGTCTTCATATTGGGAGGAAATTAATAATCTTGCAGAGTGGTGTATAGCAAACAACCTACTGCTCAACGTCAGCAAAACCAACGGGCTAATTGTTGTTTTTAGGAATAAGGAGATAAAGACACAAACTCCTGTCTGAGGTGGAGCAGGTGAACTATTTCAGGTTCCTGGGAATCAGCATCAAAGAGAATCTGACATGGTCATCTCACATCTCCACGCTGGTGAAGAAAGCTCAGGTGTTGAGGCAAAGTTTGTTACCTTTCAACTGTTTCCCCTGTTTCCAGTATTAATTTTAAGCTAAGCTTACTGGCACTAGCTTCATATTTACCGTACAGACATGAGAGTGGTATCTATCTTCTCATCTAACTCTCAGAGAGAAAACGAATAAGCGTGAGCCAGAGGTATTAGGGCCAGTGAGCACATCTCGCAACAGCAAAATATGCTGCACACCAACTTGTATAATCTTTAATTTGGGTATGTTCTTTTAGGCACTTTTCTTGAAGATAGGCTGGGGTTTAGATTAGAGTTTAAAGGTCTAGGATCATGTGAAGAACATTTGGGACAAAAAAAAGCATGGATTTGTTCTTTAAGTTAAACATTACCACAGGGACCATCTTAGATGATCCCTGATGGGAGGCTGGATCACAAAACTGAATAGTAGGATGTTGTCTTTTTAAAAAAAGCTGTATTTTAACCTTACTGTAAATATGTTTACCAGAGTGGTGCTTTGTCTAAGCTATTTTCTACCAAACTGCCCCACTCTGCCACTTCTTCTCAACTCCTATTTAAATTGATACTCAATGTTGTTTCAATGATTCACAATATGATGCTGCCAGTCTCACTGGAGCTATCGTAAAGTATCAGCAATCCATCATCCACGCCATATTAATCACAGACTAGCTGCCATCCACGTTCTGAATTAGCTTTGCAGAACGGAATCCCTCTGAGATAATCACTTTTTCATCACCAGCAATGTGACGTGTGATATGATGGGTAAAACAAAAGGCAGATGTGTGTCTCTTTGTTCAGCTGCATGTAGAAGTGGACATTCCACTGATTAATCCACTGCTCTATGTAGTTTATAATGGCATTTAAGGTCAGTTAGGCAGCCTTTAATGTCTATTTAAATGGCAATATTTTCTAGTATAAGTCCTTGAAGAGTCTTGATGTTGTGGCGCTTTCACAGTGATTTAATTGAACCTGTTAAGAAATTTAATTTCCATCTTAAATTGTTTTACTTTGACTAATATTCTGTAACAACCAACATATTTATATCTAGGTGTATGGATCAAAGTACACTATGATATATTGTTCCAATATCTCTCTGAAGATACACTGCCTGTTTTGTACGTTTACCCATAATTTGATGCTTCACAAACATGAGTTGTATCTCTAATTTTCTCTCTAGTGAGGAAGCATTGGAAAAAACTGATTTTATTTGAGAGGAAAATCTTATTTGATAAAGGTGAAAAGGGCAAGAAGGTCTTTTGACAGCCAGAAACATTCATATCAAAGTTTGCATTAAGAGTGGGCATGCAGGAGGACAGGTTTGTGATCTTTGAGAAACTGTTTTCCATTAAGTTCAAAAGCTTGAGCTAAAGTGCTCGAGGATTGAGTCCACTGGGAGCTGTCAGCTATTGGAACATTTTCTTTCTTCCTGGTAGTCGCACTGCACTGTATCCATGTTCGAGGTTATGTATTAGTTGCCTGAAACGTGACGTGCGCTGCGATCTCCTTTGCTACGTTAGTGCTTCTAAGACTCTTTATCATGGGAGAGGTGGCGGTGTCTTTTTTCATAAAGATAAGGGTTTTCATGCTACAAATACAGCCAAAATGTGTCTATTTGCATTACAGCTAGCAACTTATTCAAGGAGCTTGTCATATTATGGTGTATACGCTCAAAGTGTCAAGATTTAGCAGCAGTGACACCGTGGCTGTTAAGGTCTAATGGTTTTCACTGAGACTTACAAGAGAGCATTTGCTGAACAGTTGCAGCACCGACTGTCAATCTGCATCACAGAAACCATTTTCATCTGTTGCTACGAGTGCACACTGTAGCTGAGTGTGGTGACATGACACTGCCACCCAGTGGTGTGATCATCACAGCATTTCCATTATATGTACTTATGAAGACTTCAGTAATAATCCTTGTAGTAATTAAACAAGACAATACATTTTTGGCATTTCTTTAATAAACATTTGCCAAAGGAGGGGGGAGGGGAACAAAATCATTTTAGTACAAAAAAAGACATTATTTCCTTTTTGAACTTACAGGTTACGTGTGTTTTTGTTTTGCTCATGATTTTACAACACCCCGCAAAAAGGCATGTGGAATTTTACGTGAAAACAGCCACAAAGTCAGATCAGATTTGCTGCAGTCGTCCAAGTGCTCTGCCAGTCTCTCTCTGGAACTAAGTCCTTTTCCTCATAGCTCCCTGTGCTCATACCTAAGCCTTCCATCCCAACAGACTGAACCATCACTGTTTCAACATAATCATGGCCATAAAAAAAATTAAAATAAAAAGGACACTACAATACTGGTCATTCCTAATTGTGCAGATAAAGCACATCATCCATTTCCTTTCATAGCTAAAATAGTTTCCGCCTACTTCAGTCAGTAGTGCAAAACATTAATACTAGTCTGCCCTGGAGCAATTACAGGAAGGCTAAGGTAGAGATTTAAAATTTACCCGGCCTGATAAATGTACACTCAAAAAAAGGTAAAAGTTTAATTTAAAAGACAGCAGAATAGATTACAAAAAAATATGAAAATGGTATGAGCAAGAAAAGCTCCTCCGGTGTTATTCAGCTGTCCTGCTGCAATATACTCCACATTACAGACTGAGGAGGAATACGATGCTGTACACAGATTTAAGTTACTACACACCGAGTGTGCATCTTCACATCCGTGTGGACTGGCCTGAGAGGCTTCAGGCTCAAAAACAAGTAGCCTTTTGTTCATTGTCACGACCTTCCATTTCATATTTCCAGTCTTTCAGAAAGGCAGGCCTCGTCCTCTGATTGTTGCTGTTGAGTTTACATGTGGGACAAAACCTAGGGGTAGTGGTGGAGCCCCGACTTGGGAAGGGGAGCCCCAGGGTTGTCCTGGTGCTGGGATGGGTGGGGGAGGAGGGACACCATCCTTTCTAGCCATGGCGTGGTTGTACAGGTGGATAGCACTGGGGTTAGGCTGTCCCTCCACAGGTAAGAGGCTGTGATTGTACTTAAAACGGTGGTCCTTGTCCCCAGTGAACACCATGCTGCTGGGTCCAGTGGCTCCAGCTCCTGGGGGGAAGGGGTCCGGGTGAGCCGGGGCCAGAGCGCCTGCAGCAGACGAAGAACCAGCAGCCTGACCTGGCCCACTAAACACTTCTCTCAGAGCATGAGGTGGCAGGCCTCCTCCTAACATGTGACCCATGTAGCCCTCCCCGAACCCTGCAGGAGTAAAGGGTGGAGGAGGTGGATGGGTGTAATCCCCACCGTATCCTGGTCCCTCTGCGGTAGGAAGAGGCGGGTAGTCTGGCTCTGGGGGCCTCCCTCCATCACCTCCACCTGCAGACGCAATAGGTGGAGCGTGTCCAGTCTTGGGTTCAGGTGGAGGCTGCCGGTAGTCCAGGTCAGCATGTGGAGGTGGCTCTGGAGGCTCAGGTGGTCTCTGGTCTGGGGGCAGGATGGACACTCCACCTACTTCAGACACTGAAGGAGAGAAATTACATTATATTAGGTATTGGAATAAAGTTTTTTGTTTTAATTATTTTCTTTTTCACTCACAGGACCCGAAGTAGAAAAAGCTTCCAGTCTGTGTTCAGCTGTCTGACTGAAAAGATTAAACAGACCAATTGTTACCTGGAGAGACTGGGCTGGGCTCTGGAGGCTGTTTGACTTCTGGAGGTAGTGGCTGGCCGCCTGGTGCTCCTCCTGCAGGGTTGGTACTCTCCGCCCCTTCTCCACTGTCACTTGGTTCCTGCCTCTGGCCTTGCTGAGCCTGGAGGAGCTGAGCCAGCAGCATTGTCATGGCCGTCTGTGTTGCAGCCGCAGCCTCTCCTTCTGGAATACCAGACTGCGCAGACGCGGGGGGTGAAGGAGGCTTGGGCATCGGAGGCGTACGTGGCACTCCTGCAGGCGCAGCCGGCTGGGGAGGCTTGGCAGGTGTGGCTTGAGGAAGGGGCTCAGCTGGGTCAGAGGGAGCTAGGGCTTTGGAGAGCTGCTGTAACGTTTCCTGATTGACCTTTGTGCTCATGGACTGGACAAACTGGGCCGTGTTGGCTGCACTCTTGGGCTGGCCAAGGAAGTTCAGGAGGACCGCCAGCTGCTCCTGGGTTAACTGGGAGTTTGGACCCTTTGGGTCTGCAAGAGAGAAAACTAACCTGAGCATGTAGATTCATTCTACAACCTTGCGAACACATCTGGGATGAAATTCTAAACTCAAGTTTTTTTTTCCAAGTCCTGTATATCACAATGAGTTGTAATGTTTTTAAAGACCTTTAATTCCAATTAAAATGACGAAAAAATGAAAGAAATGAAAGAAAAAAATTTAGTCAAGTACACCAAAATGATTAATCACTATAACAAAACCAGTCAGAGCTGAATACATGAGCTTGGGTTCAGTGTGTTGTCTTCGCACTATAGGAGGTAGGACCTTCAGAAGACATGTGAAAGACAAATAACTAAGTGAGTAAGTGAATGAAGGAGTTACATTCATGATCAAAGAAGTGTTCTGCATCAAAGACCAATTACTCTGCAAAGCAGCCAAGCCTTCATGACCTCTCAAACTGATTTATAAGTATTAAGAGTATTTTGCATCCATATTTCCGAGAGCAATATACATGGAGTTAACCGTTTATCATGTAAACCAGTTGTTGTTTTGGATGCATTGCACCACGCTCAAATCATACAGGTAAGTGCAATTCAAAGTTCTTTATCATTCACAAACTAATGGTAAGCTAACTGTACAAATACAGACTAATTGAACTCACCAAGCAGCGCAGAAGCAGCCACAGTCTGAGCTTTGATACCTCCAGGAGCAGGGAAGCCCTGGGGAGTGTTACTGCGGCTGTCGTCAAGGCCCAGCTCTTTACGGGGTGCTTTAGGGGCAGCAAGTTCCTCTGGTACCTGCTTCTGACGCCGACGTTTCTTACTCCACAGCTCGTGACAGTCCTGCCACAGTGGAAGACTGGAGAGATGGAAACACGGTGAAAACAACATTAGGAATCTTGTAATCCTGGTAATAAACAAGTCGATGCAACATGAAGAAAAATAAATAAATAAAAAAAACATACTCTGGTGGGGGCATCTTGTCTGGGTCCACATCCTTGAGGAACTCGCTGCCTAACGCTTGTTCAGCTGTACAACGTCTGCTGGGGTCCAAGTTCAACATGTGGTCAAACAGATCCAGGGCAGATGGAGGGATGCTGGGCGAGAAGGGAGGCGGAAGATTTCACTGTAATGCACTGCTAGAGGGCCCAATCCTTAAATATTCAATTAGACATCAACTTACAAAGCAAACTCCTCTCGTAACCGTCTCCTGTACTGTTTCTTTGGTTTCATGGTGTTGAAGAAGGGAAGCTTTATTACATCTGGCCAGACAGCAGGGCAGGGACTGCCACATATTCGGCTAAAAGACAGAAACTAATTTGTTTAAGATGAATGTTGCAATGTGTGGAAATGGACACCCAGATGACTGGCCTGACGCGTATCTTTTAAGTGCATCAAATTTGCCTTCACCACAGCTCATTTTCTCTCCGCCTGCACTACCACCAATGTTGTACCTTGCAAAGTGAATACATAACGTGAGGCGAGTAAATGAGAGAGCAAGTAAAAACGATACAGCTGTGCTTAAAGCAAAATCTGTACAAACTTTAAAGGTTTTCTGCAGCCGAGGCAGCCTGCCCCCACAGAATTAATCGCTGCCTTCAAATTTCCAAAACACATCTTGTGGCTGCGTAGCACCGTAGTCGACTGAGAAGATCAGTGGAAAAGATTAGTACTGCTTTCTCTTCCTGTTTTTAGGTAGCAGGAAACCCCTTGTCAGTTGACTCCTCCGGCTCAAGTGGGTACACCACTTTGTGGGAACCAGTTAAATCTAAAAATTTGAGACATTAACATTTTTGCCTGGTTAAACCAAAACTTACCTGATGAGCTCTAACTGGGCTAGCTCCTGGTTAGCTTGAAAAATTGGTTTCTTTGTGAATAGTTCTCCAAGAATGCATCTGTGAGACAAAGCAAGATGCAATTCATACAAAAAATACTGAGCAGGCAGATAATCATGCAATAGAGCTGCAACGATTAGTTGATTAATTGATTAGTTGTCAACTATCAAATTAATCGACAATTTTTTTTTTTATTCTAACGGGGGAAAAATGACAATTCTCAGATTCCAGCTTCTGAAATGTGAATATTTTCTGGTTTCTTCGCTCCTCTATGACAGTAAACTGAATATATTTGGGTTTTGGACAAAACAGGTCATTTGAGGATGTCATCTTGGACTTTTGGAAACACTAATTGACATTTTTCACCATTTTCTGACATTTTATAGACCAAACAACTAGTCGAATAATCAAGAAAATGATCAACAGATGACAATAATCGTTATTTGCAGCCCCATCATGTAACAAACAGTAAGTTAACTTAATACAATATCAGTCCTGCTCTTACCCGCAGCTCCACACGTCAATGGCCGGCGTGTACCTCTCTTCCCCCAGTAGTAACTCTGGAGGGCGGTACCATAGTGTAATCACTTTATTGGTGTATGGACGACTGAAAATGGGAACAAAAAGTGGTATGTTTGTTCATATCATTACCCACAAGTGAAAATAACTGAAGATTAACAGGTGTAGTGTGTATCTACCAAGAACAGAGGAGGCTTACCTCTCTTCAGAGTTATACAGCCGAGCAAGACCAAAGTCTGCAAGCTTTATTTGACCTCTGATTAGGTGGGGGCAAAGAACAAATTAAATGGAGTCAGACAAACGTGTGTAACTATGTAATAAAGCTTAAAATCATTCTGTTTGAGTGGAAAAATACTCACTTGTTATTGAGCAGAATATTGGAGCACTTGATGTCTCTGTGCAGGAAGTTCTTCTTGTGGCAGTAATCAAGGCCCTCCAGCAACTGTCGCATGAAAGACTTGATGTGGCTCTCGTTGAAATGGACCAGACCAGATTCGAGCAAACCCATCAGGTCGTGGTCCATGTATTCAAATACAAGATAGAATGCACCTGAGGGGAGAGAATAAAGATTCAGTCATAATAAAAAAAAAAGGCTGTGTATCAAACAAATCCATGTGGTGTTGCAGACCGTGGAGCCACTGCGAGTGAAAAGATAATGTACCTTTATCGTTCTTGAAATCTAGAGCATCTTCCTTGTCTGTGACAATCTCCTTCATGTTTATGATGCTTTTGTGGTTGAGTTGTCGCAAAATCTTAATCTCTCTGATGGCTGTGATTGGGAAGCCCTCCTTTTCATTGTCCAGTCGAACTTTCTTCAAAGCCACCATTTCAGCTATGAAGAAAGAACCGCGTTTCACCAGCTGGTCTCACCCTAAACAGATTCTTATCTATGGCCGTGTCAGCTTGCATTTCCAACAGAACTTGACCTGATTATAATAATCACCAACCTTTATTTCACCTCTAAAGAACATTGAAAATAGATCGATGTTTACACGGTTGATGAGGAGTTACGAATGAACGTGTATTTTCCAAAACACTCACCAGTGTCTTTGTCTTTTGCCTTGTACACCTGACCGTAGGTGCCTTCTCCTGTGATTCCGATGATCTCAAACTTGTCCACACAGCGTTTGCCCCAATCTATCTCAGTTTCCTTAATCTCACCGTATCTTGGGCCACAAATTCTGGGTTTGACAAACGACATATTTCAGCAGAAGCAAAGTAAATATACAACAAAGAATAGCTGAAGAAAAGACTGTATACCACTAAATGCACTGTAACATACTTAGGTCTTCGGCGAAGTGTTTGGGACTTTTTGTCTTCAGGCGGGCTGTGTGGGGAAGACATGCCACCAGGAAGCTCAGGAGGCAGAGGCAAATCGGTAAGAAGCTGACGGGCCTTTCTCTCTGACTTTTTCTTCCCTGAGAGCGAGCTGTCCTTCAAGCTGATAGGAGAAAATGCAGGAGATACAGGGAGAGTGAGAGTAAGTCTTGACAATCAAGTATAAAAGAGGTGCATAAAAATTCTAGTTCAACTGGCACAACAACACGTCCATACCTTTCTCCTTTATCCATGTGCTCAAGAACTGCTTGGGGCAATGGTAGGGATGTTAGGGTAGAGATGAGTGGACCAAGGGCTCGTTCCTTGTCTTTGCTCGGTCCAGATGCTGGTGCTTTCCTTTTGTCCCGATGTACAGAGTCATCTTTCCCCCTTCCATCTCTGTCCCTGCTGGTCTGCTGGTCAGTGGTCCTCTTGGACGACCGGTCAGGGGGAGACTGAGGCTGGTTCGATGTGGGAGTTCTGGGACCTTTCTCGGGTTGGGGTGGAGAGGGAGGGCGGCCCTTTCTGGATGAGTGATTGGCCTTCGGGCTGGGCTGGTGAGCAGATGACGAACCCTTGGTTGGAGTAGATGTGTTGCTGGAGTTCTTGGCCTTGGCAGCCGCTTCTGCGGCTTTAGCCTTTTTCTGCTTACTGAGTTCAGCAGCAAGACTGGTTTTGAAGGTGAGGGTGCTTGGTGAGAGACTAGAGGGGCGACTGCGGGAGCGAGAGTGCCGGTGACGGCTGCGAGAACGTGAATGCCTTGAGGATGAATATGGACTTCTGCTACGTGACCTAGCAGATCGCCTGGAAGGAAAATGACATGGTGAACTTTTTATTTTGTTTTGCTATTATAGACTTCAGGCGACAGTTTACTTGCGTGAGATAAAAAAAAAAAATCTATTGTTATCTAAATTTTAAGAACGCTGTGCCATTAATAAAAATGTAGAAATCAAGCTATTACTCACATTCTACAAGTTGCATAACATCACATGCAGGACTTTTGTTCTCGTTCAATAGATAGTCTGGTTAAAGGCTTTTGGAAAGGCATAGGCACGACAGCAAATATTGAAAGAAAGAAAGGGGCTACAATAAACAATGTCACAACCAGGGTCCAAAATTAGCACCAGATAAAACGCTGGTAAAATATGTAAATGGCAGGTAGATTTACTTCATCACCAGCCAAAAAAAACAATGGTAATCTATTGAGTGGCTGGTGGACAAAATGTTAATTATGCACCCAGGTCACAACCTTGTATTTGTTTGGGTTGCATATTTATTTACATCTGTAAAAATCTAAAATTCATGTGAAGAATCAGTGCCCGACAAGTTAAACAGAAAATTGGTAGCGCTAGGTTTCTGTTAATATTTCATCAAGAGGAAAATCGCCTCAAATCTGAAGCAGGGCTTGCTTATTATAAACCATCATAAAAATTTACTCCACAAATACACAGACTACAGCGTACAAATGAAAACATACATCAACCTATTAGCTGCTTTATAAAAACTCACCTGACATCTGGACTTGGGCTCAGGGACTTTCTGTATGGACTTCGTGATCTCCTGCGGTTTCCATAGGGGCTTGAGCCAAACTCTCCTTGTTCATATGGACTGTGTCGGCCATAACTTGGGGACCTGCGCCAGGTCGCTGGGCTCACAGGGGATCGCTTCCTTTTGTTGCCGGAGTATGAACTGGGTGATTTTGGCATACCGTATGACCCATACACATCTACATCCCGGCTGTAATATGTGGAACTGGGAGAGAGTCTTTTGCTCCCATAAGTTGGACTTCTTCTAGATATTAGCTGGTTATAACCACCAGGAGACTGGTAGCTATATGAATATGATGTCCCATAGGGACTTTCTCCTTTCAAACCAGGACTTCTCCTGTAACCCCTGAGGTCTTCACGGTCATCTCTGTAAGATTGTGGAGCATCTCTGTATGCAGATGGAGGCTCTTTATCAGATCTTGTTTTGCTTCTGTGTCCTTTTGAATCCCTTTTATCTGCAGACTGTGAGGACTGGGATGTAGATGTCCTTTTACCATTTCTGTCACTGCTCCTTGTAGCGTCTCTGTGATTTTTAGAGCCACTAAGGCTACTTCCGCTTCTACCTTTTGACGAGTCTCTCTCACGACTCTGGCGGTCCTTTTTCTTGCCTACCTCCTTCTCTTGCTTGCTCCTCTCAGATGGTCCCCTTGTTTGATCGTCCTTGCTAATGCACACTCCCTCCCGGTCTCTCGGGTGACTTCTGTCTGGGGATGCTGGTCCATTATAGTCACCAAAGTCAACATCGCTGAGTCGGTCCACTGACAGCCTGTCAGCATGGGGGTCAAGTTTAGGAGAGGGGCTCCCAGAAAACCGCTCCGACTGGGAGCTCACGTCATCATACTCTACCAGTGTCCGAAGTTCAGCCTCTTTTTCAAAAGTGCTTTTTCGGTTATTGCCAGGCTCTCCTGTTGTACCAGTATGACACAAGTCTCTTTCCTTGCCCTGTCTGCGTTTCTTTCTCCTAGAAACCGATGACCGCCTCTTCTCACGGTGTCTATCTCGCTGAGCAGCACCGCTCCCCGGTTTACTACGCCTGTCCTGCCTGTTAGCATTTCTCTGTGCAGAGGGGCTCCGTCCCCGACCCTCGCGAAGCACCTCCGAATTAGGCATTTATCTACAAAATAAACGCTATAGCCACGTTGAGAATAATCTTTATATTATATACTTTACCTAAGCTATTTTCCTTGTTGTGTTGTGGAACAAAACATTGGGCTAGCTGTGTTAACAGGCTAATTAGCTAACGTTTCAGCAAATGCACAATTAGACAGCCAGCTAGCTGGCTAGCTAAATCACAAGCTTAACATTAGCATTACAAAGCTAGCTCGTTTGCGGTTCTATAAAAAGTGAGTTACACCAGACGGTAATTCATGACACTTGATGCCTGCAGATTCGGTCACACAAAATCCGCAATATGATGTTTAGTTATAGAACCAGTCGGTACTCAACCATTGTTACTCCAGGACGGAGATCTCCCAGATCTGCTAGCTAATGGTAGTCGGTTTAGCCAGTTAGCCTCCAGTAGCTAACTGTGTCCGGCTAGACAGTCGCATTACATTTCACAGTCTAAGCACAGGCCCGAAGCCATTACAATTAAAATCCAGTCCTTCTGAAATGTTGCAGTTCGTGCGGGCGTGTAAATCCATTAACCAGATAGTGTTAAAGTAGAAGTAAAAGAAACCGGTCTCCCTCTCGCAAACTTCTCGCCTTCCATCACACTCCAATGTGCAACAAGGAAGTGAATAGCACACGAGTTGGCTGGATCATAGACATATAGCCGCCGCCGCTAGCCACTGAGCCAGCTAGCCCTCTTTTCTCCTTGCGTGGAGTTCAATGCAACTCAGTCAAGATGCAATAAAACAAAGCTGTTCAAAAACACGTCTGCTTTCACGGATCCTGCCGAGTTGCTGCCGGCTCTTATCACCGCATGACCACAAAGTAGCAAACGTCTTTCCGGGCAAAAGGGCTCCACTAATCTATTAATTTATTTCAAAATATTGTAACTTTGTTCGCAATGTGGCTACTCGCCTGGGCCCACAGAGCTTTCAAACTACAGGCCTTGTGCGTCGGCGTGAACCAATGATACGCGTCTGCGTAATCCTGATAAGTGGTTACGTCACCTCAGAGGGAAACCCCTACCTTCAAAATATAGGCTAACTAAGAAATTGACATGTACTTTGAGTCCCTCAAACTTGTGACAAATAAGAAAAGATTTTCAATAACTAATATATAATGAGTACGATTTACCTAAAGGACACCTTCTGTCACTTCTTTATTTATCCATCTCTGTTTCTACTTTATTTTTTTCTATCATGTTATGTTCATGAACTGGAATGACTGCAAATTGACACTAAATGCTATTTTTTAAAATATTCAACAGTTACAGTTACAACATCATACCGCAACTGCAATATATCCATGTCTATTGCTATGGTGAATCAATACTTTGCTTTGTCCCTGTCCATTAGCAGGACCAAATTTGCAGCACTGAGAATCAGGTTTATTGTGTAAACACAGAGATATGGGCTGTACCAAGCCATCTGTGCTTGCACACACATTATACTGTAACAAGAACAATTTAGTGCCTTAAAGTTAAAAGATATTAGATAATTTACTGTTGGAGAGTATAAATATTGGAATAAAATTCTTGACATTCAGCTTCTGATGATCAAAAGCAGTCGCACTACAAAATAAGTTGTGTGGTCATGCTTCTATGTCATACTAAATCACGATCAGGTGGACTTGATGGCTAATCTGCCATTTAGAAAGGTCAGGGTCTGCAGATGGCGGGATTCAGCATGTTCAGGGATATATGAGCAGCAAAACATGCAAACTCCCAGAGGAAGCTTCCTTTTGCTGATCAATCTGTCTGCTTGGTGTAATAACTTAACTTGAGACATAAATCGTCACACAAAGAATATCTGAATACATTTGGAAAATGTTATTAGTAATATCAACTTTATTTGCCATTTCCAAATAACTCACACAAAAATGAATGTAAGCTTCACCTCTTGCATTCACAAACAGGCTACATTAGTGGTTATGTTCAAAATAAGTAAACATGAAAACAATTAATTGATGGCATACATACAACCATCCAATCAAATATGTAGATATCTATTTTTTTTTCCAAGGGTATTTATATAAAAAGGCAAAACAAGTTATTTCAATATCCAGTAGGACAGTTTGCTCATAGCTTTCACACAAACATCTGTTTTAGTATCGCCCCTTCAATCCTGCTGAAAATATCTGGGCCAAGTCCATCAAATCTACACATGAAGACAAAGTAGTAGAATAATTCTGAATAATGTTTGCTTCTGAAAAAAATAAAATAAACAAAAAAACTAAAACAAGAATTAGACTGTGTTCAGCCAATGTTAGAGTAAGCAAGCACTGTGGTAGTCACTTTTAAGTATAGTAGCTTCTGCAGTCTTTGACCATGAAGAGACACAGCAGTTAATGTAATGGCCATAAGCTAAGGAGGGTATGCAGTAACATACTGTGGTGCTTACACTGTGCATCAGTTTCTGCGCCTGTCACTTTAACTTGTAGGGGTGTTTCAATCATGTACTTGAGGTTAGCCCTTACATATTAACCCAAACGACTTTCCAAACATTCTGATGCCATGGCATCCTAACATTGGGTTCGAGTTTGCCTCACGTCCCACCTCACCCTCCCATCTTTAAACCCACTCTACTGTGTGCTTTTTTTTTTAGTTAACAAGAAATATAGCAGACATTCTTTTGCATTACTGTCTTTTTTTTGTATAATGAACACACCAAACTATATGACAAACAAAGCCTGTAATCGAAGCCAGGGATTCTTTAGTGTTTATTTATTAACTCAGAGGAAAAAGTGAGTCAATGTTAAGTACTTTGAAATATAAAATGCTTCACAAGTTTTAAATGGTGTTGGGCATTCAAGCTTAAATGCTTCAACTGCAATCAGTCTCACTGAAGGTAGTTTAAAGACACAGACAATGTCAGATTTTCTTCCTCTTTGCAAATCACAATCATTTTTGCATAGACTCCAGCGTTGGGGCATCTAAATGTAATTGGTGGGCGGCTGCTGTTTGCAATGCACACACTTAAACTGGATCAGAGTGATATGTGGCAACAACTTCTGGATGGTCTTCAGATTTTTAAACTGACTGAAAATGATACAATAAGTTATTTTAAATAAGTTAAACACATCATCAAAAAAAATAAAGAGTGGCTCAGTCACAAAGGGAAACTAAGATAATGAAGGGGCAGATTTCACAGTGTGTTTTGGTCTATGCAATTTAGCTGTTAATCATGTGTAGCAATTTCATTTTGCCAATTTTCATCTTCATTCATCTGTAAAACAATTACTACATAAGCAAGCTCAAATGAACATATCAGGTATTTCATTAAGATGTAACTACAGCATTATAACACCAGGTAGCCTCACACAGAAATTTAAAAAAAAAAAAAAAAAAAAAAGTTAAACAAAACAGAATGTCAATGACCCTCTAAACTCTGCACATCATTAGCCGCCTAAGATTACAGGCTAACAGGATGCGTATGGGGGACTATTTCACATTCACAATGGACAGAGGCAACAGTGATGCACTGTACACGAATGACTAAATCCCTCCTAAACTTGCATTCCTTTCCCAGGCCCTTCAGGATAAAATTCTTTCCTTCAACTTTTGCCTCCATCAGATCCATAAGGATAGTTGTTTTACACACACAAATATACACTGCAGTGCTTACTTTTGATGCTCACTATAGCAAGTTGTCATTCACTTAGATCACTAAGTGGGCACTTGTTTGTACTAGCTAGCATTTTTCTTTGGTGACTGAGAGCAATTTTTTTGGAGAGGTACTTCTATCAAATCTGCATTCATTTTTAATATTTTATGCCTTTAAATTCATCTATCCATTAATTTATTTTCACATACTTTTAAGTCCATATTAAGAAATACATTTAAGTAAAAAAAAAAAAAAAAAAAAAAACAACCCCACAAGGTTGGTGATTAAAAGTCTGAGCCAGGAAAATTAAGGTTGGGTTAGAGAAACGTTTACGTGGCTGGAAGCAATTTATTTAATCATCTTTAAGATGTGTTCAAGACAGCATGTAAAAGGACGTAGTGTTATGGAATCGCCGTTTATCAGAGCACCAGGGATTCCTTTATCGCAAAAGAAGTAGTGAGGTAAAACTTCTGAAATGTTTGAATTGAAAATATATTAAAAAAAAAAAAAAAAGCGAACAAGAAAAAAAAAAAAAACCCTCCCTCACAGATTCAAGGGCAATGATCAATGTTTGTGCATTTGAGAAGATTGAACAAAATGATACCAAGGGGAAAGAAAATGGAAACATTAGTCATTAGTGCGCTTATCTTACATTGGTTGATATAACAAGAGGAGACAAAAAGAAAGGAAAAAAAAAAGTTTGATTTCACAGATTTAAAAAAAAAAAAAAAAAAAAAAGGATTTAAAGAGAAGTGTTCATAACCATACCACGTAGTAAAATTGAGGTGTAAAACAAACAAATAGGAATGGCATCAAATTTTGGCTCCGACGTGCGCAACAATCTTTCAATTAAAATGCTTCATAGATTCACCAGTGCAATGTACATTTCCTTGGTGGCACTTGATGAATTCTGGGTTGACACTACACTGCTGAGTATGTTAACCTACATTTCCTACCCAAGCTCAACTTACATCCCCCATTTAAACCTGGGCTCCGTCACCTTCATTTTATCTTTTGAACTGCACAGTTGTCTGAATAATATTATACACATCAAACTTTACAATGAAAGGTTTTGTAACCCTTTCAGGGCTTACCCTTTTTGTCAAGCTTAGGCCTAAATTAAAACACCATCCATGTATTACACTCTGTAATGTGGTCAGAGTAAGAGAGAGACAGAGAGAGAGAGTACAGAAATTATTTGGAGTGTCAGCACATAAAAAGTTAGAGCTATAAATGGTGTATGGAGTGCCACCTTACTACTCCCCGACACACGGTCAGATGTCCTGTTAGCCAGGGACAGAAAGTCATGGTCAGGGGTATGGGCACAAAAGAAATGCAAAAGTCTGAGAAATGTATATGTACACAAGCAGCTACCCTGCTCTCTTTTACCACTATAAAATACAGCATCTCTCTCTAATTCTCTTGGCCAAACTTTTACTTTTCTTCTTTCCGTTCTTCTCTTTGCTGTCCTCCATTTTCCTTGCCCGGATCTCTCTCATCAGGTCAAAAAACACCTGTTAAAAACAAGCAAGATAATGAAATTGTAGGGTTCAGGTTCCTCTGTTTGCTCAATATCAATGATTTAAATGTATTTTAGCCAGGGATTCCCATCTTTAGGCATATTCAAACACACCTTGTCAACATTGGCACGGGTTTTGGCTGAAGTCTCCACATAGCACACGCCCCACTGCTCAGCACGTGCCTTCGCCTCGTCAGCGCTGACCTGCCGTCGGTCGTCCAAGTCTGACTTGTTACCAACCAGGAGAAAGGGCACATTTTCATCCTCCTTCACTCGCAGAATCTGCTCTCTGTAAAACAGGAAATGTCAGTCAGCCATGAATTATGTAAATAAACAGACTACTGCTTGCTAGCCTAGAGTGTAATGTGAATGAGGTAAAACCAAACACAGCTCATTTTAATGATGTTGCAAAATGTCAGCATACATGTTTATGCATTTCAGCAGGGGGAAATTACCTAATGGTTACTGTCAATAAGTATTGTAATGGACACAAAACTGTCTCATTAAAATGCTACTGAACCTGAAGTCTACTGTTGCTGCAAATGATTCCAGTTCTGTGATGGAAAACACACAGAGGAAACCCTCGCCACTGCGGAAGTAGTTATCACGAATGGCTGCATAGTCCTCTTGTCCAGCTGTGTCAAGGATGTCAATCTGTACCTCCTCTCCATCCAGCACCACTTTCTTCCTGTAACTGTCTGCTTTAGTGGGCTCATAGTCTTCAACAAACTATGGGGGGGGGGAGTAAAGGTCACGTTAACAACTGCGGTCAAACTGGTCATCCATTAAGGCCAACAAAGAGAATCTATCCAACCACATTTGATTTTTACTTGACTGCTGTGATTTAGGTTGCTCACCTCGTCATACATGAACTGAAGAGTCAGCGCTGATTTCCCCACTCCTCCACTGCCCACCATAATCACTTTGTGAAGAGCTAAAGAGTTCTGCCCTTTTGGCTTAGCAGCTGCCATGGCTCTGTGTACCGAGAGATCCGGGTGTAAAAGGGAGAAAGTTCAACGTGGAGCTGGAGGTGGAGGGATGGACTGTGAAACGAAGACCGTAAAAATCAACCCCGACGATTCCAGCTGCAACAAAAGGGCTGAATGATAATTCCTGGGGAGGAAAAAAAACAAAACAAAAACAGATGAAAAGCTAAGATGTTTCATCATCATTTCCGAGGCTCTACACTCTATCGCACCAGGAGAAACTGCCATTACACTACAAATGACATGCAGAGGATTATTCTCTGTACCTGGTTAAAACTATGGCAGGATAAAATGTGGTTATGACCACTGGTACTAGACTGATGCATTAGAAACTTGCTTTATAATCAGTATTTTTTATTAGCGCACCTCCCTGCAGCTATGTGGCAGCAGAAAGATCAGTTTCTCTTCAGGTAGTTTTAGTTTACATTGTGTTTTCTTTGCAATCACAAAATAGTCATAGAAATTGACTGAATTACTGGAAAATTATAGCCTAGTCATGGCAGCTTTTCCCCCCACACAACATATGGAAATTATCTATTGTCTGATCAGAACAAAAAGAATATTTTGTACTTCTTTATTTGTAATTTATTCCTTTCAGACTTTTGCATGGATGAAATGTGAAGAGGAAATAAGGTCTGCCAGAAAGGTGAACTCGCAGTCAACTTTACAGATCAGCAAAAATGCCAAATCAGGAGCTTCCTTGTGAATGCAATGCTACTGGATGTCAGACAACCACAAATAACCTGTGGGAAAATACTGCTTGTGGCATCCTTTAATGACATTAACCACCGCACATCGTGACAAACATCAGGCAGTTTCCACTTATCCAAGAGGAACCTGTGAAAGCCATCTAGCAATGAAATATAACATTTTAAAAGCTTCTGGGTAACATCTGGCTGTATTTTCCAAACTTTGACAGGACTGGATAAAATCTGACACACATGCCAAAGCGATTTAGTGGTCAGTTTCCCACACTGGACAGTCCAAGAAGACTATGGGAATACCATGATCTCCTGAAGTGTGTTAATGCTCTTTCCTATCACAGGCCCAATATAGACCTCTGGAGAATCAGAGAGAAAACAGATGGGAATGCAGCCAATAGGTCATTTTACAAATTAACAAAAAGGCGTCCATGTACTGAAAGCCAATTTTACGATTGAGTACTGATGCTTTTACCTTAATCATTTAAACCCCCATAGTGAGGAATTATGTCTCTTGAACAGTTTTAGGGAAAGATTATGTTAACCTAGGACTGGGCAATATAGCCAAAAATGTTATCACAATAAAAAACAAATTCTATATCATTCGATTTCAATAATGATGACAATAAATGTCAAATCATTATTTCTTTCAAGTTTAAAAGGCAAATGTTTGCTCCTGAGTGAAAGTTGAAGAAACCAGATGGTTAATTGTGGTTTTAAATTTTTCTTTAGAGTCATAACACTTGCCAAACAATAGATCACTTAAGGTCTCTGGAGGTAGAACATTCAAAACAATTATGATAAATTTTTCCAGCAAATACACATTAGTAAAATTAGGTAAAAATCTGTTTTCAGCTCCTTTACCTCACAAAAAATGAATACCTTAATAGAAACATTAAGTGCTAATGTGTTCGCGATTCAAATTTAAAGCAAACATTTATTAAACAATTGTTATATTGTTATTGAGAATTACATCACGATGTTTATCATTACTGTTTTACTGCCCAGCCCTATGTTTACCCATATATATCCAAATATTACAAGGTAACCATTTCTAAATAAAGTTATGCGATCAAGATACCAGAAAAACTAATAGAAATACAACAACAAGACGAGGTATTAATGTTTCAGTGATGACCTCATAATCAGGTGTGTCATCGATCATACCTGCTCAAAGAATTTGTCAGCAGATTGTGACATTGGCTGCTCAATTACATTAATAACGCTGACACGTCTATAATACAATAAGATGATATATACACTGTTAGCTGAGCAGGAGACAATTTTACCGGATTATTACAACAGCAGACGGTTGAATTCACAAATAACGATACGCAGCACACTAACAATCATGTTTACTTATTAGCAAGTTAGCTGGTGACAAGTCAACTGCAGGTAAACTAGCTAGCAGGTTGATTACAGTGGGCGATGTGGCTAACAAGCTAACTAACCTACCAAGCAAGTTAATGTCACCTGGCCGTTAATTAATATTTGAGAAAGTTCAAGATGAAAGGTATCAGCTCAGATAACGCATAAAAGACAAATCCTTAAAATCGGATACCCAGCAACAGATGTTCCGGTCGATCCTTTCAAACTCAGCAGCTTCCTCGCTAGCCAGCTAAGGGTGGCCACACAGCCAAAAAAAAAGGGGGGGGCTAGCAAGCGATAACAAGCAGCTAATCACAACTAACACTTAGATGATGTAGCGTAAAAAAACAACAACAAAAGAGCCCAAACATGAGCAGCAGAAACATTCACAAGAACGCCGTGCGTGTGAATAACATCACCTACCGGTAAATTGAACAGTATTCACCTTGGTACGGCGTTTGACTGAAGGTTGAATTATGGTGGCAACATGAAAAGACTCAGCTAGCTGCTTGTTAGCTCATGGCTAGCTCCCTAGCTAACTCCAGAGACTTGGCTGGTTGCTGTTAGCAGCAGACTGACTGCACGTCCTGTGGGCTTGGCTCCGTCTGACAACGCCCGCCCGCCTGGGAGAACTAGATAACTCAGCTTTACTTTTTGTTTGAGTGGAACATTCATCTCTCGCTAATAAAAAATATCGCCTACATTTTAGTTATTTGCATCATTTGCTTCGTGTGTTGAAAATAAAATACAGATTAAAGGCAGCGTCTCTTGCCTGTGCCAGATAATTGATTAATTGGCTCACGTTAATCTGTATAAATGTTGGCACGTTTGGTCAGGAAGGAGTCTTGTCAAGTCAGCAAGAGTGAAATAGAGTTTCAGAAGTCAGGTAATGTTGATTTAAAGTTGTTTTTTTTCTATTAAATCTGAACACACAAGTAACTATATATTTGTAAGTTACAAAATGCTTGACTACTGCAAATATATACTTTAAAATCTGAGATACAAGGTAATTACAAATTTAAAGGAAAATCTAAAATGTAAAGTTTTCATATTTTTATCTCTTGTTTGCCTTTAGTGATGAAGGCAAAATCCGTCGCTGACCTGCACCTGAAATTTGCAGAGAAGACATGGAATGAGACCTTTCAGCTTGTCCGAAGATGCATGGGAAGACAAATCTCATTACTCTTTTGACATTCATGAGCAAGTTAATTTTAACTCCCTGCTTAAATACCACAGTACAAATGGTTGAGATATCACACAAAATTCCCATTGGCAGGCGTAAATGGAAGCATGCCCCCCCGATGGCTTATCTAATATGATGATGTGCTGTTAATCAGTAACTGGTGTGGTGGTTAACCGAGAATGAGGTCATCTATCTTGGAACACACACTCTTTGTTGTTGGATCCGCTTACATGGATTCACTACAACACATGGCATAGTATGTGTAGTAAGCTTTTTCAATCAAAACAAAGCTCCTTGTTTTTATATTTAGGCTACCTTATTTTTCTAGCATGTTTCCTACGGTCCAGTTGGACAAGACAATCACTCTCTTCTGGCTTCTGTCATTTGCTTTAGCAATATTTGACCTTTTTTATGCTCTATTATTTTCAAGATGTAGGCTATATCATATGGCTACAGGTTTAGGGGTCCAAACATGCAAAGCTTTATAGATATCGATGTTTATTACACTCAACAACAAGGCTGCTCTTCAGTGTATTCAGCACTGCTATACTTGTATGCTGAGGCTTTGAGGGGGTGCATTTGCTTTATTTAGATTTGTCATGTGTAGATAATACTCCTGGATTCATACAAAGTGGAGCTTGGCAGTGGTCAGTCCTTTGAGTCTGGTAAAGAAACTTGATCACTTGGTGGTCTGAAGTCATGTGTGGTCCAAAGGGATGAGGCAGATGGGGCTAGTCATACAGTTTCCTGCCAGCAGTGATTCTGAAGAGGACTATCAAAAAACAAAGTACTGAGGTCAATACACAATGTATTCTCTCACACATGTGCAGAAATGTCGCAGCCTCCCTGTTTAACACTTCTCTTTGTGCAGTTTGTGTTGCATTGCGGGATGGGCTGGGAGGACTAAAGACTGTTTACACGAGGATGACATTGCCACACAACTGCTCCCATTGTTTAGTTTTTTTTTTCCCCCCTTCCTTTGTCCTCTAATAGGACAAATCCAGAGATGAATCCAAACCTTGTGAGCCGCTGGTTAGATCCCTGGAAAGGCTCCAGGAAGTGTTTAATGGTAAAGGATTGTACTAATGATTCTGTGTATTTTAGTACATGCGTTTCCCTTTACCTGTGAGTAAGCCATTCTCTGTATGTTTCAGTTTCCTCTATGAATACCATGAAGTCTCGTCTGGAAGTAATTGCCAAACGCCAAGGGTATAGAGATTTATCCTCACAGCCCTACCAGATATCCCTATGTTTTGGTCTAATTTTAAAAAAAATGTGTCCAGTTCATCATTACAGACCCTTTTTTTTTATTTCAATATAATGTGGTGGGACACATTTTCTTTAGTCACATTCTGTCCTCCCTAGAATGGGCTTTCACATCACTGAGGCCACATGCTACCTGACAGCTGATCTGTTCTACCTGGAGGTGGTCTTACTGCCGTGTGGCGGGGTGGAGGAGGTAAAAGTGGCCCTGCATGGAGAATCCCCTGTTGTAAGTGGACTACACCTTCTCCCAGTGTGCGCCAATCACATTACTGCCCTTTTACTCTGCGTGGTAATAAAATGAAATTGTCTTGCAGCACAGTGAGTCTCTCCTTCAGCTGCTGAGGTAAGCTTTAGAGCGATGGTAAATTTTAAATGTTGACATTTCCATTGCAGCAGCACTACTATGCCCTAAACTATAGAGATGATGATGACAGTGGTATTCAAATGATTAGATGCTGATTGTACAGGTTTTATTTTTTTTTGTTTGGTTTTTTTGGACACAGGTCAAAACAGTTTGCTGAGTTCTCCGTGAAGTTGGCAGGCCTCTTCGCCCAGTACAACATCCCTGAAGACAAGTACAGACACTTCATACTGTATATTCATTGTTTGTTGTTTAATGTGGGCCTCATCCAGTCATTTAGCTATTTGTGTTTTTTTTGGGGGGGGTTTCAGTGAAATCAAATTAAAATTGTTTGCATCTCTACAATGCCTCGGGAAAGACCTGCAGCAAATATCACATTTGCCAAGGTAAGTGGCATGAAAACAAAATGGCCAAATACTGTTATGATTATGATAAGTTAATTAATTGGATTTGGCAAAAGGAAATATAATATTAAAAAAAAATGGATCAGCAATTTAAGAAAATCACTGAGTTCTGGGATATTGTGATTATATTATACAATATTGTGTGGCATTTTGCACAAATCTTTTGACATTCCTTGAACTAAACGGTAGAGAAAGTAATCTGCAGAATAATTGAGAAAAATTGTTTGTTGCAGCCCTGTTTCAAATTGGAATCATTAGAGGTTTATTTTTAATTTATATTTTTGCTTTCAGGGTTCCAAAAGATGCTGACCCCCAAGTGGATATGATTAACAATGGCAGGATTGGTTGTCTGATAGCTGGAAAAGAAGGTACATAATCTCAAGAGGTGAAAACACAAGTTGTTCATGCATCCTTTTTTTTTTTTTTTTTTCTTCACTTAAGAGAGAAATTTTATTTATCACTCTAGATTGCCCCCTGACTATCCAGTTCTATATCACCCCGACTGATGAACTGAAGACGTCAGATAGACGTAAGATGTCAAAGTTGCCAAACGACTTCAGATTTGTCGGTAAACTTAAAGTAGTTTGCCAGTAGACCTGTTAAATATTTTAAATGCATGCAGCACATTCATATAGGCATGTAAAGTCTGTTAAAGGGCCTTAACTTTTTTTTTTATTTATTATTTTTTTTCCCTGAAAGAAAATATGAGGGAGACAGTCGTCCAGGCAGCCCAGGTGACTGTAGGTGTCAGCGATGTGACTCACAAGCTTCAGATGGCATCTGTGATCCCACAGCCTCCACAGCTGGATGCCCAGGGGTAACATGATTTAATCTCTCACTCAGCAGGATACTTCAATTTTACATCCCACAGTGAATGTGGGATGTCAGCACCTGTGGTGTTAATACAGTGACATTGCATCCTGTGGCAGATATCCTGTGTTCCTGCCGTTGGGTGAGGGGCTGTATGAGACGTCTGCTGCCTGCTTTCTTATGAAACTGCAGCCAGAGATACCAATGACTCTCGCTTTCGTAAACAAGCTCAGCCAAATTACAGGTCAGGCATTTTTCACAAATCTATGAAATGTATGTTTCTGTTTTTTTCCTGGTAATAGCCATGGCCGGGGGCAAAATGTGTTGGGTTGTTTTCGCGTCCCATTCACCTCAGGAACGCCTTGAGGGAATTTCTTCAAATTTGGCACAAACAACCACTTGGACACAAGGATGAGCTGATTAGAATTTGATGGTCAAAGGTCACTGTCCTCTCAATACTTTTTTAATACATACTTTTGGCAATAACTCAAGAACTGATGCAGTAATTATGAGACGAGTTCACACGGATGTTTAATGGGATACAACAAAGCGATACATTTACCCAGATGCTCAAAGGTAAACTTCACTGTCGCATAATGTCATGGAAAAAACCTTTTTCGGGTCATGAAATTACTAAAATAATTCAGGAACATAGGTTGGACACTGAATAGGAGGCACTTTTGACTCAAGGTTATTGCAAACTCAAAAGTTTAGATTGGTGAAAATAGATTATGGTGCTTAGTCATAATTTAAGAATGCATTTGACACATGTTGCTTGGACGACACAATGAGTAAACCGTTACTAGCAGAGCAGGAGTTTTCTCCATCTCGTCCATTCTGCCTTTCACTTACTGCCTAATTCTAAACTTTGAGTGTTATCGTGATCCTGTGAGTAAGTTTCCCCAACAGCTCATAGAGGCTTCACATCTGTAAACACCAGGGGAAAATTGCACCGCATTTTGTGAAACAATATACTCAAGAATCCATCTTTACATAGTATCAAGTACCTGTTAAGCTAAGACATCTATGATAATCCTTCAATCAGTTCAATGTATATTCACTGGACTCATGTATCATTTAGTGATTGCTTTAGCAAAAACACTTTATACCTTTTTTCTTTAATAAGCTTCACTTGTTGGCACAATTCTAGTATTTTATTTTTACATGTGATGTAAAGATTGAAGAAATTCTCTATTTAACCTAAAAACACCCACAAGCATCACCCCATTACTTGCTCTCACATTCTCCCTCTGATGTTTCATAGATGTGACCATACCAGATGTTGACCTGCAGTGGGCACCCTTACCCAAGCTTCTGATGAGACATTTACCGAGTGCTAACAGCCACAGGGAGACATTAAATCAGCAGGATGCTATTTTTACAGTGGTATGTGTGTTTTTTGCTTGTGCACGTGTTAAGCACAATGCAAATGGTAATTCATTTCAAAGATAACTTATGAGGGTTAAATTACATTGGGTGTACTATATGATACGAAAAGGAATGAATACTACTTCTGTCCAGCCTCTTCCTGGTGGTGTGATGCACAGTTATGTTCTCCCTGGAGCAGCATGGGAGGTGCCTGCCCACAGAGCGACTGTCATGGACAGTATTCCCTTCACCCACCCTGCCCATGTCCCAGCCCTGCTGCAGCTGCTTCGACACCAGTGTACCATCAACACCCTGCTGAGGAGCTGTATGACCTCTCAGTGTGCCAGAACAAGTAGGAGTACTTTTACATCACACAATTTGTTGAAATGGACAAAGTCATGAAGCAGGCAGGGGAAAAAAAATCAAGAAATTTCTTTAGTCAGTTATGTGATGTGGTGTTTTCTGCTACCAGGTTCAGTGTGTGACCAGCACTTGGAAGTCCTTCCGGAGTCAGAGACCAGCTTCTCTGTGACCTTCCACCGACCGGACACGGACACCCTCGCTGTTTGTGAGCATTTGCCACAGTGTGTGTGTGTGTATGTATGTATATATATATATATATATATATATATATATATATATATATATATATATATATATATATATATATATATATATATATATATATATATATATATATATATATATATATATATATGAAATTTGAGTCACTAGAGTAAATATCACTGTCTGAAAGCTTCAACATCAGGGGAAGAAACTTCTTAGAATCAACGGCCTTTATGTGATTGGTTTTGGATTATATTTTTTCAGCCCACAGTGTGTGTATATGTTGGCCTACGTTTAAGGTAATGGTAAATAACACAGAATCACTTATTTTTTTTCTCACAGTGGTGGTGAATATATCTGACGCTCATCAGATTACCTGCACTTTGTTTGGAGCAGGAATAGAGGATCACTCTATGGATGAAAACCTTTCCACTATCATGAAGAGGTATGGCTCTGACATTTATCTAGCCCTCCTTTCTTTACAATTTAAGAGGATGCAGGAGGATGATGGGGTCTATGCCTCCCCTCTTAGTAGGATCAACATCTTGCAATATGAGGAAAATCAGATTGATTTTGATATAGCAGCAGTATAAAATGGACATTGAAAGAATATTTGTCTAGAGTGTGGAAACCCTGTCATCTTTGCATTCCTCCACCTTATCTATTATTATATTAAATGTCTGTGTCTCAGGTGCACGTCCATTCCTGTGACCTTGAGGATGTTATACAGCAAGCTAGAGGAGATCACCTCTGCCCCACTTTCTCCCAGCCGCCTGGCCACCTCAAAGGCTGAAAATGACCACTATGCTCCCTTAAGCGGCACTGTGGCAGACCCCAACAGCGCCTTAACCACATTCTCCCAGAGTGCAGCTGTGCCAGAGGACACTTTCAGTGTTCAGCCTAGTTCCGCCTGCTATGCCATGTCGGTTTCCAAATCTGAGCTTCTTCCTGAAATAAATACAAGTCCTCCTGTCAACCTTTACCCATTCAATCCTGTTCCAATGTTTTCACATTGGACGACCAATAATGGCCACCTGTCAGAGCTGATCTGAAACTGTGTGTGCTTTACATGTTTAAGCCTCTTAAAAATGTGTTTAATTAAATAAATGTTTTGGTAAAGCAACTATTTTAGTCGCACCATACTATCAGGGTTGCCATGAGACATGCCACTTGTGACTACTTGTAGTTGGTCATTTTCTGGCTGTCAGCTAGAGATTCTAGATCTGCAGCAGTTTGAGTTGTTCAGTTTGTATGAACACATCCATCTTCTGCCGAAAGCTCAAGTACTTCTTACTATGCATTCCAGTGTGGCAGAGATTGCTGGCTGTAAAGGTTGATTGGTACCATGTGAGCCAATCAAACATTGTTGAAGTGCATGACTCATTCCTGGTGGCTCGTAAGGGTGGGGAAAAGTAGAGATCAACACACCACATTCAAATATGAAATGGCTCTGCTGGATGCATAAATAATTTTGAATAGTCTTTAATTTAACATCAACACGACAAGATGGTACACACCCAACTTCACATGCTCTTGTTTCACAGCAGACTCTCCAATCGCCAGTTACTCTTAGCCAAAGTAAAAACAAAGTGTGTGTATGTATGTATACAAGTAATAGTACAAGTGCTATAAATGAGAGAAATAACTATGTAAAGACCAAAATGTGAAAATACTCCTCCTGTAATATATATATCTTACTGTAATGAGTGTTGCACTTAAAATAACCCCATAATATAAGGTGTATAGTAACTAAGGTTAAACTCCAGTCTAAAATCTCTTATAATAGTGCTTTTCCTGTGTACAAGGACAGCCAATATAGCATAAGAGTTATCTGTACATGTACTATTAGATGTATTTTCCCATGTAATGCAGAGAAAATGTGGCTACATAAAGCTCCATTGTGCAAAATTAGCTGCACATCTAAAGAAAAGTCACCCTTGACCCTTTGTGATTTATAGATTTGAGATAAAACCAATGGTGTTATACAAACCCGTGTCCTCATTAGTATAGAAAAAAAAATACCACGTTATTCTTGGAATATATCTAGGCTGTGCCTTTCAAAAGGGAATTTCAACATGTATCTAGAATATTAAGTCACATGTCAACGGTAGACAACTGGTTTTGTCCAGTGCCTTTACTTCTAGATATCCAATGACCTGTATGACTGCTATTCATAGAAACATTCTGACATGTGTGGTTCTTCTTTCACTAGGTTTATATCCTCAAATATTTAGGAGATTATGTGTCCTCAGTGCCTGATTGGTTGAGTGTGAATCTCTAAAAGTCACACCTGTGATGACATACTTCAATATTTATGAGGTATATAACGGAAAAATAACTTGATGGGTTTGTGACTGCTTCCATTTCATCACTTTAGAGCAGTGGTGGTAGTATTTAAGATCTTTCACTTAAGTAAAAGTAGCAGTGCCCCAGTCAAGTAATATAACTAATAAAAGTCATGCAATATTCTTAATGTAACAACATTACTCCTTATGCAGAATGGCCCATTTCAGACGAATCACAGGATTATAAGTAGTGATGCATTTATGTGTAAGCATATAATGTTGCAGCTGGTAAAGGTGGAGTTTATTTGACTACTTTATATTATGCTGGCTAACTTAATCCTCTAATAACCATCATGTGTTGGTTGATTTATATTTTGTAATAATAATCTGCAAAGTAACCAATGTTGGCAACCAAATGTAGTGGAGGGGAAGTATAGAGTAAATGTAGTTATTCCACCACTGGCTTAGAGCAACAAACTATGATTCGTTTATCCAACAACTAAAGTTAAACTTATGCAACAGGTCGTCTTCTTTTCAAAGCATTTGCAGTGTGAAGGCAATGAAGTATCGTCATAAGTTATGATTTCTGAGCCACAGTCTCGGCCTGTCTTTGGCTTGTGCTTTTTGAAATCTCCACATCTCCCTCTCTGGCCTGCGGTCTCTTTAAATCCGACTCCAGTGGACGAGGGCTGCGCGTCCTCACCAAGTTGTCTGGCCGCTGTGATTGCCCGCACTCAGTCTGATAAACAGCTGCTTACCATTAAGGGCACTTCACTGAAGTTTTCTCCCAGCTCCTCGAATCGGCATTTTTTCCCCCGTTTGTGTGTCTGTGTGCGCGTGTTGTTTCTAACGTCCTGTGTCTGTGGATGTTCACATATAGAAAGTCTGCAACGCTGGAAGCTCAAATCCGGATTCTAGGTTTGCGTAATGCTGAGGCGTCCTCTGTTCAACATCTGGATTAACTATTTGGAGTCAGAGCTAGCGGGCCCTACACGAAACTCTGACTGTCCAGCCTATCTTTATGGAAAGATTGCCATTTTCTCTGGAATTTAACTCCTATTGATAAACCGGGTTTTGTGCATAGATTATGTATTCTCTAAAATGGGTGCGAACAATGGAAAACTGTATGGAAGCGAGGGTAAGTGCTGTGATTACGACTTTTAAAACGTTTTATTTGAATTCGACTTTGAAGGAAGCCTTTTTATTTAAAAAAAACAAACGAGACTTCTCCAAGGCTACCATGTTACCGTTAATTGCGACTGTTTCTAATTTGTGTCCAACTCAACTACAAACAGAAAACAATGCAGCAGTTTCTTGACTTTATAGCTTCCTTGGGTTTGTCTGAAAATTAGAGAGCTAGCTTAAAACGAGCACTTTTCCCTCTGTGTCTTTTATTTTCTTACAGTTAAAGAGTTTTCTCTCTGCGGGTAGAGTTGAATTTACACCATACTCTGTCAAATCTTAAATTTTTTTGCGTATGTGCTGATATGGAGCTGAAAGCAAAATATGACTTTTAATACGTTTATATTTTTCATATAAGGTAGAGAGTGACATCTGCTGGTCGTATTTTAAACATTTTAAAATGAACTGTTTCTAACTGTAGAGTATAGGCTAACCTCAAGTTTAAACAAAAGGACCTCCAGCTGCTTTCAGTCCAGCCACTTCTCTACATTTCCCCCCCAGAAAATGAACTTGTATTCTCTATGTGGCTTCATTTTAAGGCATTTTACTATAATTCAATTGTAGGTGACAGCATGTCCTTGCATAGGACGTATTTGACATGCAAGTATCAGCCCTTTGTGTTTAATATAGTAAAGGTTATGCTTTAGACAAGTAGCCTAATGCCATAAGTTAGAATCCCACGTCACACAGTCCAACAGCTGACTTGGCAGGGCAATGAGTTCATCAGACAACACCGAGTAGCCTAATTTATGGCAGATTCTTTCAAAAAGTGTATTCCTGCAGGTTTATTGGACGTGGGTCAAGGACCTGTGGGCAAGTCCACAGATTTTCTTGTCCACAGTCCCATAACCTATTGTTGTTTGATTTGGCAGCCATTTTGTGGATATTGGTCAATGCCATATGATCCTGATCATGCAGTAGACACCTTGGAAAGACACAAAATAGCTGTGTTAATGAAAAATGCCATGCTGACAAGTGAAAGAGCTTTTATCTAAACAGCTCCTCCTTAGATGGTTTCTTGTAGTGGAAGTCTAATAGTTATTAAATAATAGGCATGTTAGTATTTTCTTTATTTTAATTAGCTCTCCTGCGGCTGATTGTTAAATGTGGACTGGACTAAATGATGGACTAGACTTGCACAGCAGAGATTCTGATTGTAATGCATGTTATTAGAGAAAACAACTAAACATAAGCAATATTGAAAAAAATTTGGCACTCTAGCTCAATAGCAATAATGGGGACAATATTGGTCTATAAGTCAAACAAAAGTAATTAGTCATCAGAGCTGATGGCCAAGCAGGCAGAGACATTCCCTGTCCATCTCTCAGCTATTAGATATATTCAGAAAATTGTTTCACCCAACTGGAATGCAGCTTAAATCCAGAAAGAAAACATTAGATATTGATATTATAATAATCAAAATCCATATCTGCCGACTCTCATATCACAATGATAAAATCTCCAGCCATTGCATTAATGAGCCTGGATTATCAGCTCAGCATGACAGACGCCTCCATTGCCATAGGCAAGCTTAGACAGTTAGTACGAAGAATATTAGCCTAGTAGCCCATACCTTCTCTCCCACCCACTGTCTTTTTCACCTAATCCTCCTAAAACATTACATATTCAAAAAAAACTGTGGTCCAGCTTTACCTTACACTTACTTATTTCTGTCTCCAGAGCAGTAATGTTTGTATAAATAACATTCCAGTGTGCTCTCTTCCTAAGTCAATAACTGCAGAGAAAAGATTGGAACTCATGATGTTAAAAATAACAAGTGGATCAGCTCCACCTAGGAATCCAGCCTGTTAAGGTACATGAACTGATTCTATCACAGATCTGAGTCCTCCTTGAGCTTATTTTGAAACATACCAGCCTTTTTTTGTTTACCCTCAGGTGAACAGTCATTAGTCAGGTGGGGAAAATATGATGTAGGCTATGCAGATTGGATTCTTGTTTCACAAGTCACCTTCACCATTACAATATCTGATGGTTGGCACTTGCCAAGATTCTGCCTTTTTGCTGTACAACATGAAACACAGGCATTACACTCCAAACTCAGTATAAATACTAGTGCAAACATTCACATGTGTTTATTGCAGACGATGTTTTAGTTCCCCAATTAAAACTGTTATCTTTTCTATGCTCTCAAGGACTGAAGCTGAAAACATCCCTTTTATGATTCAGCAGTAATGCAGCCTCTGTTTCTGGTTTCTGTTTTAAGTGCAGGGATATGTGAAAACATTTTAGAACAAGCCTATAACATGATAAGTAACTAAAAGTGATGTGAGACAGTTTCTTATGAATAATTGCGCAGATAAAAGTAATACTTCAATTGTAAAATGATGGGATTTTAAAGGGGTTCATAACGGTCAATACGCATTTTCTGAGAATATTTAATTATCACAATATATCTCAAATATGTTAGCCAGTTATCTGAAGTGTTTATCTCTATCAAAAAAAAACATTGCTTAAACCTTAAAGTTATTGTACAAGTTAGTTGGCTGCGTGGTGAACTGAAAACAGTGCAGTGAAATAAACTTGGGTTGTTTTTAGGGCTGCAACTAACTTTTTAAGTATCAAATGATTAATAGTTTGTTCTATAAAATGTCAGAAACTAGTGAAAAACATCAACCAGAAGGCATGGTGGCATATTGAGATGTCTTCTTTTGTCTGACCAGCAGTCAAAACCCCAAAGAGATTAATTCTACATTCGTAGAAGACTAATGAAACCAGTAAATATTGACATAAGAGAAGCTAAAACAAGAGAATATTGGCATATTTTTTCTTAAAAAAGGCACAAAACGATTAATCGATTACCAAAATAGTTGCTGAGGAATTTTATGTCGATCAGTTTATCGACTAATCATTGTACTTTTAGTTGTATTGATAAACAAGTCAGTCAATAATTCGTTTTCATTTAAACACATTTCATGTTGCACGCAGTAGTAGTGTGCAACATGAACAAGTTGTTCTATGATACAGTGAGGGCAGACAGAATGTAAATTCTGTACTGAATTGCTATTGCTGAGAAAATAGAGATCATTAAAAGTATCAAATCTGGGATTGACTCATGCGTTTCAAATTTGAAGTATTTTAACTTTAATATTCACATTATTATACATTGATTCAACATACTGTCATTTCACAAAAGAAGGTGATGCATAGTATTTGTGGTATCATCATCTTGATAGTGTCTAAGACCGGTATCTCAACTACAAGTGCAGAATCCTGCAGTCTGTCTGCCCACATCTGTTTTCAAGTGTGACTCCACGATTAATTACACACTGGTCACAACTATGCAGCAACTCCCCACCAACACATTATATAAGCACAAGAGAGGAAGCAGGAGCTTTTCAGAAAGTTGTTTTTCCATGAAAGACAGAAAACAATCGGCCTTGCACAGATCCACATGCGTCAAACAAACAGCCCTGCAGAGTTCCTCATGCTGAGGAAAAGAATGCTGTAACCAGCTAAATATTAAAATATATTTTCTGTGTTTACCCAGTCTCATGCTTTCTGCTCTGCTTAAATATTAGAAAAAATGGTCTCATGTTGACATCTGCAAGCTCCTCATAATTTCTGAGTCATTTCTTGGGACTAAGGAAGCCATAGCAGATGTGCCGCTTCAGTGATGTCACTGCAAAATGTCATCCACAGTAAGACCATATGAGCTGCATTGGTTTAAATAATTGTATACGTATCCAGTCATCATGTGTCTTTCGTGCGACCGAGTATGGAATGGCAGGTTGCATTTTTTTCTCCCTACACAAGCTTTCATATTTACTACTTATTTCGGGAACTGTCCAGTCTGTTTAGGAGGCTGCACTTGATGTGCATGTGGCTGCGACTGTTTGGGAATACCTCTTCGGTCTGTCCTGCTGGGTGAAAGGCGCATACTTAGTCTCAGGAAAGCCACAAAGCTGCATTTATGATCTGACAGAGGAATGAAATGCCATAAACAACTACTCCACAGGCAGCCTGCAGTCAGCATGGCAGTCGTCCTCCAGCAGCAGAGGCCCACATTCAAAGAATATCTCTTTGAAATTTAGCTCTCATGTGTATATAGAAATCCAAATCCTAAATCTAATAATACAACGATAGCTCATAAAGTAAGCATTGTAAATTCATGTAAACTTAATAAAAAGCTCTTTCATGTAGCAGTTGTGCAGACTGTGTGATCTAAGAAGTATGCCGCTGATGCTCCATTTTATTGTAATCATTCATTAAAGAGAGTGATTGCTTGTATCTCGCGCAGGAGTGTTTCCTCGCTCGTCCTCCGTCGAAGCTAAGGCTGCAGGGGATTTCAGTAGGCTTTATTCTTCTTCCAAATATCAAAAATGGACACTTAGTCAAACAAACCCGCAGAGACTTTGTGCGTGCGCCAAGGCCAACCATTCATCCAAACTTGAGGAACATAAAAGTCATGAAAGCAGAGAGTGATGGACTTTATATTTCCTTACACTTCATACCTCCTTAACATCTTAAATACATCATCAAAGCGCAATTCCACCTTATCTCTGACAGACACTCTTTAGGATTTAAGCCTAGAAAGTGTTTTCTCTCAAATGAAAAGATTGATTTTCAAAAGGTTGTAGGGTAAAACCAATAAATCGTAGCTGCGGTTTGTCATCTGACAGTTGCTATACTGTGTCCCAGCAGTTTTGTTTTTCTTCCCATTTTGCCTGCAGGTAAAGGGAGCTCAAGCATCTCTTCTGACATAAGTTCGAGCACAGATCACACACCAACTAAAGCTCCTAAGAATGTGGCTACCACCGAAGGTAAGGCATCTGGTGCTCATTAACCAAACTCCCCTCCCTTCTTCTTTCCCTCCTCTTCTTCTTCTCCTCCTCCCCCTGCCGCCCTTCTCTTTCCCCTCCTCATCCACTCTCTGTGCTGCCTATTTTTGGACAGAAACCTGTGTGTTCCTGGGATAATTCTAAATTGAAAACAAACTCACAGCTCCCATCAGAACCCAGAAACCAAAGGCATTGCTTGGGCTTTGTTTTTGAAGACCAAAAAAAAAAAGGGGGGTGGGGGGGGCATTTCTGGCTTCTCATTGTGGAGGAATGCTTATCTAAACTGTGGTCGTATCAGGCTCAAAACGTTGCCAGGGAGGGAGGTACGTGTGCTCGAGAGAGAGAGGAGGGTCAGAGGGATTTTGCTGGAGACCGAGAAGGTGTGGGGAGTGAAAATGGGAAAAGAGACCTTCCTGCTCAAGACACTGTTGTTACTCCTCTCTGTGCAGCTCTCTGGCTCTCTCGCCTCCCCAGCACTCCTGCCTCCCCGGGCAATCTTTCAGCCCTGGCAGACTGACTGTAGGAGACCGCTCCTCTTTGTCAGGAGTGTATGTGTTATGAATGTAAACTGTGTGCTCACTGTAATGATTCAAAAATAATTTGCAGCTGAAAGATGCCTTTTAAAGCCTCCTGTCAGCGGTTGTCTCCAATGCGGATAAGTCGGATACAATTTTCACAATCTATCAGTCAAAGCAGAAGTTTGTTTTTATTGTAAAAGACCAGAATGAAATCTCAGTCTTATTAAAAGTACTGCAACGCCAGGTGCTCTATCCCCACTGTCTTGTAGCTTTTGCTCTCTACAAAATCAGTGTTTATTACAAATATGAATATTTATAGAAAAAATCTATGGTCACATGGTCTTAACCAAACACTTTCCTAATTGAGTAATTTTTATGATAAACTTGCTTACTTATCAGTGTCTTGAGGAAAACCTTTCCACCACCATAATCATTATCCTTTTACCTTTGGTTTACATTAACCAAAATAATTTTACATAATGTTAACTTAAAAAAATGTATACACAGCTTGACGACTAGTAGCGCTATAGAGCAATGTTCACAACATTTTATTGTTTGATTGTTTGCAAGAAAACTCCACAGGGCAACCTTGCATCATGACAGTTTTCATTTTTTGAGGCAAATACAAATTTGTAGAAAACTATGAAAAAATAATTCTGAGGGTACAAACATTTGTACTTATTATAAGATAAGATCACCTTAAGGATACATTTTACATTTAAACCTGTTTTAACTAAATGTTTTAACAACAAGCTGAAAACACAACATAGACATATTATTAGATTATAAAGTCGATACAGCTAACGTGTTAGCAAACAGTTTATTTTTACATCCATCAGGCACAGAGCACCATTAGCATTCAATTGCAGTCATGTTTCTAAATGTCAGCCAATATCTACTCTCCTTTTAGCTCTGTTTTTAGTCTCATCAAACTTTTGAGAAAACTATCTGGTTCTTTAGCCGCTAAATGCTCCAATATGTTTGCCAGCTAGTCACTAACTGTGTCTGTCAGCTCTTTGGTGCTAAGCATGTAGTACACAGTGGGTTTATCAGTTTTTTCTCTGAAAACAGTGGCAAGCTAGCCAACCAAGCTAGACAGCAACCACCGCAAGAGCACTTACAGTAACTTTACCGATGTCTGAGTGTGTTATCTAGTAAGTTTGCTGACATCAATTCGACATTTATAGCTAGCAGCTAAACCTCTGACTGTGGCTGATTTAGCTCAAGTCAACAACTTTGCTAACAAACATCAAGCAAGTGCAACAACACAAGACACAGCAAGCCAGCCAAGTTATTACTTAATGCTGTAGTTCAACAGCAAAAAGGCCATCTCAGCGTCTGTCCTGCATCCTTTCAGCTCTTTAGCTCACGCCAACGAGTAAAAGCCAGTCCGATATTTACTCTTGTCTGGTGTTTGGCTCACTCACTCTAATAATAATAATAATAATAAGAGATGCCATTAACCCTGGTGTACCATCAGCGGGGCTCTCAAGTTTTATCAAATGTTTGGAGTGAGATAACGCGTGTTAGAGGAGCCACTCAAATATTTGCAGCTGCGGCCCCTCGGCCCCAGCCAAGTATTTACTAGCAGTCAAATTATACCTATAGTTCGTAATTGACCCGAACAAGAAAGAAATTATAACAGTAGGTAAATCTGATAAAAGACTATTTAAATATATATATTTATATTTCAAAAATATAATATAATTCATACATAATAAAATAATCTTTAATTGCAGTTTGATACAAATTTGTAGTACCTCAACCAACTAATTCATGAGGAATAATAATCTAATGATATAATATATAACAGGTACAGTCATATGGGACATTTTTCTTTCTGCTTTGTGTAGTAGTAGTGCTTTTATTTTTAATTGGCTAGCCTACTTCTACATTTTCCTGCTTATAGCCCACTTACATACTTTCACTTAACATTTTCAAGAGTATTTTTACAATGAGGTATTAGTACTTTTATTTATTTTTGCCTAAATTACTTTGCTCATCCCTGGCTAAAAAAGCCAAAGCTTCTGGTTGCAAAGAGGTTGGAGAGTTTTTGACTGCATCAATGATCATTTAGCATGAATTTGGCTACACTCCCCAACATCAGCTGCAACATCTTTGATCTCAGGCAAGTGATTTCATCCATCCATCCATCCATCGTCAACCGCTTATCCTGTGTACAGGGTCGCGGGCGGGTTATTTCATCCAGGAATCATAAAATCAAAATGCTAAAACAAAAACAAACCTGCAGTTACCGCATTCATCGGATCTTGCACTTCAACTTCCACTCCCTGTGTGCAAGTGCATCTATGTTGCCTGGTAACGAACGTGCTTGCAGCGGGATCACGGAGTTTACCCGGAAACAACACATTTTAATTCCTGACCGGCTTAACGGCTCTGGCATTTAGTAGGCTACAGAGAAAACTATGAACTTGGCACAAAAATTATCGTCCATTAATTGAATATAGCGGGACAACTTCGAGGGCGTTATCTCATAACTTACTTCTCAGAGTGAGAAATACAAGGTGTGGCGTGTGAGAGTGTGAACTGGCTGATATGCGTGTGTCTCACGGTGAATGCGTGAGGCTTGAGAGCTCTGCATCGCAATGATTTTGAAGCTGTTATTTTAAGATAAACATCCATCCATCCATCCATCCATCCATCGTCAACCGCTTATCCTGCGTACAGGGTCGCGGAGGGGGCTTGAGCTAATCCCAGCTGACATTAGGCGAGAGGCGGGGTACACCCTGGACAGGTCGCCAGTCCATCATAGGGCTAAGATAAACATACTACATGATATTGCTTTAATGTAAAAAATATTGATAAATGCAGTTTAAAGCATTTCAGTATAACATATCTTTATAGCACTAATGTCAATTATCAGTAAAATGACAATGTATAGCATCCTCATCCACATGTCTCACAGTGCCTTACAGGGTTTGAGAGTGTGCTGAAACTTCCACTGGGCAGGAAAGAGTATGAGTCAGACATTGAAAATTAAATCTTAGAACACAGTGAAGTAATCACGGAGTCATTGATTTTGATCAAAAGCCTTATCAAACTCCCCACAGATACATTATGGTCTCTCTCCATTTGCATTGTGGTCTCTCTCTCCAGTGACTCACTGACTGTTCTGCACGCTCATACACGAACAGTATCTACTCACCGAGGTCCTCTCATGCATTGTCATCACCAATCTTAAATTTGCTCTGGCGTGATGAATCTAGTATTCTTGTGGCTGGGAGCTGCCCACAAGAAAACAAATACCAGCTCTAGCCTGTGTTTATAACTGTCACTCAGCTGAAGATTTCAAGGTGTTTCTCAGAGAGAGAAGAAAAGGAGCAGAGAGAACAAAGCGCAGAGGCCAACTCCTCACAAGACATCAGATGTGCTTTTGGTGTCACGCACAATGTGTGTGAATTAGTTTGTTTCAGTGAGGTTAATTCACTGATTAACCTCTTAACTATAGAGTGAGTTGTGCCGTGCTCCTGTGAATGTGCATTAGGACGAGGCAGATTACTGTTATTCATTCGGCTTCGCTGGAAATGCTGACTCACTTGGATCCGTCGATGGAGGAGCTGCTGGAAGTGCACCCAGAGTATTTTGGGGAAATTGATAATTGTCCTGAATGTGTCTACTTGGAGAACAACCTGTGCATATTGAAATATATAGACAGAGTATAGACCATAGCCAGTGGCTTCCCGACCATAATTTCCCTACTGTGTTATGACTGAAATTGTTATTTTTTTCTCCATGCTAAGTGGGAGTAATTACATGGTCTGGAACCACGACGGCCACAGTCAAATCCCCCCCTCCTTAAAAACACACACACATGCACATACACAAGTACACACATGCATACACGTGTTCATATACTCACACACAGTGGCAGATCACCACCACCTCGTCGTGTGGTCCACTAAACTAATCAGGAAGCAGTCTGGGCAGTTTCCCCGCCACACACTGGGAGTACTGACATTAGGGTCTTCTCATGCTCCCTATTAGTTAGTTAGTTAGTTAGTTCGTTTTTAGCTCACCACTGTATCAAATTTTTTCTGGTAACACGTATACAAAACTTAAAAATAACAGTCATAACACTGTATCTACATACTTTGAGGTGACAGGTTTCGATGCAAAATGTCAAATAAATTGTTTGCCAAATAGCACAAGAAGGAAAAATAAACGCTCCAAGCCAAAGGTTTATGGATGAAGGACTTTTTTCCTCATGTCCCATGCCTTGTCCAATCAACTGCCTGAATGTTTCGGACGTATATAGCTACCTTTGTTTCTGTTTTTATTTTACAAAACACCATATTGTGTGGTTCCCAGTGAAAGGAAAATAATTTTCTATATCATTGAGATGGCGAATTGAACAAATCCACCTTTTTTCACACAGACTGACATACCAATGCAGTTTTGAGTGTTTTAATCTAAATAATGACAGACCTTTGACTATCAGATAGGGCAGGGTAATGAATGGTTGAAAGCAGTATCACAGTATTTTAAAAAAAACACTTCAGGGTATGTAAAACTTATGTAAGATGACATGCAAAATAGCCAACTGATATTCAATTCAATAAACTGAGATGATATAAAACTTTTCACACTTCAATCAAAACCATTAATAACTCCTTTTGTTAGTTTTTAATTACAGATTGCTTGAAATTATATTGAGGACAGCTGAACCATACAATTCACCTTAAAGCCACTTTATAACTTTTGCTGAAGAGCGGTTGAGGTGGCCACAAGTGACAATTACGAGATAATGGCATATGTTAAAACATAGTGTAACAATAGCAGAGTAGAGAAGAGTCATCGAACTGCTTCAGTAATGTCAGCTACACAGCAATATCTACCTAAAGTTAACTAACTTTAACATGATCAACCATAAGCTGCTGGTCATACCAGAATAAGTAAGGTTGCATCTGCAAAACCCCTAAGTTTATTGAATTGTGAAAGAGTGTGATTTAATGCTTATGGATTTAACTTTTCATTTGTAAGAAAAAGATGGTTATTTCCTTTCAAAAAATACATAATCTCCCTTTAAAGCCCTGCGTGTAAGATCCAAGAGAAGCCACTGAGAGTGAATGGCTGGAGACAGCAACAATTTCACCAGAATTGTTATTTTTCTACAAACAAATAAAAATGTTTGCCATCAGAAGTATCTTAAATATGCTATAATGATCTTAAAACACTTCACATAGTGGCTTTAAAGTAACTAAATCATAATATTGAAATATTGTTCATCCCTAATAACAGCATACAAGTGGAAAGTAGGCCATTGCCTGTTTTTCTTCACCAGTCCAACATTTATTCCCACAAAATCAACATTAGGAAGTTGCACTCATTCTCCTCCTGAAAACAAACCGAGGCGGGCAGTCATCTGGCAAGTTTTTACAACGTGTCTCTGTTTTCATTTATTATTTAGACGGGCTTGTGGTGGCCTGACCCAGCTGAGATGCTTATTAGCTGCAGACTGAAAGGCACAGTCCTGGACAGTAAATCCTTCCTGTGGGATGAAACTGAGTATCTCCCAGCAGGGGTTACACTGTGACCTTGTCTGGGCCTCAAGGGTTTGCTTTGGCAGAGCCAAACTCGGGGTACTATAGGAATGCGGCTCAGACATGGCAGGAGCTAAAGTGACAACATGGCAGGAGCTAAAGTGACAACACCCTGAGATGTTCGGCCTGTGTGTTGTAACTCTTGCAGACTGTTCTGATTCCCCTATATCAGCTGGAGCCTGTGCCAAGCTTTAGTCACTGATGTAACACAGACTCACAGGGGCGTTGATCATGTCAAAGCAGCCTTGCTTTGGGGGTCAGCTCTTTCACCCGTTTATAATGGCACCAGGAAACTAGCTGGGAAACAGGGAATGGTGGGAACAATGAACATGCCGACATCCTTTCTGTCTGCCAAGGACCAAAGAAACAGTGATAACAGTTATGAGGAAAGAGCTTACTCTGTTGTTCCTCGCCATAAAACACTGTAGTAAAAGATTACACTGTACATATCATCGTCATCATCATTTAAATGCAATATTTCTCTAAATTTATCAAACACAGTGAACACTTCTTTACAGAGATCTGTTTTTACAGCCTTACTGTGCAAGTAGGATCAGACAACACAATTTAGTCACTGGGCATCGGCACTTCAATTTGTCATTTTATCATAGTGGAAGACAACTAATTCTGCATGTATGATGATTCCCGACATAAAGATTAGAATTTTTTATGCCTTCTTAAAGTGTCTACAATGTGTACCATGTCTTCAGTGCCCAAATGTATACATGGCAATAAGACCTTGCCTGTTCAACTTGCATGGCAAGCACGTTGTGAAAGACCTGATTGATCAGGGTTCAATATTTAGTGGTAGACATCTGTAAGCCAAGACAAAGAAGGAATTCTGGCACATTTATCCCGTAATCTGGCATGTTATGTTTCCATTAAAATGTTGTTTAAGGTGTCTGGAATTTTGGCAAAATAAAATGTGAAATCAGGGTGGGCCTCTGTCAGCTACCTTTATACGAGTATATATAAAGAGGTCATATTATGCTTTTTGGCTTTTCCCTTTCCTTTATTGTGTTGTATCCTTTTTGTGCATGTAATCGGCCCAAAGTCTGCCCCAAAGGGAGTTACCACCTCCCACAGAAAACACTGCTCCTGAACTGCCTGAAAACAGCTGGATTGTAGTCCAGCCTTCCTATTACTTCCTATTTACTTATATGAGCATTAAATGACCACTTTAACAGGACATGGAATGCTGCTTTGCACTGAAGATACACCTGTGCATCACTGCAGCAAGGTGAGAAAGCAAAATCGCTGAACCACTGGAGGTCCGGAAAAGTGCTCAGTGGTTACGTTACTCTTTAAGAGGAAGGAGAAAATTAGCCCTTGTCCTTCACCAAATTTAGAAATACATAGTTTCACTGGATTGATTTTTATATTTAAATATGTTTATCATTTTGGGGGGTAAATTCAAAATGCACATAAAAACAAGTGGACTGAAATGTACCTATAGTGACTATCAGTAGTAAAATAATGTCCATTAACTCAAGTGCAATTTTGAGGTACTTGTACTTGTATTTCCATGTTATACAATTTTATACTACATATTGAACATTTATCTGACAGCTATAGTTACTGGTTACTTTGTAAAATTTAAAATTGTAAATTCAATTAGTCCGGCTAATCAAAACCTAATGTTCTTTTTTTTGACTGGAGAAGAGAATGATAGGGATCACAAACTCTAAAATAATATTATAGCAGTACATGCTCCTAATATTGATCAGTCTTAGTTCACAGTATTCCCACTTGGCTGCTGTGAAGGCAGTGTGAGGGTCAGCTGTTTAGTCTAAACAGCCACCCCCCAGAAAGCCCCAGTCTCTAGCATGTTAATATTTTTTCCCCTCCCAAAGGCAACAAATCTCTCACACTTCATCTCTAAACTAACCTCACGCGCCGATGACCCATTTACTTGTGTTTACTCAAGCAGATATATAGAGTTTCACTGTTGATTTTTGCCGTGCCAAATATGAAAGAGGTGTTTGCATGTGTCATTGCCGTTGGGACATTTTCGCTGCATGGAGAAGATTTAAGTTGTTATCCCCCGTTTATGTTATACATGTAACTTTTATCATTCGTAAGTAGTCATTACTGCAGTATATCTTTTGAGCCAGACAACTTCGAGCCGGTGCGACAAATGTATCTTTGATGTGGTGAAACGTAATGCTGCATTTGTTACAGCTGGGTTGGAAGTTCTCACACAGGCAGAGACGTTTGTTTAGATGAAGAAGCATTTGTTTTTGGATGGAAATGTTTAGCAGGTGTTGACTATCTTAAGGAGAATTGGTGGAAACATTGTCCACCACCTCAAGAAGATTGTAAATGCAGGCAGTTCTGGTGGAAGAAAAATCTGCTCGCCATTATGGCTTTGGACACAAAGCAGCAGCCTCCAGTTATTTTAAGGCTTTTTTTAAACAAGCCTATAGCAATTGCAATGAGAAATATCAGTGCTTTACTTCTACTCCTCATTGGAAATTGGCGATGTAAAGAGACAACACAGAGAGGCAAAGAATGCCAAAGCTATTTTCCCCAGATTTTCTCCATCAGCTGTCCTCGCTCCTCCCCCTTTCCTTCTACCGCTCCTAGAGCCAGGAAATCTGAGCAAAAAAGCACAGAACAAGGCGGTGAAAGAAAAAAGAAAACAAGTGAAAGCAGTTTGGCGAAAGAGGAGGTAGAGGGGAAGGAAAGTTAAGGCAGTTCGGTGAGCGGAGCGCTCCATCTTGTAACTCTTCTCTGATTACTGCTTGGTCTTCCCATTCTCTGTCTCAGGGAGAAGACCTCTGGCCCTGTTGTTCTGAATGCGTTTGCCATTTTCTTCAACAGGGACAAATTTTTTCAGTTCTACTACAGGAGCGTGTTTGACAGGAGTTGGGAATGACGCCACCTGGCCGAAGCGCATGCTTGCTTCCTGTAAGTTTTTGGCTCGGGAGCGATGTTTTTACTGTGATACACCTGGGCCTTTGGGCTTTTATGTGGCAGCACGACCACAGTTGTGAACCAGTTGAACTGACACATCGGACTTCCCCTCCCCTCTTTTCATTCTGTGGTTTGTTTCATTACGTAAGCAGGGAAGTGTCAGTTGTGGCTGAAGCTGCAATGGTACAAAAATGAGGGGAAAATATAGACAGTGTTCTCAAAGGGGTCTTGGATGGATAAATAGAACCACGTTTTTTAAACATCCAGTACAACTAAATTACTATTTTTTCCTTTTAAATAACAATGTGTGGTTGCACATTACACCTGGCTCACATTTATTTGATGAATGTTTAACAACATTCTTCCTGTGACAAATTTTAATGTGGCATATAATTCTGATGTATATAACGGAGATGCTAAAGTGCATAGAGTTTCAAAAAAGCAATTTACCGGCTAAACAGAGATTTAATAAAGACCCTTTATGAAGAGTTTTTCTCTCTCCCTAAAGGCGTTTCTACCACTTGAACCCTCTCTCTGAGTTTATAACCACTAAAGTTCCAGCACTTCCCTTGTTCTGTTGCTTCAACCACATGAGATCATTACATTTGCTCCTCATCCCAACCAAATCAACCGTTCAGGCCAGCGTTCGCTTTTCCATTTCTGTCTCTGCAGCTCTTCGCGGTGCTGTATGTAGCCAACGTTACCCTCCTCAGTCATTTAACACGACTGTCACTCCACTCTAACCCTCCTCTCACTCTGCTGCCAAAAAGGATCAACTGTACAGAAAGGCATTTCATGCACATGGTCGCCCTATCTTTGACATCCTGATTTACACAACCTGTAAAAGATGACATCATCTTGAATTGCAGCGATTTGCCAAAGGCCAGATCAGATTTGCATGATTCCAAATAGCTTTTGGAGTCTGAACCGTCATCTCTATTCTGGAAAATTTGCGCTGTGATGAATGGACTCACACAAGTGCTCAATTTGGAAGGAGCGCCTTTGAGTAGATCACGCCTTTAAATTTGGCTTTAACATATCTGAGCGTCTGCTGTCCTCCTCTGCAGAGGATTTATAAAGTGACAAGGGCAGAGTGTGGAGACGTTTGTGTCTTTTCAACCGACAGAAGGTCTGTAAGAGGAGGAAAACTCCCTTGAGGAAATTGGCCGTGCTGTGGGGAAAGAGCACTATAGCTCCTGGCTCCTTGCCGCATGCATGGCTGAAGCTGTTGCTGCACAAGCTTCAAAAATGAATCGCGAGACTGAGTGAATGTGAGAATAGCTGCAGTCCAGAAGTAGGTGGGATTGTGGGGGTTGTGTGGAGCTAAGGAGTCTGTTTCCTGTCCAAGTGTGCACATTGTAAAGGAACCAGCCGGCCCTATTGTCTTTCAGGTTGTCCAGTGACGTAAGACCTTCCTGTAGTGAAGGCTTTACTGATAGCCCAGCCGCCACACTGTACGGTAATATCAACTTCCATGTATTCAATAAAAACCCAAGACAGACACAGATGTTTTTTATCCCAGGAGTTCTCTCTCTCAGTCGGATGTTTCCCCTTTAAAAAACTGGAGCACATAACCGTTTAGTGCTGATAAATCAATTGAGCTTTTGATTCTCTTTCAGTTGAATCCCCTGCTGTCTGGTTGTTTTTTATTGCCTGGTACTTCTTTTCTTTTTGTTACCCCTCTTGCATTTGTTTGGATTTGATTTCCTGACCCATGAGCAGAAAATTAGCATCTCTGATTCCCTCACATGCACCACACCGCACTGTCACGGTCTTGGCGGCGAGAAGCACAGTTGAAGCTCGCAGAGCAGGAACATGTCACAGGGCTAATGGCACTGAGGTAATGGATTGGTCTGTTCTGCCAGATGCAGCAGTAATAATCCTACGAGCTCCAGACAGGGTCTTAGCAGAGCTTCACAGCGATGCAAGATCCTGAAAAGAATCCCTATAGCTTTAGTTTATGACCAGACTGCGTCAAAGTCTGGATTGACCTTGCCTGTGCACTTGTCTCGGTCTCTGGTAAAGTCTGCAGCCTCTTTTGCCAATTTATCTTCCCTCTTACTTTTCCTCTTGCCCCTATTTTTTCTTTTAGAGGCCCTCAAATGATCCCCTTAAATCAGTTTTTTGTCATTAGGGCGACATCACTACAAACCTCCAGCTGCGCCTCTTCATCACGAAGGCATCTTGTCTTTCGAGTGATCACTTCAATTGATTTACATTAAACTTCTGGTATCAAAGCACAATCCAGATGTGTCTCAGAAGTAAGGCTAAGTCGATGTTAATGGGACCCTGCTGCGGCACTGCTGTGGATCAGCATAGATTTGGGTATTAGTGGCAAATGATTTCAGCCAAGTATGCGTTACTGTGGCAATATGCACATTCAAAATGCATGAGTTTCTCTTTCATTTCACCACTGTTCCGTTGTTCTTTGTCCAGGGTAAAGACCAGATGTTCCACTGTTTCTCCTTTGATTTCCTAAACCAAGCTGAATCTTCCACCATCTGCACTTACAGCGACTTCAAGAGCAGTTTAACAGCTGCATGGTATTTGTTCTGTTAATGATAGGTTTGCAGTGATGCAGAGATATAAAACACGACACCGCTGGTTGACTTCTACAGATTTCAGCGGTAACTGAGAGTTACAAGAATGTTTATTCTTTCATGCTGAGAGTTCGGGGCTGCAGGTATATGCTCTGCACTCCTTTATTCCAAACCATCCTAACTCAAGGTCCACTTACTGGCGTTATCCTGAGCTTTCAATAGCATCAGATGGTCCTTGTAAGCGGAGAGAGTTTGCTTAGTTGTCATGGAGATAGATCTGTTGACATGCAAGTCTGTTATGATTTCATCTCTAGGACCTCTTATGCCTGTTGGTTTATAACTTAAGTTTTTTCCTGATCTCATAAATTGTACTAGACGTAATGATCCCAACTCAAGGGCCACTTACATGTGATACAGTTGAAAACTCTGGAAAAAGCTAGTATAGTAAGTAGACCTTGAGTTGGGTCTGTTTTGAGAAACTAGTATGTAAAGAGTGAACCTTTTTGATGAACACTAAAGTTGATGATTAGGAATATTGGGAGTTTTGTCAGACAAAATGATAGCCAGTATATCTCTACTGGTTGTCATTCTAGAAATAGTTGTGTTTAATTTGTGTTTAAAGTTATATTTAAAAAGGTGTGCATGCAGGTTCTGGTAAATGTTTTGCAGGCATTCCTTTTATGTCTTAACTCCACAGCTCTTTATTTAGCTTTATTGTCTCCATGGTTGGCTTTCAATCAATGCGTTTTGTTTTACAACAGAGGTCTCTTGTTTGAGAATACAGAAAAATGTGGTTTGCAAATGCATCATAGTTCATGCAGCACCATCACGTAGAAAAAGGCTCACACACTGCTGAAAAACTAGTAGAGGTTCGTCAGATGTGAAAAGGACAAACGTCATTCATATCCAGAAGTGATAAAGTGGTAAAAAAAAAAAAAAAGTTAGTATTTTGGTCAAAAGATCGCTGTCAGCAACTTTAACAGTGTTAATTGTCAATTGTGATTGCGAGAAAACAGACAGATAACACCTGTGCACCCTTGGAGAGACCTAGCTGCTATCTATCCAAAATCCAATGCAACTAAGCAACTGTAAAGCTGTCTTCACTTAACTTTTGCCACCAGCTGTGTGGAAGTGTGACTGAGAGAAGGGAAAGGGGGTGGATAGTCTAATTAGAGGCACTGTGTTTCTCTGGGCTTGAAACACTCTTGTGATCAGTGACACATGTAATTACGCAATTTGGAAGTTGCTCCTTTAGCCAGTGGCAGATGAGTTTGTCTCCTGCGTGCACAATCCAGTAATGCTTCAAGAAATGTGTCGGTGTCGTGCCTGCACGCGGCTCAGTGGAAAATCTGATCTTCTCCTGGCTGTCGAGATGTTTTTTTCATGACTATCAAGACCCGTGTGGATCTTTATGTAGCGATGTCACGGGATTGATACTTGAATTAAGATTTTTTGCCAATACTATATGAGCTTATATCATTAATATTTTTACTAGTTGAAAAAAATGTAGTCCATTTGCCCTAGTAAACATATACTGATTTCCACTTGTTTGTACAGGTCTGTGTTGCATAGTGTGTGGTTCCACCCATGTTGGATAAATCCACAATCACTAGGTATTAACTCAGGAATCTTGCAATATTTGCAGTGTACCTGAATAAATAAAAGCGCAGCACCGCTATTGTCATGACATATTTGGACAGGTGTGTGAAATTCGAAATAGATGAGGTGTTTATAATGACCTCAGACCATTAAATCCTTTGTATTAGTAAAAAAAACACAGGCCAAGATAAGCTAGATGACCTCAAGGAAATAATCCTACATGTTTAAAGTTTAACCAATCATGGGCAGACCACCCACAAAAATATGATGCATTAAACCCAAACTGAGGTCAACCATATCCCATAAGAACAATTAAATCCCACTATCCTCCTGTGAGCCGAATGAAATGAGTTCGATGCAGATTTTTAACATGCAATGCCGTCTGGAGAGCAGCGCTCGCCGTTTTGCTCAAATTCGGATGCGAGTGAGAATTTTAGGGCACACGAGAGGGAGTTTTAAAGTAGCCGTGAATCGGCGGACATCTTCCCGAGAGGATGTGTCTGTGGATGTCATCAGAGGCGAGCCGGGAGGCAGACTGAGCCAAGGTCTGGAATACAGATCCCCAGGACAGCGTCACTGCCCAGCTGTCTGTCCCTGCTCACAAATCCACATGACAGGCAGGATGCTGTCCATTTGTCATGAAGATGCAGACACATACTGTGTACAACCAGCTGGCCGTCGGTCCTGAAGCATCCATTAACCAACCACGGTTCAATTATGGTTCAATGTAGTTGACTGGGACTTGATGTAGGTTAACACAGTGTATGAAATGTATGGGAATCAAAGGGGAATAGCAGGTAGCAAAAGTACTTATAGGTACACCTAACAATATAATGTAATCAAATACAACCTTAAAAAATGACCATAGAGTTGACTTTTTGGCACTTTCAACAAAAAAAAACAACATTATAAGCTTAAATTACTACAATATTTTGGACTGGAAAACTTTGTAAATAAAGAGGAACTTGACAAAAAAATCAAGTACCAAAGGTTCATTTCAGCCAGTTCCTGTTTGCATTTTCACAGCATCTGAACAACGAAAATTAGACAAATTAGACTGACAAAGGTTTAAAAAGTTTGAGCTGCAGTTTTGGCAAGTAACCGTGGCCTCTCTGCAAAGTATCGAGAATCTGCTGAGTGATTTTTTTTCCATTGTTTTTTCCATAACCACATTTAAATATTTACCAAATTAAGTTAAGCTGAGCTACTTCTCTCTTTTACTATCTTTATCTTGCTCTTATTTAAACTCCATAACTTTGTTTAAACCCCAAAAACAGTACAAGAAATTCACATTCAAAGTAATATTGATACTAGTGACAACCAGGGCTCAGATGCAGTCACGCAAGGCTTGTGTTTAACCAGCTTGCAATGCTGCACTGCTAATTCCACTCCGATAGTTCCTGGTTCACCAGAAAGTACATAGGCATTGACAATTTATGGGGGGTAGGAACAACAAACCAGGAACCACTGAAGCTTCCTGTGGTTGAAATTCAGATAACGTTCCTAGTATGGTTCCTGGAAAAGTTACTGTGGTGGAAAAGGGCAAATTTGATCCGGTATATTTCCTATTTGAACAACTGGCAAGTTCCTGAGTTCCTGTAAAGGTTCCTGGGTTTTTGGAAAATGTCTTACATATTAAAAGTAATACTACAAACACCAAAACTGATATATTTCCTTTTGGAATACAAATAGTACCTCAAGAACCGTTTCGACACTTTGTAAATGTTTTGTTATGACAACTTACTTGAGAAAATTGAAAAACAGAGATGAATTCATCCTAGACTTGCTTTTATCATCACATGACTATTAATCTCAAACATACAGAATGATCTTTATTTTGAAAGATGATAACTTTCAAAATAAAGCCCATAAAGCCTGAGATAGTGGGACAGCTGTAAGTGACATCATACTCGTGACTACTTGAAATGCTTTTAGTGATGATTATCAATCCAACTGAGCTCCTCGAGACTGGACAAGATGAAATTGGAGGGGTGTTGAGGAGACACAGATAGCATCAGAGAACAGCACTCAGTGTCCCAGTGTGATCGGTCAGCCTCGGGAATCAGATTCTACGCCCTGGCTCCGCCGTCTCACGCCATCAGTGATAGGATCCAGCCACCACTTCTCACAGCTGCGTCTTCAGACGCGGCAGCAATCAGCGCACATCTGTCAGGAGGGCCTCTGTGTTTACACAGGGCTAACCGTACATTGTCAGCCCCAGCGCCAAACCCCCTCAGGTGGCCGGTTTGAAGCTACGGCGTTCATCTGATGAAGAAGGCTAGCGACTGCTGCCCAAATGCTGGGAAGATCATTTTGACACATTTTTTCCTTAACGTCCAAAAACATGATAGTCCATGGAAACTCCTATTCATTGATGATAAAAGCTGGTGTGGTTATGGCACCATCATGATGAACCCTGAACCTTTTGATCCATTTTCTTATTCCCACAAATATCTTGTAAATATAATGTGACATTATGTCATTTCCAGCACAGATGCAGTGACAACTAATGGAACAAATGAATTTCAGTGATCTAAAACAGCAATGGTAAAGATCAGGATATAATGTTCAAAAGGAAACACTGAAGAGTCATACAGCAAGAAAGTCATTATAGTAGAAGAGAGACCAGCGTCTCCACAGACAGTGGCCTCAAAGGTCCAGATTGCAATGCAGCCACGACGCATGCTACGTTTAAAAGGGGCATTCCAACACTTTAACACATTAATTTTGGTTTACTGGTCGAAGGGGAACTCCAGTGATTTTACACATCAAAGTCTGTTTACAGTTGTTGGGGAGAACTTCTGCATATGTGAAAAACATTTGTATAAAGCCGTTTGAGGCTCCGGGGGGGGGGCTTTGTGAAATCAGATAATTTGTCTCAAGTGGTCTCATTTGAGTCATCGTCGGTTGGGACTGAAAACTACATGTTTAAATATTCAAAAAATCTGAGGGTGTGGACATAGAAAGAAGTCTCGGCTCGAAGCTACATTAGCCGCTACTAGCATCATGCACACGAATTGCTGATCGGTGTTCAAATTGAAATGTAGCGATAAGGTTTTGACAAGAAAGAAAAAAGAAGTTACCTCTGGTTCTGCTGCATCGGTTGTGATCTCTTCTTAACTGTCCATTGTGAGTCTGAGAATGTTATTGGAAAGCGACGCTAAATCAGTGGAGTACTCTTTCAAAGGGCAGTACTGCTCAGCCTGTGAAAACAGCTGTATAATGTCTTATGTGGCTCTGAAGGGTCCTTGAGAGAGAAAATAACCCAAGGGTTATCTGAGCTTGGGTTTGGAGACTACAGTGTTTTCACAGAAAGCCTGCTCTAAAAACTGGGTGCATGGAATTTGAAAGATGTTGTCATTACCAGACAGGGAGGGTCTAATGAAAGGATGCTCTAGGGTGCATTATGTGTAGGATCCAACCCTACTAGGGCCTAGATTATTTATTATAATCTCATGTCACGCCGGTGAGTTTCCCTGTAATGAAATATGCTATATAAATAAAATTGGTTCACATTACCTAAAGGTTTGGATATCTCAGCCTCTGCTGCTTCAATTGTGACTATTAGTTTTATCAATCTGTCTCATGTGAAACCTCCAACTTCATGGAAGTGCAATACTAAATCCCTTGAATACCCCTTTAACATGCTAAGCTAGTTTTTCCTCTTTCTATCTTGGTTTTACTAACAGGATCCCCATGAGCTGCCCTCTCCTCCTCTGTAAAACCCAAAGATGACAGTACATTCATAGCGGGCATGTTTTTTTTTATAGTTGTCAAAGGTCAATCTGGAAAATGTAGGAAATTAAAAGTGCATGGAAGGAAAGTACAGCAAAAAGGTAAATGACAGTTTTTATTGCAGTGTTATTCCTGGAATATATCACTGATAATTTAAAAAATTCTTCTTTTAATAGAAGATGGTAAACTCTATTGCACATTCAAGATTGGCACTGAATTTAGCTTTTTTCTGAATTTAGCTTTTATGAATTTCATCGCTTCAGAGTAAAAGCCTTAACACTGTTTAAAACCTACTGTGTTACCTACTTATTTTATCCATGAAAACCAACCAAACATTTTCTCCATACAGATCACATTAGACCAGGTCTACCTCAAAAGCCACTGTACTTACATTTAAGACAGATTTAACAAGATGGGAAATAAGAAAACAAAAACCTCACACATACGTAGTTTTACCTCGTCAGATCTCAGAAACATATGAAATGAGAGCCTTAAGCAAGTGCTATACTTTCCGCATCCGCGAGTACGCGAGGGTCCGCTTGACAAAAATATCATCATCAGAGGGTGTACGCGTAGGTTCTGACATCCACGTGCCTCCCATTTTTTGGGACCAATCGATCTACTGCACATGTGTGGAAGAAGTCTGCCAAGCTGACTCCAGAAAGTAGTATAAACAAAAGTAGACTGTGTCCGTGGCGTCCTCAGCAGTCCCTGTACGCTTTGAAGTATATTCAAGGCTTTAGTTTTACAGGGTTATAAATCAAAAAACTATGAATCACTGTAATTTAAAAAATGAACAGTTCAAAACACAAAGGGTAACTTTTTTGTGTCATCAGGAACGAACTGTTATTCTCTTTTCTCTCTTCACTCTTTTCACATCTATCTTGTCCTCCTTTCATTCACGTTTAGATTCCAGCACACGGACTCTGAGCACCCCCAGCCCTGGTCTTATCCTACCATCCAAGTCCTCCTCTCTCTCCTCACCTGCCCTCTCCAGTAATGGCCATGAGACCAACTCCTCTTCCTCCTCCTCTGCCCCCGCCGAGACCGTCGCCGTGGTCCACTCTCAACCCGGCACTCACACGCGCTCCCGCCAGTCGAAAAGCCACCACCACGCCCCAATTGACCTCCTCCCCGACCACGCCCTTCTGCAGATCTTCTCCCATCTCCCCACCAATCAGCTGTGCCGCTGTGCACGCGTGTGCCGCCGCTGGTACAATCTGGCGTGGGATCCGAGGCTGTGGAGCACCGTCCGGCTAACGGGAGAGCTGCTTCATGCCGACCGTGCCATCAGGGTCCTGACCTACCGGCTGTGCCAGGACACCCCGAACGTGTGTCTGACCCTGGAGACGGTGATGGTGAATGGCTGCAAAAGGCTCACCGACCGGGGGCTGCACGTGGTGGCTCAGTGCTGCCCGGAGCTGCGTCGCCTGGAGGTAGCCGGCTGTTATAACATCTCTAACGACGCTGTGTTTGAGGTGGTGTCCCGCTGCCCCAACCTGGAACACCTGAACCTCTCAGGTAAAAAGAAATATACTTGAAGCCAAAGCCATCCTACCTTGATTGGTGGCCAATGGTAGGCTCACTCAGTTTTATTAAGGAGTGCCTGCTACCCTACATCACGCACATGTGTGGATTTACCTCAAAGAATTCCTCTTCTCAGTCATTTCTACTCAAGCTGGTGAAATCATTATAGGAGAAGCAGAAGCTCTGCCAACCTTAAGCTCCCATGTGGGAGAAGAAAGGCTTTCTTTAGCTGAAAGCAGAACTTACCTCAACATGAGTAAGGAGAGCGGTCTGCTGCTTTCATTAAGGAAGTGACACAAATAATATTGACTTGGACGGGACTCTGGTGGCAGAGCAATGCCTGCACCATTAGCACCAGGAAGTAAGCCCTTTGTTGTAAAAATAGGCCTTAAAAAAAAAACGTATGGCTTTTATTTGAAAGGCACAAAATAATGAAATCAACTGCTAAGGACATCAACCTTTGATTTATTTCCCCCTGAAAATTTACCACAGTTTTGTTTTTCTTGGGAGTTGTTTGCACATGCTTCTAGTTGCATGCACGCAGCCAAATACAGCAGGTTTTACTCTGGCGCCTCCAAGTGGCCACTCATTTTTAAGCTTAGCCTTCAAAAGTGAAATTGTCATAAAAGATAGGTTCACATCAAGTCAGTCTTTAAACAATACTCACGTGCCCTCACTTGTTGTATTAAGGCAGGCTTGAGAAACTGTGAACTTAAAAAAACAAAGCTTCTTTGGAGAAATAATTAGATTGTGAGCTGACAACCTGTGCTTCCTCTTCCTCCAGGCTGCTCCAAGGTGACATGTATCAGTCTTACTCAAGAGGCCTCACTCCAGCTGTCCCCTCTACATGGCCAGCAGATCTCCATTCACTACCTGGACATGACCGATTGTTTTTCCCTCGAGGATGAGGGTTTGCGAACTATCGCCTCCCACTGCCCCCGCCTAACACACCTGTATTTGCGTCGCTGCACCAGACTGACGGATGAAGCCTTACGCCACCTGTCTCTCTACTGCCCTGCGATAAGGGAGCTAAGTCTTAGTGACTGCCGCTTGGTTGGGGATTTCGGCCTGCGTGAAGTCGCCCGCCTTGAGGGCTGCCTGCGCTACCTGAGTGTGGCCCACTGCACCCGCATAACTGATGTGGGCATGCGCTACGTGGCTCGCTACTGCCCAAGACTGCGCTACTTAAACGCCAGGGGTTGCGAGGGGCTGACAGATCACGGCCTGAGCCACTTGGCCAGGAGCTGCCCCAGACTCAAGTCTCTGGATGTGGGTAAGTGCCCGCTTGTGTCGGACAGCGGACTGGAGCAGCTGGCTATGTACTGCCAGGGCCTGAGGCGAGTGAGCCTCAGAGCCTGCGAGAGCGTAACAGGCAGAGGACTCAAAGCTCTGGCGGCCAACTGCTGCGAGCTGCAGCTTCTCAACGTGCAGGACTGCGAGGTTTCGCCAGAGGCTCTGCGGTTTGTTAGACGCCACTGCCGGCGCTGTGTCATCGAGCACACAAACCCCGCTTTCTACTGAGACAGGAAGTTCTTGGACTGGTCCTCTGACAAATGGATGTTTTAATATTCCTGCTGCGGAGTTGGCAGAGTTCAGCGGCTGATGTGTCAGAACTGGTTGAAAACTGGTGTGCAATATGGGCCAGAATTTGTCTCTTTAAAACCGCTCGGTGGCTGTTACCGCTGTCCTTTGAAAATACTTCCATAGAATGTATTTAACATATTTATCTGTAAAAAGGTAGAGAAGTGCAGTACTTCAGCATATTACTTTTTTCAACACCACAATTTACCATGTAACAACATGCTTCAACACTGAGCACTGGGTACAGTTGTGTTACCATTTAAAAGCATTGCAATATATTTTATTTGAAAGGTCATCACCTTAAGGCCCTGAAACATAACCATTATCATACCTTACTACATCTATTTATAAACAGCAAGTATCTTCAGACGAAACCACTAAGAATGTAGCTACGAAGCAGCAACTAAAGCAGATCTGGTGATTAAAGATATCTTCAGTTTCACTTGCTTTATGTTTTGTGCATATGCACTTTAGGCAGTAGTGCTGACAATCACTTCAACTGAGCTCAAAGTGTCATCATTTGCTAAGAACTGATTTGCTGTAAATTAAAAGTTACTATTAGCCAGAGGACTTTTACCGCCAAATACAAACAAACTGTTATGGGATCGTTGTTGAAAATAAATAAGAACACATTGCTGCTACAACTGTGCCAATAAACTTCTTCAAAATCTGCCGCCACAACTGTGAGTGTTTTACTCAAACCCTCATTACTGTCTTAAAGGATTTATGCCTGCACATGTTGGTGAGTCATTACAGTAACCGAGGATTATCTTGGAATGCAATATATGGATTTGTAAAATGTATTCCTCTTTAAAAAATGACGTGTGTGGGTTCTACAGGGCAGCAAAAGGTGTATCCTGCTTTCAGGCCATTGGCTGAATTAAACCTGCTTGTAATTTGATGCGCACCTGTCTGTCCAGCCCGAAGCTATCATTCAGATATATACTGTATACTTTGCACTTTGGTTATAAGATTGTCTGTAAGTCATTATTGCTGCAGTTATATTTCCTGTTTCTGTTTAAAAGTATTGCTATCTGGCAAATGTGAGTTGGGTTTGTTTTTACTAGAGATTATTTTTCAGTCTCAAAAGGAGGCATCTGTCAGCTATGGGAAACCTTCTCCCCCACCTGCTCCTGATTGTTGCGCTCCTGCGGTGTTCCTTGGCTCAAGCAGGCAAGTATCTAACATAATCACAACACAAAGCAAAACAAGAATATCTCCAAAATAATCTGAACTGCTAATGAATCAATTTAGATCTTGAAATCAGTTTTGTAGGAGGTAGATGTGCAGCTGCAAAAACATTCTGTGCTTCTTTGTATAACAGAGCTCTGTAACTCAATGCACCTCTCACTCGAAGTTACAAACTCAAAAACTACAACTCCAATTTTCATGGGATTTTCCCAAAACAACAGCCTTTGCCTTTGTTTCTGTCCTGCTGTTATTACAGAGATATCTGAAGTAAACCGCACACCTCTACTTGTGTCTTATTTTCGAGCCATGACATTTTATCCACAATTGTCTAAGGATTATGGGAAATTGTGTTCATTAAACGCTGCAAAAAACTGAAATATTGAATGAATAACACAACATACAGTTCAGAAAGGCTTCACTTCAGCTCCTTTATACTTGCAAAACTAATGACATTCCCATCAACCTCAGCTCTACTTTGTTTGTTTTCTACTTTGCATAGCTGTCGAAGTCTGGAAAACCTTCCCTGTTAAATGACCCATCAGTAGAATCACCTTTACCTTAATGTGTAGTGACCCACTTGTTCTGTCTCTGGGGACCAACTACCAGTTAGCCTACTACACATGCATACATGTTTCAAAATGAATTAAAAGGAGCTTTAAAACAATTAATAGAAATGTTTTAAACTACTCCAATGAAGGTTAAAGTCAAAGGCAACTGGACTTGGTTGAAGATACTGGAAGACGTTTCATCCCTCATCCAAAGGACTTCTTCAGTTCTGACTGACTGGTAGGGAAACTCAGCTATTTAACCTCAGTGGGGTCTTTTTGCCAGGATCGTCGATACTGCTGGTTGGTTAGTAAAAAAAAAAGGCCATAGAACGTCTACAACAGCTACAGAAAGACAACACCATCAACTGTGAACAATATTACCGTTTGTATCCTGGAGAAGCCATTCCATGCATTTATGGACTATCCAAGATGCACAATGAAGGAGAATCACTCAGGCCGATTATCAGCAGCATTAACTCGTCACCTACAACATTGCCAAACACATTTCTGCCATCTTAGCTCCTTTGGTGGGAAACACGCCTCACCACGTCCAAAACTCTATTGACTTTGTAAACAAAGTTGAAACTATGGTAACCTATGACGTGACTTCTTTGTTCACCTGCATCCCCACCATAGAAGCAGTTGAAACCGTAAGGAAACGGCTAACACAAGACAACACCCTGGACAACAGAACTAGCCTCAGCCCCGACCACATCTGTTAATTACTCGACTTCTGTCTAAACACCACCTATTTCCAGTACAACGGAGGATTCTACAGACCGAAGCATGGCTGTGCCATGGGCTCACCGGTATCCCCGATTGTGGCAAACATCTACATGGAAGAAGTGGAGAACAAAGCCCTCAACTCCTTCAGAGGAACAGCACCGAGCCACTGGTACAGATATGTGGATGACACCTGGGTCAAAATTAAAAGCCAGGAAGTGCAAGCCTTCACAGAACACATCAACTCTGTGGACAGTAACATCAAGTTCACACGAGAAGATGTTCACAACAATAGTTTTGCCTTCCTGGACTGCGCTGTACACATTGAAGAGGACAGGAGTCTGCAAATTGGCGTTTACAGAAAACCCACACACACAGACCAATACCTACTCTTCGATTCACACCACCCACTGGAGCACAAGCTAGGGGTCATGAGAACACTGCACCACAGAGCGGAAAACATACCAACAAGCGCCAAAGCCAGAGAGAAGGAACAGAAACACCTGAAGGGGGAACTTACAGCCTGTGGATAACCTAAATGGACCTTTGTGAAAACAGTCAGGGGAGGAGGAAAAGAAGGTCAAAGGCAACAACATTGTGATTCCATACATGTCTGGAGTATCAGAGAAACTCAGGAGGATTTTCAACAAACACAACATCCCTGAGTTTTTTAAATCTAAGAACACAGTGAGACAGATACTGGTACACCCCAAAGACTGCACACCCAAACACAAGAAAAGCAATCTAGTGTATGCGGTCCAATGCAGTGAGGAATGCACAGACCTGTATATTGGGGAGACTAAACAACCACTACACAAACGCATGGCTCAACACAGAAGGGCCAACTCCTCAGGTCAAGACTCTGCAGTCTACTTACATCTGAAGGACAGAGGACACTCGTTTGAGGACCACCAGGTGCACATTTTAGACAGAGAAGATGGATGGTTTAAAAGAGGTGTCAAGGAAGCATCTACACCAGGGTTGAGAAGCCGTCATTGAACAGGGGAGGGGGTCTACGCCACCACTTATCCCCCACTTACAATGCTGTCCTTTCATCACTTCCCAGGAAACTCAACAAACGTAACCTCTTGGCCTCAGGTGAAGATACCAAGGATGGTCGTTCAGTCTTGGCCACGGGTGGTCCTAACGACCATAACGACTGTCTTTACAACAACCAGGAACACTAACGAACCAGCAGTATGGACAGTCCTGGCAAACGACCCCACTGAGGTTAAATAGCTGAGTTTCCCTACCAGTCTCTCAAAACTGAAGAAGTCCCTTGGATGTGGGATGAAACATCTTCTAGTATCTTCAACCAAGTCCAGTTGCCCTTGACTTTAACCTTCATTGGATAACTATGACCTGGATGACTGAGAATCTTCACAGACACGTTTTAAACTACTTAATACAAATGATCACTACGTTATACTTTGTTATAAATTTTTTAATGCTGGCGTTTATTCATTTATTCGTTGTTTATAAACTGCTAAACTGCTTATAAATGCAAAATAGTAAGGATTTATATAAAGTGTTACATCATAACACTTTCTAGTCTCTCCTATTATGTTGAGACGGGTGGACACCAGCAACCCACTAGCTAAGATCTATACACTAGATACAATAGTAATCATTATCAGTTTCGTTACAGCTGATATTAGATTTCAAGCATCCCTCCTGCAAATGTTAGCAAATTAAGTTTAATGTCACATACACAGTAATACACAGTACGATGTCTAGTGAAACTCATTCTCTGCATTTAATCCATCCTAAGTACCAGGGACCACCTCCAGTTCCAAGTGTCAGAGGAGGAGCCTCCTCCTATACCTATACAACTTCACGCTTACCTTTTTTTGTATTTGGCCACAGCAGGCGGCTGTTTTCAGTGAAAATGCTTTAAAAAGCAACGTGCTCAACACCTAACACCAGGCAGACAAAGTTTGTGACTATCTGGTGAACATAGTGGAGGATTATAGGTCAATATGGTCAGTGCTCACAACTTGTTTGCCTCATAAGAAGTCAGATACAGTAGCCCATTTCTTGGCTCAGTATTTTCTTCAGTAAGCTATTTATGGTGTAAAGTGGTCACAAACCGGCTTGTCAGTGCTACATATGACTGCGCTGGGTGCAGTGTATTGACATAAGATTTCTGGGAAAGGCCTTATGGGAATTATTTACATTTCAATTTGTGGCATTTTGGGGTCCAGCTATTGATGGTGTATTCCTGAAAGGCCCACCTGAGGATGTTTCAAAGAACCAAGAATTCAAACAAGTTCCTTGATCAAAGTTGATTGTGACTTTGGATGGATGCTCCAAAAGGTAAACTCTCAAGACCTTTTATTTACGGTATGGATGTTTGTGTGTGTGTGTGTTTTTTCCCCACTACCTGCAGGACACAAGCACTAATTTAGAGTGCTGGCAGTGGTAAATGCATTTGACCATGTATGTAGTATGCGTTTTGATATACTTAAAAAACCCAGATACAATGCATGGCAGAGTATATACGTGAAACCTTGATAATATCGTGTCTCAAGTGTTATACTGGAGTATTTTCTGTGCCTGAAATCTCTAATAACTTCCTTTTTAAGTTGACATACTGTCATACTCTGTTTAAGTGACAGCTCTGCCATTCAACACATATACACATTCAATAGTTTATTGTCATGATAAATACACAAGAAACAGGAGAATTTCCTTCAAACATTCATAAATATACTGTCAGAATAAAAGTTCCTATACATTTTCAATTTTCTCCTCATTCTTGCCATACCTAGTGTCTGCATACCTCCAAGGTGAACGTACTTTTTAATGAATCAGAAAAATATCAGCCCTTGTAGTCACAACGTGACTTGCATTTTCCTTCCGCCTGACATATGTAGGTGTGCCTGTCTATGTCTATGAGTGTAAGCATTCCAATCTGGTGCATAGTGGGAAACACCGCAGTTACAGGTACTTGAGGCAGGAAGATGTCTCATTCATTTTGCACCTTTGATAAACATTCATGTCAATAGTGTTTGGGCAGTGCAATCATTTATATCTCCCTAAGGACCCGTGTCACAAGAAAAAGAGGAACTGAGCAAGCTTGTAATGGCGTACATAGCAAACTTTGCACACAATGGGTAGAGTATTTTATTTTAATCATTACTACTGTCCTGGGAAGTGTTTATACAAAAGCTTCTTTTCCTTTCACGGGCTGTTTGAGTGTTTTTTTTTTTTTATGTGTTTGCTTCCTCCACACAGGTCACCTAATGGGCCCACACCAGTGGAGGGGGCTCGCTACAAGCACGGCTGAAACTACCTGAAACTGAACCTGCAGCAGACATTAGCCCGAGGACTGAAACAGAATAGAGCTTGCCTCCCAGATGTGGTCCTGTCTGATCAACTGGCAAAGTCTCACCCTCCTAATGATGAACTCTGATCTAAGACTTCCATAAAGTGCAACATACATTATCACACGACAAGTGAATTTCACAGTTTGTCGTCAAGTGTGTAACGTCTTTGTCTCTGGATGTCGTCCCGGTTACTTGGGCGAACCTCCCAGTTTGGGCTTCTGGTTCCATTTGCGCAGGTACATTCAAGCAAAGGCTTTGGTGGCCGAGTCGAAGTCACCTGGACACACAGAGACACTATGTTAAAGCCTGTTTACTGTACTGAACATAGCAGAATACAAGCACATAAAGTCCAAATGATATGTAGTACCTGAGATTTGAGGACACGTAGCTCACTGTGAACTTTCCTAAACTTATTCTCCAATTCCAGATACTTCTCCTTAAGCTTTTCCCTGTCCCTCCTCTCCTTCAAGAAGTCTTCCTTGTAGACTTCAGCCTAAAAATAATTGACAAGGAAACATAATATAAAATTCAATTGAGAATTTGGGCGAGTGCATTTGAGGAATAGTTCGACTTTTTTGGGGGAACGCACTTATTCGCTTGCATGCTGAGAGTTGTGTGAGAAGACTGATACCACTTCCGTGTGTGTATGCTAAATATGATATAGTTAGCTTAGCTTAGCACAAACACCGAAATCAGAGGGAACCCGCCAAGCGAGGCCTAGCTGTTCCCCCTTGTTTCTATTCTTTAAGCTCAGCTAAGCTAACTGGGCTAACTGTCTCCTGATGATGATACACAATGCTCACCTGATGTTTCCAGATATCATGTAGTGTTTCACTGCTCACATCAAGAGGTTGAGTAGTCTGAAGTGCCTCGTCGAGAGCCTGTATAACATAAAAGCAGCTATATTACCACTGTTGTTGCAGGCAACAAACACTCAAACGACTCAAGCTGTGGATATAGAGCTGTCAGTTCAATCTTTATTGTCCCACCAGGGGAAATTTGATTTGCAATTGGGTTAAAACAAACATACATGAGACATAAACAAAGATAAGAATAGCTGTTGCCGTATACAACACTTAAACTGTGTTGAAGTGAGGTGCTATAACATGTGCATGGATCAGGACTCACCTTGTTCAGTCGTCTGATCTCCTCGTGCTGACGCTGCCCTCGTCGAGTTAGAGTGCTGTTTTGCACCCGCAGCTCCCTTGCCTCCTTTTCTGCTTTTACTAACTCCGAGCTGACATCAGTGTCTCTAGTCTGTGAGAATTTTACAATGAGGATCAATTTATTATACACACTTAACAGATTGAATTCATTGAAATGCTTTAAATTGCATTTACCTACCCATGTGCTCTCTTTGACTTTCTTATGTAATGTGAAGTGGTTTTCTCCTCCTTCCCAAGTCTCTTCTTCAAATTGACTTTGTTGCAGTAATGCTTTTAAGTCTTGGACCTGAGGGTTGGTTAAAGAAGACGACATGTGACACAAGGCATCCAAGTAAACTAATCAAACAAGCCAAATAGTGCTGAATCAAACATTGAGTAAGACTGTTTTGCCCCTTTCTTACCTTCTCTTTGTAGTACTGTCTCATGGTTCGGTACTCTTTAGCCCATTTCTCGTTAATAGAAAGAAGCTGAGTAAAAGAGAAAGAAGACTCATCTTTTAAGTACTGAAAGGAACATGTGTTTTGGGATGAATATAAATCTCAGTTCTGAAATGTACTCACCTCTTGCCTTTGCTCCTCCAAGATAAGTATCTGTGCTTTCATTCTGACGTCTCTGCTGGCAGGCGACACCTCTAACTGAAGCTAATAAAAGGGGAACTATTATAATGTGGCCCACGGTATGCCAATCAGCAGTTATACAATATGACTGTATCCACTAACTTCCTTTTACACATTTTTGGAAGTTTTGTTTGGGACAGTTTCCAGTAACACAAAGAACGTTTTTTTTTATTTCCTTGTGGTAAGGGAATCAGACTGTGACAGCATGGGAATGAATAATTTTATCTCAGATGTATCTTTTAATGTTGCATCAGTTAATATTACCTTGTTGTCCCCCAGCAGACTGTCAGGAAGATCCACAGCAGCTGTGTGAAGGTTTTCTCCAATGGAGCGGCCCGGCAGACAAACCTCATACCTGAAAACATTTAACCACATCAGTGAAAGTGAGTTTTTGGCATTATATAGCCTTTTATTAATAGCACCAAACCAGTAAATCATAGGAAGTCCTCTGCAAAATGTTATGTCCCTCACCAATCGATATTCGGCAGTGATGGGTACAGTCTGTGGGTCTGTCTGTTTATGGTGGTACCGGCCTGTGATCTCTCCACAGGTGGCCTGTCTGCTGTCTTTTCATGTTGGGACTGTCAACACAAATGAGGACACACATTTTACTTAGCACTTTTAAAAATCCTTACTTCATAACATAAAACTATGTAGATTACAGTCAGTAATACTGTGGTGGTCTATAGGGTTTAAGGTGCCGACCATAAACCAAAACACCCCCAGATCTTGTCTGGATCTTTGTTGCTTATCATTTCCCATCTCTCTTTCCTCTCATTTCTGGTAATTTCTCTGTCACTATCTAACAAAGTCTAAAAATTCCCAAAAACTATTCAAAAAGTTGCATTATGTAGTGCTGAAACATGAATGAAATATCAATTAGTTTGATTGATCTTCATCAAGTTTAATCATCAATTAACTGTTGTAAATACAATTTAATTTAATTCATATAAGTTAAGATGTTTCTTTATTAGTAGGGGAAATAATAAAAGAATCAGTTAACATTCTGCGTAGATGGAGAAATATAAACACACGATATAGTGCAGCTCTGTGTTGTAGAATGACAAATGAACCTTGAATTATTTATCAAGTGTACATGACAAAAATTCACTGGTTCAACCTATTCAAATGTGAGGATTTGGAGCTCATATTTCATATTACTGTAAATTACTGTTTTTTAAACTGTTCAGAAATTGTCTGGATGTACATTTTGGAGTTGCTGTACTGATGAAGCAAGGTGCCTAGCCTGACGAAAATGGCACGCGACAGATGACTCAAACCCAGAGGGGATGTTAATCGACACAGTCATGCATCACCCAAACTCAGGCTGCACATGGGGCTCTTCACACCACGTGACTTCACAATAAACTGACATGGAAGAATAAGAGTGTGTGTTCTTTAGCTCTAGGGATCAAACATAGGCAGATATCTGTTATTGTTGTTGTTGTTGATAATAATAATAATAATCTTTATTTGTAGAGCACTTTTCAAAAACAAGTTACAAATTGCTTTAACAAGTGTAAAGACAATAATACCCAAAAGACAATAATACAAAAACAATACAATAGAAAAGCATAAAAACATTGAACAGACTAAAATACATAAATATATAGATAAATATTAAATTAGTAAAATACAATAAAATAAAAGGGATAAAATAAAGTCAAATAAGATCAGGAAAGGCTCTCCTATAAAAGTATGTTCTAAGAAGGGACTTAAAAGAGTGATGATGATGATGAAGTATTGAACTGTCTAGCCTACACTACACTTGAGAGTTAACCCTGATTCAATCGAAAAAAGAGAATGTTTCCTGCATGCCCTGTTGGGAATCTAGATGTGTTTATTTAGTGTCATTTATCAAGACAAAACTGCCAAAAAGGACAATCTCTTTGGCTTATCAGAGAAATCAGATTCCTCCATGGGCGTCATTTACACTGGGGATGCTGGGGACATTTTGAAACAGCTGACGTTTTCTGAAAATTAGCTTGCAACAAATGTTTAAAAACAAATAAAAATTCTATGAGAAAGGTTTACTTGCACAATAGGAAAACCTGAAATGCAATGTAAAAGAAACAGATCTACCTTGTCCAAAAAAGAAACATAACAATAATTATTGTATTTGATTTTTTTTTATTCTGAATTGTTACTGGCTACATGAATTTTGTTTCCCTTCCTATAAATAAAGACATTTCCACCATAAATTGGTGCAGAAAATGTCTCTAGAAAGCAGGAAATTGTGAGTTCAATGCTCAAAATCTTCTGGGGGAGGACCCCCCCCCCCCATCATATAGCCTATTTCATCAATGAATACTTATAAATAACATAGGAGTTTATTCTTGTCTTGTTCTCCTTACTCCAATATTGTTCATCATCACGTCTCGTGGACTAAGTGTTTCATCACACCCCTAATCAGAGCCCTTAAATGTCCCCACCACTTTTCAACAAAAAGTGACGCCCTTGAATTCCTCTATCATTACCTAATAATAAAAACCGTTAATAACTTAATAATCAAGCAGAAACACACATAAACAATGAATCAAAAATAAAATTAAAAGCGCAAACTCACCATATTGTTGTTTTCTGGGCTTCTCAACACGTGGTGATCCCACAAAAACCTGGCACTGACTCGCTCCCAGCCTCACTTATAGCCTACTGACGATCACGTGTGACGTTGCAAAACCTGCATTGTCCAATCAGCGGCTGGGATTCCCTCGCCGGGCCGGTTCAGTCTCAGGGCTGAGACGCTGACGGACTTTGTCGAAGGAAAGGAAAGTACAACTGGTTGATCAGCAGCTCGAGCGGTAATTAGGGATGTGTTTGTGGTACTGATCGATGACTAAGAGAAAAATCTAGTCTACACTGCAAGAAGGGATCTTATTATTTTCTTGATTGCAGAAGTTTTTATTATTTTTATTTTAATGCAATATGACGTTTTCCCTTACAATAATTTTCTTTACTTTATTAATAAATGTATAAATATTATTATTTTATAATATCATAACACCCAAAACAAGGGACACAAATAATAATAAAAAATACTAACAATAGAAAAAAATCAATAATCCATACATCAAGTTAATGAAAATCAAATCAAACACATACTCTTCCGTATTTACAGAAGCCTATATTTTGGACATTATATTAAAATATAAAGGAAATAAAACTTAGTAAATGGACTAAACTATAGCCTAGCCTACTTTATGGCTAAATGTTAAAATAAATTTTAATCCTGCAGTAGGCTATCTTCAAACATGAACAACATGTTATTGTCACATATTAATGCTCTTGTTTCAGTCAAGTACAATCAAGTAAAATACCAGTAAATTGAGTCTAGCCTACTTGTAGAATCAATTCGTCATTTTTTACAGTGGACAGTCCGCACAGTTTAACGTTGCGTAATGGGGGTTTGCTGCACGCAGTATCTTCCTGGGTGGGTGAACTGTGCACAGCCGGAAAACGTTTTGAGCAGACACAAATATCAAAATGAAACTGTCCACAAAAAATATCTAACATAACGTGGGAAAATCACACATCACGCAGGCTTATCATGTTACTCAATCTTCTGACTGTTCTCAAAGTTGTTGACTCAGAGCGTACTTGTTTCAGGGAAGAAGGAGAGGGGAAAATACGCCACTGCTCCTCCTCCAGTAACCGGCAGTCAGTGCAGGGGACTCAACATGTATTCTTTCTCATAGAAACTAGCATAAGTAAAACTTATTTCCATACTTCTTTGCCTATAAAGCTGAGACCACCCTTTTCCTCCTTTAGATGCTGGTTAAAAAAACCAAACAAACATCAAAGCAACTTGATGGCCAAAAGAAAATACAGACATGTGATTTCCCCAGTGAGACACCAAAATAACAGAGAGCATGGATTTTTCTTTTTTTTTTGGTTAAGTTAGCAGATGTTGGGGAGGTTTCAGCAGGGCATTCTGGGGTATCCCACTTCACCACCAGGACTATTTGCAAAAGAGGCAATCCTCGCCAATCAGGATGCTTTAGCTATGTGAAGAGAAAACCAAGACATCCACCCATCCACATGGAAAATCTTAAAGGAATAGTTCCACATTTTGGGATATAGGCCTAGGCAATTCCCTTTACCTGTCAAGGAGATATCTGTGATATTAAGCTAGAACCAGGAGACAAAGCTTAGTTTAGCACAAAAACTGAAAAAACTATGGCAAGTCTTTTAAAACCCTGTGAGCTAGCACTCATTAGTTGCTTCAATCATCAGATCAAGAAAAAAATGCCAGCATCCCACAACTTGCTATAGCTTCTGACATAACTAAAGATATCTGTAGCCTACTGTATTTTTGCCTAGCCAGAAAGTTAAGATATCTGTCATTACTTTTTAACTAGGCACTATGACAGTTTTGACATCTTCAAATTAATTTTGATTATCAGTAATCAAAATTAATTTGAAGATGTCAATACTTGATAACAGACATTTAGGCTACAATTAAACTGATGACTTATCATTATTCCAGTTTTCCATCTAAAACGTCATTTTGGCTTGTCATAATACCAGTTAAGAAATCTATGATGTCATTCTGATTTAACTTAAGTAGAAGATACCTCAAAGGGACAATGTAAATATTTTTAACTGGAAAGACAACTAGACATTATTCAGTTGCAATATTTTGCAATTTGCATATATTATACCTGTATTGTAGATATCTGAAATGGTGAATCTGATACATGATAAAAAAGTAGTTTTAATCTTACTGATCAAAATGCAATGACAGATAAGCCTATCTAAAAATGTAAGTTTTGACTGGTCAAAATATAATCACAGATTTCTTAAATTAAAGCTGCTAGGCAAAATTAAGTGCTCAGTCACAAATATCGAGCCAGGTAGGGTTAGCCTCCCTTGTGTTGCTGCAACGTAGGAAATGGGGGGCGTTTCATACGGGAAGCTGAAGGGTACCTTGTCCTCTGGTCATTTGTACACAAAGTTTTTTGTGTACTAAATAAACAACATATAATATGTTTATGCTATCTGTTCCTTCCTGTTGCAGCCATTATGCTAGGCTATACTAAGCTAAGCTACGCTAAGCACCTGTTGGCTATAGCTTCATATCTATCATACAAAAAGAGTGGTATCATCTTCTTATCACTACCATTGTCGTATCTGTATGGTAAAGATGAAGTTACCAGCAGCAACCGATCAGTTTATCTTATCTTAGAATAAGGGAAAACACTTAACAGGAAGAAAAAAGCTATTCCAGGTAGTTACTGCACCCCAACCATAAGCACTGTAAAGCCCCATAGTGTTGTTTTTACACTTTTTGTACAGAATAAAGCTTTTTTTTCTTTTACATTTGCACAGAGCCAGGCTAGCTGTTTCCTCACGTTTCCAGTTTTTATGCTGAGTTAAGCGAACCACTTATCACTTAGTATCACATTTAGCATACACATGGGTACTAGAACGAACGTTGGGAGGGGCCAGTAGAGAATAATTATGTACAGAGACCGGATTTTGGCCCCTGAGCATACAGGCATGATAATGGTAATGGTTTTCTAATCTAACTGTCAGAAGTGTATTTCCCAAAATGTTTGCATACTGTTGTTTTATCTAGTGTTTAACATCCTAAAAATGTTACGTTAGCAGGTTCCTTAGTCTTTCAGCTCCATCCAGGCTTGGCCAAATTTTAATTTTCTGGCTGAAGAAATCCCTCCACAAAAACATATCCATAATATCATAGATGCTTTATACATTTGTTTTACACTTTTTTTTTTTTTTTTTACCTAAATATGCTAAAAAGCTAGGCTCTTAGCACTAGAAACAGAGCAAAACAAGTTCCTTCTAGGTCATGTAGATAGACAAAACTATGCAAATTATTTTAGTTTTTTGTCAGATGGATGTCTACGGTAAAGTGCCATGTATAAGCCAGATAATAGTTTATATTCACTTTAATTTGAAGTCCATGGTAGATTAACATATGGGAATGTCAACACATAGCTTTAGTTTCACTGTAACCTCATTACAGTACTACATAAAGATTTTATTAGTGCCGTGTTAGTGGCAGCGGCAGTAACTAAAACTGTGACAATGTTTACCGACATTACAGTACTTGTCACAGTAGCCCATGTTGTGGTTTTACAGAGGGGGCCTTCTTCATGTAACACCTGTGCATAGAGAGCCCTAGATGTCTCTTCCCAGCACTGACGCAGCCCATTTACGGTACGTGTGACACAGCAGCAAGTCACTAGAAAGGAAAGAGGAGGTTATTACTGTGGTTTGTGAGCCTCCTTCCTGCCACAACAATCTCACTCTGCTCTTTAAGTTCCTGTCTGTGTCGCAATATACCTTTGGTCCACACACATTAGATAAGACATTTTGCATCTAACGCCTACAAATCTAGAACCAAAAGCAGGTGAGATTTTTTTATGAGCACTTTCTATTCTTTTTGATTTTACTGGGTTTGTACATTTGCATACACCTTTGTCAAATCTTTGGCAGCAGGTTCTTTTTCACGTGAAACAAAAAAGAAAACAAAAAGGGTGAGTTTAATGGGTTTAATTTAAGGTGTTTGTGTGGCTCTGTGGTTTTAGAGAAGTGGCCTCAAAAAGAATGGAACTTTATGAACCTTGAGTTAACTTATGATGCCTTTCTGATAACACCACTTACTAGTTTTTTTTATTTATACTAGAACCTGCTACAGACAGACTCGTAGTATGTAGCTGCTAAAAATTATTCTTCCGTTTTTGCTCAGATCATTTATTTTAGGTACACTATGTACCTGTACAGCTGTCACATAACTAAATATTTTATTTGCTCATCAAGTCAATCATTATCACAAACATTTATTTTAAACATCTAAAATTCTGCTGCCAAGTAAGATAACATCCGTTAAACATGATCTTATAGCAGGATATTGTACAGGATCATCTCAGATGAAGAAAAACAAAAAACTAAGACCATTTTTATTACAAAAATGACAGGTAGTCATGTAATGATTCTGAATGTACTTCTGTATTTAAAAATCAGGTCAGACTGGTCAATGTGTACAAAAGATTTAATGTAGAATGTATGACCGCACAAAAACGAATTTCCAGTTTGTTGCTTTTTATTGTGTTTTGTTTAAGAGCGTAGTTTGACATTAGGTTCAGACGTCTTCACCAACAGGTTCCACAAGATTCTTTTGTGCTTTCCTTGATGTGAGAACTACAGTGAAACAAAAAACAACAAGAAGTTTACTATGTGAAGGCACAAACATACTGTACATGTATAGGTGACTGTTTTGGTACAATGTCACTCATTAGTTGCTTGACCAAAAGAGATGACCTGTAGTCAACTTACCTAGTCACTACCCTGCAAGTACAATCAATTTCTGCATCCAGATCTCTTTAAACCCGTGTCACAGCAACACTTGTCCCCAAGGGCGTCACTTTGTGTTGAAAAGTGGTGGGGACAGAAGGGATCAGATTAGGGGTGTGATGATACACAAGACATGATGATGCATGAAAACAAGACGAGAAGATTTTTAACACTACTTTCAAGAAAGAAAGAAATGCTCAAATATGAGAGGGTCCTCCACGAGAAGAGCCTGAAACACTTAATTTCCTGCATTCTGGAGATATTTTTTGCTCCAATTTATGGTGGAAATGTCTTTATTTATATGAAGGGAAACACAAAATTCAGATGACAGGTGACAATTTATAAATATAAAAATATAACAGAATATATAATGGAGTAATCAGCTTATTTTTTTTAGCTTAGTTACATTTTTTGGACAATGCACATTTGTTTCTTCTATAATTTAAATTGAATTGCAAATAAACCTTTCTCAAAGCACGTTTAACAAATGCTTTCCAAAAGTGATGGGGACAAAATCAGCAATTTAAAGAAGTGGTAGGGACATATCCCCAGTGTCCCCAGTGCAAATGACACCTATGCTTGTCCCTGCAAAAAAGAAATGTTGTACTAAAAAGCCATTGCTTTATCATCAATTTTGACCATTTTGTCTTTATACAATCTTGTAACAAACACCACAGTTACACACACAGCATACAACATGCGCAGAAATAAATGGCATACAAAATAAGAATTTTAAAAAGCATTAGGGCAAAGAGCCACCTGAGAAATGAGAAGAAAATCTTACTTCTTAGAGACCAGAACACTATTGAGGTGCGTCACCGTGGGGTATCGGAGTTCTTAACCTCAACTGCAAAAACACTAACAGCAAACACAAAAGAGCAACATTTAGAAGGATTACATCAAATCAACTTAATAGGGGCTCTCACATGAAGCAGCATTCAAATGTATAAGTCAAGGGCTGAGTAACTTTTGACATAAACTAAGGACTAGACCTTATCTGGGATGTATTTTCAGAATTTTTCCAAGGTCTTGTTAATAGTAGATAAGGTAAATGTCAACCAGAGCCACCAAACATAAATACACCAACACAACTTGAATATACTGCACCTCTGAATGAGCCAGGGTACAAAACCAAAGCAGTGAAAAACTAACTGTCTATATTCTTTCTGACTACACTATCCCAGCTCTTGGTCGTTGTTGACAACACTGAACTGGTGAGTGTAGTGCTGCTTACCTTTCAGGATCGTATGGTTTGTTATTCTCATCATTTAGCATTGCTGTGACTTCGCGACAGGCATATTCTGCAAACTACAGAAATAAGAATGTACTGTATATATTACCATAGAATATACAACATTTACATGATTTAATTATTGAGGTAATAAATTGATTATTAACGTAATAAACAACCAATAGCACATTAAAATAAATACATGAGTTACTAGAGAACCGACTGAGAGATCATATTTTAGTTGTATGTAATAATTAGTTAATGAATATCTGAGAATTGTTCATACTGACTACTGTAATCTAGTGAGACACACCCTCTCCGGTTAGAGTAAAAAAGACAGGCTGTATGGGTTGCCCATAAGATATTCCACCTCGCAAAACGAGAATAAAGTTGTTCAAATTATCTCATTATGTTCCAAGTCTGTTTTCTTCACCCTCAAGTGTTGACTCAGAATGCAGGCACTGAGGCAGAACAGGTAGTTGTACAATGTGCAGTTCAAAGTCCAGGAAGGGGAAACTACAATCCAAAAGGAAAACAATCCAGGCAATGAAAGCACACAAAATCCACAAATATCCAAAGGCGGGCAAGGAAAGCAGACTGAGACACTTGACAGAGAACATAGCTTTTCTGCATTGGAATTGGATTTTCCAAGCTGCAGTACAACAGTTGGCCCTGCCTGGGTGGCGGTGGTGCTGTGGTTAAGACACATGCCTTTGGTGGGGGAAACCGGAGTGACACATCTGCCAGTGTGTCCCTGAGCAGGACACTTAACCCCTAGTTGCTGCAGAGACATGCGACCTCTGACATATGTGGCAACTTAAGTCGCTTTGGATAAAAGCATCCGCTAAATGAGTAAATGTAAAAATTAATGTATTATGTATGACCTTACTTGGGGTGCACAAAAACAGTAACTAATGTTCAAGTAATTAGTAGCCTAATGAAGAAGTTCTTACTAGTGCTGTGTGCGTTGGTTCAGAGATAATTATGAAAGACTCATGAAGAATGTGGTCAGTTTGATTCACAGATATTCATGAACTAATCATTACCTAATGATTAATTTATATAGGACTGTCTGTTCCCTAGTAACTCATAATCTGACCAACCCCATCGCATTACATGCGTCACATATACACGCTTTGGAAAAGACAATAATACAAAAACAATACAAGATAAAAGCAAGAAAACATTGAAAAGACCAAAATACACGTTCAAGATAAATATAAAATAAGTAAAATAGAATAAAATAAAAGGGATAAAATAAAGTCAAATAAGATCGGGAAAGGCTCTCCTATAAAAGTATGTTTTAAGAAGGGACTTAAAAGAGTTCACTGACTCAACCGACCTGATTTCCTCAGACAGGCTGTTCCAGAGCCTCGGGGCCCTGACAGCAAATGCCCCTTTAGTTTTCAGTTGAGACTCTGGAACAGACAACAGACCTCTGCCCGAGGATCTCAAGGTACGTGCTGGTGTGTATGGGACTAAAATCTTGGTGGTGTGCTGCTCGAAATTTAAGTTACTATCAAACCAGACACCAAGGTTCTTTGCAACAGGCTTAATGTGATTTACTAGGGAACCAGCAGATGGCAGTATTTGATTTGCCATCTGCTGGGACCCGATGACCAGGATTTCTGTTTCTGGAGGAAATTATTTGACATCCATTTATTAACTTCACAAAGGCAGTTGTTAAGTGAACTCAGCTTTCCAGGGTCTGTGGATCTGACGGGCAAGTACATTTGTGTGTCATCAGCATAAATATGAAAAGAAATACCATGTTTATGGATAATATGTCCAAGGGGAAGCAGATACAAGGAAAACAAAATGGGTCCTAATCCATATTTAACTGGATAGAACGAAGAGACATAGTTGCTTACAGACATGCAAAACTTCCTATTTGACAGGTAGGATGAAAACCATTCTAGGGCTGTACCAGAGATCCCCACCCAGTGCCTCAGTCTGTCTAACATGATGTTGTGATCAATGGTGTCAAAAGCAGCGCTAAGGTCCAGGAGTACAAGGACTGAGCACATACCTTCATCAGCAGACATTAAAAAGGTCATTGGTGACTTTAAGCAGGGCAGTCTCAGTGCTGTGGTGGTACTTCCTGAAACCAGACTGAAACTTATAATTTGTTATTTTCCAGTACAGTGAGCAGTTGTTTGGACATAATTCTTTCTAGAATCTTTGCAATAAAAGGCAGTTTTGAAAAGCCATTTTAAAATAATCAGGGACACAACCAGTAGATAGGGAGCTGTTAAAAACAGAGATCAAATGGGGGGCCAACAGAATCCATTACTTTCAGTAAAAATTTTGTAGGTATTACATCAAGTGGGCTGGAGGACACTCTCATTTGTGATACTGTATTTAAAAGCTCAGACAAGTCGATGGGATAAAACTGGTTAAAACTCTATTGTTGCTGGTGAGGAACCTCTGAGTAAGAGACCATGGGGGTAATAGAGGCTTATTTACCTTATTGGTAAAATAAGAAAAACAATTCAGTCATCATCACTTCCAGCTGAGGCACAAGGAGGGGTTGGGTTTACCAGCTGATCCACAGTCTTAAACAGAAACCTGGGATTGTGTTTATGTGTTGTAATGAGTTCAGAAAAATAGTGTGTTCTCGCATCCTTAACCATGTTATTGTAGTTAATTAATAAATCCTTCAGACTGAGGTAATGGACTTGGACACTGGATTTTTTCCATCTGCGCTCTGCTTTCCTGCATTCCCTTTTTAGGCTTTAGTGACAACAAGCAGATATGATTGAAGTGATCGACTTTGAAACACTTTGTTCATTAAAGATGCGAGAACACACGGAGCTTGGTGAGGCGGCATGAGTAACAGGCGAATCGCAGCTAAAAACAATACATCTGTGGTGAGATATGGTCATGTCCACTAATTCCACCGAGGAAATGCTGACACCCGGGGGTAAAAACCAAGTCCAGTGTATGACCACGGTTATGGGTTTGCCCTTTGACATGTTGTTTAAAGTTAAAAGAAGTGGCCAAATTTAGTTTTTTTTTTGGTTTTTTTTATTCCTCATTTAGTTGCATTAACATTGTTGGGGTCATCAACATGAATATTAAAACTCAGCCACAAAGAACAATTCTGTCATAATTTAAAACCAGAGTAGATAAATTCAGGAAGTTCTGATAAAAATCCTCCCGGTGGTTTTGGGAGGCGATAAATTATAACAAATATTATAAGTTGGAGGGCTGCAACTTTAAGAGTGAGAACTTCAAAGGAGTTAAATTCATCACAGTGTATTTGACATTTAAACCACCACCACGACCACTAACCCTCGGTTGACTAAAACAATCATATTGAGGCGGACACAGCGCTACTAGCACTTCCGGTCACCCCGGGGCGTAACATACACACGTGGGCTGGATGCGTCTCATACACATGTACCTGTACATGTACTAAATCCTCCACACCATATGAACTTGACTAACCCAGCAATATAAATTGCATGTGTACATTTTCTAAGGTGAAGCAAGGTCCCCTCATGTCACACCAACTGTGCTGTATGTTTCCTAAAGATGCTATTAGCAACTAATGTGAATCTATAAGAGGGCTCCTGCAACCAGACCAACACAAAGCCTCAGCAATGAGGAACCAGGCCAGGAGACCTTTGTCTTTCTTTGCTTTTACTTAGGCCCCTCAAACACGTCATGTTTAGTACTGACTGAGCCAAGAATGAATGTATTTGGTGGCACTCACCTTAGCAGACGCTCTTTTCCAGATGGAATTAACAGGGTTTTCCATGCGTTTGCAAAGTCTAATGAATGTTTCTAAAATAGCACACACACACACACACACACACACACACACACACACACAGAACATGTTTAAAAATGTTAGTCACTCACTTCTTCAGTTTACTACTTCTTCTGTTTATAGACTTCACAAAGAACACCTCATAAAACTAATTGTAATTAATATCAGGATGTATTCAAATCTTCAGAAGCAGACCAAGCAGAAAAAGAACATGTTAGACATTTTAAAAAAATGCTTCTGTAATTATATACTTTTAATCATTCACTGGAAACAATATTGTTTCACACTGAATTGTGCAGCAGCGCTGGTCTTAAGTTTTTCAGACCACTACTAATGCAGATGTTTACATGTCAGATACTATAATGTTATAAATATGGTACAAGTACAGCTGCTGCCACTGTTCTTCTGTGTTGTTCAACGCCTTATTATTGTGATTTGCTGTATTTCATGCATGAAAGTTGATCATTTGTAGCCTGAACTGGTCCCACTTGTAAGTTATTGCACAGTGCATGATGAATTGTTGCTGCCCTTCCTTCCACACCATTCCAGATCATCCAGCACAGATCCCAACAAAGTGTCCTCCAGTGTGCTAAAACGAGTCTTCCCAGTAAAGTCATGGACCAATTCTTTAGTGTTCTCCAGAGCATTGTCTAACCCACACAATATGATATTACATTGTTAAACACATGACATTTGGATTATGAAGCTCAGGGAATGTACAAAAGCCTGTGACACAAACAGATGTTTACTTTGCTGCATGGATGTGTGAAGGGAATCTTGGCAAAGACTAGATCATAGTCTTGCTCAGGAAAGCCACATGACTCCTTCCCTAAAAAGGCTTGTCGATGAAGATATCCAATATTTCTTTACAGCTATAAAAATAAATGCTTAATAGATGAAACGTTAATTAGACCTATTCTGTTGCAATACATATAAGGGACGTACCCAGACAGGCGGGGTGTGCCACAGCTGCCGTACCTAATCGCTGCCATTGTGCTCACACCAGAAGCGCTACAGCGTGTCCCAGAAGCGGCTCAGTTCCCTTATGCTACCTATCGAGATGTGCTACTTAATGGTTCTGCGCATGCACATGACCCACAAGGTTGGTCTGTTTCCACGCCCATAAATCTGTGCAACCTGTGTGCAACCTTGCTGTGGGGCATGCCGTCGAGGTAATGGCTGATCGTCAGCAATAGCAAAACAAAATTATAAAAGTCTATCAGAATATATACATCTTAAATAGGCTAAATGGTGGTATATGTATAATATAGTCTTTCAACATGCTCCCCATCTCCATAAAGTATACATGGAGTGAGAAGTGGTGCAATATAAAATGATTCTGTAGTGGGAGCATTATTTGATAGACTAATATCCCCTATCAGAATATCCCCTTCTGAATCAGAATATGCTACCCCTGAAATGATGTACAATGTAATCAAAAAACCGGAAGATGCGTCAAGCAGCAGAGAGCAGATGAGCCGTGCAGGAAGTCAGACACAGAAACGGCATAGAGAATCCGGTCGATCTTCAAAATAAAATACCTTGTGCAGACTCCAGGTTGGTATATCAATAAACACAGTCAAAAGAGACCAAAAAAGAAAGTTAAACTATGTAGTCTTAACCATGGTAGAAGCAAAAAAAAATTAAGGACAACTTACCAAATCAACTAAATCTAAACAATTCAGCAAAATCAGGTAGGCAAAACGCTCTTATTCTGAAGTGCCCCAAGTGGGAAATTCAGCCCGGCAAGTAACGAGGGAAACTGTTACTGTTAGAGACCTGTGATCGGTAGTAGAAGCACACAAAATGACAAAGAAGTCAATAACCTGGGGCAGGCTGAAACGCTTCCAGTGTGACGCAAGGCTGAGGACCGGTGTTATGCCGAGTGTTGCATGCCTGCCGAGAAGTGCATGCACCTCCAAATACTGCTTTTAAACGCTATATCATCCTTCGTGGGGATGAACTATGATAAATTATTCGAAGTATATATTTTGAACGTTTAGAGTCGTTAGTATTTTATTACACTTAGAAGTAGCATTCATTGAGATTCAGATGGGGTGATTACCGCGTTTGATCAATGAGCAAAGTGAGCAAGTGACTGACAAGGACCCTGAGAGGCGAGTGCATAATAAGACAACAAAACAGATGTTGTAGGCTACCTGCCGAAATTTGCATTCACCTCTTTTCAGCAGAAATTAGAATTCGGCACATCTGCACCAAAACCGTGGCGCAGCTGTAGTAGAGATGCTTACCGTGTGTTTTGTGGATCAAACGTCTCACATTCCTCCTTGAATGCTGCTTTGAACTTGCCTGTTTGAGGAAGCGGCTACCAGTAGAACCGTTAAAGACGATCACGGCGATGAGAGCCCCAACGATGGCCGCTATATATTTTACACCCCATTTAAAAGCTCCTTCTATAAAATAACATTTCTGAGAAAGTTTTGATCACACAGAGCTGTTAATAGGAGTGCTATCACTGGCTCCCTACCAGTGGTCAAAGGCTGTGCGCATAAATCTGTAGCCTATTATCTGTGTCTGACAGAGAGGTAAGATTTGACCAAACTTAAATGAACAGGAAGTGGCTTACTTTGGTTTCCAAACGCAACCTATCAAAATGCTACACTTATTTAAGCTACTCAGAATTACTCATAAGAACACCACTAAGGACTGACTTAAGAGTAAAAAATTCTTGGCTCAAACTTGTGCTTAACAGTTATCAAGCATCATAGTCCTAATATGAGTGAAGTGTAGGACTAAATCTTATGTCAGGTCAGTCTTTGAGCTGATTCACAACACTTTGCTGTGCCCAAACAGGATTTTGGATGACAATGTAACCAAGAGCCAATCACTGAATAGATTTCCCTATTTAGGAATATTCTCAGATAAATTCACATTGAATTATGAAATTCCTAAGGAATTTATACTCAAACATTTAATAAAGAATTCAAGAGAATACATTATGATATAGCCTAGGCCTACACAATAAAGATAAAAAGTTCATCTTCATACGAGTGCCAGCAATATTTCTGTGAGATCAGCCTGAATTGAGCCTATAGTCCTGTGAAGCCGGCTATTTGCATGAATTGTGTTTGCTGTAGCCAAAGTCCCATAATTGTTTCCATGGCAATTCGGCTTATTGATGGTTGTGACGGGCCAAAATCATCAGCATTGCTGCATTTGTCCTGTGGCAAAGGCACCAACTTCAGTTTAGCTGAAAACGCATCTCTACAGTGCCATCACAAGCCCCTACTGGCAGCTCCTAACCACTTGAGACCTCTCAAGCTGTCTTAAATAACTGGGAGTGTAAGAGTGATTCTTAGCTTTAAGAAATTTGACAACTTGCTTTTATTCTTGAGTTTAGAAGAAGGAGTAAATTTCATGAAGTCTCAGCACTGAAGACTAAAATGGCACTGTGAGAAGCTAACTACTGGCCCAGATCACACATGTGCAAACACTAATTTCTTAGGTTTTTCTCAGTGCTTAAAGACTAACCATTATTGAAGGGCTATTTCTGAAACAATTAACACTTGTAACCATTTACCACACTCTAAATAAGTTCAGAATACTCAGACTACATACCTCAAACTTAGTGGTAATATTTGAGTAAACCTTAAATACATTTTTAAAAAACCTTTAATTTCCACATACCAAATTCAGGCATTGTGATTATATATATACACACTGAGACCCCCCCATAAAACTGGCAGCCGCTCTACTGGAGTAAATGGATGTAAAGCAGGACCCATGACAATAACTTATTTGGTGGATGTGTTGCAGTGGGAATCAAAGACAAGTGTCTAATCCACTGCCCCTTCGCCACCTCTATAATAATAATTATTTTGTATTTATTTTTTACCAAGCCTCAACAGCTAAATGTGCAACATGCAGCATGAAATAATTGACTGTATAACTAACAACTACTAACTTTCAAATTAGTTTAGTTTAGTAGAAGAGACAGCAGCAAAGGTTGTTAACTGCTTAACAGTTATATTATTCAGGAAACACGGATCAAAGCCACATCAGTCTCTGTCTATTGATAAACCGTAGGAAAATGTTTGGCATTTCAACTCTGGCAGTGGGCAGGCGTGTGCGTGAGACGAGAACGACCGCGACAGTTTCACGGGATCATGCCAGTTACACAGAAGCCGCTGCCATGGTTACCTTGCGCTTGTTTGCCTGTCTGTTGATGAGGAGCGCAGAGCGACCCCGCGGATTAAAGCCATCTGAAAAGGCCTTATATAAACCCCGTCACAACCATTCACAAGAAATTTTATAACTTAACAAACCTTTAACATAAGGACATAAAGACTTAAAAAGCACCCATTCATACAGCAACTTGTATATAGGCTATGATTGATTAATCCACAACAAAGTCAAACTAAACATTACACATAGCCTATAACAAGCAATAATCAAATCATGCCCAATTTATCCGATGCTTATTGTCAACTCAGTGTTGGGCAAGCTACTCAGAATATAGCTATTACCTAGTTACTCTGCATAGGCTACTCCTTAAAAAAAAAAATTAGCCACGCTATTTATTAGGCTACTGATATAACGCCACACTCTCCCGCTGAGTCCAAGCATCACTGGCAGTAGCGGCCGGAGTTTCTTACCGAGTTTCAAGTTGCTGTTTTACATTAGCTGATGCGTCAATTAGCCTAAGTCAATGTAGAATTTTTCGTGGTTAAGCGCTGGTCGCACAAAGTTTACAACGGACGACAATGTTCTTTGCATCTTAGACTGACAAAATAATGGTAACAATGTTACTTACAGCTGTCGAAAATACCTTGTTGATACTTGGAAAGGAAGAAAACTGTAGATTTCCTCAAATCCTTTCCATTTCACTTGGCCAGCTCCTGTACTGCCCCCTCCATTTTTTATAATTGCAGATCTACATGATTCACGTAGGTCCGATTTTCAGGGAATAAATCCAAACATATCCCTGCAAATTACATTGATTCAGTGATGCTTATTCAATCAATAAATGTAATTCTGCACAACTTATACTCTGAGTTTCCATTAGTATTTGAGCACAATTCATTTTTTTGAGTAAATTTTCCTCAATCAAAATTACTACTAGTAAACTTAAAATTTACAAAATGCCCATTTCCAGATAGTCCTCAAAAATACAAATACCATTACTACAATTCAAGTTCCCTTTATCATCTTCTCGCAACATCTTCCGTCATTTCTACATTTGACACAAAATGCATAAAGCTATACATAGACAAAATAATTGACTGCTTGATCAGATAATTAACCAGCAACAATTTGTTTATATTCTTTTTTGCAATAATGTTGAACATTCTCCATTTCCAGCTTCTTAATGAGATTTTTTGGTGTTAAGTGATAACTTGAATCTCTTCAGCCAAATAAAATTTCCTTTTACTACTTACTTTACTGTGTTTTGTAGAAAAAGCAACTATGCATAATTGTATTCCTTCAGCACTTTTTATATAAAAGGGAGCTTTGAATGGGGTTTAATTCTAACCATTAAATCTGGGGAAAGGGTTATATAAATTATAATACTCAGTTTGCAATTCAATAACGCACTATTATCAAAATTGAAAACATTCTTATTTATATATTTTTTTCTACACTATTTTGCCATGAAAATACTTTTAGATTTTTAGTTCACATACCAACCAGAGCTTGAGCACTATACATAATGTAAACATTTGGTTTGGCTTACAATGGAGGCTTTAGAGGGGTAAGAATTGGAGGAGGCACAGAAGGACATGAACAAGGAGGTGAAGAAAGTAGAGGAGGATCAGGAAGAGAATGAGGAGGAGAGGGCAGAATCAAGTAGAATGGGGGAGAAGGAGAGGACCAGGAAGGAAGAGGGGAGTCAGGAACATAACTGGTGAAATCAGAGGCACTGTTGTCAACTATGGGATGAGCTTGAGGGAGGCTGGGCAACAGATTAAAATCTGAGCCACTTTACTGTTGCAGATATTATCTGGCTATTTTGAAATGAAAATGAAAAGTGTTAAGTGCTGTACAGCACTAGGACTGGTTCAGTAATAGCTACTGTAAAGACAAGGATCTGTACTGTAAAACCAATCAAATGTTTTTACAGAATTGCAAGATCGACTCTTTACACCAGAGCCGGAGAGCCACATTGTATATATGGTCAATGCAAATAAATGCATCACACTCAGAGCTACAGGACAACATAGTGGAAGATAACACAAAGTGTTCCAAAACATCAAAAATTGTGCCTAAGCAAGCAGAAAAAAAACCTGGAACTGATCACTAACCAATCACTGCTTGTCATCACGTGAACTAAACGTGGAATATTGGTCACATGATAACATGTCTTTGTATAATGGGGGTGATCATAAATCCCTGTCTCTTTTCGAGTTTAACTTAATTGTATTTATTTTGATGTCTTTTTGGTATGGGTGATAAAATATGTTGATTTCACTCAGGCAGTCGTTATCACACTGTAGAATCCAAAGAAAATTTCACAAGCTATTAAACATTTTATTAAAAATCGTTTAAAATTCTGCCACCAGGTAGGAGTGAGATTGTCAGCTGAACGTGATTAGATAGCAGCACTGCAATTTTACCCTATGTACATGACAATCAACCGAAACTCTTTTTACACTTCCCCATCACATCCCGAACATTTTCAATAAAGATACAAAGGTGCATTATCATGTTTTTTAAAAATGATTCTGTGACATTTATATATAAAGACGCATTTCACATTATGTCAAACTGGCCCACAGGTAGAACATAACATTTCCAAAATACTTGATGATTTGCAAAGACTGAACAAAAACGAAAACGAATAGCTAGTTATAGCTAGTTGGTGTTGTGTCTCGTCTTTTCAGACAGTTTCATCTTCATATCTTCACCAACAGGCTCCACAGGGTTTCTCTGGGTGGGAGCTGCACTCCTGGATCTGAGCTCTGCAGAGAGAGTCAAACATCATACAGTCTAGAAACTGTGTGAGGACAGAAACATACACGTGATCATGTCCACTTACACAAACATGTTGTACTTACTCAGTCACTTCCTTGCAGTTGTATTTAATTCCTTTCTTCATCTCTTTCTGTAAATCTTTTAAAGATGCATTTGTGCAGTTTGTCCTGAAGAGGATACAGAAAACACAACTTTGGGATCAATTATCAGAGTATAAGCTTGTCTTTGTGTGTCATACCCTATACAGTCTATGGTCATACCCCAAAATTGAGCCACTGTGGAAGAACTTGCAGAACATTTATGTGATATCACATTCAAAATCAACAAGGACAATAGTGTGTCAGTAGTCTTGTTTATACAAAGAAAATCTTACCCAGTGTCCTTCTGTGTGACCAGAATAACATTCAGACTTGTCATCCTGGTGGAGTTGAACCTCTTCACCTCAATGCTTCCAAAAATACTGGCAACAAAAATAGAGTACAATTCAGAGAGTTTAAAGTTGATAAACAGCAGATATGGTTCTAAACTATACATTTATATTTCTAAAGTGCACAAGTTCTTTCATGTAATTTCCTTGCTGCAGAGCGCCTTAAAATGGGAAATTGGTCAGAGAACTAAATCCCAATGAAATCTGCATACATCTAAATGATTCAGAAACATGATGATTAAAGGGTAAATTGATACAAGAGTCACTCACTTGTTTTCTCATGTAATAGTTGTTTGATTTTTGTAGCTTTTGGGGTGTTTGTCTGACATAACAAGCTTTCTGCTGACATCAACTTGTGCTTTAGGAAAATTGTGATAGGCATTTCATAAAATGTTCGGACATTTTATTGACTCAGTGATTAATCAAGCAAATAATCTACAGATTAACTGATAATGAAAATAATCAGACCTCAACAGAAATAGTTTTGTTTTTACTAAATGGGTCAAAATGACCCTTACGTGTGGTCGTCTTGTGCTCTTTGTTACCAGATTACAACACAGATGACACAAAGGAACAAGATGCATAAGATGTTTTTATATTACGGCCCTATCCTGTCCGGTCCTGTAGTTCTCCAGGTACTGCCCTTCCCCCTCCTGCCTGGCAGCTGCAACTAGTGATTGGCAGCAGCTTCCCCTGATTCCCCAATCAGTACATAGAGGATAAGAGAACAAGGCTATGTGGCTGGTCTTGAGAGGGCGGCGTGGGAGGCTGGTATTGTGGGGCCAGCCTGTGTGGCTGCCGACCAGTGGGTTAGATGGTAGTAGTAGTAGTGGTGGTGGTGGTGGTGTTTGGGAGCACAGGAGTAGAGCTGCGTGGAGCTGTGTGCTTGCATACTCCCTCGGTAAAGTCTTTTGTTTGAGGTTTGTTATCTTGTTTGCACATAATCTGTATCCTGTTTCTTTTGGCTTGGCTTTCATTTATATTTGTTACTCCTCTCTTCACCTCTGGGCTTGAGCCACATGAAGATGTAACAGTGTCAAGATCTGATTAGCGTGTCTGTCACTGTCAACCTTTTTTCTTGCGTTCAGTAACCTCATGAAAGGGATATTTCTTCTACTGTTCTCACTAAAGCCGTGAAAGAGGTGCAGAGCAACTTACCTGACAGGACTGAACGGTGTGGCAATGGATCCATTTAGCATTGCTGTGACATCACCACATGCATTGTCTGCAAACTACAGACATGGAGATGATGTTAAAGAAAGTGCACTTTAGGTTTAGACTACAGACTCCCTTCAGAATGCTAAAATAAGCAAGATACTGTGGGAATCCCCATATGTAGAATAATCTGTTATTACATAAGAGAAAGAGGCTGTGTTAATATTAAAGTTACACTGACATATGGGATGGATCCACATCCCTTCTCCACGCTTTACATGTCTACTTTTTTTTGTTGTTGCCATAATTTTAGCCATCACTTTATTAAAGCAGCTATGGGACTCCAGTGAATAATCTTCTTATTTGCTATGATCCACCCTGCGCTGTGCTCCAGCTTTCTCCCACCGTCCAAAGAAAGGCAGGTTAATGGGTTAATTGCTGACTCTAAATTGCCCTCAGGTGTAAATGTGAGTGGTTGGTTGTTTCTGTGCCCTGCAACCGACTGGCTACCTGTCCAGCGTGTACCCCGCCTCTCGCCTGGGAAAGAGTGCTGAGATTAAATAAAAACATAAAACGATAGACAGAGGATTCAGGGCTGGTATTTATCAAGCTTCTCAAAGTGCCATTTTAGTCTTAAGTGCTGAGAATTCATGAAATTTACTCCTACTTTTAAACTTAAGAATAAAAGCAAGTTATCAAATTTCTCAAAGCTAAGAATCACTCTTATTCTCCCAGTTATTTAAGACAGCTTGAGAGGTCTCTCAAGTGGTTAGGAGTAGCCAGTAGGGCCTGTGATGGCACTGAGGAGACACAGACATGCGGAGAGGAGAGGAAGAATTCTGACAACGCGCAGTTAATAAGACGGGGTCGGAGCGCGCAGGCATAAACTTTGTCAGCGAGTTGGTGAAGGACGTCATCTCACCACTGACTTCACGCAGTAATGCTTTTCAGTTAAATTGAAGGTGGAGATGACTCTGTTTATTTGCCACAGGACAAATGCAGCAATGCTGACGATTTCACAACCATCAACAAGCCAAATAACTTTGGAAACAATTTTAGCACTTACAGCTCCACACACTGTCACACGTTTCATCGACTTCCCAACAACAGTGACCGTAACAACAGTAACCTCATGAAAGGGATATTTCTTCTACTGTTCTCACTAAAGCCGTGAAAGAGGTGCAGAGCAACTTACCTGACAGGACTGAACGGTTACAACACCGCCCGTAATCCGACAGAAGCAAACACAGTTCATATAGCCGGCAATACAGAAGAGAATTTGATGGCGCTCCAATAAAGATAAACCTTTTATCTTTCACTTATTAATGTGTAGGCCTATATCATAATGTATTATGTTAAATGTGTGTTGAATATAAACTATAAACTCCTCTTAGGAATTTCACCATTCAATGTGAATTTATCTGACAATATTCTTAGAGAAGGAAATCTATATAGTGATTGGTCCTTGGCGACATCATCATCCAAAATCCTGTTTGCGTGATACTTGAATTTGTGAAACTTTTTGGAAAACATGATCTCCTGTTGCCAAGCATGGTTTGCTTACCTCGCTATTTTAATCATGTCAACCAAACGTTTAAATCAAGGTGAAAAATAAATAAGATAATGGTCTGGTATGAAACATTGAGATATGTATGAACCCAAACTCTGTGGCTTCTGATAATGACTGAAAGATGAGGAAGAGATGCACTGATTGCTCTTTTATTGTTGTTGCACTCAAGTTTCATGCTTGCAGAGAAGAAACCCAAGAGGGAACAATACAGTAATATTTGTTTCTTAGTCTGTTTTTTTTCTCCTTCCCTTTTTGTTTTAAGGGAATACATTTTTTTTGTCCTCCACAGGCATATGTGTGTTATGCAAGGTTATTCAGTTCAGATTTTGTTTTTTAATAAATAATTAAACTTAAAATACTCTGTTTTGTTTGAGTCTGACACTCAGATTCTTAAATCTCTAACTTCTCTGTTTTTCTCAGCCTGTGTGCACCATAATCTTTGATGTGAAGTGGTGGGGTTTTTTTTTGTTCTTTGCCAGTCAGAGTGAAACTGTCAATTATAATATGGGTATGTTCAGACAAACACATGTAGGTAAAGGCTACAGGAAATCCACATCAATAAAAATAGTAACGTCTGCAAAAAAAAAAACATTGACACTTGAGATTTAGTCCTACACTTCACTCAAATTAGGACTATGATGCTTGATAACTAACTTTTAAGCACAGCTTTGAGCCAAGAATTGTTTTACTCTTAAGTCAGTTCTTCGCAGTGTTCTGAGTAATCCTGAGAAGCTTGATAAATACGGGCACAGTCCCAACAACCAACCTTAAAAACAGGAACAAGGAGAGATGAGAAAATAATTAAAAGGCAGACAAGAAACATGATAACAGACCAGACATAAGATAATCTACAGAGTAGACGATAAAACAAATGGCACAATAATTGAATAATAAAAACAATCTTGATAGTAGCAGAGCTACTCAGCAACTAAAAGTCTTGTTCTTGCTGACCTCCAGTGGTTGAAGCTGGCATCCTGCTGCAGGGATGAAGAAGCCAACCAGAAGCCTACACCCTGACATCCCTGTTTTGTGTGGTTACCGATGGTGCTGGAAAATTGGTTTTAAATTGAGCAATTTAAAAAAGTTCTACTATGCACCCTGGGCATGGAATAATTTGCAATAAGATCTCAAATTAGATTTTTGTTTTATTGTGAATTTTGTCATGTTGTATATGTAGCATTTTATTATGTTGTGTTTATGTATGGCTGCTACTTTGGCCAAGTTTCTCTTGTAAAAGAGATTTTTGATCTCAATGGGACTTCCTGAATAAAATAAAAAAATGTTTCCTGCTGTTCCTTTTGTGTGTAATTATGTTCACTCCCACTGGTTTTATTTAGTTTTACCCTCTCAGTCGTTGCTTGTTCATTGTTGCCCGAGTTTCATGTCTCTTGTTTTTTGGATTAATCCCAATGTTTCCCTCTGTATGCTTGGATTTATACTTTCTGTTGGATTTATGGACTAAGCACCAGTTTCATTGATTTGAAGTCATATTGCTATTGACCTGGTGAATGTTAGGGTTAGGCTTTTGGTCTCTACCAACTCCTGAGAGAAATAATTGGTACTCCGTAATTTTATACATTGTTATAATTAAAATATGAATAATAATAATATTATTGCATTTGCTTTAGGCATCTGTAATCTGCTGCATAATTTGCTGAAGAAAAAAACTAACCAAGATTTTAGACTTTTTGTTTCAGCTGCACTTTAAACTTTTCCTTATCACCAACTGTGTAGCTCAGTACTTGCTGTGAACACTGTGAATCTGTGTGTGAAGACATTTTAACTTTTAGTGTTTTTATCCTGTGCCATGCTTCAGTTTTATGCAGAACACTCTGTTTCACATGCTGTTTGTTTAAGATGGGTCATTTTGTGTTTCTACATGTCCATGTCCTTGAATCTGTGTGCGTCTTGTTTTTATTGAATATGTGGAAAAAACTGTTGGTAGTTTACAGAATAAAACCCAGTCAAACCAAACCAGGGCTCTGAATGTGTGGGTTGCTGCTGCTCGCCCAGGAGAGAGCACCACAATGTGCCTCCATGGAGACCAACACAAAGCCTCATTGATGAACAACCAGGCTGAGCGACCTTTTTCTTTTTCTCCTCTGCATCACAATCACATATATTGAGGATAGATTTACTTAATCTATGCTCTATGTTTTATTTTAAGCACTGCTTGATCCCAGGACTGTCATGTTTAACAAGTGATTTCTTATTACTAACTTACAGCTGCGGAGGCTTTGTTCCAGAATGAGCGAACAGTGTTGTTCTCACAGTCTGTCCATCCTGGGCAGCCGGTAGTGAATGTTTCTGGAACAACACACACAGATTCAACACTTTTCCTTTCTGCCAATTCAATGTGGTTGATAAGAATTTGCTTTGGTGGGCTGCTCACGTAAAACAAACTGAAACCTCAAGACGTCGCATATCCACACTGAGATAGAAAGTAAATGATGAATGACACTAGAGACATGCTATTAGCACCATGAACCAACTATAATGTGTACTATTGTGTACATACAACTACAGTGTCCTAAGGATGAGAATAATAATGCCTATGATGTTTTGAGAGTTAAAGGAGTTCAACATTTTGAGAAATACACATATTCATTTTATCACAGAGGATCAATAGCTGTCTTGAAGCTACAGCCAGTCGCTAGTTAGCTTAGCTTAGAACGATGACTGGAAACGGGAAAACAAATAGCCAACGTATACAAAATCCGGCTACCAGCACCTCTAAAACTCACTAATAAATTAATGTTTTATCTTGTTTGTTAAACCTGAACAAAAACCAAAGTGTAACACCAACTCGGAGTAACATGGTCAGGCAGAATGTTACTACGCCTGCAAGCTAACCATCTGTTTCTGCACATTTCCAGTCTTTGTGCTAAGCTAAGCTTAACTTGACGTGACTTCAGCTGCTTTAGGCGTGTGAGGTCTTTTGCTTAAGGGGTGAAAAACTAGTTATTTCCACTGATCACTGAAAATATGTTTTTAGATGTAGAACAGTAACTTTGACCAATTATGAGGTTGTCTCTTTCTTTAAGAGTCTTACCACTGCTGCCCTCCTTTCCACACCAGGTCAGACCATTCAGCACAGATCCCAACAGAGTGTCCTCCAGGGTGACAAAACAATCTCTCTTCTCAGTGAAGTCGTGGACCACATTCTTCGTTTTGCTCCAGAACATCATCTAACCCCCCCAAAAGTTCAAATCACATTGTTAAATGAGTTATTCTGCATTTTAACAGAAGTCTGGATAATGTGCACACAGACAGTCTTGTGTTGAGTGATGTTTACTCTGTTGCATGCAGGTTTGAAGGGGGCCGCTGCAATGAGAGGGTCATAGTCTTCCATAGGAACTTTACAAGGGTCCCGCCCTACATAGGCTTGTTCAAACGCACCCCATAACTTTTGACAGCTGTATCTGAAAAATAAATGACAGTGCTGCTTAGTCTCAGGAATGTGGATCAGCGTCATCCTGGTGGAAAAAGTGTTGGTGCCAGGCTGTGTTGAAGTAGTTCATTTACTAGATTACTGACAAACTTGCTAGTTTGCAGCAGCGGGGCATTTTCTCCAACCCTTGAAAAAAGAGAAACTATTTCAAGTAGGGATTTATGGTCAAGAAGCACCAGTCCATATTATTCGTTAATATTGGCCTAATTATGATTCATAATGCATAGAAATATTATAGTGCTTGTGGATCAGCCTCATTCTGATGGAAACCCTTTACTGACAAACTAGCTAGTTTGCATTTAACAGAAAGGGAAACAGGGTGTGTACTCCCTCACTTGAACATAAAATTGCTGTGCATTTCAATCTTAATTACTTTTAATTTACTCTGTAATCTTTAATCTGTTGGTTTTATTTATTATGTGAAGCACTTGTTTTTGTGAAAGTGATTTCTAAATAGTTGACAGGAGTAGCTACTCATGGTTGAAATGAACAGTTGCCCTATATGTCCTATTATATTTCCAGTCATTAGTGGCACAATTAAAATGAATAAAACTGTAAAGTGCTTTAGGTAGAGCTGGGAAATAAAACAATAATTAGAATTACTACAATATAATTTTTGTCAATAACAATCAAACAAATGTTCAATAAATGTTGATTTGAATCATGAACACATAGCACTTCATTTTTCTATTAAGATATTTATTTTGTTCAGGAAAAGTGAAAGATTTAACTTTATTTAACACATGCATATTTTTGGAAAAAAGATTTTATCACAGTTGTTTTGAATGTTCTACCTCAGATTTGTTAAGTGATCCACTGTTTGGCATAAGGTGTTTGTCATGTTTTGACCATTAAGAATAGTTTAAAACCACAAGTAACCATCTGGTTACTTCAAATTTCACTCAGGAGAAAAAAAAACTTCAAACTGAAAGAAATACTGACATTTATGGTGATAATTTTGTTTTTTATTATTATTAGCTGTAGGTAGTGGACAGACACTAACAATGTACAAACCTGTAAGAGTGCAGAAAAGAGGCCAGTCAATTAATAATCACTGACTGATACCAGACAGACCAACTCCAGACAGAACTTCAACTTTAGCATTAAATTTACATTCAGACATTTCTATTCAATTTAATTGGACTTTATTTGCATGGGCACAAAACCAAAGCAACTCTGTCTGCATGACTCTGCACTATTGTTACACCCCTCACACTGTTTCAATAAAGAAGTGAATCACAGGTACCTGCCAAGATTACTGAAGCTTGCAAGTGAGTACACACTGTAGCTCCCATTCAGTGAATCACAACTTCTGCATTTTGCTTTCTAGAGGTTGTGAGTTAACATGCACTCAGTTTCCAATTCATTAGGCATAGCTCAAAGTAACACGCTCTAATGTAAGTGTCTTAGAGAGGTGTTCATTCAACGTTTGGGGGGATGTAGTGAAGGTGCAGCTGTACTGCATAATACAGAGAGGTGTTCCTGTTATTTAGTCTACCATCTTTGACAAAATAATAAAACACCTGTTAGTATAAAACAGTACAGCTCAACAGCAGCACAAACTATTCCCTTTCATAATCATCATGAAGTTTATTGAATTAACACCAGAGTGTTTATGCTAACTTACTGCAACATGTATTTATTATTTCACATAGTCTATCTTAAATTACAATATTACTAATGTAATTCTTTTCAGTCTTCAAGTTGTGAGAGGAAGCTCTGTCGCTTTGGTATAGGCTACATGACATTCCCTTAATACAAAAATAGAAACGCTTACCCTTTGAACTTCTCACACCTAGAAATAAACGTTGTTTTGAGATGGTCTGTTCCCTGGTGGAGTGCCAGTCCCAAAGCAACGGCGACGACAGCAGTTATAAGAAAGACAGCGACACTTAAAATAAGGTAGCATCTCCTCCGTTTCTTCTGCGGAGGACGATCCTCTCCAGTCTCCATGTGAAAGCAGAAAAACTGAAACCAGTCAGCGGACGTGTGGGTGCCCAACTGTTGTTGATGTCGCTGGCTCCTCACACGTGCTCGGACGTCTATTTATGGAGGGGCGAGATCACTGTGCGCTCGTGCACTGGCTCATGGACTAGTAGGCTCGGCTCCAATAAGGACTCTTATCGGTTGTGGTGAAGCTGCCCAAACTGAGGTCCGAGGACCGCAACAAGGCCGGTAAGCAGCGGTGGAAAGTTGGCCTACAATAGGCCTACATTCAGTGTCAACAAAAACTCAACTAAAGGTAATTATTAATAGGTTAGTCAACTGTCTGCCATTAGGATAAAACACCATCACTTTGTTGTGTGTAACAGTGTGTAAATCATGAAGTTATACAATTTAATTAATTGTATTAATTTCATCAGGTGCCTATCACGTCTGTCTGCCTGACCGCTGGCTGCCAGCAGCTACACTTCCCCTTTGTCCTTGCAACTATAACTTCCACTGTCTTCATCTGCACTAGAAAAACAAAAAGGGCAAAAAAAGCGAGCACACCTGTTACTTTGTGGTGATAACAAGCTGTTGACCAGATTTCCTGTAGTCTCCCTGCTGTGTGCACCTCCAAAAGAAAGATCGAAGGATCAATATTTGATGTTTTATTAAGTTGTAATCAAAACTCAGCTTAAATCAAATTTTCAAACAGGACAAATGTTACAATTGTGTAGGCCTACTTGTACTGAGAATTGATGTTTTAGGAAGTAGGCCTTTTCAGTTCTCAGTAATATCCTGGGAACATACACGGAAAATTATATCATTATGATTACTCATGCATTAATATAATTGAATAAGCAAGGATTTGCCAGAGCCATTGTTTGTGGTGTTTAAAGTTGACTGCTCCTATTATTTAATCTTTTTGTATCAGGAATGTAGGTCAATGGATATTTAAACTAAGGGCATGTTGGGTAAAGGCCATGCAATTAAATGCTAATCAGCTACTGAAAGATGGTGGTGGGTGATAATTTAAATTAAGGTCATGGAATAGCCATCAATATTAAACATGTTGAAAAATGCTACAGACTTTTGAGAAGAAAGCAGAAGAATCAAAAAGCTTAACCACTGAAGAGGTTCCTCATATCTGTTTCGCAGGATGTGTAATGACATAATGATCCAATAACACAGGTAACAAATTCAAGTACTGTACTTAACTGCAGATTTTGATTAATAATATAAAAATGTTTACTTCCTGTCATCTCTACAGTAACATTACCTTGGCCTCCAAACTCATTGATCACCTTACCGTGTAATTTGTACAGTTTTACCTTGAAACAAAAGGAAATGTTGGAAACATAAGGGAGGAAGGGGGTGTATGTAAGGGTCATTAAGAAAACACTCCGTGCTTTAATTCAGGAAATCTTTTTGAGCAGCCAGTTTTATTTAATGCACTTCACTGACATACCAGGTCTGACTACATGGAAGGTCTGTGGGTGATTTAGTTAAGTGTGAGGCTCCTTCTGCGTAAGAGGCTGTCTGAACATATTTGGCAGGAGGACTCTGTGGGGTTGTGGATGCACTGAAGGATCATCAGGGTCCTGTGGACAGTTATAATCTCTGTTACTCCAGGGTACTTTTGTCAAGAAGTAGAGGTTCATCACGTCTGTATCAAGTCTCACACTTAATCTGTCAGCATCTGGTCACAAAACACTTCTACGTGCAAACAACCTACTGTGGCATTTAATTTGGAGGACTCGTTGAATATCACTTACTGGTCGTTGTCTGTGCAAGTCCAGCGGAAACCTCTTGAATGGAGGATCTGGATCAAATCTACAATGGATCCTTCACTACATGATTCTCTATAGAAGAAAAAACAAGGTACTTGATTTGTGGATATACATGTTAACCACTTTCCAATAAGTTACCATTTATAAAGGGTTTACAAGCTGTAGTTTATAACAATATTATCAATGGCTGATAATGATACTTTACAGCAATTATTTAAAACAACTCTTGGGTTGCCAGGGCAGAGTTCAGCCCAGACAAAACATAAGAAAACATTTATTTCAACAGAAACAGTGGTGCCTTCAACACCCTGTTGTGTATGCAAGCGCAATGCACTTTAGTTCCTTTTTAATATGGCTGTGTTTATATACACATCGCTGCTGATTGGGTGACACCTCTCTGACACATTCAACAAACATGCCTCAAAGCCCGTTGGGCGCCGCTGCATACCGTTTCGAGGAGACATGTCGTTCAACCTGGAAACAGTAGCAAAACGTTTTGAGATTGAACTTGCCCCAGGTTTAGAAAAATCTCTCAAGCAGGTGTTCGTTCTTCCTTTTGGGTTATAATTTAATTCAGCTCAGCTATATTATCATCATACAGGCATACAATGAAAGATATTGTTATTTAAGGACAGAGAAGTCATAAATGTTAGTAATCTGTTAATGGGTAACTTTGGTGAGTTTGAAGTCATGAATGTTAAAAAAGACACCTTTGCTTTGGAGGAACCTGCCGTTTTTGCAACCTGGCACCCAAAAGTTGTTTTTATTCACCGCTTATAACTGCTCCATAAAGCACTGATATGAAATCATTAGTTAGTGATTAGCTTCATTTACAAACCCTTAATAAAAAGTATCGTCTTGGAAAGTGGTACTGATTTATCTGAAAGCAACATTCTACTGTAAAACCAAGTATCAGCTGTTTTAATCCTCACATGAAGGGTCCCCCTAGATTGGTCACCACCTTTATATTGACATAATCCACCCTGGCTGGGTTCAGACCGTCCAGCTCAACACTCCCAAACATGCTGTAAGATTAAAAAAGATGTTATGCAAAAAAGATTAAACACCATTGATAAAAATATTTGCTTCATTCATAAAATTTTTTTTTTTACCTTTTCCTATTGAAGGCGTTGACAATAGACCCATTCAGTAATACAGTGATGTTGCCACATGCCATTTCTGCAAACTAACAAATGAGCACAGAAAATCACATGAGAGCAATATTCCACTGCTGCTTTAAAATGAGTGTGTTGCACATAAAGGATAAACAACACAGCTGTGTGTTCTTTATGTGCAACAGTGCTGAAACATTTGGACATTAAACTCACGCTTTGTGAGGCTTGCCTCCACAAGGAATACACTGGATGATTTCTACATGCTGACCACTCGGGGACAAGAACTGAAATCAAAACCTGTGTGTCAAATTCACAGCTGTCAGTTAAAATAAGCAGACAAATAGATAATAAAAAAACAAACGTGTTGACAGGCATCACTCAGCACTATAAAGGCAAAACATTTGGGAGTGCAGCTGCCTGGATTTGAATCCCTGTGCTACCAAGTTTCTTAATCGTAATCACTTTTCCCAATGAATACACTTTTTCTTATTAAGATTGTAAAAGAATGGTTCAGGAGATTGGTGTATATTATTGGTAAGTTGGCATATACAGTGTTAACTTTTAAGTTGTTATTGCGAACTTGTTGAGAAACTGTTGCCCTTTTACACATCCATCAAATACTGGGCAACATTAGTATTCATTTGCCAATGAGAATATTTACTCACTTTTAGCTCTGCTTTTATTTTCCACCGACTCCTGAGGGAAATAACTGGCTCTTTAGCTGCTAAATGCTCCACCAACTATAGACGCTACCTGTGTTTGTCTGCCCTGTAAAACTTTTTTAAAGCATTTTCACTGAAAATGGCTGCCTGCTGCTGCTTTATATTAAGTTGTAAGATTGTAAAACCAAAACATTGAGCTGAAAGACGCTAAAACGCTCTGTGGAACTGCAGAGTCAAGTGATCTGTGGGCATTATGAGCGATCCCTGTCATATTGAATTCGATCAATTGTCAATATAAAAATATGGATTAGTGCAGCTTTAAGAAACGGAAATGTTTTTTTCCCAGTGTCTGCATTTTATCATAATTTGGCAACAGCTGTAAATATACAGTATATTCCTGTGCCAACATCTTGTTAACTTTTACAGAGGAGCAATAGAAAGCATCCTGACTGGAAATATCTGGCATGGGATGAGCCAGGTCAGGTCAGGTCAGGTGGGCTCTTCAGCGGGTCATTAAAACCACTCAGAAGGTCAGTGGTACCCATCTACCGAGCATCAGTGATATCGGTGAGGTGAGGGGCCTGTGCAGAGCCCAAAGGACAGTTTTTTCGGTATATAATTTTATAATTTTTGTATCTAACATTTGCTTTGTAGCATAAAGGGAACTACAAACTGGATCTCATTTTACAACCCTGCATGTGGCAAATACATTTACCTTGTGTTCAGATAATGTCATATTTCGTGAATGTGGTTAATTACAACATAAATTAATGTGGGAAAATTTATATCATATGGTCATATGGTAAGAAGTCTATATCAATGATATCTCAAATGAGCTGAAAATAACATATTAAACTTAATAACTCATTAGTTAATGACTCAGTGACAGGAAATGTTATATCAATGAGTTAGTTACTGCAGTGTTTCCCAACCTGGGGGTCAGGACTCCTTCCAGGGTTCACAAAATAAATCAGAGGGTTTGTGTGATAATTAATTGGACTGGAAAGAAGAAAAGTGTTGCTCTGCCCTTTTTTCCTCAGACTTTTCTCTAATCTTTGCTTTTTTTCCTTGTGAATGTCTTTGAGCCAAAGAGCTTGAGAACCACATGGAATTAGTACAACCATGTTTCAATTGTCTCTGTCTTGTTAAAACCAGAAAAGACGTAGCCTACCGGAGTCTTCCTCTTGTCCACACCAGATGAGGTCGTTGAACATGTACCCAGCCAGTGTGTCCTCCAGGGTCCAGAAGTGACGTACAACAGCTGCGTAGCTGTGCATCAGTGTCCTGGTTTTACTCCAGAAGAGGAACTGAACAGAAGGAAAGGGAAATATACAGAAGCTTAACTGAAAGAGTTTTCATCTAATGAGGTATCAGTGAAGAATGCTGAACATATCTCTAATGTGGGAGCTAACATCTCCCTCTTGCTCACCCTATCACAAGGCCGGGTTTGTGGCATTGCAAAAAACATCTGATCGTAATCCTCCACTGTCACATTACACGACGACTGACCGACAACCGCCTCCTCAAACTGTCTCCAGATGTCCTCACAGTCAAACCTGTAAAGATGAAATATATCTTTATGTTTTTTTTTTAAGGAAACAGCGATCAATCAATGAATCAATAGTCAGATAATTAGTTGATTAATTGTTAAATATACCATAATTCAATTGTTTCAGTTTCTCAAATGTGAATATTTCCATTCTTAGATTGTTGAGTTAGTTTTCTGCTATTGTAAACTGAGATATCTTTGTGTTTTGGACTCTTGTGGGACAAAACAAGACATTTAACGAAGTCACCTTGGGCTCTGGGTCAAGTCAGACGTCAAGAACTAAAGCTTGGGTTTCAAGACCTAAACAAGTCATAATATGCTCTTTGCGAAATTCAATGGCATTTCAAAACATGAACACAAATACCATTAGTTGGTAGATTATTGAAATGTAAACCATGAAAGCCTCACAGCCTTTGGGATCCTAGAATTTCCATAAAATAAAACGTGTTTTCATACAAAGCACATTGGTACATGCCCCAGTTCCACAGTAACCATCTTTGTCTCAATTTCTTTCCACAGAACCACAGAAAAGAAAAAAGACTCATTCAACATCACATCAAAATGAGTATTACCGCCCTGCACGTGGGCTTTAATTCTGATTTGCCTGATACTGTGCTTGGTCTTTAATATGCTGCTAGAGCTAAAGTTATTCTGCTTTGGGGTTCAAGTCTTTCACGTTTTGAGGCTGAAGTCGCTGGTTTTAAAGTCAAAGGTCAGTGATTGTGTGTTATGACTCCAGTATAACTCATCAGTACATTACCTCAAGCTTGGGTTAACCAGTGTGATGTAATTGTAACACCTTCCAACCACAATGTGTTTAATGTTGGGGGTAGTCCCAAGCCGCGCTCTCAGTTGACCAGGGCAGACCAGCAGCATAATAAACCCTTTCAAAAGGACACAAAGATAGAAGAAAGAAGTCATTATCTATCTAAATTGGGACGGACACATAAAAAGACAGAAAAAACTGCATGTCAGGTGGAATTACGTACATACTGTCAGGCTGATCGTTACAAAGGGCGCGGATGTTTTTGGCGAGCTCATGATAGTGAGACCCCGCGACGCTTCACTGCACTTCAGAAAACATGCGTGTTTGTACATGCTTTCATCCGGATTACTGTAGATAAACAACGAACAACATTTTCTATCAGTTTTGAATGTTCTACCAGGCCAGCAGATACTTTCCTGGGGTCCTCACAAGGAGTTTGTTTGTTGCTGCGTGACTGAAATCTAATTTTCTTGTGGCATGAACAAAACTTCACCCCGCATTTTAAAAGAGCTGTGAAACCGTGAAGCTTTTCAAACACCCTCCAGGAGATTCTTGCACATGATGACCTTTAGAAAACAATAAATCTCCCGGCATTTCAAGGAGATACACAAAAGATACACTTTCTTTGTTTAATTAGTCTTTAGCACATGCAATCATTAAATACCGTGTGAATAAAGATGCACACATGCCCAGTTTTGTAATTCAGTGACAACATAAGTAAATTCTCACCATTTGCCATGCAGAAGGTTAAATGACAACAAATGGCTTCATAGTCGTGATGTTGAATGCTCTGCTCAGGTCAGATTCCTACTCAAATGGAGTCTCGTTGTGGTGTGATCTGTCCTCAACCATCCCCTCAGGACTAATTGTTGTCATACCCGGTCTTCATAGGTCGACTAACACAGCTCCATCCCAACCCACAGAGACATTCTTACAATGTTTTTTCCAGCCTCCTCTTGGGAAGAGATCCACATGACTCTTATTATGCCGCCATTAAGAATCTCCCGACATAAAGTGTGTGCTGTTCTATGGGACCTGGTGCCATGACAGGCTGAAGGAAGAAGTCTATGTTGCTGTTTTGTGTTACTGGACACAGGGCGATGTGTACGTCTCAAAAGCAGCCTGCAGTATTATGTTGAAGATAGTACATAGATGTTATTATGTGAAGAAGTCGCGGGTGGAAGGCAGCTAGATCAGGTTTTTCTGTCAAACATGAGAACATGAAACTGTTCATCAGTGTGACAGATATGTATCCTGGAGGTTCAAAGCAATTTTCATATCTCATAAAAGGTCGTCTTTCTTCTATTTCCATATCTGTTGCTCATGTTCAATTTACTGCAAATAACTTTACTTTTAATAACTTTAATTATTTTTTGGTAAAATTTTTAATGCAGGACTTCCAATTGGCTATTATTCCATTGTGGTACTGATACTTTCACCTTAAAAAAGAGGACTTGAACACTGACTCCAACTCCTAAATGAACTTACTTATATAATACTTTCTTTTAGCTTACTGTACAGGTTTTACATTTGCTTTGTTCCCTCTAAGCAGACTGTGCATTCTCAATATTAGACCTACCTGAGTGCATTTTGCAGTAACCTGGGAAGATTCATGCATATTATTAGTATGTAAAATAAAGAATCACAGTGACCAGTCTTGTTCCCCTTTACCTGGAACTTCTTGTCAGGTTGTGACACAAAATGAAGAGAGGATGCATCACTAACATCTAGTGTTTTCATAATATCACCAATTTTCCAAAAGGGGCATGCTGAAATTAATGGTGCATTTCCAAACTATAGTAGAGCATGACGTAAACAGACGTCCACAGGAGGTCTGAGTGACCTTTGCTCACTTGTACACTGACTAACATGAAGGACTTTCCATCTTAACACAAGATCAAACACTTCTTTACTTTGGTTTTTTCTTTACTTTGGTTTTGTGCTAATATATGTAGCATCCAAATAAAATCTGTCATGAGTCCAAAAGAGTCTTTAGGCAGTTTCATGTTATGTAATTTGTCAACAAATTGCTCTCAAATTGTGATTGCCTGAGTGTGATTCTCATTATACTGCCTGTTGCCAGACTTCTCATTAACTGCTGAAAGAAAATTAATTTCTGACACCGCTTTGGGACATAAAGACCGTCTGAGGTTAAATCTGAAAGACAGTATGGATGAGATGGCACCCTCGTTTTTAAAGCTAACTTCATGTTGCACAGCAGGACTGAGCGTCTCTGGAATGGTCGAGCGTACAAGCACAAAATGCTGATAGATAGCTGAATAGAGCCTCAAAGAACATGAAGCCAAAATCTGATTCAGACCTTACAGAACCAGCCCTACTGACAAACTGAAATATGCTTATATGGACTTTTTGTGAAATTTACTTTAATAATTACTTTAGTATAATGTACTGACGGTGCAATATCTTGCCATTAGGGGAAGTTTATGCATAATAAATGCAAAATGATTACCTAAACGCTACTTCCTTTTGTGATACATTCACAACTCAAAACTCTAGTTCTAGTTCTAATAGTTCCCATAGATGCAGGTAAGGTGGAGAAAATCTTTCTAATTTCATGACACTGCCAATCTCTATGTCTGCTGTTAAGATACTAAGAGCATTTACCATTTGAAAAACAAGTATATTTAAACAGCAACAATAACTGTCATTAGTTGAAACATGAAGGAAAAATGTATAAGCAGGCCGGACGTAATATTTAATTTGCATTATTATTTTGCAATTTGGTGCTCTTTTGATTTCAGGTGATTTTATTTGCCCAAGAGATGTAGTTTTTAAAAGATATTAAACAGGGGTATTAGTTGCAATCAAAAGAGTTATATGTTGGCTCTGTGTCGAGTTGAAGTACCACAAAGCTTTTGCCCAATGTTGCATTGTTCTCTGACCTGTTCTCATAAACTGAGAGCTGAAGTATTGCCCTTTAGTGGAATCAGTTCCTAGTTCTAAGATAAGGCTGCAACCAACTAGATAATGAAAAATTCCCCTCACAAGTCACCCAGCGCTGCATGATGACTCCTTAAGTGTTTTATGTGACCAGCAGCCACAAACAAAAACAGAATATATGTAATGCAGAAAAGCAACCAATTACTTCAATTTGTGAAGCTGTAACCAAGTAAATGTTTTGAATTTTATTTCACTATAATGAACAAAAGTCCCTTTGTAGTTCTTTGATAAATGTTAACTCAACTTGAAAACAACACTTGAAGTTGCCTGCAGCACTAAAACCCCTTAAACCAGGGATTTTCAAAGTTTGAGACTGTCGGCCTCCCCTCAGACAAAGTTTGGAAAATGGCATCCCCTCACCCCCCTTTGTTTACTTGGTTAGTTTCTCTCAAGTCTTAGATGCCTAAGGGTTCATGACTATGTTATTTGATTATACTCAACAATTGAGCCAAGCTAACCTAATAATGCTGTTTGACATAACTTCAGACTACACCAAATACATAAAAAGAGGTCTTTCCTGAAGCATTTGCTGTTTCTGACTCGGAACAGCTGGGAGCCGCCCTGTGGAGGCCCACCTCCCACTTTCAAAACCTCTGCTCTACACAACATCATGTTTGACTTGTGGCAACACAGTTGTGTATTACAGTGTTGCTGCTGCCACCTTGTGGCCTAAATGTATAAGCAGCGCTTGTATGATTATTATAAGTGCTAGAGGTGGCCAAACTTTTTAAACCAAAGCATCACATCATAGTGATATTTTTTGTCATGGCACCCATCCATGCCCTCTCATACAATATACAAACATACATGCAAAATTCACCTCAAGGATACCTAAAAAACTAACAAGCTTGAGGTAAAGTAGGTTACATGGGTGAATTCATGCAATTATTAAGTGAAATACTACTGGTGTCTGAGAGAAAATTTGCTGCTTTAGACTACGTTGCTGTTTCAATCTGCAGATAAATACTAAACTTAATGTAAAAAATGAATAAAGCGTTGAGGGTTAAGATACATTGTCATTTCTTTGAGGACATAACAGAATCAATACATTGTGATTTTAATGTTTATTTCTTAGTTAGTCCATTTTGATGTTTTAAAAACTTAAAATATAGTTATTGTAAATGATGTGCCATCATTTTTTCTAATGTGGTGAAAGTGGCACCGACTCATCCTTTAAGGCACTACTCTTTGGGAACCATGGAGCTCCACAAAGTTATGAAAGTCCAGCCATGAAACCTGTATTGAAGCCATTCATAATTTCAGACCTTTCAAATGAAAAAGTTTCCATAATTATAAAACTCAAAGGCTGGATAAAGAGCCTCTGTGAATGTAATCTACACTCTGTGGATGACAACTACCCAGTTACAGACGCTGGGGACATGTCCCCACCACATTTTGAAATCGCTGATTTTGTCCCTATCACTTCTTGAAAGCATTTAAATGTTCTGAAAGATAGCTTGCACCAAGAAATGTTAACTAACAAATGAAAATAGATTGGGTCCCAACCCCCAATAACAACAAGACCTTACGGCACAGAATCACTCAACATAAGATCACAACCAAGCTGGACCCCCAAGTACAACGACCAAGACTAAGTGACAAAGTACCCTCTGAAAGTCTGCTAGAAGATGTGAATGCAGGACTACATACTATCCTTACTAAAGCCATAACCGAGAACAATGTACGCCACAGCAACAGTGATCCTAGAGATGCTTGGCTATAAGATGAACACCACAAGCCACAAAGAGCATTATACCCCATGGAGGAGAAGGCTAGAGGCCAAGATCAAGGCAACACAAAGAGAGGTTAGTCAGCTGTCAGAGCTACAGGAAGGTGCAAGGAAAGGGCTACCTAAGAAATACAACAAGATGCCGATACCTGAGGCTCGGGAGAAGCAGAAGCCAGGAGAGTAAACCGGATGTTCTCCACCAAACCATCCAAAGTGTACTCTCAGTGGAAGGGTAATAACACAAGATCAGATCCACCCAGGGCTGAGACTGAACAGTACTGGAAGAACATATGGGAGAAAGAAGCATCCCACAACACCAATGCTCAGTGGCTAGTGGATCTAAGAACAGATCACAGCATCTCCCAGAACAAGATCCAGTAAATGTAAATGCTCCGTATGTGTATAGCGCCTTTCTAGTCTTTTTGACCACTCAAAGCGCTTTTACACTACATCTGCATTCACCATTCACACACATTCATTCACTGAGCCAAAGTGCTCAAACAGTAACTAACATTCACACACATTCATACACTGGCGGAACAGCCTCCAGGGGCAATTCGGGGTTCAGTGCCCAAGGACACTTCGACACGCCGCCTGGAGGATTAAGCTGCCGACCTTCCAATTAACGGGCAACCCGCTCTATCTCCTGAGCCACAGCCGCACCAAGATCAACAGTGACCATTACAACGTCAGACATCCAAGAAAGAGTGGCAGGTATGAAGAGCTGAACAGCACCAGGCCCTGACATGATCCACACCTACTGGCTGAAGAAATTAATTGCACTCCATGAACGCCTGACAGCAGAAATGAACCAACTTCTGATGGATGGGACCCAGCCAGAATGGTTAAGGATCCACAGAAGGGAACAATCCCATCCAACTACCGGCCAATAACCTGCCTCTGCACAACATGGAAGCTCCTGTCAGGTATCATAGCAGCTAAGATGAGTACGCAAATGGCTCAGTACATGGACAGGGCCCAGAAGGGAATGGGCAGTAATACCAGGGGAGCAAAGCACCAGCTACTGGTTGATAGAGCGGTCACTCGAGACTGCAAGACCAGGCAGACCAATCTGTGCACCACCTGGATTGACGACAAGAAAGCCTAAGACTCACTGCCACATACATGGATACTGGAAAGCTTGGAAATGTACAAGATCAACAGGACACTAATAGCCTTCATCAAGAACTCAGTGGGGCTGTGGAAAACAAGTCTGGAAGCCAACTCAAAGCTAATTGCACCAAGTCACTATCAAGTGCGGCATATACCAAGGCAATGTTCTATCCCCACTGCTGTTCTGCATAGGCCTGAACCCCCTCCGCCAGATCATCACAAAGACTGGCTACGGATACCGGTTCCGAAGTGGAACAACCATCAGTCACCTCCTCTACATGGATGACATCAAGCTGTATGCCAGAAATGAGCGAGACATCGACTCACTGATCCACACTACCAGGATCTACAGCGATGACATTGGAATGTCGTTCGGACTGGACAAGTGTGGTCGCATGGTATCAAAAAAAGGGAAAATTATCAGAACTGAGGGGATTGAACTACCAGAAGGCCACATTGCAGATGTTCAGGACAGCTACAAATACCTTGGGGTGCCGCAGGCTAACGGAAAATCCAGGAGTACATCAGGAAGATGGGGCCCAAAGATGAAGGGCTTAGTGAATACCTCAGGCAGCAGAAACCCGAAGGTGAGGACAAGGAAGATGAAGAACCTGGGAGAAACTGGGAGAGTGGCTACAGCAGATTCCAGGTAAAACATCAGAGGTCTCTGTCCAGAAGAGTGCAGTCCTAGGAACAGCTAAGATATTGCGCAGAACCATCAAACTCCCAAGCCTCTGGTGGAGGACCCAAGCTTGAGGATGACACATACCACCCCACAGGGGTGAGAGGGGGATATTTATATTCATATTCATACTGTACATAGCCTATATATAATCTGATGAGTGAAGCTTCTTCCTGGTGATGTGCTGAGCAGTTTTCACCACCCTCGGTAGAGCCATGGGCATTGCAGTGATGCAGCCAGTCAAGATACTCTCAGTGTTGCACCTAGTGGTACATGAGGTATTTAGGTCTTTTACTTAAGTTAAAGCACTAATACCTCACTGTTAAAATACTCTTACAAGTAAAAGTACTACATTGAAAATTTTACTTAAATCAAACTATGTAAGTATGATCAGGAAAATATACTTAAAGTATTAAAAGTGAAAGTAGGCTACAGTGCAGAAAAAAATGTCCCCTGTGACCGTTATACTATTATATATATCACCACTAGATTTCTACTCATGTATTAATGTATGTCTCAAAATGATTAATGCACTAAAATGGGCTAATCCAATGGAAAAGCAGCAAATCTTAACATTGGTGATGCTTGATTATCAAAATATCAAAACAACAAAGTACTAGCTTTACTTGTATAAACTTTTGGGTGGTTTAATTTATAACAAAACATACATTTTTAAACTCTTCATATGTTCTGTGTGTAAATGTGTCTTGCTTGTCGTAGTGGGAACTAAACTAGACTAAAAACTAACACCTGCTAACATCTGGCTTCTGTCTTCACATTCTTAAGCTGTAAAACACTTTTATGTCTTCAGCTGAGAGGTTTATCTGAACTCAGGACTTGTCATAGTCCGTGGTATTGCTCTGATGAAATGCAAATACTTGTAGTTTTAGTTTGAATGACTTCAATTATGTTATATGAATGTGCAATGTTTCTCTCCACGTTTAAGAAAGTAGTGGTGTCAGTGGTTTATGTGTTAACAGGAAATTAGAGTTTCCTAAATCATGTGCACAAATGCGAGACAAATAAAGGCTGATCTTATCTTGTGTATTTCATTATTCTTCACAGACGTCCAGCAGCTGTTGGGAAATAAAGAACAGGTTCCCCCTGAGCAGCAGCAGCAGTACAGCCCAAGTCTAGACCAGGAGGACCCACCAGAGCTGCTACACATTAAAGAGGAAGAGGAGGAACTCTGGACTAGTCAGGAGGGAGAACAGCATCCAGGGCTGGAGGAGGATGATATCACTGAGTTCCCCTTCACTCCTGTCACTGTGACAGAAAATATTTCAATAAAATTGATACGCATGCAACTTGAGTCGTCAAATGTTATTGTTGCTTTACTTCCTCTATCAACGCTAGAGCAGCAAATACGCAACACGCAACACACACACACACACACACACACACACACACACACACACACACAAAAAGCTTACTGAAGAGCAAGGCAGGATTGGGGCTTGTATTTTGTAGTCATGGACATGCTAATGCAGAGGGATTCTACAGCAACGTGCAGCCAATGCTAAAAGCCTTTTCGCTGCAGATTGTGAGTGTCAAAACTCCCTTAGCTACCAGCTGGCCAATAAGAGCCTTAATGCTCCTTTGTGGGTTGAGGTCCAACTACAACTTCACCTAACATTATATGGAGCTGAATCTGCTGCATGTTGTCCTTGTTCACTGTTAATTGTCTGAAAGCATGGGCGTTTTGAGTTGAGAAGTGGTGGGGACACAGGGACTCAGATTAGGCGTATGAAGAGACGCTTAGCTTGCGAGACATCAAGATATGTGATATTAGGTTCATGAAAACGAGACAAAACAGTGTTTTAAAGATATCCTCAATGGCGAGATATATGAGTGGGGGGTCTGGGGGGACCTCCCGCAGAAAAGTTTGATTATTAAACACTTAATTTCCTGCATTCTGTTGAAAATTTCTGCACCAATTTATGGTGGAAATGTTTTTATTTATGTAAAAGGAAACACGTAGCACGTGACATTTAAAATATCTAAATCTAATCTGGAGAATATAAAGCAGTGCAGCTGTCAGGCATTCTGTGCTGCTTTCAGATCTGTTTCTCCTGTAGATCAACTTTTCTCATGTAATGTTATCCCTGCTGAGGCAACACACACATGTAGGCATGATTTAGTCTTCCCTCCTCTTTTGTCATGTTCACAGGGAGAGAACAGAAAATTTGGCCGAAAAGAAACTGTGTCAAGAGGTTGTTAAATTTACTGATTGGTGCATGCACCTCTTATATAATGAGTAGCTTGTTTTTCTTTAGCTTAAGTTCCTTTTTTTGGACAATGCACATTTGTTTCTATATTTCAACTGCATTGCATATTTTCTTAATGTGCAAATTAACCTTTCTAAAGGTTATTTTCCATTTGTTATATAACTGCGAGCTGTATTTCAGAACATTTAACAAATTATGCTTTTAAAAAGTGATGGGGACAAAATCAGCCATTTCAAAAAGTGGTGGGGACATGTCCTCAGTGTCCCCAGTGTAAATGACACCTATGTTTGAAGGTGCAGACAATTACAATATAACTATTCACTCAGATTTAACCCAGCTTTATATTAATTCATTGAGTTTATATACACATTGGTTAAAAACTTTTATTTTGCAGACAGTAACCTACAGCTGCAGCCCACAGTATTTATGAAAAATAAACTACTGTTTAGTCTTTTTTTTTGCAGATACACATTTAACATTTTTTATGTTATCTGTTTTGCAATATCAGTGCAATGAAGGGACAGATGTTGCAAAAGGACAATCAATGCTTTGTGGTCCAGGAAAACTATCCTCAAAGGAGGTGCTTTCATGCCAGTATGTTTATTATTATGTCAGCTGATCTCAGGGTGGGCTGTGTCTGGATCCAGTCTGATGCAAAGAGTAGAATAAAATACCGGTAGGTTACATTCAGACACAACACCCTAACCCTAACGTACACAAACACACTTCTTTCTGTTAGTATAGTAGATTCTGACACTTGTCTTATTTTCCTGTTTTTTTATGTTGCCACCTGTTGCCACCAGGGCATATGGTATATTCACTTCCTGTCTTTTTATGTTTGTGTTGAAGAAAACACACCATTAATTGAACTTGAATGTCATTTAACAGAGGTTTTAGTCCACAATCATCCATTGTCGCTGTCTCTCCTTCAGAGGACATGGAAAGGTAACTTGTACTAAAATCATACTCACCTCCTTTTTTTTTGCAGTAACTTACCAGTTTCCTGTACGGAGGAATGACATTGTTCTAGCCAATGAGAGCGCCGACTTTACATTCATTGACCAATGGGAATGAGAGTTGCCTTTAGTCCCACCCTCATAGCTAAACTGTCAACACTGAGAAGTCAGTACGTCTGGAGGTAGGTTGAGTAGCTATCTTTTCCCCGTTGGAAATCTTACTATTGTAGCTCTTGTAGCAGCCTGTCAAAACCGTAAATTTTATCCGCGTAGCTGCAGTTGTCATAACGCTCATCACCCGTTTATTCGTGCTTTACCCCGTTAAAGCAAACTAGCATAGGGAGCTAAAGAGGAAACCAGCGCGTCGCAAATTGTTACATTATCTAGTTTCTCCAGCCGGAAGCTCATCGGTTGTCTTTTGTAGTTGCTGTCACAACGCGAACGGAAAGCTACTGTGAATGTGAATGAATCTGTGAATGAGTGTAACTTTACCCCCCCAACAGGAATTTCACGCTACAGCCTGTATCTGTGAATAATCCTTCTTACCTGTCAACATGAGTGATCCTTGGCAAGAGTGCATGGATCACTGTGTGGAGGTCACCAAAAATGCTGGTCAGGTAACCTTAAGAACTACTTAAAGTGCTTTTTGAAAATGCTTTGTCCTGGAAATGAATTTATGTTGGGGTTTAGCATGTACCTGCATGATAGAGTAATAAACGTGAGATCCACAATCAGAGACCTGGCCAAAATGGCCCCAATATGTTGTTATCACAAAGAAAATAGTTTACATTCACACATAGCACAGTAATAAAGGACCTGACAGGCTTATAGGGGAGAGTTTGACTATTTACAACATTTGCTTTCCTCAATAAACATGTTCATGAGGAAAGTTTGAATGCTCGGATTGAAGGCAGAGTTTCTAATAAAGTTTGTGTTTTATTCTAAGTCAACTACCAGACTCTGGCCACACTGAAGATTATTATTATCATCATCAAAATGAATAGTCATTTTCTTAAAGAAACATTATTTGATTCCAGATGTAAATATCTTCTGGTTTATTTACCCATCTATGGGTTGTGGACAAAACAAAACATTTGAGGTTGCCAGTTTGAGCTTTGTGAAACACAGATTCAGATTTTTGAAAATGTTCTGACATTTTAGAGATTAGAGATTTTAGAGTCTGATAGTTGTTTGAAACAGGAGAAATCATTTTACAGAATTAGAGGTACACATGCAAGTTTACAGTAAGTTTCTTTTTGTTTTGTGTATGGAAAGTAAAATTTTCATCTAGCTCTAAGGTAGTTGTATAAGACACCTTTACTAATTAAAATCCATATAAGGTTTAAAGAGTGATGTTAGCTACCTACTGTTTGTACAAAATAAACATGAATTCAGGAGAAATTTCAGTAATATGTAATAAAGACAATTAGGTATTTAATTATTTGGCCTTGGAGTGTACACCTAATCACCTCTGAACCATCATTGTATGAAACCATAACACACAACATGTTAGGCTAATTAAAGTAGCAGATGTAGTCAGTCATCCAAAACGTCCCCTTGCTGAGTTTGTCATCGTTGATTTCCTGCCAGATGATCCGCGAGGCGCTCCAGAAGGACATCGCCGTCATGCAGAAGAGCTCACCAGTTGACCTGGTGACCGAGACTGACCAGAAAGTGGAACAGCTCATTATATCTTCCATCAAGGAAAAGTACCCCACTCACAGGTACTTGACTAGCAATTATAGACATGAGAGTGGGTATATGAACTACGTGACAGTACTGTAGCACATGAAAAGAAGAATATTTTATCAGGGTGTTTTTATTCAGTATATCAGTATATAATATTCACTACAATAATATTTAATAGAGGACAATTGACAATCAATGTATTGTGGCAATACATGTACTGTGAATAGTCCCCTATGAAACATGTTATTACTTAATTACTGATCATTTCTTCCCACGGGTCTTCTGCAGGACAGCCTCCATATGCCGCTCAAACACACGGTAATAATTGGGTCTGATGGAGGTTGCTCTTGCGTGGGAAACGCTCCTCCTTATGTGGAGGAGCGGAGCCCCACTCTCTGTGAAACACAAACAGAGAGCAGAGTTTGAATAAATGACACCAAAACATGGCAGTATAGTTTTTCTGTTTGTTTGGCTTAATTGCTGTGGGGGGGGAAAAATGCTTATAATGCCAGAGAAAACCACAATTTTTATAAATTGTTTCTGTGTTTTGGGAGATTCCATGACATTCCACATTTTACAGATGGTTCCCTTTTAATTATCAAATTCCACGATTCACAGACGACATAGGGCCCTACAATAGTATCATTAATGTGACGGTTGAGGTAACAGTAACCATTTGTTTGTCTATGATTTTGAAGCTTCATAGGTGAGGAGTCAGTAGCAGCAGGAGCTCCCAGTGTTCTAACTGAAAATCCTACTTGGATCATCGATCCTATTGATGGCACCACCAACTTTGTTCACAGGTAGTGCCTGCGCTTACATACTATATAGACCTGATACGGCGCTGGGTTCCTTTTATCTGTGTCGCTCCTTAAGTATTTTTATCTTTTAATTAGTTTCTCTCTTGGATTGTCCTCTCTGTCAGGGATAATTAGACAACGTAGATGAAACTGAACTGATAATAGAAATGGATTCCTCTGAGCTTAAACCCAGAGGGAGTTCATTAAATGAATGTTTTATACTGTAAATTTATTTTCTGCAGGTTCCCATTTGTGTCAGTATCAATTGGCTTCACTGTGAAGAAAGAGGTAGGTTTTATTGTATGCTTTTTGACACTGTACATCTACATTTTAAGATACATTAACGTAGTAAATGCCCCAGTAACCCAGTGAATAGTACAGTTGTTTTCTTCTTTTTATGTGGCGGCTGTTCTATTCTTAGCCCTCCACCCACACCACATTAATCACTGCTGTTTTCTGTGCTGCCTCTTTGACTCAGATAGAGTTTGGGATCGTTTACAGCTGCATTGAGGACAAGATGTACACTGCCCGGAAAGGGAAAGGAGCATTCTGCAATGGAGTGCCTATCAAAGTGTCTGGACAAAAAGGTAAATATTGATGATCACATCAGGCTTCAGTGTTGCAGTTTTTAAAATATCCACCAGATGGAGGCAAGATCACAGCAAGTTTCTATGCTTATACCAACAGCTCTAAACCAGTGGAATGTGAAATGTTTTCAGAGATTTAAACCTGCTATAATTTGTTCAGTAATATTTTGTTTTTCATCCAAGATATAAGCCAATCCCTGGTACTGACAGAAATGGGCTTCAAGAAGGATCCTGAGCGTTTCAAAACGATGTTGGCCAATGTCAAGACCATCCTCACCATCCCTGTGCATGGGTAAGTAAATATATACACTTGCACGTACAAGTTGTTATCCTTAACATTTCAGTCCTGGTTGATGTGGTAATTCCCATGGTTACTATTTCAGCAAAACACTCCTTGAGCAGCTACTTTAATAATACCTACAATTCGCAATACAGATATACAGCAGAAGAGCAATGGGTGTATCTGTTTACACAAAGTCATGTTGTTTTAATAGGGTTAATCAAGCATAATTGCAACCGCAGTCTTATTTAATGGACGCAGGGCACTGTAAGTTGGAGATGTTTAGCCCGTCGCTGTCAGCTCTCTGTGGCTGCTCCTTCTTTATTACTCCCTTTAAAAAATATTACAAATGATCCACTAACAAAAATACTGAAAAAAAGTCTCCTTGTTTTGTAGAAACTTTTTTGATGAATGATTGTAGTCAGCACTAACCTCAGTAACAAATACATTTTGTTTCCTGTGGCAGCTTCACAATAAAAGTCACCCTGGTTTTTAATGTGAAGCAGCAGTAGGATTTCCCCCCCAGTAAGTGGTTCATGGAAATCCTAAGGATTATAACTCAAACACACACTAAACTAATACTAAACCATATAGAGGTTAACAATGTGTCACATGCATTTAAATGCAAGCAAATCATCATTTCTATCCACAGTATCCGCTCCCCGGGCAGTGCAGCTGTCAACATGTGTCTGGTGGCGTGCGGATCGGCCGATGCTTACTACCACATGGGCATCCACTGCTGGGACATGGCTGGGGGGGCAGCGGTTGTTACCGAAGCTGGCGGAGTAATCATGGACATTTCAGGTGAGTCGTCCTCAAAAAAACAACTTTCCAGAGGCTGCTGAGTCACTGGATGAAATGAAGGAAGCGGGCAACAGGGTGATTGAACTGCAGGAAGGAGATTGCTTTACAGAGCAAAGCAGTGGGAGAGTGGGCTGCTGTTCTTTCAGCATAAACACAACAGAAGTTATTAATGTTTATGAATTATTTATTGTTACTAATTCTCATTGTTATTGGTTTTTATCTCTATTTCAGCCTGGGAAACATAGATGGGGAGCAGGGCAGCTAGTGGCTTTGTACTTGAAACAGCAGGGTCTGGGAAATTATGATCTTAGATCTGGGCACCGCTGCCACTGACATAACAGCTGGCCTGAGATTTAGGATGATAAGGATGCTGTTTATCTAGTCAAACCTGCACTGTTGACAACATCATGCTTTAACGGAGTTGGCAGATCCCCGACACTCCCTTTTTATATATTTGATCAGTACAGCACATGTGTACAGTACGTGGTGGAGAAAACTTTTAGCATGGTTGCAGACGTCTTTCGGTTCATAAAAAGCTGCGTCCAGCATGATAACAGAAGGTTGTAACTCAGTGATCAGCTCTCACACTTCAATCTGATCCAGCAGTGGTTTAAGTGTGCGAAAAAAATATGAATTCATCCCATTTAAGCCTGCTTACATGACATTTTGTGCAAATAATGTGTAAAAACGCAGGCTAAACAGAGCCACAAATTTGAAAGGCGATAAGAGAAAGACAAACCTCCACTAGTCAGGGAAATGATTCAATGTGAAATTAAAACTTTAAAGAAATGTGGATCTTGGCCACATCAGGAACAGCAGCTTCAGGGGCCATCAGCTTTTTTATTCCGGATAGTACGACATTCATAATTTCACAGTCTTGTATAAAGAGTTACTGCATGCAACATAAACCAAAAAAAAAGTGACGTTCAACTTCATTACAGTAATGCTTATTTATTATTGTCTCTTTCATCCAGGTGGACCATTTGATCTGATGTCTCGGAGGCTGATCATCGCCAGCAGCAGAGCAATAGCAGAACGCATCGCTAAGGAGATAACAGAGTTTGACGTTGGCAGGGATGACACAGATGGCTAGTAAATTTCCATCATCTCCTCAGCCAGTGTGACAGTTATTTAAACAGGCAACTGTTCTGTATTTAGCAGGTCATGATTCCATCTTTGCCTTAAGAACCAAAACGATAAACTTACCTCTGAAGAACAGCTGAGTGGGTCTGATAAATATTCAGCGCTTAGACTTTCAGCATTCTTTCTGCTTTCTTTGTAAGTCATTGTTGTATTTCTGCTCTTCGCCATTCACAGATTCAGACTTTCTACTACACTGTCACGATTAATGATTACGTCTGTGTCTCCTAAAACACACTGGTACTGTATTGTTTTTAATCAGTCAGCCATTTTTATTATTATTTATATTTATGTGAACAATGCAGTAAGAACAAGAACAAGGAATTTCACTGTTAAAATGCACTGAAGTAATTTTACTATACATGTGTTCAGGTTTTGACCAGTAATGTTGCTTTTCCACGTGGGATTTTCGGGCTTGTATTTTGACATTTTAGACATTGTTTATTTTATTCATTTAGTTACATTTTATTTAAAGATACATTTGTTTCTACAGTAAGAAAATGAATTTCACTAGTCTGCACTGCAGTGAAAGGAAGAATCGTATACCAAATACTGTGCACATCCAACTACTGTTGTAATATGAGGTGTTATCTGTAAAGATGTAATGAAGGCTGTGAATAAAAATTACTATAAAAATCTCTTTCTGGTGCCTAACCTCTTTAGATGCACAAGTCAGATGAAATCTGATCTTTTCTTTTTATAACATTTTAAAGTTTTTTATATACATTTTTTGAATTGATTTCATGCCTTGTAAGACAACCAAACAGTAACAAAAATGACTTTGTAGACTGTGTAGGACAAGACAGCTGACATCCAGTGTAGACAGAGCGACTGTCACTGGCCTGAACGGGCCAGCGACTGGCCAGTCAACATGCCCGACATACATTTTTACTGGCCCAGGGCCATTGCTTATGTTGAACCATGGCTAACCTCTGTGGCCTACATGTTTACGTCTGTACAACAGTGTGCTTGCGTTTCATGCATATTATTCTTTTGCACATGCGGGTCACTTTCAGGCCATGGCCAGTTCAAACTGGAGTCTGGTATGGGCCACATAGAAAAAAACCCCATGAACAACTAATAAAAAAAAAAAAACGGGCAATAAATAGGAATTGACCGTTAAGGCCTGCAGTGTGAATGTAGCCTTTCTGACACACCACAGATAAATTCATGTCAGTAAAGCCCTGCAGAGATGGGTGTCAGCATGCATCCATATTTAGCTATACAAGCTATACTGAAGACAGTAACTGGAAACAGAAGTAATCCTGACTATGGACATCTGTGCAGAAAAATGCTGAAATTTTACTTTCTTTGACTAAATATGGGAGTTTAGTGTCACGACTTGTTCCCCCTGAAATAAAACTTTACGCAACACTGTAACGTTCCTGCAAAATGCAGCTCCTTCACTGTGAGGAAACAAAAGCTGCTTTACGAGCCCATATGTTCTGAAATCTGATATTATCTGGAACTACATTGGAGAATGGAAAATCCCTCTATTCAATCTCTAGCAAGGCTCCTAAACACCTTCCTGTCATCCTGCCAGTGACCTGAATCAGCCGTGTGTTCAGAACATAAATAAATGTATTTGCTCTGACCTAGAAAAATTATAAACTGCCTTTTCTCCTTATAAAATCTATAAAGTAAGAATATGAAGAAAAAAAGGGATCTCTGGCTGGCAAACGGGAAACCAAATAAACAGAAAACAGGCCTCTTTAAAACATTGGGGGAAAAAACATGACTGCTACTGTTGTGATTTAGTAGAGAGATAAAAGCATTCACAGCCATTATACCATGTAAAATTCTCTGCTGCATTTCCCCTGCCCTTTCAGCCAGCTCTGCAGACGCCACACATGCAGAGCAGTGGACGGCCACCCGGGTTGATGTACTCTATGAAATAGCCCGGAGTTTTGCTCTCCACGGACTGTTGTCTTGTCTGTGTTTGCTGATGGCTAGCAAATGGTTTTAAAACACTTTACTTGAGCAAACCCGGGTCTTAAACTGCTGTGGCTCCCTCCACAGAAATCAATGGTCCATGTTAGTGTGCAGCAGGGGGTTCAGACAAAATAACTAGGGATTTCTAGAGTCAGACAGCTGAAAGCCGAGTCCTCCTCGGTCAACTCCACCTCCACCGCCAAGCTGCTCAACAAACCTTGTTGGTTTCCCGTCTTTTGATTTTTTAAAGTTTTTTTGAACTTGTTTATAGGGTCATTAATGGCACAGCCAACCAAATCCTTATACCCTTACTGTATGTCCTAGTTTTCATTAGGAAATACCAGCCATTGTTCTTTCAAAAATTGGCACAGTTTTCTGCTACATACCAAAAATGTGCCCCTGGAGATTGGAGATTCAGACCCTGTGGGCATGTATTATAATGTCTGTTCCTTTGTTTCAGTTTTGTTTCTATACCCCAATATGTGTTTTTTGCTCTGCCTTTCCTCTGCCATCTTATTATCATGCATTTCCTTTGTTTATTTTAGCCACACTTGCTAGGTGTGGTTATAGCAATGTTGGTTAAACGGGCAGTCCATATGTTTGGGCCAAACTAAAATATCTAGGGTATGTAACAATTTTAGATGGTTTTTCATGAACAGTGCATTCACATTTATTCACAGCCCACTGGGGATGAAGCTTACTGACCTTTATGATCCTGTCACTTTTTCTACTGCGTCACCATGAGGTTGACATTTTTGTTGTTTGGCGAAATACCCCAAACACCATTAAATAAATGTCATAAAACTTGGTACAGATATCCATGGTGCCCAGAGGATGAAGCCCAAGACTATAATGATCCATAGACTTTTCACCTTGCGCCACCAGCAGGTCAAAGTTTTCTCTCATCTAGTGAAATAGCTCAACATCGACGAGGTGATTTTGCGCAAACATTCCCAAACAATAAATCCTAATGACTGGTGATCCCCTGACTTTGTATGATTTACCATGCCATTTTGTAGAGACAATCATGTTCCCCACAGGGTGAATTAGATTGAACTTTCGCCATCTCCTGACCATCTAATGACCATTTCAATTCCCATCAGCCTCAGCTGTAGGACTTACTCTGTATTTAGTGCTGCTAAGCAAATGTGGCTAACTCGCTAAACTAAGGTGGTTCTAACCTGCTAAACATCAGCATGCTAACATTCATTTTGTGCATGCTGGAATTAGCCTCACTGAGCAGGTAGCACAGCTGTAGACTCCAAAAGAGGTTGATAATGTCTAACAACCTGTCTAAAGCTCATCTTTCAGGGTGCACCATTGACCTTCAGCAACTTCTGCATCATGGCAGGCCTCAGTTACAGCTGTGATTCCTGTGAACATCCAAAACATCCGTCATCCTGGATAAATTATTCATAACAGACCTGCCAGGGAGACAGCAGGACTGATGTATTTGTTTTGCTTGTCCTATCACTTGCCTCCACCTGTCTCCCAACATTTTAGAGAGCGTCTTATATTTAGTGCACAACAGGGACAGCACGGTGACAACTGCTCTCCTGCTGCTCCCGGTCAAACAAAACTTTCAACAATCCCCCCCTTCATGATGCCTCATACTGATCTGTTAAGTTAAACAGAGGTCTGTTTATTTTAGCTGCACAGCTTGTGACTCAGGATATCTAGTCAATCCAGCAAATTGTGTAGTAGGATGGCAGTGTATTCTGCCAGCTTAGTCGCTGTTTAATGAAGCTATTTTCCTATGATGATCGATATCAGATGCCTAACTTGTTTCAGGAGAATCAGATATTGTAAGTAAACATTTGCTTTAGTACTCATGTTATTATTACTAGTACAATAGCAAACAGCAAAAACAGGTTTAGTCTATTAAAACGCACAAGCTGTACGCAAGGTGTGGTGATGTTGAACAACGTCGGAGCAAGCTGTGGAAAAACACTTTTCTGCTTTTTTACTAACACAGACAAAGGGTATCAGACAATGTAGACCTGCAATGTAATAATATGCGCAGCATTCACTACTAATTTAACAATCTGTCTTGTCTTTTATACTCCCTCAGTACTTGAGTGCAGCATGTATTTGAATGGAAGATAGCGTTACAGTGATGTCACTAATGGGGCCAAAACATTCAAGCACACATATCCCCGGTAGTGGCATCCTAGACATAAGAACACTTTAAACCACTATAATAATATTGTCATTTGATAAATGTACTCCGTAGTATCTCTTGATTCTGGGTGTTCTCTCACAGAGGAGGAGAATTAATTTGCATTTCAGTTACCTTACCACAAGATACAAGAAATGCTTTTACATCTCAGAACAATAACTGTTGCAGGAATGAACTGTCATGATAGATAAACATTTCAAGATATAAATGTACATACAGATAGATACATGTAGATCTATGTATCTGCATTATGTGCTTTCATTAATCCGACTTTCAGCATGCTAACATAATCTACTCTGGCTCAACAGGGGGATGAGTATGTTCCACTAGTGGAATATAATAAAACCATAAAGTAAAATCTTAGTAGCTGTGAAACTGTCAGGAAATATAAAACTGACAGGAGCAAATCCCATGTCAGGAGCTAGAATGTACACTTATTTCTCCACAAAAATGTAAAAATTTTCCCCTCAGCATATATGATTTATGTTCTGACATTACCAGTCATGTCAACTGCCGCATGTACATGTGATACAGAAATGTACACAGCAGGGTGTGACACCTTCACAATTTACCTGCGAAGATGCCCAAAAACTTTCCACTTACTGATAGATGCACTCACTGTACAGTAAATTGAGCATTGTGTTGTTGTAAGTATGCCTTCATAAGAACAGAATGTTTTTCTTCCCCTTAGGTTGCTATGAAGAAACACAAGGGGGCGGGGCTAATACTGACTCCCACTCTGTCATGCCAGCTTCTTTTATGTGTCTCTCCAATGAGGCGACTTAAGGTTTGGTTTTTCAAAAGAACGTGCACTAGGATCTAGGAGCTGCTATTTGACAGCCCCACCTGACTTGACAAGGTAAGGTTTTCATTTGTTTTAGCAGTGTATGGATGATATGTGTGTGTGCATAAAAGGTGTACCGGTGTGTGCTTAGAATCATAGTGGATGGATAATTGTCTAATCTTTTTTTTTTTGTCATTATTGTATAACTTATTACCAAAAACTATGAAATATCAAATGCATATAAGGTAAAAAGGATAAATAGGCATAGAAGAGGAGGTAGGCATTGTGTGGATTGCGGGTCCATGGGTCACAAGATTATATGTCTTTGGATTGTGAGACTGAGCATAGGTCATGTATGTGGCAGGGCGGCTGCGTGAAACATTATCGACGACAATACAGTACATAATGTGTAATCAAGTGCTAAATGAAGATTCACATAAAATAGTCAAGGATGAGGTTTCTATCAACAAAAAAAAAAAGAAATGGGAATTGAACTACTGATACAGCAGTTTACACTGGCTCATGTCAAGCATGATATGGCAAATTTCAAAATAATGTGTAAATTTTTTGATTGTTTAATATAAAATGTGGGATAAAACATTCACATGCTTTAAAGTTAGGATGGTTATTTATTTCAGAAGCATTTGTTGTTATATTTGTTGAAATTGCCTTTACATCCCAACTGCCATCAATAAATCAGATGCTCTGACACACACAAAAAAATAAAATTGTGGCTGTTGCAGGACTGTAATAAGCACAACCAATCATCACCTGGTTCACACTCTGCCCGTGAACTGTGCCTAAAACTAAAAAGTAGCTTTAGAGGGAGGCCAGAAGGGAGGGGGTGGGATTTTTTCAGTTGGGTACTTACAAAAACATAACTATCTCTTCCTGGTTTCTCCAACATTACCTACCTTCGCTTTAACTTGTATTAATTTAGAACCTCAGAGTTTTTGTAGCTTCTAAATGTCTTATGTTTATTTAAGTTGCACTTTATTGCATTTCTCAGGTATGACATATGAATAGTTTACACTTTTATATATTTATGAGTCATTGTTGCGCCTTTACAAGCTTTATTCGCTTTTCAGGATCTCCTCAGTAAACGTCCCATAGAAACAAAATGGCTGACCTATGGCAGAAGGCATACGACTTTGCAGTTGCAGTGGCAAGAAAAGCTGGAGCTGTACGTAAAAGCCATCAGTAATAGCCTCTAAATTCTCCTCTGGTGTTTGAAACTTAGGGTAAAACTTGAAACAGACTTGACTTGAGAACTTTGGGAGAGTTTTGTGATAATGAAAACATGCCCCTATTTTAACCTCAAAAAAGCAAGCATGTGCTAATAATATTCCGTTCATTTAGGAAATTAGGAAGGCCGGGGAGAGTGAAATAAGGGTCATGACAAAGAGCTCCAGTGTAGACCTTGTTACCAAGACTGACGAGAGGGTGGAGAAAATCATTATCGGGTCTCTTAAAGAGGAATTCGGAGAAGGCACACACTGGTGAGAGATATGCATGCAGACACACAAAAATATATAAATCTTAATATGCTTGCACTGTTTGTAGCAGAGGCGCAAAATCATCATATTTTTATTATATATCATATATCATATATCATCATATATTACATATTTTATATTCCTCATTGGTCCATTGTTTTTTCTTTGCTGCAGTTTCATTGGAGAGGAGTCAGTTGCTAAGGGGGAGCCATGTATCTTAACTGACATGCCCACATGGATCATAGACCCTGTGGATGGCACCACAAACTTCGTACATGGGTAAGATATCAGTGTTGCTAAAGGACAACTTCCTTCCTGTTGCCAGTAGGTGGTGCCACGACTATGACTGAATATTGGCATCTTCAGGCAGGGACAGAGAAAAACTCAAGCTTTCATTAACTTTGCCCAAATATGAAGTTGATCTGAAATTATTCCTGTTAGGTTAAGGGAATGGGTCCAATAGGCTTTGTTGTATGTTTTGGAGTGATACATCTACTACCCAACTTTTGTACATCTAAGATGGGGAGCTACTCTTGTAGGGGGCACTATGAACCTATTTGAGATGTAAATTTTCATGACTTCTGACACGTCTGCCGTTTTGTAAGAAAAATAAATAATTTAATGGACAATACGCACATTCTTCTCATCTTAGCAAGAAAGTTAATAAAGCATATTTCCTGGAATCAAAGAATTAACCGATCCTTGCTAATAAAAGAACTTGGTAAGAAAAAGTACCTTCTTCCGGCTATGTAATAACACTAAACTGATCTCATGTGCGTGAAACTGCTTATTCACAGATTCCCATTTGTTGCTGTGTCTATTGCCTTTGCTGTTAATAAGCAGGTATGTCGAATCAAACAAGAGAGAGTTTTACAGTCAATAAAAGTAGTTCATCCATACCTTGCAAGTGAAAGCTGAAAAAATGACTTCTGTTTTCAGTTGGAGTTTGGTGTGGTGTACAGCTGCTTGGAAGACAAGATGTATAAAGCAAGGAAGGGGAAGGGAGCTTTCTGCAATGATGAACCAATCCAAGTGTCCGATGTCAATGGTAATATGGTCATATTTCAGTTTTTGCATATTTGAAAATCAAAATTGAAAAAAAAAAAAAAAAAAAAAAGTCATGACAACTAGGGAATAACACAAATTGATCTTTGCAGTCACCACACATAGGTTGCCTTGCTTTTGAAATTTAAATGTAACATCTTGAAACATTTCCATATATAAGAACAAATGAATAAAGCAATCAAGCAGAATCCTCTAGATCAAAAAGGTTACATACATTCAATCTGGTGGACTTAACTGTTACTATGTGAGTGTGAAAATTTTTTACCGTCACTGTCACACCTTTAATTGTACATAGTAGTAACCCTTTTGGCATGCTGTCATTGCAGATATCAATAAGTCCATTATCATCTCTGAGCATGGAACTGACAGGAGCAAGGAAAAAGTTACCAAGATCTTCTCCACCATGCAGAAGATCCTCCGCATCCCAGTGCATGGGTAAGTGTTCTTGAAACGCATTATTATTATGCCATGTAGCCTGGCTTACTGACCTACAGAGCCAAAATGATTATGCATTTACAGGTGCTGGTTATATAATTAGAATATCATCAAAAAGTTGATTTATTTCAGTAATTCCCTTCAAAAAGTGAAACTTGTATAATGTATACATTCACAGACTGATATATTTCAAGTGTTCATTCCTTTTAATTTTGATGATTATAACTGACAACTAATGAAAACCCCAAAATCAGTATCTCAGAAAATTAGAATATTGTGAAAAGGTTCAATTTTGAATTAACTCAAAACACCTGCAAAGGCCTTTAAATGGTCTCTCAGCCTAGTTCTGTAGGCTACACAATCATGGGGAAGACTGCTGACTTGACAGCTGTCCAAAAGACGACCATTGACACCTTGCACAAGGAGGGCAAGACACAAAAGGTCATCGCTAAAGAGGCTGGCTGTTCACAGAGCTCACAGAATCCACATTGCTCCAAGTCCAATGTAAAGTTTCCACAGTCTGTGATGGTTTGGGGTGCCATGTCATCTGCTGGTGTTGGTCCACTGTGTTTTCTGAGGTCCATGGTCAACGCAGTCTACCGGGAAGTTTTAGAGCACTTGATGCTTCCTGCTGCTGACCAACTTTATGGAGATGCAGATTTCATTTTCCAACAGGACTTGGCACCTGCACACAGTGCCAAAGCTACCAGTACCTGGTTTAAGGACCATGATATCCCTGTTCTTAATTGGCCAACTTAACTTAACTCGCCTGACCTTAACCCTATAGAAAATCTATGGGGTATTGTGAAGAGGAAGATGCGATACGCCAGACCCAACAATACGAAGAGCTGAAGGCCACTATCAGAGCAACCTGGGCTCTCATAACACCTGAGCAGTGCCACAGACTGATCGACTCCATGCCACGCCGCATTGCTGCAGTAATTCAGGCAAAAGGAGCCCCAACTAAGTATAGAGTGCTGTACATGCTCATACTTTTCATGTTCATACTTTTCAGTTGGCCAACACTTCTAAAAATCCTTTTTTTGTATTGGTCTTAAGTAATATTCTAATTTTCGGAGATACTGAATTTGGATTTTTCATTAGTTGTCAGTTTTAATCATCACAATTAAATGAAATAAACATTTCTACAGGTGCTGGTGATATAATTAGAATATCATCAAAAAGATGATTTATTTCAGTAATTCCATTGAAAAAGTGAAACTTGGATATTATATTCATTCATTACACACAGACTGATATATTTCAAATGTTTATTTCATTTAATTGTGATGATTAAAACTGACAACTAATGAAAAATCCAAATTCAGTATCTCCGAAAATTAGAATATTACTTAAGACCAATACAAAAAAAGGATTTTTAGAAGTGTTGGCCAACTGAAAAGTATGAACATGAAAAGTATGAGCATGTACAGCACTCTATACTTAGTTGGGGCTCCTTTTGCCTGAATTACTGCAGCAATGCGGCGTGGCATGGAGTCGATCAGTCTGTGGCACTGTTCAGGTGTTATGAGAGCCCATGTTGCTCTGATAGAGGCTTTCAGCTCTTCTGCATTGTTGGGTCTGGCGTATCGCATCTTCCTCTTCACAATACCCCATAGATTTTCTATAGGGTTAAGGTCAGGCGAGTTAAGTTAAGTTGGCCAATTAAGAACAGGGATATCATGGTCCTTAAACCAGGTACTGGTAGCTTTGGCACTGTGTGCAGGTGCCAAGTCCTGTTGGAAAAATCTGCATCTCCATAAAGTTGGTCAGCAGCAGGAAGCATGAAGTGCTCTAAAACTTCCTGGTAGACGGTTGCGTTGACCTTGGACCTCAGAAAACACAGTGGACCAACACCAGCAGATGACATGGCACCCCAAACCATCACGGACTGTGGAAACTTTGCACTGGACTTCAAGCAACGTGGATTCTGTGCATCTCCTCTCTTCCTCCAGACTCTGGGACCTTGATTTTTTCAAATTTTCAAAATTTACTCTTATCAGAATTTAACTTTGGACCACTCAGCAGCAGTCCAGTCCTTTTTGTCTTTAGCCCAGGCGAGATGCTTCTGACGCTGTGTCTTGTTCAAGAGTGGCTTGACACAACGAATGCGACAGCTGAAACCCATGTCTTGCATACGTCTGTGCGTGGTGGTTCTTGAAGATCTGACTCCAGCTACAGTCTAGTCTTTGTGAATCTCCCCCACATTTTTGAATGGGTTTTGTTTCACAATACTCTCCAGGGTGCGGTTATCCCTATTGCTTGTACACTTTTTTCTACCACATCTTTTCCTTCCCTTCGCCTCTCTATTAATGTGCTTGGACACAGCTCTGTGAACAGCCAGCCTCTTTAGCAATGTCTTGCCCTCCTTGTGCAAGGTGTCAATGGTCGTCTTTTGGAATACATAAAATGTAAAGTGCAAATGTTTTACTTTTGAAGCAACAAAATAATAAAATTGTGCTCACCTCAGATTAGAGTGACCTTGACCACATGTGAACAGAAAGTTGAACATAGAAAAAGAAGTCACACAAAATGGCAAAATGATTTTTGACATAGAGCCTCTAGTGTTGGAGTTATGAGCAGTGTGACAACTTACACACGAGACAACTTACCCCGCTCTCCCCTATGCATAAAATGACATTTCCATATTCTAAATTAATTAATTATGAGTAAATATTATATTATGAGTAAATATTAGAAATTGACCGACAACTCGCAAAGCAGGCTACATTTCTATAAACTATAGTATTTTTCTCAACAAACCAGTATACATTTGAGACATTGGCCTCTCTAGCTGAAAAAACCATAGACTGTATAAACAAACACTTTACGATGTCAGTTTTTGAAACTTGTGGAATTTATGAAATTTTGGTCAAGATTTAGCTACCTTGAAGTTGCATACATGTATTAAATTGTAGATGTATTGATTATATTGATTTGAATATAAATATTAGACACAAGATATATATTGTTACTGCAAATGATCAAAATTACTATTACTTAAAAGTAATACTGCATTTCTCCTTGTTTACCTGGAGGAATTTTCAAAGCGCAGTATGTGCTTTTTTTTTAGGTATCATGTAGGTTTTATATGGGCAGTTATTTATTTAGCATTATATATTTAAATTAACAGCCTAAATAGCATTAAATTAAGACATTTTCCTATCTGTCAGCCAGCTTGAAAATTTTAAACCTTTTTTTCTTATCTTTACTGCATCTGTAGTAGACTGTTGTAGAGCAGTGAAGCTTACTTTCATTCAACTCCAATTGATCTGTCCTGACAGGCTCCGTGGGTCAGGGACAGCTGCCACCAACATGTGTCTGGTGGCGACGGGGGCTGTTGAGGCCTTCTTTGAAATTGGGATCCACTGCTGGGACATTGCTGCTGGAGCGGTTATAGTCAAAGAAGCTGGAGGAATACTACTGGATGTTGATGGTGTGTATGCTTTCAAATCTGATCACAGAGCATCTGGTGATTATGCAGCACTGAACTGCATGCAAAGTCTTAGAAACTAAAATAAGTGAATAAGAAGATGTTAAGTGAACACTGTGGCTAAACGCAGGATATATTTTTTGGTTAAATCCCTCTTAATGAAGGCTTTGTTTGACAATTTAGGGGGATCGTTCGATTTGATGTCTCGAAGGATGGTTTCAGCAAACAACAAGGTTATTGCTGAGCGGATCATCAAGGAAATTGAAGTATTCCCAGTGGTGAGGGACGACGCTCCAAATCAGAAGAAATGACAATTTCCAAATGCATTTCAAAATGAGTACATGAGCAAAAGCTCTCTCTATTTTTGTATGTCGCAAATAAAGTCACTGTGCTGGAACCACTTATTGTCTTTATTTGCATACTGGGTGTGTTTCATTGGCTGCACATTTTTCAATCAAAGGAAATAATTGCAATTCAGTCATCATTAGATTACCCCTCTGTGATTTGCCTATCATCAATATTGATTGAAGTGGGAAACAGCTGTAATTTTGCACTTAGCATTTTTGTATACCAGCATATTGTAATTTGCATACGTCTTTGTCTGTATTTGATCTTACATTAAACCTGAATTGTTAAGTATGTAGACCCACATCCACAAAGATATTTGTTTTGGTTTTTATTTCTCGCAATACCACAACAGATTGCAGGAGAAGCCGGTCTAGTCTGAGACTGATGGTGATTTTGACTTGATCTCCTATTACTGAATTTCTCCTCCCTTCTCATGTGACTCTAATGTGTAATTAACTGATGGAAATGAGTGATATTCTGCCAGGGCGATTACCCTTATTAGAGGCAACAGTCCTTATCACTGAGTGAAGTCAATGCTGAGGACACTTTATAAACACTAATCTTCACAATCATATAATTTACTTACATTTAACATCACCTCTGTTTCAGCATCATTGCTGTTTACACAATTTATTACGCTGGTATTACTGTTCACCACTAGAGGCCAGTAATGCATCAGCAATTGGATGGGATCTTCATGACGCTCTCATTTTACTTTGGTGGTTGAACCTGCAGTACTTTTTCTATAATCATTAGAAGTTTGTATGATGGACTCAACTTAGGTTGAGATTGACAGCATGATCTGGAGTCTCCCTTGTGGTTCATCAACACCTTCTCTAGCCTCACAATGAGAAAAATAATGATCCCACCTAAGAGATGAGCTAATTTCTTTCTGTTCTGCTGTCTTACACTATATCCTAATCTGTAAATTAACAGTTATACACACCGGAAGAACACAAAGGTGACATGTGGAAACTAACAGCAATGATGAATGGGGCAGCAGCAACACAAACAGCAGGAGCAGCAATGGCAGCGTCAACAACAATGGCAGCAGCAGCAGCAACAATAACAGCAGGGGGTTAGCTAGGAGGGGGTGAGGAGTCTATGAACATGTTTGAACTGCTGCCTTTGAAACATAAATAACTGCAATTTCTTTGTATAATTATACTACTATATATCTACCACTGCTGTAGTGTATGATAAGGTGATGTGTGATGTTCTAACAGAGATGTTGTTTGTCTGTCTTTCAAATGGCAAAATCTAATTCCATAGCACTTTGAGCATAAGATGTGTAATATGAAGCTCTTTTTTTGTAATCATGGGGGGTTGGGGGGGTTTGGGGGGATGGAGGTGAAATTATGTGCTGCAGTGGAGCGGGCCGGATAATAGTTGTAAATACACTATGTGTTAACATTTGCTTGAACTCGCCCGAAGTACCAGATGGCTGGAATTTGCCTTGTAGGACAATACAGTAAATGCCACAGAGGTCAGAGAACCACACACAAGTTCATAAAAGTCAATTTAGCATATTTACTTGAAATTCAGTGTTTTCTCCGTCCTAAATCTAATTGTAATTCTAAGTATATTATTTCCAAGTGTTGTAATGCATTTTCCTTCCTGTGAAGCATCTCTAACTAATGTTTAAACAGATAATGGCTGACAATATAACAGATGAAATTAAATAAAAAAATATTAAAATATGAACACAGAATTTGAAGCACTTGTGAATTATATTTGTTAATTAGGTATTTATTTATGTATAAACACTTTTTACTTACTATGACAACTGAGCAAACTGAGTTGAAGAAGTCCATGGATATGGGGCTGAAGCACCAGAAGAAATCTAGTAAGTGGTCCCAAATAATAATTCTTTTTTTTTGTGCAAACTGCAAGGTCAAGAATCAAACTTCCAGTCCAACATGTCATGATGAGTTTTAAACATATTTAGAAGCAGTTGATAAATATTTTATAACACATTGTAAGGTTCTGGTCATGTCTGCAATTATATATCATTAATTATGATTATGTTGATGCAGCCTATTGCGTTATTGATGAAGTAATAAGTGTCGACCTCGTTATCTGCACTAATGGTCTGTAAAGGTAAGATAAAGAGAACCGTTACAAAACATAACAATCAACCTTTGTTGCTCTACAATCCAAATTGCCTTATCGTATTTACATCTGGTGTGAGATCAATTATTTGTGTTTGCAGAGCATCAGGTTTCCAATGGCTAATTTAGAAGAGCATTAGCACAGAAATAAAACAGCAGGAATAAGGCAACTACAGAGAAGTGAAAATGAGCGCCTGACCCAAACGATGCTTAAAAATACTCAAACTAAAATCTGAATACACCTAATAGACACTACACACAAACCCAAGCAGACTCTAAGGACATGAGACCAGAAAATTCCCCCATTTGTGACAAACAACAGCTTTACAGTTTTTCAGCCCTTGCAGAACGGTTGAGTTCATTGCATTCAAAATTCCCATTGTCAAACTCGCTTCATTATTTCAAGAATTTTCTTTTTTCTCAGCCACAAGTCATTAGTGGTCCACTGAGGCTGGCTAACTCAGAGGGGAAAAAATCAATAGCCAGCATGGCTGTCTCATGGCCCAAACACTACAATAGGTACAATCTTTACCAAGACTGAGTCGAGTAAGTAATTTGTTGGTGTTTGATTGCCTGACTGAAGAGTGGAGTTTTTATCAGGTCTTGTTGGATCAAAATCTTGCACATACGTAAAAACCTTTACCAGTTTAAGCTGCACCACGTGAAGAACAGGGGCGTACAGAGGTGATAGTGCTGACCAAATATTTACTTTATATATAGTTTTGAAGATGCTGCATCTGCTTGAATGCTTTTATCTCCAAAATCTGCCTCTCTATATTAAGGCTGCAAATGACAGTTTTTATCATTATTGATTAAACTCACAAATTCCACTGTGATGTCTTACAACCCTGTCTCCTAGAAAGTAGATGACAAATGTAACGTGACTGAATTAAGAGCTATATTAATTTACTGCCGCGTAGTCATAAGAAGGTTTTTGAGGTGGATGGTGAGTCTACGGATCTCAAGACTTTATAAATAGAGCCCAGGGGTCACGTCCCCATCTACCATTAGCTTTAGGTAACAAAAGCACTTTGGTTAAGGTTAGGAAAGGATCGTGGGTTTGATTAAATGTTAATAAACATGTTGGGTCTCAAGTCACTGCAGACATTTCTGTATTAAACCAGACCATGATTTGTCCCTGTTGACAGATCCTCCATCATTTTTTTGTTAAAGTTGTAGCAGGCCTTGACAAAGGGAACTGTGTGCAGACGGTGTTAGGGGGAATGTGAAATGGAGAAGTTACTGTTAAAACTTTGTGAGCTGAAACCTTGAAATAACAATACGCTCGCTATGGCTGTTATTCTCATTACGTGTACAGCAGGTGTTACAATTGAAGCAGTTTTAAGTTAAGTGCAGCAGTGATTGTAGGTTCCAGGACCATGTGGAACTTGAAGTAAAATTATTCAAATAACCTTTCCTTCTTGTTCATGAAAAGGAGGACGCAATCATCCAGTCTGTAGAAATGATATATGGTGTAGCAGTTAGATTATAATGTATATACTCTGCAATCAATAATGGTGGGAGTTTAAGAGCGCAAACCAAAGGTCTGAGATGGCATTGCTTTTGATTTCCTAATTTCAAATAGCTCATGTCTAGAGGTGTGTCAGTCAGTAAGTGTAATGAAATTGAACACATGGGGGTGGGGGGGGGAGACCATCACAAGCAGGAAAGCCCCCAGATATCCACTAAGAGTCCATCTTTTCTGGTTCAGTAGAGCCAGAAACAAAGCAGGCTGCAGGAGATTGAGTCTGCAGATCCTGTGGGTCCAGCAAATAAAACCACAGCAAACAACAATAACCATAATCAAAATGGAAAAGGCAGGAATCCTTTCATTTGTGCTTGTTACCATTAGCTTAGTCATCATTAGGTAGCTGAGGCCTGTGGTTGCTATAAATGCACAACAGAAAATACACAGCACTGTACATCTGGTAATATACTGTACAGTTCACTTCCCTTTTGCAGGGATTTTTACACACAGTAAGCTCTACTTCCATTCCTGCTTGTATCTGTGCTTTTTCCCCCTTGTTCTTTTTGTCAGTCAGTTTAAGTCATGTTATGCAAAACATTTGAAGCAAAGCCAAAGAAATTAGCTTGTCCTGGCCGGCAGCCATATTGACTTGGGGGCTCCCAGTCCTAGTTGTTTTTGATGCACTATTACGCTAATAAAAAAAAATTATAAAATGCTGAGACACAATTCATCCAAGCATGTGCTGAACTTTGAGCTTTCTATCTGGAACGGATCAATATTCGTAACCCTCCTTGAGGAAATGACGCGGACAATGTAATGAAATCTGGAACTGCTAGTTTTATGAGATGCAACGTGTGAGTGGTGTCTATCAAAAGCTGCTCAAAAGTGGTGAATCAATAGGGATATTAACATCAAACTCACACACAGATATAGACAAAATCAATGGTGATAATCCTAAGTAATAGCCCTTGAAGCCATTCTTACATTTATTTTAACGGATTTTTTGTCCCTGCGAGGTTTCCTTGACATATTAATTGCTTGCCTAAGTGCTCTATTTTCTGAGCACTTTGATTAATCTTCTTTGTCTTGTCTGTCCATCATTATTGATCCATTAAACACACACTTATCTTTACTTTGTGATACCCAAGATTTAATTACATCTGCTGATGCTGTACTTTTTGCCTAAGTGAGCACATTTTCTCACACTCTCCTTCCTCGCCAACCACCTGTCCTCACGTGTTACAGTTAAAGGAGTTTTTAAGTGTGAGCGCAGCGGTACGTGCCTGTGTGTACACAGTCCCAGTAAATTACCCTCTTTCAGCAGCATGATGCCCCGTAATGCGCCGGTCTATTGCCACTGGTTTCTCAGTGTCACTCAAGATGTTTGCCATGTAAGGATGAGGAATCAATATCCCTCCCTGGTGCTTGTGTAGGTGTTAGCAATTAGCTGTTACAGCCTTAGGCGGTGGCAGATGGATCAAACTGCAGTGGGGGAGGGTTTCCTATTAGTTGCTAATTTGACAAATGCAAAATGTACCAGGCTCACCTTGCACTTTGGCACTTTTTATCAACAGGAGTGTTGGATCATAGGAAAGTTAAATGAGAAATCTGGTGATATTGTTTTTGTTATTGTGAACAAATCCCATGAAAAGAGCAAAACCAAAAATGATTTGATCCAACGAATAATTAGTAGTGTAGTCCAGATAAAGCATACTGCTCTGTGCCATAAACCTACACTGCTGTAAAAAAAACGCCAACAGAAACCCCCAGCACAAAGATGATTGAGAGTGCATGGAAACTAGCTAGCAAGGGAGCAGGGAGGTCATGTATAAAACATTTATTTTAGGCCAACAATGTCAACTTGAGTTCACCTGATAGGGCTGTGGTCCACCACTGAAAATAGTAAACATGAAAAAATTAAAGTTGTTTTTAGGAACCAATGGGCTTTGGGCTGGGCACCACAGATGACCAGAGATGATGGGAGCAGTTTCCAGGCAATCAGCAGAGGCTCCAGGAAGTTACTGGTATGAATTTGCCACAAAATAGTCCGGAAAAAATTGTTTATTGTACTCTTTATTTTTTGTATGGATTAAACAAACAAGATCAAATGCAATAATAAGTGAGTTTTAAAGCTACCAATAGGGAGATTTTTCAGTCTTTGTGCTAAGCTAAGTTGACCAGCTGCATATTTACTCTACAAACATGTGAGTTGTATCAATCTTCTCACCATTGTCTGTATGTTAATTCAACTTTAATAACTTAAATTTAATAAACTTAAGATACATATTCAATGGAAGGAAAACAAAGGAAAAGTGCTTTGCAGTTCAGGTGGACCTTTAACATACGCCTGTCTGCATGTATGTTTCTGTCTGAAGGCTGGTGGATGAAACCTTGGACGAGGTGAGGGAGACGCTGGACGGGCTGCAGGTGGTGGTGCGTGGGGAGGTGGAGATGAAGCTCATCTAGCTGTTGGCAAGAAAGCAAATAAGCACATTTCTCAAAATGTCAAACTGTTTTTTTAAAAGCACAATTGCTCCAAAGTTTTATACAATCACAAGTTTCTAACCTCCCTTCAACAAACCGGTCTTGCAATTTAAAAATGAGAGACTGTCATCCAGAGATGTTTCTGATTCTTCGTATTGGGAATAATAACCAACACGATGACGCATCTGCAGGGTCGGCAAATGGTTTTAACTTTATTACTTAAACCACGTCCTCGATACTGCAGTTGTTGTTGCAGTTCTGACAAACCACACTGCATTTAATGCCAAGGCAGCTTATTTTATGCCAAAATGGGTTTGCGCATGTTTTATTTCCAATAAGCTAGGTGTCTTGTGAAATTCTAAAAAAGGATGTCAAGCAGCCATTCATCCATTCGTCTCCTGTGTGGGTGGCGTACAAGGCCACAAGCTAGACCATGTCACCTTCTGTCACCCTGAAAACAGTCACCACTCTCCTCTCCCCACCCGACTCTGCAGAGGAAACACAGCACAAGGGGATTATTACGCACGGGCAGTGACCACGGCTCGGCAGCAGGGCGACCCCAAAGGCAAAGCATCTATGCATTTGAATAATCTATCGCACCAACTCACACATTTGCATGTCTGGGCACTTCCAAGTCACTAGGGCACTATGATTCACTTCCCTCTGCCACACTGTGTTGTTACTACTATGAAACAGGATGGATATTAAGCGTGTTTGAATGCAAGTCCCCCTCATGAATCTTTAAAGCTGCTGCGTAATAATAAAAAAACAAAAGACAGCAGAAAGCGATGCCATCAGACTGCAGCGTTACTTTTCTGTTCCATTCTTAGACACCAGTTTTGTCCACAAGGAGATACCTGACAAGGCTCTAAATTGTGAAGAAGACTGACGTGAGTGTGAATTTAACAATTGCCAGTTAGAGTGTAAAGACTGTGTGGTGTGCAGTGAAGCAGCCCCTCAATCATGCTCTCTGCCTCTTACCCACCTCTCATGGATCTTGTAATGGATACAGCCTCTGAAGGATTTAAGGATGGCCAGTGCTGCTCACCTGTTAAAATAGAGCTCGTACATAAGTCTATCCTCTGGCAAACTTCGACAAAGCATGACTTTTCTGCTGCAAGCAAATGATCTTGGGGTTAGCGTGGATATCTGTTGTTATTCAGTGTTGTACACATGCACAATAAAAAGTAATTAAATCTGTTACTCTGACCTTTTGTGATGTTTTGACAGTGCTCTGCTGTGTATTGCACACATTTTTTAAATGAATGTGGAGTGTTGGAGCGCTGATATCCACCAGTGCGCTGCACTGAATCAACAGCAAGCAACGGGGAACATTGTGTAGTCATGCACTCACCACCGAGGTTATTGCGAGGATTGTCTAGGAATGAGAAGAAGCGCGCAGAGGAGCTACAGGAATGAAAGATTTTAGTCTGCCAGTTTGTCACAAAAGCAGTGTGCTCCTGTGTGATAGACTGGCAGACCGTGCTAGCTCAGTATCCTTGGGGACACACAGGCTACTGTTATAGTCACATTTTTTGAGAAACTCCTCTCATTTTCTGAAGCAGAGCAACAGAGAGAGAGGGGGAGAGAGAAGCCACTGGTTCGGTGTCTTGAAGCAGACATGCTTAAGTCTTGTTAGTCAACTTGTGTCTGTGGAGGTTTATGGCCTGTGTCGAGCAGAAAGCCCACAATCAACTATCATGACACGGAGGATAACAAAAAAATATTACACTGGATGGATCCTCTCAGCAGCGTTTGAAGAGCTGCCCAAAACATTTGTATAATGACATCGAGCATCAGGACAGTGCTGCAGGTGAGAGTAAGAGCTGGGCCTCCAAATTTTCACTTGACACTGTGGGTAGTCAAAATCATTTCCAGTCTAGTCAAGTTTATTTGTATAGCCCAGAATCAAAAGTGTGTCCCAGAGGGTTTGAGGTCAGGGCTCTGTGCAGGCCAGTCAAGTTCTTCCACATCAAAATGGGAAATTTTTTTTTTTTTCTGGGACTGCCACAAAGTTGGAAGCACACCTTTGTCTAAAATATGTTTTAAGCGTTAAGATTTTCCTCCATTACAACTGACGTGTCCGGCTCAAACAATGAAAATCAACCAAAGACCAAACGTACACAAATGTGCAGTATGTGAATGGGGTGGTCCACAATCAAGATTCAACATTTAAAGATCTTAAGGTTTTACTTGTCACATGCTGATATGTTATGTGCTGTGAAATGTAGGGTGCCATTAAGTTGCATACTAAAATGGTTAGTGTGCAATAAAGAATAATTATTACAGTAAGGGTAAAATAGTAAATATATAAATAAAAAATATGTATATATACATATGTCATATTAATATAAAAATGTGCGGAATGGCTATATACGTGGCCTGTACAATTTGCACATATGAAAAATGTAAAATTATCACTGTTGCAAATATGCAAATGACAGGGCATTGTTATGGATTCACAGAGAACAATGTACTTTTGTACTTTTTTCTTCACAATTACGATGTTCAGCAAAGTACTTACATAGGCAAAATGTCACAAACTGTATATTCATGTTGTTTAAGATGTTAAAAGGGGGATGTTTTATATTTGTGTGAAAACTCTTTGTATTAGTGTTTGTAATAGTGTTTTGTCAGTCGTATGTAACTAACTTATTGAGAAACAAATAATTAAATAATCAAACAGCAAAGGAAAAAATCAGTTGTCATTTCTTGTATAGCCATTCACACATCGCCCACGCAATGCATCATGCTGTAGCATCATGGTTTCAGTATCTGGCAGTAAAACATTATGGGCACAGAGTAAGTGTCCGGGGCAGAGGTCAACCGGAGAGCCAGCAGGAGCAGGACGGTGCCCCATCAAACAGTTAATTTCACTCTGTGCCCTATTACTGTTGCTTGGATACTGTGTGATTCTAATTAACAGTTTTGTGATTCACATGCTCTCTTGTTAACCTTAGTTTCACACACTTGCTACGCTATTACAGTTTATGAGCTTCATTCGGTGTTGTGATGGACACTAAACTAACGATAAAATTCAATTTCTCAAATCATTGCAAGTAAATTGCAAAAACCGAATGTGCGCTTTCTTGTGGATAGAAGCTCAGCTTGTGGGTGGATCTGCCTTTTAGGGTCATGGACTAACAACCTCTCTGTAGATACCTCTTGCTTAGCCTACTTGTTATTTTTCATATTATAATACCACATGATTATATAAAATCACAATGGTGCATTATTTCAGACAATAAAAACTCCTTTATATTTCCTGAAAGCCTGAATGGTACCCCTGGGACTTGAGCTCTTTTAGCGATTAGGATAACTGAACTCTCACAGAGTCTGCTCTTTGAATTAAGTCCCCCTCCCCTTTCCAGCAGGCCTCTCACTAGGCTGATCTTGCAGGCTAATTGGCCTCGGGTTTGACGTGCAGTGTTTACCAGCGGTCCGCTGGGAGCTGGATGAACCAGCAGAGGGGAAGGGGTGCTGCTGCTCCCCTACCATCAGTGTTAGTTCAAGGCATGGACCGCTAGTCCTTATAACTGTCCCCCGCAGTGTCTGGTCAGGGCCCAGACTTTAGCCTTAAGATAAAGTAACTCTTCTGAGTTCATGTTAGGTAACTTAAACAACTCAGTACTGGAAAATGGAAAACTCTGCAGAACAACTGCAGACATGAATAATTTGAAGTTTGAATTTCTATCTACATGATAGTAGCGTTATAAGATGTGACGTTAGCGGGTAGAAGAGCAGGAAAGACCATACAGCTGGCTACCACGCTTGAGGAAAACTGGCAGCTTTTTCTTTTCAACAAGAAGTAAAAGGCAAGCACATTTATTTGTAGAGCACATTTCATACACAAAATCAATCAAAGAGCTTTACAAAATGCATTTTAAACATTAAACACAAAATACAGTATTATGCTAGCACAGTCACAAGAGCTCTCCAAGCTAGCTAGCTTGCTAACAGCTAAAAAGGCAGATAAAAGGATAAATTCCCTCAATTTATTCCCAGAAATTTACTTGTTCTGCTCTCATAACTGTCTACAAACCATGTCTCTTTGCAGAGCAGTTTACTCTGGCAGAGAGTTTTAAATGTTGCTGGTGCAACACAGCTAATAAGCAACAATAGCATCCTCCATGTTGGAGCCAGCACTGTCAAGACAGTTTATTACTGGCCACAAATTTGTGTGTCAAAATTCAAGTTGAACTTGATGTGAAAATATTATGCGACTTTCATTGCCTTTGAAATCCATTTACTTTTATGGATAAATCTTTCCATTTTAAAGACTTTAAAAGCAAAGACTTAAAAATATTTAAAAAAGAATTTTAAAAGATGATGGATAAAGAAGATATAAATACCAGATAGTGACAATGAAAATGCCAGCTTTTTGTCACATTTATCTAATATAAACATTAACAAAATAAAACTTAATTTGCAGTAGAAGCGTTAAGTTGAGCAACTCCTAATCACCCATCTCTCTACATTACCCCAAACCACAATCACCATACCAATACTTTCTACCATCAATGTCTAACTACAGCTTGTTTTTGATAACTGTTTTCTGTTTATTTGTCAACTTCTCAGGAACATTATGCTCTCTTCTCGTTTCAGACTGGCGTCGTATGTAGAGTTTATGATTGCGATATACTGATGGAAAGTTGTTGCCACCAAACGTGGTCCAGAATCACATTGTCTGTAAATTAAGTAGACGCTCTTGGTTTCAAACGGGCATTTGTTTCAATTATCTAGATAGAGCGAGAAGCTGTGCAACTCTGTGCTTTCCTTTTTTCTGATTGAATGGGAAGCCAGATGGGAAGCACAGCATACAGAGCGAGTGAGAGAGAGAGAGAGAGAGGAATGCACTCATGGTAGGCCTATATGGCATTCACAGTGGCTCAGACAAATCAATTACACATTAAATGCCATGTCCACCAAAAGAATGCAAAGCCCTGTCAGTAGTTTTGGAGTCAATTGAAGAGGTGCAGCAGCAGCTTGAGTGTCACTGACCTTGTGAATAGGAAATATGAAAAATACCAACCTTTTTTTTATATTTTATTTCATGTTGACACCATAAATCATTTAGGTTACGCAATGTAATGTTTATTGCTACTGCAGTTGATTTTTTGTTCCAGAAATGGCATGTCTTCGACATTCAAACATTTCCCAAACAGATCTCCATAGAAGAAAGTCTGCAAATTAATGACAAGCACCTCCATTCTGGGGGATTTGTACCATTTTTCAGCCCTGGATTATTATATTTTATAGAAAACAAAAACTCCATGTCCTTAACAGTAATAGCACTCTCATTTCAAATTAAAGGTTTTAGAGCAAGCTTCGGATGAATAACGGCTGCCTCCAGATGCTGAATTTTTAACTGTTCTTCCCTTGTTTGTGTGACAAGTGAGTCCACTTTCTTGTTGCTAATACCCAATTAGGGAGATGATTATTGATTGAGGTGTTAAAAGTTGACCACTAATCTCCCATCTCTCGGGATGAGGCGATCAATAAGTGAGTCTAATGAGTGACCTGGTTTTTCCAGTGGTAATAAATAGAATTAGATTTAGACTGGATACATATTTGTAAAACAATTGGTAGAGGATTTGAGGTTCAGATAGACAGATAAGTATTTTTTTGTTTTAGCAGTTAGCACAAAGAAAGTTTTTTGCCAGGAGCAGTGCTAATGTCAGTCTCAATCTCATTTCTGCCGAAAGCCATTTAAGGACCCTCTGTTCTCTTGCTTAAAATGTTCCATACATATCCATTAAACCACTTCTGAAGTTTTAGTCCTGTGCTTATATTTAAATTTTCAAGACCCTTGGGTGCTTATAAACAAACAGTGATTAAGATAGGTAAGCTAATGCCACCAATAGCTACAGCAACAGCATGATTATGGCTAATTACATCCAGAAGGCAATTTCCCCCCTCCACTTTGTTTTACCAACTTTGTTCTGATGAAAGTGGCTCATGGATGAATGATGTTTGTTGTTGACCCATCAAGGGCAGCTAAACAATCAAACAGTGCAATTGCAGGGCCATTATTATAAAGAGGAATTTGCCTTTCAAGGACAATACAATTGTTCTTGACATATGGGGCCTATCCCATCCTTGCCTTGATTAGAGTTAATACCTCAGTGAGGCATCTCTTTTGATATTTACTTGCTATATTGAATTCGTTTCTTGAAACCAGTCTTTCAGTGTCCTGTAAGATACACTCTACATACAACCCAGGAACATCACCTACTCTAGTGCAGAGAAAATGTCATGTTTGCCTCCTGGTTGTCACTTTCTTCCAAAAGGATGCTACAGGGTGCCATGATGCAGTCTCTGTGGGCCAAGTTCTGGTTTCAGACATTGTATTAAAATGCAGGAAAACTTCAGGAAACAAGACACATACCCAGGCACATTAAATCTCAGAATTTGGGCTTCCAAATGTACAAAGATTTGTGCAAAAATTCTCTACTAAATGTCACAGTGATAAATAAAGCCAAAGAAGACAGCATGAAAAACTACAATGTAATTGTAATATTGTTTACCATAACAAATTTAGTTTAAGGCAGAAAATAAATGGTTGAAACTGTAAAGATATTAAAAGCTAAATCTCAATAATCTAAATATGTATCTCACTATGTAGCTGCACTTGTCTGTATGTTATAAAAATGGATCAAAGCTGTCGCTTATAGTGATAAACCCACAAAGATTTCCCAACTTTGCAGTTCACCTCAGAGTGTTTTAATGTCTTTCAACTGATTCTTATGTTTGTATGGCCTGCAGATTTACCTGGTTTTAGTTTACTCTTGTTGCTCTCGTCAACCTGTTTTAAGGTAATGGCACACTACCTGTCAATCACTGAACAGACAGACAAAGTTAACAAGGAGACAGATATTTCCCTCAGGAGTTGGTAGAGACCCAAACAGAGCTAAAAGAAGAGTGACTATATTGGACTTAGTTTGTCAGGTCACCTGAACACGTTATAAGGTGAAAAATTATTAATCTAGTAATCATTTCAACTATAATTCAATGGATGAAATAAACTCCTGGTTTACATGTACCAGACCTCATTCAAATTCAAACTTCAATTCAATTTCAACAGTTGTCACACAGTAGCCTATGTAACAATGTAACAATGAAATTCTTATTCTGTGAATTCTCCCAGCAACATCAGACATTAATTAAACACCCTAAGACATAAATAACAAGTGACACCAATCATAATGTGCACAATGTAAGCATGCAAAGTCCATGAAGGTAGGTTGTCAGTAGTCGTTCGTGTCCATGCTCAAGTGCATGTGTTGCTTGTGTGTGCGTGTGCGCGCAAGATTGGGTGTATCATTGCACCTCTCAAGATCAGAGGGCAGTCTGTAGTGTTGGGGCAAGGGTCAGTGGGTGAGTGTATTTCACAAGTCTGATGGCCTATGGGTAAAAACAGATTTTCTTGTTGTCCTTGTTTTCACACTCCTGTAGAGTCTTCCTGCAGGTAGACGTGTGAATAAATTATGCTGGGGGTGACTACTGTCCTTAATGATGTTGTGGGCCCTCTGTGCTCACTTTCTCCACCGTAGTCACTCCAATGTGCAGTGGTGGGTGCTGCTCCCCCCTCCTCCGTGGATCAACAATGATTTGTTTTACTAACGTTTAAGGAGAGATTGTTGTCCTGACACCACTTCACAAGGCCAGCTACCTCCCGCCTGTATGCTGACTCTTCACCCCCAGATATCCTACCAATTTAGTATTGGTTTCTTAACTATGACAACCAACTCAGCCTAGCCGAAAACCAGGCGTCAGATCAGAAAACATTGTAGTAATGTCCATTTGTAACCATTTTGGAAGACAAACAGACAAACAATGTAGGCTGGTGAAAACAATAATACCGGTCCATTTAGAAGGTAATGTCTAGAGTCATGCTTGATATATTTTAAATTTAGCTTGAACCAGTGTTCAAAGTGGGCTGGTACTCACCAATACACAGTTGCCACAGCCCACAGCTGGGCGGCTGTGGCTCAAGCGATAGAACGGGTTCCCTGTTAATCGAAAGATCGGCAGTTCAATCCCCAGCTCCTCCAAGCAGCATGTTGAAGTGTCCTTGGGCAAGATACTGAACCCTGTTTGAGTGTGTGTGAATGTTAGTTTCATACACTCAGGCTCGTGTATGAATGTGTGTAAATGGGGAATGCGATGTAGTGTAAAAGACTAGAAAGGCGCTATACAAATATAGAGCATTACTGGTACCAGCTAAAATCGACTCATCTTGTCTCGATTTTGGCCCACCGTCATAGACTGTATATAAGAAATGGACGTAGTCATGGTGACGTCACCCGTTTGTTTGTGGACTGCCGTTTTGAAGCCTCGAGTTTGGCTGATAGGGCGCCGCTATGTCGAGTTTTTGCAACCAGGAAGTGCCCGGAAGTGACGATACGGCAGAGCTAACGGCCGTGTGTGGAGCTAGCTAGCTTGCTTAGCTAGGTGCAACTGTAACTCACGTTAACTGTCATTTTAACAGGGCTGATAACTTTGTCTAGCGAACAACAGTCTTAAAACTAAATGCACTCACCAGAGAAAGTGGACAGCCAACTCCTAATAAGCTTTTTCAGTGGTGCTGGTTAAATTTACACAGTGCTGAGGGTACGAGTCGGCTCTAGCCTGATTGACAGGTCGCCATGGTAACGACCTGCCAATCATAGATAATCCCACCCTGAAACATACTCTGCTTTGTGGTCTATTTTAAAATAAATAGGACCATAATTTACTAAATGAACATCATTTTGTATTGAAGAAGACTTGAAACTAGTGCCTGAGACTATAAACTCATTAGGAAAGTGTTTACTGGGGTAATTATTCAGCAGAGAAATAGGGTCATTTTCCCATTATTTCTAATGGAGCCGGACTTCTTTTTGCAGCCAGAAGAGTCGCCCCCTGCTGGATTTTCAATAGAATGCAGGTTTCAGGGACTTCCGCATCGGCTTCATATTGTAGACTGGAAACTTCCCGCTTGCCCACCATCCTCCGTTTTCCATTGCAGATAGTACCCCCTACAGCTGTCTCTTGATTGAAATTAAAACGTTTCAACATTACTCAGCATGTAAGGACAGAAAATGAAAATCGGTATGAAAGTGATATGAAAATCTTACAGCTCTGCCGTTGTTGCTGCAGCGGTCTGTGTGACTGTGGGACCAGAGGGCTCTGTGAGCGGGTGGCCAGCCGGCCTCACAAGCTCCTCCTGCGGGTTGGCGGGAGCATCCCCCGCCGCCACTTGTGGAGCTCCTCAACTCCGAAAACGTTCAAGTACATTTTGTGATCCACCGTCACTTTTTGAAAAACTGTCAATATTCAGAATCTACACCGTTGATTTCTCACCTCAAATCTTCTCAGAAGTGGATTTAGTGATGAAATAACATACGAAAATTGTAAAATATATAACTTTCTATTGCTGGCCTCTGTCTGGCATGCGCAATGATGATGCAGTGACGAAGTGACAGCAAAAGTGACGATTCTCTCTGACCAATCAGTGGTTTGCATTGTTTTCACGTCACATTTTAGTATCGCCTTTTTTGTGCACTATGACTTTTTCTTGTGCAACGGCACTTCTTACAAGCTCTCGGTGCTATTTCATGCCCACTCCATATCAGAGAGCCCACTACCAAGTTGCATTTGGCCCTGCAAATTACAGAAGGCCCTCGTGTCCTTGAAGAGAGGATGAAGCGGAGGTATGGATCTGGTCACGAAAATGCTTGATTCCTGCTTGCTTGCCAGCCACTTCGAGGCAGTGTTCTGTGACTTTGTGCCTGACAAAAGTGAGAGTGAAATACAACTATGTATTACGATTGATAAACGGCAACGGAGCTCGGATATCCAGCAGCAACCTCCGTGGGGGCCAGTCCACACAATATATGGGTCTGATGGCACTCCTCAAAGGCGGAGAGAATTTTTAAACAAGACAAGGATTATCTAGCCTCTCAGTCAAGGTTTAGTTACAACTCTGGACTAATGCAACTCAGAAAGCAATGGACTGACAGTGACTGTTGATTAATTACATTTTAATTGCTGATTAGCCTGACTTACTGAGTAATATTGATGGACTTCTCTCAGTAAATATTAACCTTCAAGTATTAAGCCAAGCCCAAGTATAAATAATATTTTACATTATTTTATATATTTAAAATGTATAAAATTAAATCTGGGGGAGCCAGTTAGAACTGGCCTTATGCATTTTTTTCCTTAAAGGGGATGCTGGATCATTAGCAAAGTCCTTATAGGTAATCCTGCCACTTGGCAGCCATCTTGGCAACACCTCCAGGCAGCTATATGGACTAACGAGACCAGGCTCCTATCTGAATGAATGGGGAAAGAGCCAGAACTGCACTTTTACTGGTCACCGGGACATAAAAACTACATGAATAGAATCAGAAGTAAAAATAAAAATCGGTGAAAAAGTTTGTCGACTTTGCCTCAAAATAAGGCATAAAAAGCGTTTTTCCCGTCTGGTTATACTTCTACTATGCATGCATCACCAATACCACGCATGCACACTAGAAATAAAACAGACCCTTATGTCAGTGAAACCTCACGATTGGCTGAAATATGTTTCTTGCTTTGGCTGTTAAAAGCAGACGATTGGCTTTCTTGCGGGAGGGGCAGGATATCCGCCATCTTTGCCGTTACGGTCTTTCCATATAGAGTTGTATTGAGGATGTGATTGAGTGGCGTGTCTCCTCTAAAAACGTCTCTATCATTACTCAGTAAAGACTCCGTTAAGTTGAGTTAATATTTACATATCCAATTCACTAAATATTGTTTGTTAAATCTCTTCTGTCGAGGTCTACTTATTCTTAGACCCACAGATAAGGAGGACTGTAGTGGGAGCACTGGGGTGTCGGGTCTCATGGGTTGGGTAGGAGGGCCCCTTAGCAGAATTTTGCTTAGGGCGCCAGGGTGGTGATGAACGGCTCTGGTGGCTGGTCTAGATAACGTTAGATTACCCGTACAATAATAATAATTTTAATAATTAATAATTAAAAAAATTGAACTCTAATAATTGAAATGGTTGTCCTCTTTGTTAAATAAATGTATCTTATGAATCAGCAATATATCTCCCAGTATATTTTATTCACTGCAGGATTTCAGAACATAATACTTAATGAGCTGCTGATACCATCGGATGCACACGCCAACATAAGGGGAGCACTGACACTTATTTTTTTCCACTTCAAGCACTGGTTTGTGGGACTTGTAATTAAGGACACTTGCACATGATGTCTAGCCGTTCAGGGCTCATGTAGAAATCCATATCTAGCGGTCTTTTCAAATTATGATGCCCTTCTCTTTAGATTGTTTTTATTCACTATGTTATGCAACAGAAATGTGCATTAAGAAAATATATTCAGATTTCATTGCTGTAAACAAATACTTACAAGTCAACACTTTCAACTGGGTTAGCTTGCACTTTCCCTCCCTTTAAAGTTTGGACTTTCATCACTTGCCAACATCAGTGGAGAGTTTTTACAGGTACACTCCTGCAAAACTTTGCCTGCTCATTTGCAAAGCTAGGTTAAGCTTATGTAAAAGAGATGCATTCTGAATACGTTGGAGGCCCGGAAACAAACATTTTCCCCTCCTCCCCTCCCCTTGACAGACGAGTGGCAGCTATTTAAATGCAAACTGTCATTAACAAACACAACCCTGCGCGACACCTGCTTTAATCACGGCAACAAAGGCGCAGCAAGTGGCCGAGTAGGAGCCCCCTCTCTGTGTGATATTCAAATGATGGGGCGGTGCAACAAACAAAAACAACAACATCAAAGAATAGGCTGTGCAGGGAGAGGAATATGCTGCACTATGTGCCTCCCACCACCACCACTGTTAATCAGCTTCATTTTTAAAGTGATTAAAGTAAGAAGGGCTGAAAGTCACTAAATCGCTTACCCTTAGAATTGTGTGAAATTGTAGTGCTTACTTCAAGTCTATTTTTTCATTTTTATTTTTTTTTACCACATTTCCTGCTGAGACGTATGCAGCCCTCTTTCACCTTCTTTTCATGCAACATTCAGGGTGGCTTCGGGTGATTGTAAAAGCGAAATATAGAACTCCCCGTGATCACTACTAATCAAACCATCAAATCTGCTGTGACATGAGTCATGTTAGCAAGAAACTAGTACTACTGTAGTTAGTTAAAGCAGCATATTCTGTGAGCTGTTCTGCCTTGGACTGTGGCCTGATGCGTCTTGGTTGTGGTCCTGTCTTTGGTTGTTGTTGTTCTGCCCGGTCATAATTTAAATGAGGAAGTCATTGGGCTGTAACATCCTGCATGCCCGCCAAGACCTAGGCACTTGTAACTAATGCATGGCATTTGTTTTGATTAGTTTTTGTCCTTTTTTAGTAACTGCTGCAGAGCTTCCAGCTGCATTTGCAACAAATTCACTTTGTTGATTTGTACAATTCGAGTTTAGCAAATTATGATTTTCCAGTGTATTCTTTCGTTCATTTATTCCTCAGTGGTGTGTAGCTACTGTACATAAGCCATAAAATCTGCTGCCACTCACAATAATCAAGGGACCAAGTCACTATATAACCATGTGTTTGTTTTTTTCTGCATTTGTCTTTTTCCTCACGTACAAGCGCCTTTTAAAGGTTACCATTTGGATCATATAATCCAACAAAAGCTCTCCTGTATACAACATATTGAGTTCATCCCGTTACAATTTGTGCACATCTGGCAATAACATAAGGAAGAAATGTGAGATATTCCACCTTAGTTATTTATTTATTTACTTTTGCAGTTCCCCTTCCTGATGCATTACCCAGAATAATGCAAACTGCACCTGCATCAGCCATATTTTAACCCCCTCAAATGCTATTTTGTCGCATCTAGTTAGTAATCCTGGGAATTTAAACCTCGATATGTTTACATGCTGAGAAGTAGGCTATATATCAGTAGAAATCCACACAGTCTCTTCTGCTATGTGCCACATTTGAGTCAGATGTGTCACTTATTAGACTAATTCCTGAAGTGAATCATGCATCTGGGAAGAAGATCTAGTAGCAGGAGAGCGTGCATGGGTGTCACTTGTATCATAACAACTTTTCAACCAATGTAACTGCAGTTATTAGACATCTGCTGCTTGAACGAGAAAGAATAAATCAGGAGGCACTCTAACTAATCAAATTTAATCACACAACCAGCCTACTGGATATAATTAATGCACACAGCATATAACATATATGTACCTCAATCTGCTATAAATTTTACACCCTAACTATTGTAATTAAATGCACCAGCTTTGGTATGTAGAAGTCATGCTCCAGCAAAAACTGATTAATGAGTACTCATATCAAAGTAAAGGTACCAATACTGCAATGTAAACATGCTTTGTTACAAGGGAACGTCCTGCATTCAAAATCCTTCTTAAGTTAATGAAGTATTACTAACAAAATGGACTTAAAGTATCAAAAATAAAAGTACTAGTAGAAAAACGTCCGCCGTGACTGATACATTATTAAATATGACATTATCAGATTGTGTTAATACTGATGCACCAATTTGTAAGCAGCATCCGAGAGGGTTAAGGGATCATTAATGGAGAAAGACAGAGGAAAATGGAATCTACATACACACATACACACATTTGCTTTAATTTTGAAATATTTGATACTTTTACCTCTTTGGCCCTTGAACAGTTATTTAAATGAAAACATTGGAAAAGTCCAGACAAGGAGTCGGTGTCTGTGGAACCTCATTAAGTGCATTTCCATCCATGTTTTTATGTGCATAAAACAATTGAGTGGAAATGAAAGAAAAAAAACTGTCAAAATATTCCAAAAAATGTGTTTTTGCTTGGCTGAGGTGGAAAATACAAAAAAAAACACAACAAAATGTGACAACATACAATGGAACCAGACTTAGCTAATTAATCATGACACACAAAAACAGATGGCGACAGTGACAGTGACCATTTCCATCATGTTGCTTTCTTTAGCTTGAGGTTTGACTGGTGCTCTTTGAATTACATCATCTTGTTGCGTCCGTTTCCTCTGCAATGGTTTTATGGTTCCTGAATAAAGAATTTGCGCCACCAGTTGCTTTATGCGCTCAATTTTTTACATTTGCATAACTTTTTCAAACTCGCATTACTATAGACATCTGAAACTCCACTAAAGGCTCCAATCAGAATCTGTGGTTTTTTGCAAGTGGTCACATTCCAAATAGGCTGTGAATCATTGGATTTATCTTTAATAATGTGTTGTATTTTCTAAGCTTATCCTATGTTTGTTAATGCAAAATCTTAATCTGAAAAGTAGTCTCTAGTTGTCAGGTAAATGTAGTGGAGTAAAAAAGTACAATATTTCCCTCTGAAATGTAGTCGAGTAAAAGTGTAGTGTAGCATACAATTGATTAATAAGTATGTCAAAATTGTCCTACAGTACTTTTAATAATAATTACACAATATATTCCACGAGTAGTAAATAATTCTTTAGTGTTGGACATGAGAAGTTATCTGGCCTCAGGCTTTGCATATTTCAACAGCTCAAACTTAAAACACTTACACATGCTCGCTGTGAAAACTCTTTACACAGTAAGATTAGACCTTCAGTGCGCACAAAATGCCCGAGCCATGACAGTGAATGATGGCTTTATTTAAAATCATAAGACTTTTAATAAATGAAGTACAGGGTGGACTGTGAACTCGTAAGACATGATTAAATACTCCGGCCCCTTGTTAATTAGATTCCTTCAGGTGTTAACTGCAAATGCCAAGCCTCCCAAAACGCACTGGTGGTGAAGTCTGAACGAAGACAGCGACTGTAAAGAGAACAGTCACTGTGTCAGGAGCAACATTTCGTTTATATCAGCACAGCTTATAAAGCCTAGATCAGATGAGGACTAGGGGGCTTTTTTATCCAGCAGATGTACAAAACTCCACAATATCCACGAACAAGACAATCCGGGTGACATTTAGGAAGAGAACCTGTGGAAGTGACTTTCATATAAAGCCAGTGATCTGTACTTAACGATTAACATTTGTGACAATGAGTGAGGACCTGCAGTTCTTTTTTTTGTGTCTTTATTATTACTTTATTTTTCACAATCCCTTCACACTGAGAGCAGGGTTCACAAACAGCTGACAGAATTATACAGAACATCTCCAGGGCTTAAGTGGATCACTGCTTTCCTTTGGTAACAACTAACTTACAATTACAAAGAAAGACATTAAGTCTGTGACATGATACAAATCTATATATCAAGGATTTAGATGTCTCATTTGTCCCTTTGGGGGCTATCTCATATGGATAAAAAAAAAGAGGGTTTGATATTGGGCTTTTCTGTATGAATTTATACCTCACAGAAAGCACCTGGTCAAGAAAAACTTGTGGTTATATTGTTCTGAGCTTCAACACAGGCATCTGTGGGTTCAATTTACGCACATGAAATAATAAACAGATGCGTTCTTTGAGGTGGAAAGCATCAAATAACTCTGAATATTGAATAACAGGTCTGCAAGAAGGCAGCTATTTTTGCTTACCTTTTTTGCTGTGTGCATGCGTGATATATTCAAACCCTCCTCAGCACGCTTTGTTCTCAACACCCTGAACTGTATTTAACTCTGCTCTCTAAACTTGTCTCCTCCAGCCTTTAGTAAACTCTTTGCACCACATTTGACGTGATGAATGACAGCGCTGTCTTTGTGCACGATAGCGAGTGAGAGTGGAATGCAAGACGAGCAGGAGGTGCTTTAATTCAGCCACCACAGGGTGATACGATATCCAGGCAGATTCACTTTATTGTGCATTTTAATATTAATGTTAAAATTAAATATTATATCAATGGTTGAGCTGGTGAGGTCTAAAAAGACTAAGGCAGCCAGGTCTTCTGCATGAGTAACCCTGCAGTCTGTTGGTGAAGCAGAGCGGGTCGTCTCGCCTGGCTTTGAGACGTATGCATAATAACATCTTCGTCATATTCATGCATGCATTTTTCTCTCAGTTTTTGTCTTGCTAAGTAGGAGAAAGGATCTTGAACATCAACTATAATGAGTTACTTCCCAACGTATGTGATGAATCCTTGGTCACAAACATTTGAGTTTGTTTTACATCCTTACCAACATTCTTGGGCCTTGGCGCTTTGGGTCTCAACCTTGGCTACTTGTCAAGTTTGCTCAGTTTATTTGGACTGTTTTTTTTCTTTGGTTATGAAAACCAGTTAGATGCAGCTGCTGATTGTGGGGAGGTGCAGGACATGTTAAGCACCTCAGGGCTGAAAGGAAATAATTGATTTTTGCCAACAAGGTCAGAAAGAGTGAACTGTCAAACCTACACAAGCCCAGCAGTAGGCCAATTAACAGTTCTGATTTGGAAAAAGTGTGAAGGAACCTCTCTTTTTGTTTCCCATTGCCTGAAAATTGTGGGAACTCATCAAGCATGCACAATATGTCAAACAAAATCCCTCACATTCAACCCTCTTGCGTCTTTGTTAAGCGCCCATGAACTGTGTTTACACAATCAGAAAAAGTATGTTCTTAAAAACTGCACATATTTTCTTTGGCATTAACATCAAATACAGGTATTTTTAGCACTTACCTCGAAAGCAAGTGCGACTTTTTGTGAAATTAGAGAAGTTGCTTCCTAATGCCATCTCCTGTGACTTCTATTTATATTTTTTAGCAACATATATTATTAAGCATCAAAGGGTTTTGTCAGCATATTTATAATAATTTTGATTATTTCATTGGGTTGTGAATTTCATTATGTGAGAGTAAGAGGGAAGTGGGAGTTTTCTAGTCTCACACATAAAAGAAAATATTAATAACTGTCTCACTGTTGGTCACTTTGCATGCTGTTATGGGCTTTAAATAAGTCCCTCTAGGTATCTAAGCCAAATGCAGTAGTAAGCAGATAAACTCACATCTATTCTAACAGAATATACTGCATAAAGAGACACCCTCTAAGTGCTTCAGGTGAGAAGCCTTTTACCATTTAAGTTTTTATTTTCTGTGATGGATCAGCTTCTAAAAACGATGATTCACGACTGAAGTAAACACAGCCGGCTCATTGTGCTCATGTGCGTCTGCCATCCGTCTTTTCACCTTTTCCTTGTTTGTACTGTAAAGCAAGGTTGCGTCAGGCGGCTCCAGAAAGCAATCACGCTCTGTCGATGAAATGTTGGTTTTATCTAAGCCCTTCCATTTATCAAACTCCTGTAGAGCAAATACAGGGGAAATGAACCAAGTAGTTTAAATTACATAAGTACCGCAGGAAAAATGTATCCTAATACTTAAAGTACCTGACCCAAATTCCCTTTAGTATTGTTTAATCTGTATTTTTTCATCTGTACTGTAAACACAGTATGTAATAAATGGTTGTCAGTCAAATTCACTGAATAGAAACAAAGATAATATTGTTAGTTACTGTTACTTAAAATGAAATGTGAAGAGAAAAGCCTCAAAATTATCACTGAACAGTTGATAAAATTAATTTATTGGCACACATTTAATCATTTATCTATTTTATTTTTCCACAAGTAACATTTCCCTTTCTTAACACGTTTCCAGTTTTGTTTGAAAGCATAAACATTTTCAAACAGGGACTGAGCATAAACATTTTCAAACAGGGACTGAGCCAGAGTCTGTTTAGCTACCAGTGTTCTAAACCAATGGTGTACACTCACGCACAACCTATTGTAGTCCTTGATTAACCCTGCAATCATGTGGTGTCAGAATAAAACATCATATGTGTAATTCAGGGCACAATTCAAACAGGATAAAAAAATAAGTTGTCTCTCGCCATTGCTATTGTACATATTTTTCCCGAAATTCAATCCCATGGGGTGGAAGATGAGGCAAGGGACTTCAGACACTCTATTGGAAAACTAAGTTCCTGATGGGGACAATTCACTTGAATACCCCCCGTCAAGTCAGAACAACAATAATTTTGGTACACAACTTGCCGAATTGACGTCATAATACGCAGACACATGGTGGATGAATGTAAATGCTTTTTTTAAAATTCACGTAGCCTAATGCAGATAAATGTTTTGCTCACGTGTAATTTGTATTGTGGCTTTAGGTTGAACTGTTAGTTCCCCTTCAAGGGAACTCAAACTGCGTCGGTGACGACACTATGGGAACGCCTCTGGGCGTAGCAGGGCTGAAATCATGAATGAAACTACTCCAATCCGATTGCCGTTGCTAGAACGGTAGCATGTGACGGCGTAACTGGAGGCGCATATAAGCACGCCATTCTCGGTTTCTCCCGCCCGAGGTATGAGTTTGGAGAGGCTTGCACAGTCTGATTCTGAGGAGCTAGACGTGATTAGCATCATGGAGGATGACTTCCGGGAGCTGGGCCGACGTCATCAGACCGCGCCCAGCTATGAGAGGCGGGGCAGGAACCAAGGGCCGGCAGTAACCTCTATGAGCTTTTCTACAGCCCAAGCGCCACCCCAGCGTTCTTTCCTGATTTGCACAATGAGTTATGTAAATCATGGAACAGACCAAAAAAAACAGTGTCCCCTCTGCTGGACTACAGGAGCGTGAAAGAAACTAAGCAGCATGGCTACGGAACGATGCCTTGGGGGGAGGAAGCGCTCGCGAGTTATCTGTCTCCCACCCTTGCTTCGTTCCTTCGCTCCCCACCAAGCTGTGTTGGACGAAACATCCGCTTTGGTGGCCAGGGCCTACATGGCAGCGGGTCGAGCTGGTGCAAGCCTGCACACTATGGCCATCTTGCAGGCGTACCAGGCCGATCTTCTTAAGACTATGACCTAGGGGGAGGTCCCTCTGAGGAGGACCTGACTGAGCTACGTAAAGCTACGGACTTAATCGCTCCGTGTTACCAAGCATTGGCTGCTCCATGGCAGCATTGGTGGCTACGGAGCGCCATCTGTGGCTCAACCTCTTGGGCATCCAGGGGAAGGAGAAGGCTTTTCTCCTGGATGTGCCCCTCTCTCCTACTGGCCTGTTTGGTGAGGCGGTGGATGCTGTCATCAGCAGGTTTCAGCACGGCTGAAGAGAGACGAGCTCAGCCCTTGTCTAGCTCCTACCGCCAGAGCCAGAAGCGAAGTGTCGCTTCCCGTAGTCCCCCTCAACCAAACCGGGACCGCCCACAGCCCCCCAAGAGGCTGACCGAGGTCCCCTCCCTTGTGGCGGCTCAGGCAACAGGCGCTGTTTTCCCACCGTCTTGGCGCTCGGGACACGCTAACCGCCAGCGAGCTCTCACCAGTCTGCCCGCCTCGAGGGGTTGCAGCTGGAAAACGATCGGGCTCACACCGTGGGTCGCCGGCGAGTTTTCCCTGGCGGTCCTCCGCTTCAGGGCAGCCCCCAAGGGGCTGGTTCCCTTGGCGGATTTCACAGGAGCTTGGCGGAGCCTTGCCAACATTTCCCCGTGGGTCCTGCGCACCGTCATGGAGGGCTACAGGCTGCAGTTCCGGGTCCCCCCCCATCCAGATTCAACAGGGTGGTCTGGACTGCGGTGCACGCGGGGCAGAGCCAGTGTTGGGACAAAAAGTTTGCTCTCTGCTGGAGATAGGGGCCATAGAACTCATTTCCCCGCCAGTCAGGGAGTCCGGGTTCTACAGCCGGTACTTCATAGTTCCCAAGAAGGACGGAGGACGGAGGACGGAGGACTGCGTCCGATTTTAGATCTGCGGTCACTGAACCAATCTCTGAGGAGATTCAGGTTCAGGTTGCTCACCATCCCCGCCATCATCAGTCACATCCAATCCGAGGATTGGTTTGTCACGACAGATCTACGAGACGCATATTTCCACATCTCCATCCGTCCCTCTCACAGGAATTTCCTGATGTTCGCCTCCAGTATCGGGTTCTTCTGTTCTTCCTAGCACTCTCTCTCGCACGTTCACCAAATGCATGGAAGCAGCTCTGGCCCCGCTGAGGCTCCAGGGCATCGAGATGTCGTCCTCGCCCACCTTCAGCGTTTGGGGCTGCGGCTCAACGCAAAGAAGAGCGTGCTGACGCCCGCCCAATGGACTACGTTCCTAGGGGTGTGTGGGACTCGATGACGATGCGGGCCCACCTGTTGCCTGCATGCGTCGGGTCCATTTTGTCCTCGGTGACCAGAGTGAAGCTAGGCCGCACCATCACTGTGCAACACTTTCAGAGGGTGTTGGGTCTCATGGCGGCAGCGTCCAGCGTAATCCTGTCTGGCCTGCTGCACATGAGAGCCCTGCAGTGGTGGTTAAAATCCAAGGGATTCTCCCCGAGGGGAAATCCGTTCCGTCTGATACGGGTTACGAGCAGGTACCTTCGTTCACTGTCAGTATGGAGGAAGCCTTGGTTCCTGTCCCAAGGTCCCGTGTTGGGAGCGTCATGTCGCATGTCATGTCGTCATGACGCCACATGGAAGGCCGCTTTGCAAGAGGCTCCTGCCAGGAGCATCATTTCTCTTGGTACATAAATTGCTGGAAATGTTGGCGGTTTTCAGAGCTCTGAGGAGTTTTCTGCCCGCTCTCCGCGGTCGCCACGTCCTTGTCAGGACCGACAACATGGTGGTGGTGACCTATTTGATTCACCAGGGGGGTCTGCGCTCGCGCATGTTATGCAAGCTGGCACATCAGATCCTCCTGTGGTCCCGGCAGAGACTGCTGTCCCTCAGAGCGACATACGTCCCAGGGAGCAGACCTGCTGTCGAGACAGGGGCTGAGGCCCGAGGAATGGAAACTTCACCCCCAGGTGGTGGAGTTATTATGCGAAAGGTCGGCCCCATAGACGTGGACTTGTTTGCATCTCGAGAGACTACGCACTGTCCCCTGTGGTTCTCTCTCTCGCCCCCAGCCCCGCTAGGGCTGGATGCCATGGTGCAGACGTGGCCGACGCTGCGCCTGTATGCCTTTCCCCGAGTCGCTCTGCTCCCGGGGGTTCTGGAGCGGGTCCGTCAGGACGGTGTCAGTCTACTGCTGGTAGCCCCGTTTTGGCTGGCCTGAGTGTGGTTCTCCGACATGATATCGCTCCTCGAGGGCCCGCCATGGCCAGGTCTTTCACCCTTGCCCCGCCCTGTGGAGACTGTGGGTCTGGCCCCTTAGGGGGCCCAGTTCCTGGAGGCGGGCCTGACGGCGGGAACAGTCGAGACGCTGCTCAGCTCCAGAGCCCCGTCCACGAGAAGGATGTACAGCCTGAAGTGGAATGTGTTTGACACCTGGTGTAGAAAACGGGTGGCCGTAGAGTAACCTAGATTAGTTATTTATTAACATTAGGCTAACCCTCATAACAAGTAATGGCAAAGCAATATTTTTGTGATTTTTAGGCAATGTAATGGTGGAGCAACAAATCCGGGACGCGTCAAACTGTTTCAACATTACGACATAAAGCTCATGAACACGAGAAGCGTATGTGCGAACGAATGTGAATGTAGCAAGACACATGCACTTGAAGATAATGATTTGAACAATGAAGCATTAGCTAGCTAACTAAAATACTTGTGTTAATGTTACAAAAGTTTATACAGTGACGCTGTAGCAGTATGCAGTCTGGTTAACATTACGTGCACTGGCTGGTGTAGTTGAGGAAGTTAGCTTCAGCAAGCTAGCTGAAAAGTCTGGTGTTTGTTTGGTTACCAGTGTTTTCAGTGTCCAGTGTAAGCTAGCTACAAAGTATTCACAACTACCCCACTGGTGTTACACACATACCTATATTCAAAAAGACACATTCACTTGAAGATGAATTTAATGGAGTATGGTGTCTGTGAACTAACTTTGTCACCTTCCTAAGGTGCATTACCTACTAAATCATTCAGTTATTTCAAACTCTCATTGTGTGTGTTGACTAAAAGAACAGGACAAATAAAATGAGCCAGTGAAAGATAAATATAAGAGTAAAATAAGTTTTGATTTAATTTTTTTTTAACCAACTTAGGGGTTAAAGAAAAAGTAGGCCTATCATTATCCTCCATTTGAATTATTTAATGAACAACATTATTTATTGATGTATTCATTTATATTTTGGACTTGTCAGATAATGTGTTGAGGCTCAATCTAACACACAGTGCGTGAGCTTAGAAAGGGAGTCCAATCTGAGAAAATAACCTGAAAGAAGCAGGAGTGAACTATGCAATCATCGTTGGGAGCCGTTGCTTGGGGCACATCGAGTCAGATTTATGTGAAATGATTTAAGAGATAAAACCAGGATGTGCTACATTTTGGCGTGTACATATCCATTTATGTAATTAACTAGGAGTGCTCCTGTTAGCGACAACGGTTAATAAGCTCCAGTGGGAACGTGGGGAGGCAGGTGAACCCTTGGCCCTGGAGATGTTAAACACAGATGAATAGATGCCATAGCACACACACAGCCTAGTAAATCAGATAAAATGAGCAGTGGAAATGGCCCTCACGGTGAAAACTCAATATCACATAAATGGACGGGCCTCTCATAGATATTGGAAACTGGTAACCTTGCCACTGTGAGCTCACCTTTTCTATTGCTCACACGCCTGCTGTACATTTATGGGCATACCTTCTTCACGTCTATTTTAGCCGTCAAAACCTTTACATGTACAGGCTGGCCATAAGGGGCAGTTGGCTAAATGAATGTATAATTTTAATAGCTCTGGTAACAAGACTGTGAAAACAATATATTATGTTGGTAGTCCTAACTGCTACATAGCTGGCCGAGTTATCAGGCAAGCCACTGGCCTTAGGTTGGAGAGGCCAGGACCTTAAAGAAAATACAAGGTCACACATTTGATGTCCATCTGGAGGAGAGGCAATGACTTCCTGAACTCTTTGTACCTTGTGAAAATATATGTTTTTATAGATAGATTGTTTCTACACAGCAAATTTTACAGAGATTTGATAAATCTGTTTCAACCATGACCCATTTAAATCATGTATTTGGTATTATAGTCCTTTGAGACACTTGGCAATCCTTTACTGCTGCCTCTAGCTTTGAATAAATCTCAAATGAATTATCCTATATACATTAAGTATGACTATTACTGTTTGTTCGAACTTTTTCTTTTTCTTACTCTGGTGTATAGACTGTCAAGCCCCTGAACATTTTGCCAAATCCACATTGGGCCTCATGCAAACAAAAACTCATAGGGGACAGATTCATTAGCTGTAACGTACAAGTCATTTAAGAGAATCTTTAAGCATTGAGTTAAAATATACACTGTGTTCATGGTGATGCACAGTGGTTTTATTTGGTTGCAGGCTTGTATATTCTCTCCAAACCATAAGACTGTGTCATATATCATTAGGAAGTTATTCTACACACAAATGCACCAGAGAGAATAGGGAATAATTAAACAGTTTGATGCCAGAAATATCCATTTAGATTCATAATGCAAGAAAACAGAGCTGAGAGCGTAAAGAGAACTGAGAGGAAACGCGCCATGACTGTGACGACCAACATAGGTCATATTTTATAAAATGATACTGCTAATTTAAATATGATTTTTTAGTTCACTTCACTTAGTGACAAGTTATGGCCAACAAGTTTATTTTCCTACTGAGAAAATATTTATGCATTGCCAGTCATTTAAAACAGTAGACAGTGTTAGAGATCCAGTAATATACTGCAGGCCATTACTTATGTAGCTTACTTCCACTCTTTTTGCATAATGCGCCTCAGTTATCTCACTATTTTATGACCTTTGTAATTACAAAATAATGGCTTCCCCAGCACATCTCTCTTCACACACATTCCTATATTGTTGTAATAATAAAATAAAATCCTGTAATAACCCCATGACAATGCACTTATCAGAAAAGTGTCCCCCATTTAAGTTGGCCCTAATTGCACAGAGTTATGGTCTATTAGATGGGGTCCAGAATAGCTGCACTTGGCACTTTTATGAAGTGTGGATATGAGAGAGAAGTGTGGGAAAGAATTCTTTCCGTGGTGTTTTTTATTTTATGAGCTTTTCAGTAACTTTGGGCAAGACATCCCCTAGCCCTGCCCTTTAACTCTGTCTATTCATTGCTATCATTTAAATAATGAAACTCCCGTGTTTTGCCTTTTAGCGGTGCTCTTGCCATCACAGTTACAGAAAAATGAGTGCTTGGATCACCAGCCGCTGTCACAAAGGACTTTACTGCACAGTAGAGACGAAGATGGATTTTTGTTTTCAGGCAATGTCACCTTGATAGGATCACAAGACTGGAGTTCAGGATTTCTCTGGGAGTCACTGCACCGCGTTGTGTTTTGAGCACTTCATGTAAGGTGTCAGTTAACAATAAGACTTCTAAATCAGAAAAAAAGGATATATGTTTCCTGACTTCTGGTGCACAGAGAAGCACTGCAGGCGCTCATCCTTTAAGCAGCAGTCAGATGAGACACACTCTCCCCAATGACCATTAATGTAGAACAAGAAATATCTTCTAAGTTATGTGCTCTTATTTTGGGAACACAGCACTGATTAGCATACTCTCGCACTGCACAAGTCCCTTTGGTGGTGTTTGGATGATTTGCACGCCGATACATATTCACAGATTCATTGCGGTTGTACCACACATTCAATAAAACAAGAGTCCAGTTGCTTTTCCTCGGTCCTGCTGTGGTCCAGCCCGCTCTCCCTCCGTCCTTCACACTGCTCATCTCCGGCTCTACAGCGGTAATTAACAGCAGCGTTATATCTGGGGAGATACCGCAAGCTATGTTAGAAAATTAGGCTGTGGAATAATGAGGGTTGAGGGACGTGTACTGCTGGTCTGTAGCGCTGCGTTAAAATCAAAGGACTTTCACAGCTAATTGGAGAGGGGTTAAACTGCTTGGCGGCCTCACCCCGGTCTTGAGCCCTCCTCCCAAACCCTGCCCCTAGGAGATGAATGCCTCCCTTTTTACTATAATTTTGTATTTCATTTCCATACCAAAGTGTAATTTTCTTTTCTCCTTGTACATGGGGAATCTACGGTGGTGAGACACTTGTGAGATAACTTTTGGTTGTACTCTATACGGGGCCAATTTCAACTACAAGCAATGCTTCTTAGGCCACCCAGCTGGGTTGTTTTCTTTCAAATGGTCACCAATTACCTCAGTGTCCTTGCAATTGACCATTAAATAAACACAGCATAAATCAATGCAATGTCCCTTCAATTGTGCCGACCAGTGCAATGACTCACACAAGTGGAATTAGCACAGCACGAAGAAGAGACACCCCACTCCTGCCTCTCCCTGGTTACAATCATGGCATCAGCAGCATGACACTGTATAATGAGCACAGACATGGGCCACTGCTCAGAAGAATACACTAAATATACACCCTCTCCATTGTTTCGGCTCGTGCAGAGCAGCTGCATGATGTCCCCGTGGACGGCTGCACAGCGGCTAATTACAAGTCAGCAGTTGTATTTATGTATATATTTAAGGGAGAAATCAATCTACATGGTGTTCTTTGCTTTTGAAATCAAAATACACAAGATCAACAATAGATTGATTTAGCAAGCCAGTGTTTGTTTTCAGGACTGTGCTTTTACATACTGCATCCAGGCATCCAGAAAATGGCATTTGTGCTAAATTAACCTTATGAACACAACACAGAAATAATAATTATGTTTAATAAACTAATATAAAGGAGATTGGTACCACAGGATCACTGACCACAGATGAAGACCACTAATTAAGTCTAATGACTATAAAAACATGATAGATGTAAAATAACCAGTCGTAAATAGCACGTCGGCAGATGACAAATGGATTATGAACTGTGGGGAAACTGTTTGCTACAAGTGACATCACAGTTCCTTCAATTTTATAACTAAGGCAATATAAAGTTTATGTGAGCATGCATTCTTCTAGTATGACATTTTAAATGAATATAATAAGTATATTTGTAACAGTTCTTACAAAGTTGTGTTTTTAGCACACACAATACATACATAATAAAATAACACACTAAATGTTACATATTTGAATCAATAGGAGATAATAGCTTAAAAAAATAAGGATAAAACCTGCAATGAGTTGAAACGGTTTAAACTTCTTTGAATTATCTTGTTTATAATCTGTGGGGAATCATTTTGACAGTGAAGACATTTATGAACGCGAGACTGGTGACTCGTACTTGCTGCATAATGACAATGATGTTTTAGAGTACAGGCACTGAGACAGCGAAATGCAGCCAGAATCTAATCAGAAGTGCAGAAAGCTGTAAAGTGTGGACTAATGTAAATACTGTATGTGAAGAGGTATATATGAATAAACTAAAAATATATATATGAATACGCTGGGATATATACAGTATAAATATGGGAAAGACTTTCAGTATTGCGTAAGTATAAAATCATATAGGTGATGCCAATTTCTGATAACATGCAAATATTTGTGTGGGATCTTGCAGTCATTTTCTCACTGCAACTGGCAAAATCTGGTAACCCCAGAATAACGTCATCACATCACAGTTGCCCAAGAGGTTGAATGGAGGAGCCGTAAGCGTTGAGTTTTTTTTCATACATCAAGCTAGCATTTTATGGCCCCACAAAGTAATCGACCCATTCATTGTCTGTGAAGCAGCTCATCTTACATCCTAGTGACTGTGCAAACTCGCTTTGATTTCCATCTTTCAGAAAGACTGATTCACAGATACTGACTGAGTCCTGCGACACTGGGGCAACATACTGACTTTTTTCATTTTTTAAATGGCTTGTAACCTCCTTTTGAAGTGCTAGGTTGCTAAAATAAAAAACAGAGTCGGTTGTATTATATATTGATAAGCACCTTGGAAATAGAACTCCTCATGTTTGACTTTACCTAATAAGCTATTGTGCTATTTTCCGGCTGCTGCTACTGCTGCTATTGTTAGGCTTTTTAAAAAATTATTATTATTTGTGTGGGTGAGAGCTTCTTCTGTCACTGTCAGTCATTAACAAAAGGCACAATGGGTCCTGACAGATGAAAGAAGCAAATTAATTCAAGACCAATATTAGAAGTGTTACCATCCTGGCATGAGCGGGCCGCATTCTTGGAATCTGCTTATTGCATTGGAAATGTGTCCAGAACTGGAGGATAAACAGATCAACACAAAAAGGAAACTTGTTTTTTCCAGTCATCCTACAGTACATAAACAGCATCAGCATGTTTTTCAAAACTTGGAGAATTAAATATGTGTATCGTCAAAATGGCAATTGCTTTAGATATTTCATATGTTCCTTGGCGGTTAATTATTTCCAGTCTGTCCTCACCAGAAAACAGCTGTATAGGTCTTACTACATCCCATATTTATGTTAATATTTACGATTATATTCCCAATCCAGGCGATGCCGTTAATGTGTGGGGGTCCATAGCTTTGTTCAGTACCAGAGGGAGAGTGTGAGTTCTACACAGGCAGAAGCTGCTTTTATCTTTTCACAAGTTTTCTTGTTGCAGTCGATGAGGTGGCCAGTGAAGGCAGTGAGACGTTCCCTTTTTTTTGATAGAAAGTCTGATCATTTTGAATCGACTGAATAGATGAGATTTAACAGGGCTATAAGTCATTTTAAATTCAAATGTGTCGTTCACATTGCCTAGGACAGTCCATTATGATATCATGGATAATTGCTGTATTTCCCAATAATACAAGATGTAAAGCCTTGTGCTGATTCCTATAAAATGAATAGAAAAATGACAGTAATTATAAAAGGTTTTGCTTTGGACTATACAGGTTCAAGCCTAATAACACAAGCGTAGAATGGAACAGTTTGAATAAAGTTTTAATACACTTTTTTGGCATTGAATGTCAATTCAGAGGTTTTATCATTTGAACTCATTGAACGCTATGTTGCTTCATATCTAAGTGTAAACAGGAAACATTTTGCGGTTTTGTGGTAAGTCATAAAATTTGGTAAAATTATTTATTGCAGGTTTGAAATCAACCACTTGTTTTGTTTTTGAAGAATCGTTAAACATTTTGGAAAACACACTTATTCACTGAGAGTTAGATGAGAGTGAGATGAGAGGATCGATACCACTCCCATGTTGGTATGCTGAAGCTAGAGACAGCAGACAATTAGCATAGTTTAGCAGAAAGACTGGAAGCTAGGGGCTGTCCAAAAACAAAACAAATCTGTCTAACAACATAAAACTCACTAATTAACATGTTATAACTTGTTTGTTTAATTTCGACAAAAACCAAAATGTGAAAATGAGTATTACGGAGGGTTACAGGCTGGAGTGGGCTGTATCCCCCTGCTTTCAGTCTTTATACTAAGCTAAGCTAATCGGCTCCTGGCTTTCTTATTTAGTGTACAAACATGAGAGTGGTATTGATCGTTTCTTCTAACTCTCTGCAAGAAAGCAAATAGGTGTATTTCCAAAATATCAAACTATTCCTATGAGCCTTATTGTCCATTACTCTCCCCACATATGCATTCCCTTCACAAACAAATTATGATGGGTGACAGGCAGCCTGAGCAGACAACAATCAAGTGAAATTATCACAGAAGCCATCAGAATTTGTCTGTGACCGCAGAATCGAAATCTTAGTAATATAGTCTATAGTGGGCATTAGATTTATTTATTCAAAAATCCATTAAAATAGAATTAAGAATGAAAAAAAAAAATTAGAAAAACACGGCACCATCTGCATTCAGTCTCAATAATGAAATTTGAAAGAAAGCCCTTGAGAGATTAGGGATTCCCCATTGCCAACAGATGTTTGTGAAATGAAAGAGTTTCAAAGAGAAGAGGCCAGGGGAGGGTTGGAGAGGCAGGACAAGAAAACAGCCAAAAGTGTAATCTTGAGATGGAGGGAAAATGTTTGGATTCTCTCTCCATTTGCGCGGTGGGGGTAGGAGGACAATGGATGAGGCTGATTTCTACATTGTAAATGTGCAATCCCCCAGCAGTGGAGTGCTGCATCAGGATCAAGACTTAAACAATGTCGCCTTGCCTTTATCTCGCCACCACACTCTCCAACGGACCTGCCGGAATTGACTCGCAGTCTGTTATTCCCAAAAGCCTGAATCACAAACAGCTCCCTCTCATTCAAGTGCAACTTCATTACTGCCTGAAATGTGCTCGCATTCAAGTAGACATTGGTATTATAATCCTTAGCTTGTGTGACACTTCCATCATAATTTAGTTTACATCGGGGTGCTCTTTAATCACAGTGTAAACATTTCTTTCTGTAGCAACAAATTGTCTGTAAAGTTAACTTTATGATATCATCAGACAGCCAACTTTGACCTTCAGCTATGATCAAACATCACAGTAATCTGAGAAAGAAATTGCTTCAAGATGGGGAGATAGGATCATCCATTCGTCCTCTGTACAAATTCAAGTAAAAGAACACTTGTTAAAGACCACCACTTTATTGGACCCAAGCTGTCACATCTGATAAAGCTCACTGTAACAGAGTGGGCGACCCGGGCACAGCAGGCGAACCAGGAGATCGGTTGGTGCCAGTCTCGTGTGACACTGAAATAGACCTTTCACTCGACTCTCACCACAGCCTCAAAGGCAGCAGAACCCCACCTTAAACAATATTATAGCTGTTAAAAATCTGCTCTAAATGACAGACTTTGCTGCAATCTGGGAGCAACATTTGCTGGAACACCTTGGACTTTAATGACGGCCATGAAACCACAAATGAGCAAGTGAAGGCTTCCAGTGTGGAATCAGGAATGAACACATTAGCCTGTGCTGACAGATGAGTCTTAATTGTTACCTCTGGCAAATGGGACTTCACATAAGAGAACAAAAGCTCTCCTCCCAGCGCCCTGTTTGATGCAATGTGACGATGACCTTGCTGCAATGCACCTTTCGCTAGATCCTTAAGAGTTTATCTTGACAGACTCCCAAACACTGTCTCTCAGGTGTCGAACTGATAGACCAATTCATTTAACTCTGTCACGATCCGGAGCTTTAGAGGCTGCTGCTTGATGAATCCCCATTGTTCCTCTGCCTTTCTGGCTGTTTGCACTCCTTGAGGCGAGCTACATTACTGTTTCAATAGCTTTTAGACTATTACCACATGAAAAAATGGCACTATTTTCAATGAGTATTGTCCTTTCTTTCCTTTGTGTGATTCCAAAATAACAATAATACTATGCACCAATGGATAAATTAAATATAGACTGCTTGAAATATTCAGTGCTTTTTAATTATGTGTTATGTTCATGTTGGCTACCATCAGTAGATCAAAACAGTCTGTTTTGATAGTTGTATCTTTTTACCATACTGCATTCAATTTATGTACGGCCACATAAAATCTACCTATCAATCAATGAATCAATCAGTTTATTATTTGTCCCAAATGGGCAATTTGTGCTGCAGCAGGCATTTTAGGACACAACAAATATTAAAGGCAATATGACATAGACATACAATATAATACAGAAACAAACAACAGTGAACCTACACACCAGGTTCCTTACACCAATGCAACAGTGGTCGTCCTAGCTTATGTGAAGCAGGCCATAAATGACCCCTATTGCTACCCAGGGTCTACAAATAATATAAAAAACACCAGGGCCTGTAAATAAAATAAAAAACACATTGGCCCTTTAAGTTAAAATCTACCAATATATCTCCACTAATCACAGTAAAGCACCCACAGGTGCAAGCACACTTAAGCTCCACCAACAAGTGCACCAGAGATTTCCGCTGGCCAAGATGGCTACCTTCTGCTTTAGCCCTCTGCTAACTTCAAAATATTATTTTATCATGCAACTTTTCTAGTCTTTCTAAATGTTAACTGTCATGACTGTAAGTGTTAATTGTAAGTCTATGGGAAGAAGTATCTTACGGCCAGTGAGCATCACGTGACTATCCGGAGCGAAAGGGAAGTGGCCACCAACCTACTTTCAAACTTGTGAAAATGGCGGCCTAGGAAACTGCAGCGGTTGCAATTGCACACAAGCAAGTAAAATTAAAAGTATGTTCATTTTAATAATTTTTTGTTCATCTGTAATATAACCGAATTTAAGTCAAATTAGCAAACAAGCTGATTTGGGCAAGCACCAATCGCGGTCAGATGTTGGCGATAATGATCTACCTGGTTACAAATCTCCATTAATAAGAAGAAGCCGCCCACTGCAATTATAATTTCTGTCAAATGCACAATGGCTTTGTTTGATTTGAGAACACTACACTGTTGGAATGCACACATTATGCAAATAAGTAATGGAAGTATCCGAATTGAGACACAGCTACATTATTAATTAGTGAGCTTTAGAGGTGCAGCAGATTTGGTCTTTGGACAGAACCAAGTCAGCTGTTTCTCCTTGTTTGGTAAATCACCATCCAGCAGCTGGTTAGCTTAGCATTAGATAACCAGGCTAACCTAGCTCTGTCTAAAGGTAATGTGGTGTCCGAACAATAATATGAGAGTAGTATCAATCTTATCATCTATCTCTTGACAAGAAACCTAATAATGTTTTTCCCCAAAGTGTTGAATTATTCCTTTAAGAAATAACATAATCTATTATCTTCCATACTATCTTAAACTTATAAACTTACTGTTGTGTTGCTGTATGAGGGGAATGTGCAGGGCATAACAGAGGAAGAAAAATAACCTGCAGTCTTGTCTTTGAGAGATGATTGTTGTAGCCGAAGACATAACTGATAAGAATGATTTAATATAAATGTTGAAAGGTCAAAAAAGAATACAAGTGTATAGATTTTAATTCTGCTTTAAAAGTCATATTGCATCTTGTTTTACAGTAGATTCTCTGGACCTAATGTGTCCTTTATCAACTGGCGCTGCTCTGCTGGCGACAGGGGTTTTTCGTGCTGCTGCTACTGTTGTTTGTTTTTATTTGTTTTTAGTATGTATAGTGTTGTGAAGACGTGGGCATTTGCACTACGTGTTTTAGACACTACTCCTACACACAAGTGTACCTACTAGGCTCAACAAGTTAGTAGGTGGGATTGAGAGCTGTAGCACTCAAGTTGGCAACATTACAGTAAATTAGCACTCATGCTAGTTAGCAACTAGCAAAACACAGCGAAGGAAACAGGATCTGTTTTAAAGCCAAGACATGAAGCTACTTATATCACTGCTACTGCTTACGTTGGTGGTTGGCAAACTCCTGTGTAAGAGTTTGCATCCACCCTTTAAATCGGCAATGCATAATGAAGAACATTGAGTCTACTCCAGAGAGATCCTGCTTGCCCTCCCGCACAGAGGAGACATATCTCTGGTTCATCTACCGGGAGGACATCAGGAGAGGAAGCTGCTACAGGGAATCCCCACCGGTGTAAAAGAGGCAGGCGTGGAGGGGTCAGACAACGGCTCTGGCGCAGGGGTAATAAGCAACCACTTCCTTTATTATTTTTTCAGCAATGTATGGTCACTGTTCAGCAAAATGGAGGAGCTACGACTCAATACACGTTATTGCCATGAATATAGGGAGTCGTGCATTATGGTCTTAACTGAGTCATGGCTCCGTAAGGATATACCGGGCAATATGCTTCAGCTAGAGGGCTTCTGCTGTGTACGAGCGGACAGGGATGTCTCCTCAGGGAAGACTAGAGGAGGAGGCATCTGTGTTTATGTGAGAGATTCCTGGTGCAAACAACTGACAATTAGGGAAACTTCATGCGACCTGGATCTGGAAGGGCTCTGTCTTTCTATGAGACCCTTTTATTTACCAAGAGAGTTTGGGAATATTGTAATTTGCGCTGCCTATGCCCCCCCCAGTGGAAACGCTGGTAGAGCTGCAAATCTCCTAGCTGAATGTGTGCATAATCAACTCCAGCGCACTCCAGGGACACCTATCTTTATGCTCGGCGATTTCAACCACTGTCGGCTAGAGTCTGCTTTACCTGGATTTCATCAATACGTCAAATGTGGCATATGTAATAACAAAGTTTTGGACAATGTTTTGGCAACATCAAAAGTGCATATAAAGCTTCCTCCTCTCGCCAACTCTGACCACTCGACTGTCCATCTTATACCCACATATTGATCTGCTATTAAGTCCAGCAAGCCTCAACATAAGATAGTGTTGCAGTGGACTGAGGACAGTGTTGAGACTGTGAGAGGCTGTTTCTCTAGTACTGACTGGAGCATTTTCCATACTTTGGAGTTAAATGAGGCAACTGAAACACTTACTGACTATATTAAATTCTGTGTTGATAATGTTGTCCCCAAAAAGGATTTCCCTAACAATAAGCCATATATCACAAAGGAGGTGAAAGCCTGTATTAATAAAAAGAAGCTGGCCTTCAAAAACAAGGATCGGCTGGGGGTGGCTGCAGCACAAAAGGAACTAAACATGACGCTGAGGAAGGCCAGAGAAAATCACAGAGAGGCCATTGAACAGAACTTTTGCTCCTTGGAAAATAAAAGAATGTGGAATTCAATGAAAAACATCACTAACATGAACTCTAACAAAACTCAGTTTGTCACTTTGAATGACGGGGTCAGAGCTAATGATTTCAATGACTTCTTTCTAAGATATGATGTACTGAACGACTCTTTTCTAGGGAAGGTGGAGGTCTTAGATTCTTTTAATGCCATTCCAGGTTATAAGAAAATTGACCCTTTGCAGGTACAGTCAATCTTTAGCAAAGTTGGCAACAAGAAATCTGTAGGTCCAGATGGTTTGCCGGCCTTCGTGCTTAAAATGTGCTCATCAGAATTGTCTGAGGCGTGGTGCCCTATCTTTCACCTATCATTAGACAGTCATACTGTCTACAATAATCTCAGTTCCAAAAATTTTAGACCTGTTGCACTTATGAAGTGCTTTGAGAGAGTTATGCTAAACCTACTTAGACAAGAAGTAACTCCTTGTCTCGATCCCTTCCAGTTTGCATATCGGGAGGGGCGTAGTACTGTGGATGCAGTTATTACAGTGTCTCGTTTAATAAGGAAGCACTTAAAAGACTCTGATGCTTATGCACGTGTTTTATTTGCTGATTTTAGTTCTGCTTTTGATACTGTCCGTCCTCATTTGCTCGTTCAGAGGCTTCTTGACATGAAAGTTAATCCTTGAATTGAAAGACCAATAAAAGCTGTGATGAAGGTTATGGGAAAGAAAGACTACACTTCCCTTCAGACCATCTTTGAAAATATGGTAGTCTCCCAGACACAGAAAATTTTGAAGGACCCTTCCCATATTCTGCACTCTGAATACGATGTTTTACCTTCAGGGAAATGCCTTAGAGCTAGCAGAAGTAACTGCTATAAACTGTCCTTCATCCCAACTTCCAGAGCGCTCCTAAATAAACAATCTGCTTGGAACAAGATGGCTTGAAGCACTTCCGGCCCTTTATTTATTTATTTTTTAGCATATTTTAATATTGTTTGATTGCTTGCACTAATGTTTTTTTATCAACCAGATCTTATATGAGTTTCTCTTTTTTAATATAGAATTGTGGCGGTTGTTCTTTTAGCGTCTGTCATACTGTTTTCTGCTTTATGTGCTCAAGTGCAATTGAATATAATAATTCTGAGGTTTCATATCACTCAGGTTCTACTTACCTTGTAATCAATGATTCACAGGGGCAGGGTCATAGATACTTGTGCAATGTAATGTAAATGTATGGTGGATTGTATGATGTATGTGAGTGTAAAGTCCATATGTGTTACTGGTGTTTAATGCAGCCTCATGCGGCACTGATGCCCAAGAAAAATTTCCCCCAGGGGACAATAAAGTTGATCTTTATACAAACATGCATAGAAAATATGTGAAAAGAGTAATATTGTGGAGTTCCTGTATTTTCTGCTCTCTTTTTTGACACAATCATATCCTACAACTGTCCTTGAACACAGCTGCATCTTCAACTAAACAAAGATGGTTAATTTTACCACTGGAGGTTGAACTGAGCCAAGTGAGATAAATACAGCATTAGGTAATTTCTTCTCACATGGTGACAGCATGATTGGCACCCTTGTATTTCATAATTGTATTTCAAAAATTGTTATAAATAGCACTTTAAAGAAAATGGCAACTTTGAATGTTTGAGGCTCCACATGGTAGCCAGAGGTGCCATTTAAATACAATATTCAGTCAGTATGATGGTGGTAAACTTCACACAGCATTGCTTCATGTGAAAGGATAAGAGAGGGATGAGAGAAATAAAATATCTAAAGCCTGGTATGTCCAGTTTTCATCAGTCCAACCACTATCTCTCTGCTAGTCCTCTCGAATTTTACACTTTTAATCTGATGCTTCATCTCACTAAAGACATTTCTGAACAGCTCATTTTAATCTGAGAACACAGCATACAGTATAGTCAACTTTCCTCATTTTATCACCACCTTTCCTTGTAATACATCAACAAATCACCACAAGTGGTTGCACACTCACTGTGCACACTCATTTCAAGCAGCTGGACTGCCTCATTGCCAGGCAGGGAGTGTGTGAGTGGTCTTGCCTGGTTCAGGAGTGGGCATGCGGGTGTTAGATGAGCCATTGATCCTTCCCAGCAGGCTCTTCCACCAGGCGATTCCTCCACTCGCACAACCCCTCCCCCACGTCATTGACTTTCTGCCATGACGTTCCGCTGTCACGGCAGGACCTGACATTTAATGATCCTCTGATGGAGTAACGTCACATTTATCACTTCACGGCAGAAGTGACGGGGCAGAATCTGAGGGGTGAGCATAGGCCTAAGCAAAAAACAAACAATTTAAGCCAGGACTCGTAGCTGCACTCTGACTGAAAGTCGGAGTAATTCAGGATAAAGTCCCCAAAATGACTGCAGAAATGTCTTCTGTAAGCACCAAAAACAGATTTAGCCCTGATGGTCAGGAATTGCATGTTGAGGCAACAAAATTTAAACCCAGGTAGTGAAAACTTGGTTTATACTGCATGAGACTCCCTTTTTTCTCTCTTCTTTTTTTTTTGTCCAACCAATAAAACATCAATTAACTGCTAAAATCGCTAAACCCCTCCCAGGAACAGCACTTGTGCAATCATAGCTTGGCAACCATAACTAGGTATGGCAGGCCTATCAAGCTTTGGATTTCTCCACATGTGCATGTAAGAATTTGATAAACTCACCTGTGAGAGTGATATTCAGCATTTAATTATTTTAGAGTTTGTACTACAGCAAAAAGCTAAGGAATAGGTTAAATTATGTGTTTATTTGCTTTATAATAAGCTGCAACCATTAGTCTAGTTAAATATGCTAGTAGCCAAGCATTACTCCCAATGGCAAGAAGCTCCCAATTAGCTTACATTACTTTGTGATGTTACTAGTTATGTTAAAAAAGCCACCATATTAGTGGTTAGCTAAACCATTGGGCAATATTTCCTCACTGCATGGAAGCTGCTTCCGGCTGCTAAGAGTTTTAGCATATCAGTCGCTCTGTCCTGCTCTTTATTGGATTTGGGGAAGTTTACACTCAGCAAATCCAACCAATGTTTTCAGATAGTGATATGTTTTCCTAACAACTTTTCAAACATAAAAAATTATTGTCTGAAAATTAAAACAAGATCAGACTAGCTATGTACAAGACATGCAAGATCAGACTAGCTTACATAGCTAGTCTGATCTTACATGTTGTTGTCATTATTTATATAATACTAACACTAGCACACTGCAATGCAAAGAACAATCCTTTATTTCTGTCTTTCTACTGGCCTTTTTGTCTAGAACATGCAGCTTTATCCTCAGTGTGTAAGCATTGTATCATCTATGTAGCCATGAAGTGCATATTTATTTACTCCTACTGAATTCTACGTATACAACGATAGCTTATTCAGCTAGCTAGTTACAGTTTGTGACAGTTGTCATTTCTGCAACTTTGATGGTCGAGGAAAAGAAATGAAAAGCTGCTTTTGTCTACCACATTCTGAAATCAAGGACCCACTTTCACAATTTACTAAGAATTTGACGTGGTACTGTTGATCTGCCACCGCAATTGTAAACTGCATTATGTGTTGTGCCAGAATGGATAGCTAATAGGCATAAGAACAACAACTAAGGGGTTCAGGGCTTAGCGAATGGTCAATTGCAGTTGAAATTAGACTATTTTTAAATACACAGTTTTCACCTCCGCTCTAACAGTTCAGGACCAAGCATGAAAGCATTAACATGTCGTACCTCCCACCTAACCACTTGCCTGTGGGAAAAGTAAAGGAGAGAATATTCAGTAATAGATATGTTGAGCTCCTTGTAGGACTGTATCTTTGCACATGAAGGACTGAGAAAATACAGAGGAATAATCATAAGGTATAAGACTTCAGTATCTAGACAAACTGAGCCCTGAAGTCGATGCTGAACTGTCCAATATCTGGCCCAACTTCCTGGCCTGCGGTACTCTGAATATCAGAAATGAAAGCCTCATTTTCTGAAGTGATTCGCATAATATTTGGAGAGTACAGAAACATCCCAAGTGCACTGTTGCCTCAAGCCAACGGCCTGACTCGCCTCTGAAGGGAAAAATCTGCACTGTAAGGTAAAATAATGACTCTAAGGTCGAATAATTATGCGTCCCTCCGTGTGGCATATCACTGCACAAAAAAGCTGTCCAACAAAATTTGACTGGGAAAAAAACGAAGAAAAAAGAAGAAAAACAATGTCGAAGGACACTGAAAGAGATGTGTTAAATTACAAAAGGCTTGAGGAAGACTTAATTAAGCCAGCTGCAGGAACAGGAGAAAGTGCTGAGTCCTGGAGACACAAAATATTTATTCATCAGCCCATTAAACTTTAATTCCTTTTTCCCCCTATTTTTAAAATGGAGGGAGAATGGAGGAAAGCTTTGAACATTTGACCTTATATGTAAAAGTGTAGGGTGAGTCTATGGAGCCTCAGGGATTGTTTTAATCATTAAGAACCAGCAGAAAGTGGGGGAAAAAAGAACTCGCTCAATGCTCTATTGGAGCGGACTTACATATTATTTAAATCAGATTATTTCAGCATTTGATTATTCCCTTTTCCTTTTTCTGTACGAATTATCATCACATTGGGATATTCAGATATGAAATCCCAGCATGATCATACATAAAACAGATAGGTGACAGTTCCAGCAGGTTTCTGGAGGATCAATAATTGACTGAGACAAATGAATACATGACACAACACTGACAAGCAACATGCCTGTCCGACTTCGGCTCCAAATATCCATCATGTCATACATAACACTTCACTGTACTGTACTGTAGGTACCTGCTCATTCAATCCAGCGCGACGTGTCTGATAAAAGGATGGGGCCTGGCTGAGGAGGAAACAGTCGTGTGCTTGATTTGTCTGCAGCCTAATTATATGGCAACAAACGAGTTGCCAATCATGAGAATATATTGTCTGGTTTTATCTCAGGAACTCATCAAGTCAACCCAATTAAAAGCTGCAATGAGAAAGACATCGGCAGTGAACAGGGCTTTCATTCAGTTAATTCATGATTGCCAATTAAAATAGAATAGCGTGCAAAGTTGTAAAGCTGTCAGGAGGGCCAAGCTAAATTACCCTTTTCCACTTTGAATGATGGATGCGTTCATTGCTCTCCCTTATCTTATTTATTCTCTGGGCAGAAGGGGGGGGCGGACAAAAGCAGAACAGTTTAAAGCGTGTGTCGCTAATGAAGAAGGTTCCTCCTTTCGTTAAACCAAAAATCTGCAAGTGGAAGATTGTTTTGCTTTTCAAGAAAGAAACGTAATTAAATCACGTACAGTATCCTAGATCCATGCAGATCCATCCAATTTTCTCTAGCAATGACCTATGAATAAAATGAAATCCAAAGACTGGATATTACATTGCAAATCATCATTGATATTGATATTCCTGCTATAGGTGGCTATAGGTGTATTAATGTGCATATTTTACCAATAGAGCCAACAGCATCAGCACATATTGACAGCATGAATCAAGTTATTTTTCATACACAGTATCTGTTTGTGTCAACACATCGTTTTAAATGCCATTTAAATGTGTCCACAACAGTTAAAGTGAAGGCAACTTATCCTGGTTGTGTCTTCTGCACCATTAGCCACTGTTGCCATACTATTGATGGCCTAATTAAAATGTGTCAGGCTGAAATGTGTCACATTTTTTAAAGGCTGAAATTGATAGCTCACATTAATTTTCACTTTCTCAAAATGACCTTTAATTTCACTCGCAAATGCAGGCTTGTGTCTACACCGGCACACCCTCCCGTTCCCGCTCCTGGAACAATATGTCAAACGGCTTTGACAACACATGGAAGAAGCCGACCGTTCTTCAGAGCAGAGTGTCTCAAAGCTCAAATTGAAGTCACTCTCGGATTTCAATATCCATGAGAAAATTATATGCCAATGCCTCACTTAGAATAATGGATTCCAACATTTCTTTTCTGTTAATAAGTCATCACTGATAACCCCTCCTACTCTCAGTCCACTCCCTTTTGCAATTTGCTCACATTCATTCTTTTCCAGGCAGCCCAGCTTTTATATTTCCCCCTTGGGATTCTCTCTTTGTGAAAGCAAAAACAACCCGCAGATCTAGAAGTGTCGCTATGGAGAGGTTTTCCTTGAACAGCCATGAAGAAAGTGATAGTTTCCATTTGGGCTCCAGTAACCAAGAGTTTGTTCTCATCCCCAGGAGACCTGCTCCACAGGTCAAGCTCTTTGCAACAGATTAAAAGACAGTGTCACTAATGTCACCCGACCAGGGAATCAATGGCATAGCGTAGGAAATGAAAGCTGTGACGGACGTGGACGACCACATCAGCTCCTGTCACCGTGTGTCTACTCAGAGTATTCTCTTCATCCTGGCAGTTGCTGGGACCTCAGGGGGGCCCTGTCAGCTGAAACCAACATGGCCCCGGCACACTACAGAACCACGGACAGCCCTTTGGGGCTGTGAGCCCATTGAGGCTTGCAGGGCTTCAGACACTCACACCATCAGCTCAATCAACTTGTGCCACTCTGGGCTGAGCTGTGCTGCCGCTCCAATGGAGAACTTTTCTCATTTCAAATGTGGGTTTGTCCTCACATGAGAAATCAAAGTGTTAAAAGTTAGAAACAGAGAAAAATTTGAAAGTAGGAAATGATGAACGGAGAGAGAGCAGTTATTTTGTATTCAGTTATTTGTTATTGTGTATTCTCTGGTCACATCAACAGAGCTCATTGTTGCTTAGTCTTATTTTCTTATTTCATATACTGATTGCATCCATTTTTCAGACAATGGATTTAATCACCATTTGTCACCCTCCTTTTTTTTTCTCTTTCTTTCTTTCTTTTTTCTTTCTCTATGTGCATGGAATATGGAACATTTTGATTTGTTGTTTTCACTTTTAAGCTGACAAATATAGCTCTTGATATTTCACAACCCTTCATTGTATATGAGGAAAAAGAAAGCTGTCTTGCTACTATTGTTAGGCAGAGTGTGAATTATACAAAGACAATCATGGGGGGTCAACTTTTTTTACAGGTCGTAAAGGAAACCCAGTACAGCGCAGACGCGTGCTTCAGTGAACTTAAGTCTTAAAATATCCTTGCTTGTTTACTGTAATGTCTGCAGTCTGTAGATGATGATAAATCATATTCATTACACCAGTTCATGGGTGCACTATATCACACAACAACTTCTGTAGTTTGGGGTCACCAAGTATTCTAGAGCAAAACTGCCAGCAAGTCAGACCTGGACACACAACAGCTGAAACACAGACCCACACAATGCTGAACCAGAACCAAAGACACTTTCATAAAATACAGGCTGCATTAGCATGTTTCAAAGAGGTCATATTATGCTCATTTTCAGGTTCAAAATCTTATTTAGGGATTGTACCAGAACATGTTTACATAGTTTCATTTTCAAAAAAACCTATATTCTTGTTATACTAAACATTGCTGCAGCTCCTCTTTTCACCCTGTGTGTTGAACACTCCATTTTAGCTATGGAGTGATATATCTTCCCTCTACAAGATATTTGTTGGGAGTTGCACCATACACTGTATAAAAAAAGTTAAGGACTACTAGCCAATCAGAAGCAGACTAGGGTGGGCCGTGAGAGGCTGGTAAACACGGCTTCGGTTCAGCTGTATATCCCCTTACCAGCTTAGCAACATGGACTGGAGCAAGAGGTTCAGAGTGGTGAGTTATTAATTTGTAACAAATGTATCTTTCATCCATAAAGTTTTAACTGAGCTCTTTCTCTACATCACAGTAACAACTTCATGTCCATTGACATCCTGGAGGGTACCTTAAGTTTGGAAGGGAGAGGAGAGGCAGCAGGCGGACGTCTTGTCAATGTGCGCTGCAGCTCAGTGTGTTTTTCCACTGGTGTTTTTGGGATTGGAAGGATTCAAGCTAATAATAGACATCAACTTGACTGCAGAATGTAGTTTGTTTTAGCCTTACTGCTTGTTGTTTCTCAGCCGGATGGTGTTCGGGCGGCCCCGCGACTAGTTAGCACTCAGGTCCTAGGCGTCCAGTTTCAGCGGCTTGGCACGCCAGGACGGGCTTTTTACTAGCAGGTTTGTCCTGGAGGTCCATCATGGTTGGCTTGTGGTTGAAGAAAACTTGCAGTGATGGACCATTAGCCTGGCTTGGTTCGTTGGTTTGATGTCCTCTGGATTACTGCTGGCGTAACAGACCCACATGGCTGGGTCCGAACTTCGGTGGGAGCAGTAGTTAATTCGACTAAAATAAAGCTTAAAAGGGGAACTTGGTTGTTCCTGAATTCAAAGTTGCTTGGCTTACGGTCTGATAACTCTTAACAAACAAAACAAAGTAAATTCAACGAAGGTTTGTGTGAATATGGCTAAGTACTGCTGGAAGACAAAGAAAATATCACAATGCCGGGCCAAAATCTTCGTGTTGCTTGGACATGGAGCACGCTCTGTAAGCGTGCAGAGCGAAGAGCAAGAGCAAAGGGACAAGAGGAGCGTGTCTGGCGTTGTGTTTTGTTTAAACGCTTACCTGGGGCGTGTCCCAGGAGGAGGGCCTTGTTTCCTCTGAGGCTTTTGTGCCTTAACTTTAAAAGGTTCTATTTGCGTGTTTTTAATCAAATACCTTCCACAATCAAACCTTAAATGTCATAAACAGTTATACCATTCTTAGTTTTTAATCATTTGATAAAAGGAAGTTATAGTCGATCATTAAACATTATAATTAAAACAAACAAAATAGTTAAAACATTTCGTAGGGATCACAGCAGATGAAAGAGCATCTTGACTAAATACTTCCTTGATATTATTGGCTGTGAAATGTTCTTACTTAGAGAATGTATAAGCAAGTTATATGAACATGGCATCAGATTACGAAGAATAAAATACAGAGTGGTACATTAAAACAGCGGGAGAGGCGTTAAAACAATGACATGTAATACTATTTTGTCCTCTGGTGGGGCACTGGTTCCGTGAGGGGACAAAGGATCTTCTGATTATTTACTTATATTTAACTCAATCCTTGGTTCAGGAGCTAGGAAAATTGGTTATTTAACACATAATATTTCTGTATCATATCATTTCTAAGAGAGTATATAACGGTCCTGGGAACAAAGCATTAGTTACAACATGAATTAAATGCAGAAATGTTGGAGATCATTGATGAAGATTAAAAGCACTACAAAATTATTATTTGTGGTTCCTTCTTTCCAACATAGTTTTTAACAAGAACAGGGTAATAATTACTCAATTGAAGTGGAGAGAACTACTAAGTAACTTAAAGATTAATTTAATTAAAACAAGGTAATAGGCAAGTTTATAAGGAGACAATAATTGTTTGTCCACACCAAGGAATTCGGGGCAGCGTCCTTCTCTGGGATCTGGCTTTCTTCACAACTGGGTGTGAAAAGGGTGAGTCCAAATTAATGGCTCTTTGGTGGGGTAGGGGACCAAGACTGAAGAAGGGGGTCTTTGATGTCTGAGGTAATCTGAAACAGGAACTTCGTTACCACGGTTACCCTGCCCTCTTGGTCTTGGGAGTGTTTAGGGGTTGTTTAGTTTCAGAATCAGAAGGAACTTTATTGCCAAGTAGTGTTTTACACATACAAGGAATTTGCTGTAGTGATAAGGTGCTACACCTAGACAAACATACAGTCGACATAAATAAATGTAGAAATATATAAATATGGAACAGAAGAACAATACATGTGCATTATTCTGGGTCTGTGCCGTGCAGAAGTAACGCAACGGAAGAGAATATTGTGTACATATAAATATATAAACTGACAACATAAAATTATACAACAACAAAGATCAACAACAAATATGTGCAACGTGCCAGGTCTGTGCCCGACACGAGATGAAACAGTATTACATGTGCAGAGACATTTGTATCATTTGCAAGGGGGGACCCGGACCTTGGTAATGAGGCTAGCTGCAGACGGGAAGAAGGTGTTTTTCTGGCGAGAGGTTTTGGTCCTGATGGACTGCAGCCTCCTGCCAGAGGGGAGAGTCTGAAACAGTTTGTGTCCAGGGTGGGAGGAGTCAGCTGCAATCTTTCCTGCATGCCTCAGAGTCCTCTGTACAGGTCCAGAAGAGAAGGAAGATTGCAGCCAATCACCTTCTCTGCAGAGCGAATGATGCGTACCAGATGGTGATGGAGGAGGTGAAGATGGACTCAATGATGGCGGTGTAGAAGTGCACCATCATTGTCTTTGGCAGGCTGAACTTCTTCAGCTGCAGGAAGAACATCCTCTGCTGGGGCTTTTTGATGATGGAGGTTATGCTCAGCTCCAGAGTCCACAGCGGTGACTGGGGAGTCACACAGGATGATGGAGGAGGGTGGGGCTGGGCTCTCTCTAAAATCCACGACCATCTCCACTGTCTTCTGAGCGTTGAGCTCCAGACTGTTTTGGCTGCACCAGGTCACCAGATGTTCGATCTTCCACCTGTAGTCGGACTCATCCCCACCGGAGATGAGCCCAATGAGGGTGGTGTCGTCCGCAAACTTCAGGAGCTTGACAGTCTGGTGACTGGAGGTGCAGCTGTTGGTGTACAGGGAGAAGAGAAGGGGGTAAAGAACGCAGCCTTGAGGGGAACCGGTGCTGATGGTCCTGGAATCAGAGACATGTTTTCCCAGCTTCACGTGCTGCTTCCTGTCCGTCAGGAAGTCTGTGATCCACCTGCAGGTGGAGTCAGGCACGCTGAGCTGGGAGAGCTTGTCCTGCATGGCTGCTGAGGTCCTTGCAGCCTGGTTCAGGTTGAGGTTAGTCTCTGGACAAGGTTAATATTGTTAACGTCTTTGTTAATAGTCATGCATAGTATGTTATTATGGAGCAAACTTTTCACCCCCTCCTTTGGGGTACTTCTGCTGTCTGTTGAGGGTTGAAATCTCACCGCGAGAGACAAAGAGAGATTCTGGATTAATCCTTTTTGATATAAAATAATCAAACCCACACTGGCTTGTTCAATACTCTAGACAGCTAACTTTAACCTAAAGTGTCTGCTATTAGATTGTTGTGTGATGCAGTGAACTTTAATGAGCCACTGGGAGTGATGCAGGCAGACAAGATCTTCAAATAAGGTCAAGGTTAGGAAATTGTATGGTCCATTTTAGGGGTGTCTGAAATCGTATTTCAAGATTCTTGAGGCATGAATATGAAAAGGTATTTTAATATTTACAACTACAGGTAAGAAACACCACCCTTAACTGTTGTTTTTGCCTCTTTTGGAGGTGCAAAAGTAATTTGATATCATTTAGCGTCTTCTAGCGATTTTTAGGACAGCAAATAGCTACTTTCGTTACTAAGGAGTTGGCAACACTGGTTTTTAGGGCTCACCACTTTCTGTTCGCACCTGGGATATATGCAGTTAACACCATAGAAAAGAAGTGGTTGTAGTCATCTTGATGTCACCCATTGGTTTGTGTGCTGCCGTTTTTAAGCCTGGTATATAGACCGTCGCCATCTTGATTTTTTGCAACCAGCAGCACCGGACGTGGCGATATTTGATAAGACAGTGGCACTAGCTAGCCTGGTTAGCATGGTGCATCCGTAATTCACATTAACTGTGATTTTAACCAGGATGATACCCTACACTAGTTAGTTAGTACCCAGCAGTTTTCACTTGGTGGAGAAATATTACACAGTGGATGTGCGAGTTTTATTATTTATTAGTTATTGAATGAGGCTTTTATTGTATAGTATGTAAAATATTTCAGCGTACAGAACAGACAAACACATTGAGTAATCCTTTCCTTATACTTTTGTTTCTTGTGTTTTGGTTTTGAAAACAGAAAAAAAATACATGCACACCACCTCAACAAGTGGAGAAATCCAAACCCTGACAGCCACGTCCTGCCTAGTTACAGCTGCTATAATGTAGGCCTATAATTACATAAATAGTCACGTAAAGTCAGTGGCCACAAGGGAAATCAACAATTTGCAAATAACAGTTTTGACAGTTTCATTCTTGATTCTCAAGCGACACAGGTAGTTTTATAATTATAATGTTTCTCCTGAAGTTTATTTCATTATGAGACAGCGTTAAGAAGCAGCATCCTTTTAACACATTGAGGCATTCCACAGTTTACAGCAAACAGCTGCTCCCTTTGTAAGGTCTATTTTTACTTTATGCCTAAAACAATGCCTTACTTTAAATTCACTTTCTGTGTTCAAGAAGAAAAAAAAAAAGATTGGTAGTCTAATGTATTTCGTTCTGCTTGCCCTCCACCCACTGACTCAGCAAGTGTTCTTGGCTCATACAATCTCATTCACATAAAGACAGAAAGAACCTTTAATGGATAGAAGAGAAACTCCTGGAGTTAATGAGAAGAATTTGAAATATGCCCGATAAGAAGAAGACCTGAGTTTTCCACCAGCATTCATTACCCAGTGTATTCAGTCAGCCCAGCTCCTCATACTTGCCTGTGTATTCCCATTTGACACTTCTTGGTTGATCAAGTCCATTATATTATCACTGTTCATTTCCTTTTCTCTAGATTGGGGACTCACTTTTGTCACCAGCAGGACGGTACAGGCAATGCTGGAGCACCAGATTTGGCTTGACAGGACCGCATTTGATTTTCAAGATCAGGACGCTTCACCTGACGCAAGCGCCACCTGGGCTGTTGGCTGTGCTGTTTGTGTTCACCTGTGTCTTGCAAGAAGAATAAAAAGGCGCTGCTTGTTTCCTTGTTACATGGTGGCCGGGAAACACAGGGGCTTGTTGAAGCAAACAGAATGCAGATGCTTGTGGTGTGGGAAAAGGGGATGTGGAAAGACGAGGAGCAAGCAGATGAAGGGATGTGTGGATAACAAGCTCCTTGCCAACCAGGCAACCATGAGTGCTATTGCTCTGCTGGAGTGAACGCAACAGGCCTGGGTTTTTCAGCCTGACTACTGGAGCATGTGAACACACATCTTCCTCGCCATGGGAGAGGAGTCTGTCATGACAAAGCCAATGCCTTTGCCTATTTTTTGTCTTTTACTGTCCCTTCCTGCTCCTCATCTATGTCTCTGTCTCATTCTGTCCTCATTTCTGTCTTGCTTGCGCTTGCTCTCTCTTTTGCTATTGCTTATTTTCTTTCTCATTGTATATAACACAAGGTGACATTATTGTTCCCTTTTTTTCAAAATAGAAAGAAAAGTATCAGGATGATATGCAGTCAAGGCTTGCTGTCAAAAGCTTGGCTTTCAGGGAAATCCTAATTGAAAACCCTGGCTCTGGAGGTGCAACAAACCAAGATGAATACAGATTGCAATCTGACATGCAACCACAAGCAGCTTCCTTAAATGATTTTTGAATTAATTATGTGTATAAAAGGGAAACTTTGCCGTTTTTCAACCAGCTTTGTATCATTAGCCTACAGTGTGGGTAGTATATGCAAATGAGCAATGGTTAACCTCCCTCCATGTTGCCTGCACCCAGAGCTCTGGAGTTGCTCTGTTTTACACCAAAGCTTTGGGCCACATATCCTGAAAAGAAACTGTAAAAAACAACGAAAGCCAGCAGGGCAAAATGGACATGTGAGTATAGGTTACTTGCAATAGCAGTGGACTGTTTTGGAACTAGCACGGCAACGTTACAGAGTGAAAACAATGAATGTTTTTACGTTCAAAACTTGCTAATATGCCCCAGTTTGCTTGTTGAGTGGCAGCTGTCAGTTATTGCAGTTACAATCTGTTTACTAGCTTGTTGTTTCCCATTTAGATTTTACATTCTGTTTCCGGTTTCATTCATCCTGGTCCGTTGTCGTTTGTTCTTGTTTTAGTCCGTTTGTCGGTCTGTCTTGTCTGCGTCCTCATCTGCTTCTGTATTTTGAACGTAGTATGTTCGGCTGCCATTCAGTCCATGTTTCAGTGTCGTGCCCTGTTTCCTGTTTTGTTTTGTAGTTGTCCGCATTCGCTGTCTGTGTCTAGTTTTGCTTCCCATTCTGTTCCTACCTGAAGTCTTTGGAGAAAACTCTGGTGCCTGCCCGAATTATTGTTTGTTTTGATTATTCTGTGGTTGGACAGAATAATACCTTGAGTTTTGGATTTTTCCCTGTTTGGATTTTATGTTCCTTTTTTTAAATTTTTACTCTGCAACACATGACAAATTGCTCTTAATACCTTCCAAGAAAGAGCAAGCTATGGACTACAAGGGGTGCGTGTTTGATAGATGTTGGGAGATGTATCTGTTCTACCTGTACAAAACTAACTCATTATGGTATTTACAACATTGCAGTTAAGTTTAAAGCTACATTCAAAGATAATTTTTTTGGCCGCTTAAAAATAAAAAAACTGAAAGTGAAAGTGAAAACACATGTTGAAAATATTAGCTGAATGGATAAATGATTGAAATGGAATCAAAAAGTAATGGACAAACTGTCAATCAGTTTAAATAGAGAGCTAAATAAATTGGCTAATGTTACCAACTATTGGCCTATTTACACTTCTAGAGGACAATTTTAGCATTTACTTGCAGTATTTCTGACCACTCGGCTAATTTAAGTTCAATATATTTATTATCATATATTATTATATATATTAATTAATTAATATTTTGTTTTCTTGTAGCTTTGTTTTGGTCTCCACCAACTCCTGAGGGAAATGTTTGGCTGTTTAGCTGCTTTAACTTTCACTACTTGCTAGTCACGGATTTTGTCGCTTTTCCATTTTGTGCTTTGCACGGACAGGCATGGTGGGGAGCTTTAAACATTTCCTTTTTTGGTCAAAGGAAAAACAACTATGAATCAAATACAGTGTATATTACAGTATATCATGTTGGCCGTGTTGACAAGGGGGACCTCCTCTAACAGCCTTATTTCCCTTTGGCAGAAATTTTGTAGGTGCAGATCTGAGCGTGAATTGAGAACACAACCCAAGCTGCAACTGCTCTCCCGCCCTGTGACACACAGACCAATGAATGCTAGTAAGTTGGTTTGTCATTAGGATTCGGATCAGGATTCTGTCTCAGTCGACACAAACTGTGGTGAATGAACATGTCTGTCTGCAGTGAGACGTTTCTCTTTCAGAACCTGCTGTGACGTGTCTGGAGGGAAATTGCTGAGAATGACCTCTCTACTTTCCTGTTATCTATCTCAAGTATTTACCTTTATATTTTTTTTCTCTCTTTTAAGGGTTCTCTGTCTCAATCTTCTTGTGGTAGAATGAATGTCACTTTACTTCTAGATGCGCTTTGCAGAAGCGATATTGCTATATATGAAAAATGCCATGAGTTCATGATAAACTTTCAGTAACATTGATTATTCACACAGATGCAGAAGATTGTCCTTGAAGAATGACTGTCTCTGCGGTGTTGGCAGCCAGTGTCACCAACCACCAAGTCATAATTTTGCTTGTGTGCAAAATTGCATCTGCGAGCATGACAACATTTTCAACACACTGTATATCAGTGAGGATCAAAACAATTTATATATGGAGAGCATAAGCAGAGTTATTGTACACTGCAGAATCTCCTTGTGAAGAAATATGAGAAAAATATAAAAGTATGGTTGATAAAAACCTGTTACATGAAATTATTTAAAGTCTAATCCTCTGGAAGACAAGTTCTAAGCTGCAACTCAGCAAGATTGCCATTCCTCCCCCGTAATCTATTTAACCCCCAGGGGAACAGGAGAGGTATGGGCTAAATTAGTGTAATCTGAATGAGGGTTTCTTGAATATGGTGGTTTCAGCCAGTGAGGGATTGTATCCGCCTTCAGACTCAGTGGCCTGACAGACAATGAGGATATGACCATCTGAATCGATACAGCCTATCCCCCATGATTAGGTCATCCATTAGTTCACTTGATCTTTCGACCCTCTTACATTGCATCTGATGAAAATGTAATCGCTCAATACTTGCTGAATGATTAGTCCAAATCCCTGCTTCTCAAAAAGAAGGGGCAGGAATGTTTTGATGCAGCATATGCAAATAAGTCTGCATCAGTCTTTGTATTTTGGACATGGTGCCGGAGTCAGGGGGACGTCAACTCCCTGGCCTTGTCCCTTGAACATCAAGGCCCCTCTGGCTCCCTTTGATCCCTGCTCTCTGCTGTTTTATGAACACCATGTACTGAGATGCATGTTCACATACTGTGTGCTATGCAAAACCCACACTGGCTGAGCCTCGCTGAGACTGCTCCTGATGTGTCTGAGCTCAACAGAAAGAAAAATCAATCAGCAAAAAGAATTTAAATAAAATAAAAAACAATTAAGGGGGCATTTTGACTTGTCTGCAAATGTCTCCATGTAATTATAGTGCAGAGAAGGAGTCAGAGATGAATTAAAACAACCACTAAATGGAATTCAGTTTGATGATAAATCAGGAGCCCACTGTCAAGATCATGGTGTGAAAAAGGTCACTTGCTTTGAATCATTGCTCCGCCAGCACTAAAGAACGCGAAGGCTGATGCAGTGTAGTGAATTCTATTTTCATAAACATAAAAACTTGAATCAAAATTAATTCAACTGTGTATTTTCTTATCTGCATAATAAGAAGAACCAGATCATATGTGGCAATTCTCATCGTTATTATTACTCATGTGTCTGTTTAGTGCTTTATCTGCGCAGTGCAAAGATAACATATGTTATGACAGCTCTTTAGCTGTGAGCAACATGTTTTCTTTAAATGTCCACTGGGGAAATCAATACCTTGTTCAGAGCTGAAATTGGCCAGTCAATCTTACAATCATCTGTTTCCAATGGCAGTAAAAGGCAGTTACTGGAATTTTAATGTCAACTGTCTTTTAGCAGGTCAGATTGAACAACACTTAACATTACTGATTAATTTATCAACTTCTTTCACTATTGTTAGTATTGATCCCTATATTATCCATGTACTGGGCCCAATGTCTGCAGTTGTCAGGAGGTATAAGATTGTAGAGTAGCTCAACTAATAAAAAAAAATAGGAATTACAATTTGATTGAAAAAAAGTAACTTGTTGGTGGTTGAAATTGTAAGCTAAAAGAAAGTGTTAAAATAGTTAGCTAAAAGTAATGGATACAGTTGACATTGTTTGCCAAAAGTAAAAAACAATACTATTGAAATTGTTAATTGGTAATGGATCAATGTTTGAAATACAGTTACATCATCAATAAATATTAATGAGCCTGTTCTAGAAGCCATGCACGCCCAAGCCATGACATTACTTCCACCATGCTTCACAGATGAGCTTGTATGCTTCAGATCAGAAGCAGTATCTTTCTTTCTCCACACTTTGGCCTTTCCATCACTTTGGTAGAGATTAATCTTGGTCTCATCAGTCCATAAGTTTGTGTTCCAGAACTTTTGCGGCTCATCTCTGTACTTCTTTGCAAATTTCAATCTGGCCTTCCGATTCTTACTGCTGATGAGTGGTTTGCATCTTGTGGTGCTAGTTTAATTATCTCAAAGTAATGGGTTAAATAGTTAGGCTATAACTAAAACTAAAGTCCAGCTTCAGCCATTCCAGGTGGTAGTATGCAAACTTGACCAAACCAGGGAAAAACATTGACAGTTCAACTGTAGGCAAACAGTGTTTTAGGCTAACAATATCAACTTTTTTGTAGGCTTACTTAATCGTGTTAAATAACATCTTGTTTAAAATCAGTTCAAATGCAAATTTTTACTTCAATTCATCTGACCTTATTTTAGCAACAACTTGTTCAGAATGCAGCTACTGAGATGCAGTAGTGGCAAATGTTATGCAAAAATCAAACCCGATTGTCCTTGGAGGTCATATTTTATGAATGTTCCATACGCTATCCCTTCACAGTCTTTCTTGTTAGTCTGTGAACAAAGAGACCCATCAAGCGGTGTGTCACAGGGGAGCAGATAACAGTAGGCCAGGTGAGTGGAGGTCAGAGCATCCTGATGAGGGGGTAGGGTGGGGTGGTGGATAAGGATTGGAGGGGATGTAAAGGAGGCATGGCGGTTAAATGCCGGGGCCGGCCGTGAGATCCGGAGGGAGCGGGGCGCGGGCCACATCACCTCAGGCATCTCCTGACCGTGCGTGATTGATGGGGAAGAGCTGACGAGCCGGGCTCCCAATGTCACTCTCCAATTAAATAACTCTCACCACTGAACTGCAGCCTCCCCTCCTCCTGCAATACACCTCCCTCTTCTCCTCCCTTTCACCTCTCTTTCTACTATCACACACCCACTCTCCCTCTGTACTCTATATCCCTTTAAATTGAGTTTTTATTTAGTCCAGCTTTCTATGCTCTCCTTCCTTTTATCTTATTGACATTATCTTCCTTTAACTTCTCTTTCTTTAGCTCCTTTCCCTTTGTCTCTGACATTCTTCTTCCTCTTTTCTCACTAGTTTACTGTATCTTATTTTTACCTGTCCATTGTCCCGTGTCTCTAATTTCAGCTTTGCTAACTGCTCTTCCAGGTATGACAGACAGAGGCTGCTCTTTCTATTAGTTTGGGTCAGTGCTCCCTTTCCTAAATGACAGAGCAGAGGAGATGAAAGGAGCTGCACAATTGTAATGCATTCTGTCTCAAAAATGCAAATAGCATGGGGAAAAATACACAGAAAGAGATCATCTTTGGGTGACTAATGATCAGGGCTTTAAAGTGAAATGTAATGTTTTCTTATGTGAGAACAGGTGTATATAGTATAAAAGTAGTAAAGGTTCAAGGTGGTTACACTGACAAGGCTCGAAGGGAGAAAGATCGTATATTCTGAGCAAATGCATGTGTTATTAACTGGAGATGCTGGTGCATGCATGTATGTTTATACTGCCACTAATTAGCAATGTAAGTAATACTGGTTAGTTTCAAAGGTCTGCGAGTATAGAGGTGCAGTAGTTCAGAGATGGCAGCCTCACGCTGCATTTTTTTTTCTGTCACCACAGGAGCTCACTTTGGAGCTAATTGGATGAAAAACAAATAGAAACAGGAGCCCAGATTACTATGTGGAAGTACACTTAAAAGTCAATTTGGGAAGTGTGAATTATGCAAGGGAAAAAAGTGATGGAACCATGTCCAATTGAACCTTGAATGAGAATATACATAATGCAACTATTTGCAAAAAAAGGAATGATTTTATTTGAGGCTTGCAGGATTTAATTAATTCTCAAGGTGGTGGTGGTGGTGGTGTGTGTGTGTGTGTCAGGGGAGGGGGGCTGTTAAATCCCTATCATGGGTTGAAGAAGGTGTCAAGAATTTTGTATTGATTTTCTTTTCACCAGCAAGGTACTCATTTAACAGGACACATGCCATCTGCTGCCAAAAACTTGGCAGGTTTGAAAATTCGGTTCTTCTTTCTCACTGCCAAAACGCTGCGTGTGTTTCTGGCTCCCTCCTCGCCAACTTATTTTGGTCAAACTATTTCGATAGGCTCTCTCCAATCTAGTCAGCTAGGATTTGGCTCACACGAGAGCGTTTCCTGTCTCGTCCGGTGTTCTGACTCCTCGCTGCTGCGCATCCCCTGTTGCCTATGTAAGAGAGAGATAGATACATACCCAAAACCCTGCAGCTGGGGTTCCCTGCACAGAGGCGGCACTGCGCAGGATACAGAGAGAGAGAGAGCGAGAGAGAGAGAGACAGAGGGAGAGAGAGAGCGAGAGAGAGCGAGAGAGAGGGGGGAGGGGGGGGGGGTGCTCAGACTTGTCACATCCCAGCCAAGGGTGAGAGCATTTACGCGCGATCCAGTGGGCGATCTCCAGCTGCCCTGCTCTGCCATCAGGACTAATTTCATCATGAAAACTTTTAAACTCTTTATTTCGACATAAGCTGCTTTCCTGTTCGTGGTGCATGGAGAGAAAAAACCCAACAACTTTTACCACCAGACACCATCTGTGCGGCGGTGAAGTTATTCCGTCTTATTCTGGTGAGTACTGCCAATAGATTTCAAAGCGCAGCGAGGACCGTTGCAATCGTGTGCCCAGTTTTGTTTTTCAGTCCCACACTGCATTTCAGTTCAATTATGCTCTGCTTATGTATTCTGTGCATTTTTGTCCCGTCGCTTATGCTGTCATTAGTATTCCATGGACACATGTTTCCTGCGGCGGTCGCTCACAGAGATTTTTACTGACGGTGTTTCCGTACTGCTCAGTCCCCGTCATGTGTTTATTTGCCACCATCCTCTTCCGTTTTATTTTTCTAGACCCCGAAGTTGTTAAGATATTTAATCGATCTGTGTTAATGATGCAAGCGGGTTATTTTTGTATTGAGAAAAACGAATTCTATCGATTCGAGAACAGGTGCGTCCTGCGAACTTTTTCTGCAGGTGTTGACAGCTAATGCGCAATGATTGATACAAACAGGAGGGTGAAGCAGTCAGGTCACATCGGTGCGCAAAGCAGAGCACAGGGGTACCTGATGATTTACACTGCAAAGAGTCCATATCAAAGATTACCGAACTGGGCTGCAAATCTGTCAGTAATTTCTGTGGAGAAAAAAAAAACTGCAAGCAGGGTAAAAAATGAACTTATATTTAATCAAATTAGGGATGAAGTTAATTAAATTATTTAAAGTTCTGCCCTATTTCAGGTTAATATACCTCCACATGTTTCCAGGAAATTCATGGACCTAATAGCTGCAGAGGGAATAAGTGTGTCCCAGAAATGGGTAGATCCACTTGTTTAAGGACAAAAAAGATGACAAACGGATCAATACACAATAAAATGACTTTCTTGCAGTGCAAGTTTATTTTTAAGCAAAATGCATCACATATGAAATCTCTGACTGTGCAAAACTGTTTTTGTTGCCTTTAAGCTTTATAGTCACTATAGTAAGTGAAATGTGCAGTATGATCACAACCCATCAGCAGGATTTATAAATTATATTATCACTGCGAGGACAGGAAGGGATATTTATGTACATGTGTTGAATGTAAGGTCTCAGTTTAAGGACTTTTTAAAAACACAATCCTAAAATTGCTTTTATCACATATGTGTGAATTAAAATGAATGACTGTCATACCTCAGCCTTTTTCATCTATCAGTTATCCTTTTGCTGTTTGGTGGGCAGACGTGCTTTATTACGCAACTGTGATTTAACAGAAGAAAAGGCAAATTCCTGTCTTTGTTAACAAACAGCATGTGTATTAAACTTATAAATGCCTCAGTGAACTCTTTACAGATGTTGCAATGTGTCTTCCGATGCAGCATGTGAAAACATACACAGTCAGCTTCAGATCTACTAGCGAAGGATGCAAGATGAATTTAAATGAAGAGATGAGGTATCAGAAATCTATGAGTGGAGCGACCACCCTTCAAGCCCCTGACTCGGATTCAACCTCCTGTGTCAGCAAGACTCAGGTCTGAATGTACTGTTAGTGTCCTTGAAGACCCACCAGCTTCGGGGGTTATTGTCTCTCTGTAGCTGACCCCGTGCTCTGATTTCCCCGGAAAGAGACAAACAAAGAGGGAAGGTCCAGGAAGAGTCAGTGAAGTGCCACATTATATGAAAACTGCTCATACGTTGCCATTTCATATTACAAACAGAACTTCAAATCTCTTAAAAACGCATCAGAAACTCTGATCTACATGCTGTTTTTTTAATCAAATGATTCAAAATGAAGGAGACTATACTTCAAACTCAAATTACACTATAAACAGCCAGTTTGTGTCATGTATTCTCGCCCATGAGTGAAGAGACTGAACGTACACAGTGATTGAGGAGAATATGGATCAGAGGAAGAGTGTGATTGGTTACTGAGCGCTGTAGCACTGGTAATCCTGTTGTGAGACTGGCAAATGGGATTAGAACACTGTGTGTAAGAGAAACAGAGCCGGGGGATGACTGGGAGGCTTTACATTCACGGCTTTATCTCACATTTTCGCTTAATTTAGCCTCGTCACTTTAACACTGCCCAACAATGAGTCTGCTTCTCTCTACAGGAAGTCAAATGTGGACCCTTTTGAAAAGACTGGTATTGCTACACTGGGTCTGCTAGAAGATGATATGTGGTGCTGATATTTGAATATTTTGAAATGATAAGAAAAAGCATCAGTTTGATTTTCTCTGCGGGGCAGAAAACCAAGTGAAGCATTTAGAACATTTGGCACCAACACATTGCCAGTGCTTTAAGGCAGAAGGGTAAAACTGTCTTTAAATGAAGAATAATAGACAGTTTGATATCTTGTTGTTAAAGCACAGTGCCCCTACTTTATTCACATTTATACCAGTCCTCGAGTTTACCCTTCTTCTTGACATTTTTCCTGTTTTTTGGCTCCACAGTCAGTCATCATACTTGCAAACATCAGGCCTGGTTTCCCCTCCTGTTCTGTGTGAAAAACAACTTCCACCGAGTGAGATAATCCATCACAGCCGACGCGATGCCTTCATTTGGTTTTTGCCAGCGTTTTTTTTTTTTATCCTGTTTCGATGTCACTTCATTGTGCCCAAGTTTAGTGTTTTCATATCATCGCTGCGTTTCGTTACGCTCTGCTTACTGTCAATCACCTGACACCAACAGGAAGAAGAAATGGAAGTCCTCATGAGAAAAAAGTTACTTGTCGAATCCATCTCTTTCTATTTGTGTGTCTTTATTTGCGAGGAGAGCGTTTCATTTCATGCCAGATTTGAAGTTATGCGCTTTTAAAATGATTAACAATTAAAATGTATTGAAACAATTGATTTCTCTGCGGCATGAATTGCTTAATGATTTGGCCCAATCAACCAGACAGTAAATCAGCAGAAACTCATTTAATAACAAGGCAATATCTGCCTTATTGATCACACTGCTGAGGCCACATCTACATTAGTGTTATCTCCTGTCTATAGCTGACTCCCATCTCTTCTAGTGCTGAGGGTTTAGTGAAATGAGAAGCATTAACTTGGCTGCTGGGCTCAAACTGACCCTGCGCTGATTCTCTCTGCCACAATACCACTGCTGCAACCTGCCTTCGCAACCCGTTCTGCCCTGCAGTCAGATCTGCTCCACTTTCCACCTCTACCATTAAATTGTCATGCAGAGGCAGGGACTTGTGCGTGCGTTGCTCTGTGCACATTTATGTGTTACAGCCTTAATGTGTAGGGTCATTGTATTCTAATTCATATTACAAGCACAAGCAGATCAGGATGAATGTTTCCACAGCTTTTTTGGCTGCTTGGATAAAGTTTCGCCTGGTAGGGGCTTGTGTGCTTTCTGCACCTTGGGGGGGGGGAGGGGGGGGCAAGCATTTCAAGATGCTTCCATTATTAATTTGAACATTTAAAAGTGAGGCATTTTTTAAATAAATCCTCATACGTTGAAGATGCTTCTCACAAGCATCTAGGTGTCTGCAGAGGCGGCAATCAAGCTGTTATGATCTATTTCTGTCTTAATAATTAGCACTGGATAATGACTTTGCTGTGGCGAAGTACAACAAATCACTTCCAGAGGATGTGTGGTGTGCAGTTTTTATTTGCTTGGAGGGGGGGGGGGGCAGAGAGGAAGTGAAATGAGAACTGGAGAATCTGTGTGGGAAGAAAGAGGTCACTTTATGCCAAAGCAATTACCTTCCTCATCCAGGGCCCTGCCAATACTCAGCGTAGAGGAGGGAGAAAGAGAGGTCACAGAGAAAATAAATATACGTGCGGTCAAGCTCTCTGTTTTCTAAACGTCTGCTTTCAGAAGACCTCCTGAAGTTTTAAAGGCATTTCTGAATCAGTATCACCCCCAGATATTGCATACATTTGCCAGAGAGCTCCACTGCACAGCTTCACTGATTCATGTGTGGAGTGTTCCTCCTTCAAAATATTTATTGAGGGAATTTGTTGAAGTCATCGTTATGTGTCAAATCAGACAGATAATACCAGAGATACTGCGAAATTTCCGTAATTGCTCAACTACTCAGGACTGCCAGGATGTGTTGTGACACAAAGAACATTATCTGTCAGGAGCGGATGCTTGTCTTTGCTTTGACAAGTCTTCATGTTCTGGCATCTTGGGGGATCTGTCATGGCATGACGACGGCAGGGAGACAGATCCCTCTTGCATGTGCTCAGGCCAGCAAACAGACTGCTCGGAGTAGAGGTCAGGAGCGCTCGGGCCATCATGCTGCTGACAGCTCAGATTTATTTTTAATCTCGGTGATGAGAGCTTACCACACAGATCATGTGGCTTGTTAGTGTTGAGTGGCGAGCCCCGCCACCATCACGCCATGATCTTATACAAAGAAAATGTGACAAAATAATGACCTTGGTGAGGTAAAGCCCAGATAATTGGGAGCCAGCGGAATAGCGTTTGATTGTTATTCCACGCAGCCACTGTTGTTTCATTTGCTGTGAAATCTCTTTGCTTATATGCATTGAAAAGCCAGATAATTTCTCCCTCCGTCTTACCCTTACTAACATTTTGACCTCATCCTGTTGTTCTTTGGCATGTGTGTAGGTGAGTGTGTGTTCGTGAAGGACGTTATGTTGATATTATGTACTATATTTATTGTCTTTTCATTTTGACCACTTTCTTTATGATTGGTGAAAAATGTCATTATCATTGCATCAGCAAGCACATTACTTGCTGTCTAAAGTGACTGCGGTCACAGAGGCAATTTTGCTGACGGTACTTTCTCTCTTCTCTCCTCTATGTCTTTGTCTCTGTCTTTTTTTCTCTCTCTCTCTCCTGATAGGTGCCAATTATACAGCCTGTGTGTTAAAGCCTGCCCGGTTGCCACTGACCCTGTTAGCCAGCTTTAATGTCAACTCCCTGGCTCCAAAGTGGAGGGAATTACCCCACTTTTAGTCTCCAATCAGGAAAAAAGGGAGCGCAACACAGCAAAATGCAGAGCTTGACTCTATTCAACCCATGCACTCTTTTCAGGGTCTGACTGCTCTTGCTTTCTGGTGAAACAAAGGGTCAGGACTGTGTGGATAAAACCCTGAGGGTTTTGACATTTCAGCCTTACTGTCTTTTTTTTAGTTTTTGCTCCTCTTCTGGCCTCACTGCCTTTTGGAGGGGGCCCAGATGATGGGGTGGTGCTGCTCAGGCATATGCAGAGCCCTGGCTCTCCTGGCACTCTTGTTTCCCTTGTGGGAGAGGGGCTGCTGGGGGCTGAATCCCAGCTCTGGGGATCTGGAGAAGTCCCCACACTCTGATCCAGACCCCTGGGAGACCCTGCACAGGCACAAACGCAGCTGGGTATGGAACCAGTTCTTCGTGTTGGAGGAGTACACAGGGAATGAACCACTCTACGTTGGCAAGGTAAGCGATCTGTGACTGTTAATGGTTCAGCATTAGCACAACCTAACAATGTGTTTTTACATGCACAACTCTTTCAAATGTGTCTATCTCTGGTTAAAAAAAAAACAAAAAAAAAACTTGTGATAAACTTTTTTTTTTACACACATCCTCACACTCTTTTGCAGATCTAGCACCAGGTTTAGTGCACCTGTACAGTAATACACATATCAATAACCTCTTACCATAATGACCTGCAAAATCTGGGACACAGCAGTGTTTTACAGAGTTGTACATATTCCCAATGACCTAAAAAATGTTAAACAAATGAAAAGACAAAGCACAGACAGTGTAGGAAGGTATTCTGTATTTTATTCCTGCCAGGCTGAAGTCTATACTTGTACAAAAGTGCAGTTTCAGTTTAGAGGGCGGTGTACGACGTGACAAGGTAATTTGCTTTGTAATCCGCCCCCAGAAAAGGTATATATTACTCAAGTGTGTCTTAGTACAGTAGGTGTTCTGCCAAGGTACAAGCAGATAGATGAAAGAAATGCATATTTTGACAGATAAATAAGATAAATAAGCTTGAAACCCTCCCAGTGACACAAATGGTGTGGTTAATGTGAGGATACCCTGACAAAGTGACTAATCATGCATTTATGAGATATGGTGGTAACACTTATTTTCTGTTTGGATCACATTAACATTCACCATTTAGGTGTTTATCAATGTCCTATTTATCAGCCACTCCTGTATAACATAAAACAGTTTATGCAGCATTCTTAACTGTGTATAAACAGTTAAAAAATGCTTAATTACATAAATAGCAGGACACAACTGTCAGGACACAAAGTTTAAAGTAAGCATATTTTAAAGGTAGTATTTAAGTTTAACACTCAAAGAGTTAATATGTTTCATCAGAACTGTGTGGGTGTGTTTTGGGTGTGGTCTGCCAAATTCAGATTCAGAGTACACCAAACTAGTGTACATTGGTGCGCTGAACTAGTAAGTAACTAAAAGGTATAGATAGGAAGTGAATTAGCATTTTAAACTGTACCTCAGAAGGCACTTCAATACAGCGCCTGTATAAATGTACATAGTTACATACCACATCTGGAAGTAACTGGTTAGGCATGATGTCAAACTAATGTTGTAGTGTAAAAAGTCCATTAATTCCCTCAGAAATGTATTGAAGTAGAAGTAGAAAGTAGATAATATAGAAATACTTAAATAACATACAGGCACAACTTTCTCAAAATATACTTAAGTACAGAACCTGAATAAAAGTACTCAGTTACAGTCCACTACTGGAAGTAGTCAGTTAGCGTAGCTCTCAAACAAATGTAAAAACTGAAAGGTACAATTGTTCCTTCTGAAATGTAGTGCAGTAGAGATATATAGTAACATATAGTGGAAATATTCAAGTAAAATACTGGCGCAAGTACCTCAAAATGGACCTGATTAAATGTACTCACATACCACCACTGGAACTAACAAGTAAAGCACAATATTTCCTCTGAAATGCAGTAGAAGGGAAGTAGAAAGTAGAAAAAAGGAAAATACTCAAGTAATATACAGGCTTCTCAAGTACCTCTAAAATGTACTAATCAGTCTAATTAACATCCATAATACAACAATTTCTAGTTTTTCAATTGTACTGTAAAATTGTTGGTTCACATTGCTCTCCAGCTTTCAGCACCACGGTTTAAATGGACAGCTCCTGCCTAGTCTGAAATGGCTCGGGTTTGTGTGTGTGTGTGTGTGCAGTGCAGGCCAGATGGGTCTTGGATTGGTCTCTAGATCCCTGTTATCTTGGAGAATTTTCTGGTCTTATTATTAAATTAGTTTTCATCTTTCCGCTCATCTGCAGGATAATCATTCTCATCTGCATGTATTTGCCGGGTCTGCTCTCGCAAGCCCATTTCCTTGCTGTCTCTGAACTGGATTAGCGTCTCCAGCTGGAATTAGGATACATTTGACTGTCCTATTGTTTTCCTCTCTATTTTTGCCCGAGGGATGCTGGAGGAAAGCATCTAAATCAGAATGAGCCTATTTGTGACACTGCTGGAGTTCAGCTAAAGGTCATTTCTTGACCAGGCGTCCACCGTATTTTAAAACGCCTTCTATTCTGATCTGTGTGTCCCCAGGTATCCACTATATCTGAATAGTGAGGAGAGTATTTCTTGCTTGAGAACATCTGTTCTGTGATTCAGATGTTGTGTCCTTGTCCTGAGTTGCCCATTTGAAATTTACAGGAGAGAGGCCAGTACAGTAGTCATGAATTTCGAGTGCTTCTTTTCTTTTGCATAATGCTTGTGTCTGATTGCTTTTTTTTGTTAGTAAATCCCGAAGGACGTGAACAGGCTGATCACTTATTCATAGATGTGTAGCAATCTACTTATCCACATGGAATTTACACAACCTCATTTGCAACCCATTTTCTAACAGGTAGTTTTTTAAAATTCTTTTCCATACATGTATTGATTGATCATTTAGGTTGTTTGGTATATGTGCATTTACAGTGGTATCACTAGCAGGGCAAAGACAGCATTGTAGCAGGCATGTAAAAAAAAACAACTGGCTGCATCTTTACATCCGACCTTGTGTCCAAGCTCAATCTAACCATTTCAGAAACATGAAAAATCAGATTCATTCATTCCCTGCGGGGCAGAGCTGGCTGCCTGGGAGCTTGAGAAGCTGTCACATTATTTGTTCCCAAAGATCATAGTTGTCACATACTGTAGTGTGTGTTTGTTTGGTATCACAAGGGCACGCTGCTGCTGTAAAAAGCCTGGGCAGGACACCCTGACCTCGGGACTCAGTGTGAGCGACGTGGAAGGTCCTGCCATGTCAAGAAGATGACCTTACTAGAAATGAATTCTTTATGTAGCTTCTGCAAAACAAAACAAAACAAAACATGCCGCCAAAGCTAGTTTTATATACTCAGCTCAAAAATTTTCAGCAGGTGATCGGCAAAAAACACCAGTGACATGACCAGTAATTGCTTTTGTCAGATGTATCCGATGCATCTACTGTGACGACCAATAGGAATCTGTGTCCAAACAATGGGACAGTCACTGCACAGTTTGGTCATTTGTTTGGCTGGAAGCAAAAGGAAATATGATACAGTTGGTGGGAAATGAGAAGTCATCACTTTGGCCTGGCTGCTCCCTTTGCATCTGCAGTCTGCTTGGCTTTAATGCATTCTGTCAGATTCTGAATTTCACAACCAAATGTCTCATTACGCCTTGGCACTCTGCCTCGGGTAAGTGTACTGGCCCGGAATCAGCTGCAGTCACATCAAGCCAGTGGAAACATACATTAAAGAACCCTAAACTGTACAGTCTCCGTCGCAAATTGCCGATGCACATATTGAAACAAGCGAGAATGCTGAAGCAACTCATCCACTTAACAAACACTTAGTGGTAAACATAATGTGATTAACATTTTCTGCAGGGTATTCGTGTGACTAAAGTGTTGAAACATACCAATCTGTAACTTTTACTGAATGGGCAGGGTTAGCAGGCATGCACGCTTTGTAACGCTCAACAGAGACAATTTAAATTTTAGATATTTGTTTTGTTAATGCACCAGTTCTCCATGCTTCACACTTTGTAATATATTTTTCCTCTATTCGATAACTTTTGTACAGCTACTCATACATTCTATTAAGGACATATCCTTTTTTCATAGATCTGTTTATGTTCAAGTGACTGGAGAAATTTAAGTGCTGCTCCACATCATGGGAGGTGTAAGCACACAGACACAGCCCTTATGATGAATCTTGCCTTTTTTCTATAGACATGTCTTCAAAATTGCCTGGCTAACCATCAGAGTAATGGATGGACTTATTTTTTCCTTATAATTCAGGCTGCATTCAGGAGGCATTAGCCAGGGCTCTCCCTGCTACACTCACAAAATGATTTCTTCCAATACAAATGAAAGAACCTCAGTGAGGAGCAAGGAAATGGAAAACATCTCTTGATGGAAGAATCTCTTATGGCTCGCTGTCAAATCTTTAAATGAGACTGGGGGGGGGGGGGGGTATGACTTGCCTCAAATATAGGGAACAAGAAATGTGCTGCTTTGCAACAAGTGTTACTGTTTGATCATATTCATCGCAACAATCATTAGACATTTTTATGAGCATGCATCATGAGTAATTTCTGACCTGCTACAGAGAACCTGGTGTTGTGCGTGACAGTAATTCAGTTTATTAATCAAACAATATGCATCATGGGCATCAGGGATAGTAACTCAGATAATTACAATGGAGCCAACATAACGTCTTACTATGCAAAACTACTTCATTAGCATTCTGTTAGACGTTCACTGTCAAATGGGTTAGAATCATAGAGCACAGGGCGCTGCTGCAAAGGTCAGTCTCAATAGCATCTACTCACACTTGCTGGTGCCACAAACACAGCAGCGCAGCTGGGAGTGGTGAGAGCAGCATGTTGAGCGAGAGAGGAGGGTGATTCAAGCTGACAGGAGTGGGGGGGCCTCATACACATGGTACCCAGGGACAAGAGCTCACAGAGGGGGGAGCTCATGAGGCATCCTGGGGGCCTCTGGGATGGTGGGAAAGCCTTTATCTGAGCCAGGGAATCAAAGAGGATGAAAACAGCAGTGTAAAGTAGACTAGAGGGTAGCTATCAGCAGGGTAGTGGAAAGGACAGAAGACGAACATTGTTTACACTTGCACTCTCTCTCACATATAGGGCCAGCATCAGCTGGACAATTTTTAGATGAGGTCCAGTAAAGTCCAGAAGGAGGTCAGGACAAAGTCAAGACAGTGTAAATCGAGACTGAACTGGACATTTCTTCCATAAAACTATATATGAGTTTCTTTAATGGGCCTAAAGAGAATGTCATCTACTCTTCAACATCAAACTAATAATTGCCAAATGAAGTCACTGAGGGTTTACTAGAGGTTGGGATATCACTTCAGATTTCCACTGAGATGTGATTGTATTATGTGTGGCAGATCCAGGGTCAGTTTTCCAGAATTCATTTCTGACACAGTTAAAGCAAAAATTTAACATTTTGGGGAATCCTCTTATTCGCTTCCTAGCAGAGAGTCAAATTAGGGGATTGATACCACTCTCATGTCTGTCAGTTAAGCATGAAGTTACAGCCAGCAGCCAGTTCGCTTAGCTTAGCAGAAAGAATGGAGAAAGGGGGAAACAGCTGGCATGTGGCTCTGTCTTAATGTAACTAAATCAGCCTACCAGCACCTCTAAAGCTCACTAATTCACACCATATATCTTGTTTATTTATTACATAAAAGAAAGTGTAAAAACAACAATTCACCTTTTTATGGAGGGTTGGGTGCAGAACTCTGGAAAGTTACCATGCCTGGCTAAGAACTAGTCTGGTGAAAAAATGGGTATGATATGATTATTTGCTTGGCTAGCCAAAAGAAACAGTGTTGTTTAGGTGCATCTGGTTTTGGCAAATGGAGGAGTTGTTTGATCTAGTTGTGTCCCATCAACCTGATTAGCTCTGTTCAGTACTGCCAAACTATGTTTAAAATGTTTTGAGTTGTAGCAAAGCATTTTGTTAAACTGAAAACAGGTCTTACCAAGTGTTAACACAAAAAAATGGGTGTTGTCAGTTACCCTTTCTGATTAGATCTCCACTCAGGTGGAAGTTGGGTTAAACTATGTTGGGAATTACATGATGTCACCAAACTGTATAATAATAATGATCATGGTGTAAGTGGTCCCAGAAGAGTCAGGGAGATGTCAGTCAAGCACAGTTTGTACACACTTCCATGCAGTCCCTGAGAAAAGTCTAATCAGGCAACATCAATGAAAATGCCTGAGTGGGTACTATGGGTCTGTAGGGGCTTGCAGCTGCTTCAACCCATAAACTCTAAAGCCAAATTTGCTCCAGTGGGTAGCTCAAACATAATGTCCTCCATGTCCTGAATTTGATCAGTCTGTCAGTTGAAAATGTAGTTCTCCAGATACAGTAAATCCAAACATTTGTAAACCACATGTTCACTAGAAAAAGACCCATCCAAATCGAAGTAGCCAAGAGACATAGACATCCCACACTATTTGAAAAAGGTCTTGTACAGTGATTTACTTCTCATATGTTTGAATTTATTACAGAAACCGCTTGTCTTTTTGGCAAACTGAAGTTATTATTTAGAGCTTCGATTTACTAGCTCTACCCTTGCCTCACCCCGCGGATAGGTTCTTCAAATTTATGGTGGCTTGGTGAAAACAGAGGTACATCATTTTGCAATCTGGATGTACTGTATAAGATAAATACACTGTCATGCATCTAATAATATTGTTACCTAATTAAATATTAAGGAATATTCTGGGCAGAGGGAGCTGGGAGATGGCTTGAAGTCGCTGTGTTTTGTGTCTGTATCATCTTTTATGCCGTGTTACGTCCCTTCTAAATTGCATTGAGGATGTAAAATCCTGGATGGCAAAAAGCTTCCTTCACCTAAACTAGAATGAAACTGAGGTACTAATCTTCAGCCCTGCAGACAACTCCGCCACCACAATCACTGCCCTTGGGCCTCTGTCATTGAATGCCCCCCACACAAGAAATCGCCATGTTATCTTTGATTTTAGTTTAAAATTTGATATTTGACAAATCAACTCAGTTGTCAGCACTAGCTTCTTCCATCTTCACGTGCCAAGCTAAAATCATTCTTTGTCAGTTATAGATTGTGCGTTTATTTCTTCTTGCCTCCGCTGCTACAAAGTGGGAATCAGACAGTCAGCCCTATCTCGTCTGTAGCTGGTTCAAAATGCAGCAGCGAGACTCCTTGCCGGTACCAGGAAGAGAAACCATATATCCCTGCTACTGGTCACCAGTGATATACAGAGTTGATTCTTATTTGTTTTTAACACACTGCATGGAGTTGCAGTAGTTACGTCTCTGAACTGCTCATCCCTTGTCCCACCCCCTCAGATCTGATGACCAATCACTGCTCTCCATTCCACGTACCCATTTAAAAACCAAAGGGGATTGAGCTTTGGAAGTTGCGTGCCCTAATTTGTGGAATAGTTTGCCACTAACAATTAGATCTTCCCCCTAAAGGCTAAAGACCCATCGCTTTTCCTCAGCGTCTGTATTGTCATTATGGAGACATGTCTGACCACACTCTGGTTTGGATTTGGGTGTATCTCATTTGCTGTTTCTGCAATACTGTTTGTGGTATGATTTTATCAAGATGTTTTATGTTTTTGTTAATTTACTCATATCCTCTTATTTATATCTGCGTGTTTATTTGATCGTTCCTGTGTTTTTGTTTGATTGTAATCATCAATCGAATAATCCTGTAATAGAATTTCTCTTGCACTTTGGTCAACGTTTGTTGTCTTTAAATGTGCTCTCAAAATAAATTGACTTGACTTGAATCGACTTATGGGCTTTTTATTTTGTTTGAATATGGGGTTGCTGAAGTTTCCTGGTGCTGATGTATTGAATTTTCGACATCCCCAACAGGTCTGATCTTGAATAATTCAAGAGAGGCCCTCAGCCTGTGCTGAGCGTGTAGACGTACTATGAATACACAGAAAAGTTAAGTTTTTAGATCTTTCTATTTTTCCTCTACAAAGTGGATAACAGGTGGGCTGTAGACTTTTGTATTTGGTATAACGGCAGAATCAAGCATTTATCTCCATTTCAATGAATAATGTAAGCATGGCAGGGCTCAACTGCATACAAGCAGTTCATGTATTACAAGTTAGTTAAATCTCTGCCACATGTTCCTCCTAGAAGGTTTTGTTCTTTAAAGACAAGACCGTTTACCTTATAAAATGTATTTAGTTGGTTGGAAAGCAAAAAAAAACATGATCAGAGAGGCCAAAGAGAAAGATGTTGGTCAGGCATCTGCGTGCAGACGCTACTCGACTATTCTCCTCGAAATGTAATGAGGTGCGATAGAACGGCGCTCGTTTTTCACAGACTGACTAATTACATTTCACATGGTTATCTGTATGAAATTAAAGCAGTTTGATCTCAGTTTTCTGAAATTGGCTTTCATACAGTCTGATACACCACCAGATAAGACACTTGAGGCATTACAAATGTTTCCTTAAAGTACAATTACAGAGATATTGAGTTTCTTCATCTCTATTATTTTTCCTTTACTACATATACCTCCAGAGAGTTGCTCAATGTGTCAAGTGTGTTTTGAGATTGATTCATTATGCATTACCCTCTGTAGCTCATGGGACCCCAGGTTTGAAGTCTATGAAACCGCCATTGATTTTACAAACATTGGAGCTCCATAATAATCAGATTTCCCCCACTTTCTTCTGTAGTCTCATTTCAGAAACATCCATCTAAGTAAGAAACCTGATTTCCTTTTTCACGTTAAGGGAGGACAAATAATTTGATTAATGGAGCTAGGTTTGGGAAAGTGAAACCCAATTATGTTGTATAAAACCTAAACCTTATCTGGGTTTCTTGGAGTTTCTGCATGTAACGTCATGTTGGAAAATACCACTGAAGGAACACAATACACTAATGACTTCCAGCTAGAGGTGCTTGCACCCAAGGAGGTAACTATGCAGGAACCAGGGGGTAGATTGAAAGATTGTGGAGAAAAACTTAGCTAATTCGAGAATCTGGGCAGTAATTCAGATTTAGTAAAATATTCATATGTATTGAATAATATTACATATTTGTGATTTGTGATTAGGAGAAAAATAAACTCAAGTAGAATTAAAATGTGGTGTGATGCAGATCTTTAGCATATTTATTTTCACAGAAACCAATCAAATCGCTGAAAAAAAGGCTTCCCACCAATCTAAGTCTGTTGTAACACCTTAAGATTACATAATGCAATTGGTATCTTCAACCAAGTCCAGTTACCCTTGACTTTAACCTCCTTTGGAGAATGCAATTGAGAGTTTGTGAAAACTAGCTTACAAGAAGACTGTACAAATGGGTGGATGCATTTACCAAAAGTAATGTATAAATTATTATTATTATTATCACTTCAAATGTATAGCCCTACTAGCAGCTCTATCTTCAGCACAGTGGTGCTTTGAGCCAAATGACTATACTAACATGCTGATGTTTAGCAAGTACAATGTTTACCATGTTCAACATTGTAGTTTTGCATCTTAGCATGCTAACATTTGCTAAGTAGCACTTCACATAAAGCACAGCTGAGGCTGATGGGAGTGTCAATAGTTTTGCCGGTGTTCTGCAAGCAGCAACCTTTGGGTCTAAAATGTGAAGCCAATGCGAAAGTGTCTTGAACGTGCATTCTTTCTAAAGGCAAGCAGGGGGCGACTCCACTAGTTGCAAAAAATTTGTAAGTAAGCTTATTTGTATGTAAGCTTACAAGAAAATGACCCTACTTCTCACTTTTATAACCTCAGTAAACGCTTTCCTGATGAGTTTATGGTCTTGCTAGTTTCAAGTCTTCAATATAACACTATGGTCATTTAGTAAATTATGGTCCCATTTAGAGGAAAATAGGTGTATAGGTTAAGGTGTGCCTTAGAGTGTGTACATTTTGATTGACAAGAGGCTTGACCTGTCAGGCATAGCAATGTGCAGCCCTGACCAGCTCCACCCTCTTGTCCAAATATGGTCACCGCTGGTTCAAAAAAACAAGATGGCGATGGCTAAAATGCCAAACATGAGGCTTCAGAATGGTAGTTTTTACCTGATGATGGTGGTAGATGAAAAATCAATAAAGTTATTACAATCCCTCCTGAGGAGCACATGAATGTCATTACCAAATTTTATGGAAATCCACCTAATAGTTGTTGAGACATTTCAGTCTGGACCAAAGTGGAGAACCAACATTTCCATCCCCAGAGCCACTAGCAGCCTTATGCCGCTAGCATGGTTGCAAATATTGTAACAATAATAACAATGTGCAATTAATAGTGTTAAACAACATGACAGTTGGTGTCGATACAGGTGTAGTGGCGCTCCATTTTACTGTAGGTTTGAAAAGCCCAGAGTCACACCTCTTCCCCACTCCAACGTTACCTTCCCCCTCTGACCTCTCACCTGCACTCAAGATCTGTAGAGGACGTGAGCCACCTCTTCCAAAGGCAGAAGATCCGAAAGGCTCCTGGACCTGATGGTGTCTCACCATCTTGCCTGAAAATCTGTGCGGACCAGCTGGCCCCCATCTTCACTCAGATCTTCAACAGATCACTGGAGCTGTGTGAAGTTCCCTCCTGCTTCAAATGCTCCGCAGTCATCCCGGTCCCAAAAAAACCCTCCATCTCTGGACTACCTGATGGACTACAGGCCCATCACCCTGACATCTGTAGTCATAAAGTCCTTTGAAAGACTGGTGTTGGCCCACCTGAAGGACATTACAGGCCCCCTGCTGGACCCCCTGCAGTTTGCCTACAGGGCTAACAGGTCAGTGGATGATGCTGTCAACTGGGTCTGCATCACATCCTTCAACACCTCGACTCTCCAGGGACATATGCTAGGATCCTGTTTGTGGACTTCAGCTCGGCGTTCAACACCATCATCCCGGACATCCTCAGCACCAAACTCACCCAGCTCACTGTGCCAGCCTCCATCTGTCAGTGGATCACAGACTTCCTGACTGACAGGAGTCAGCAGGTGAGGCTGGGGAACATCACATCCAGCACCCGGACTATCACCCCCTACTCTGCCCCCCATCACCATACTCAACAGCCCTGTGTCTGCTGTGGAATCCTTCAGGTTTCTGGGTTCCACTATATCCCAGGACCTGAGGTGGGAGCCCAACACTTGATCATCAAGAAGGCCCAGCAGAGGATGTACTTCCTGCGTCAGGTCAGGAAGCTCAACCTGCCTAAGGAGCTGCTGATCCAGTTCTACACAGCCATCATCCAGTCTGTTCTCTGCACCTCCATCACTGTCTGGTTTGGATCTGCCAGCAAAAAGGACAAAAACAGACAGTCAGGACTGCAGAAAAAATAATCAGTGCCAACCTGCCCTCCGTTCAGGACTTATACATTTCCTGAGTCAGGAAACATGCAGGAAACATCACTGCAGATCCATCTCACCCTGGACACAACCTGTTCCAGCTCCCCCCCCCCTCTGGTACAGAGCACTGTACGCCAAAACCAACAGACACAGTTTCTTCCCACAAGCCATCACTCTGATGAACAGCTGATTTCTGACTCACAGTGTCAGGAACAATTCCTGTGCAATAACCCAGTAACTCTGTCTCTAATCAGCACCTGTTTACTTTGTTACCACTTATTATTTATTTATTCACCATTCTCTATTTCAGTGCTGTTCATACTATGTCATATTGTATATACTGTATACCAATACACCTACCTCAGGTCATAAGGTCATATGTCTTATTTATTTTTTCCAGCATCCTTTGCACTATGCTCCATCACACTGTGTACATGTGTACATGTGTACATGTATGCATGTATGTGTATGTGTACCTGTATATCATATCCACCTTCAACATGTACATAATGAGAATAGTTTACTCTTTGTACCCTTTGCACTCTGATCACTGCACTATTTGTCAATATGTCTAAATTGTTTTGTTCATAGTGTGTATATTAGTGTTGTCTATTCTGTAGTTTGTGTCTGATTTTATATTATTATTATTTTATTATTGTGTTATTGTATTTTTGTATGATTAAGCACATTGTGAGCAATGTACAATCCTGACTCAAATTCATCGTATGTGTACACATACCTGGCAATAAAACTGATTCTGATTCTGATTCTTTGACAAGACTATGAAGGTACGTCAGCCAAAAAAGGCTGGGAACCACCGCACTACCCCGTTTCCTAATGATAGTAATTAACTGCTAGAACAAACTGGTAGTTTGTGTGATTTATATTGATGGTAGAGAGTCCTAATAATAATTTATATGTACTGTCTTTGTTTACAGTAGTGCACTGAGGGTTGATTCTGATGTCCATCATTTTTTGGAAATGTTAGAGGGAAATACATAAATGAGTTATCCAACTTTCTCACCTTAACCTGATTATGCTCAGTAATCTGCTTTTATGTGTGTGTGTGTCTGAGTGTGTATGTAAACGTGTTAAAAAAGCAGCTCGTCCAAAGTAACCTGAAGCCTTCTACCTCTCCTCTTCCATCCTCTCCACCCATACACACACACACACACACACACACACACACACACACACACTTTATCGAAACCAACCCCCAAAGCCTCCTCTAGACATTTACCATCCAATGGATGAAGGGACCCTAATATGCTAAAACCGGGGATGCATTGGCCACCTCTCGCTGTAATTAAATTCAGTCATAATGAATCATAGCCCCTAATCCTAAAACAGGCTATATTTCCACAGGGAGGAGAAATGACCTACATGTTCTGGAAAAGCTCTTAGTATAGCCTTTCCACTACAGCCTTTCTACCACTACCTTCTTAGTGGGCATCCGCTCTGAAAGCATGACAAACACACACAAACCTCAGTTTGTGCTGTGTTTAAAGTAAATGACTTATTTCCATACGAGTACTGTTTATTTATGTATATCGCACAGGATAAACAAAATCAGGTAGCAGCTTTAAAAGACTCACAGCAAGTCATGTCACAGTTTGCAAGTATTTGTTAATAATGTGGTCAAATCCTTTTTTCTTTTCTTTTTTTTTTACTTTTTGTATTCTGGCTTCAGCTAATGTTTTGTGACTTGAATAGCAATGCGATGTGCAACGGCTCATTGCTCTGTGGAGACGAATCTGTGCATAGTAACACGAGGCAATTAGGGTATTGTATGAGCCAGTCATTGGACTAATGCTGGTGATTCACAATGGTGCCTCTGCACCTTTGCTCTTGGAAGTGTATTTTATCATATGCGGACCATGTTGGTTGCAGCCCAAGATACTGTCACCGATTCATTGTGTAAAAAAAAAAAAACACACACTTGGCAGCAGGAGAACACAGAGATATTGCCTACTTTGTTTTTCTGCTTTGAATGGCCACAGATAGAGAGGAAATAGTGCGCTTGGTTGCAGTAGAGGGAAGTGAATAATTATGATTTCTATCTTTGTTTCGCATGTTTGAATCATTGTGTTGAATTCATTATAGTCTTTTTTTTGGATTTAATTGCGCATAGTCACTAATTGCATCACAGAATGTTAAATTCTCAGCTTTTAATTCAAGCTTTTATTATTTCCTAATAATGGGCCTCCACTATCAGTCATGTGGTGCTGGAAAACAGGTTTTTCATCATCTTTGGATGGTGTTTTTTGGTAAAAAATGTATTCTGTCCTCCGCTACACGTCTGTTGCTTTGATAACAAGACTAAGGCAACCATTTACACCTGGTGTTTGTGATCCGTGTCTGTATAATGACATCCGAACCACCAACTTTGACGTTTACACCTAGTATGAAATGCTCTCTTATCTTGATTCTCATTGTTAGGAGATCTAATCACATTGACCACCTCCATGTGGACCAGGTGTGGTCTGACTGATCCGGTCGTATTCTGATCACATTGTGCATTTACACCTGCATTCGCATGCCTTTTTCCTTGACCAAATAGGACACAGGTTGTGCTTTCATGTCATGTCATACCAGGTGTAAATTGGTTCTACAGCCATGCTAGCAGCTCTGTGAGGCTGTACTCTGGACTAAAGTGGTGTACTGACAGACTGACATTGCCATCAATTAAAATGTATACATCTATGAAAACTATATGGTATCTGATCATGAGAGTGAAGCCAGGGACACTAGCTTGTAACATTTCATTCAAAGGTATTTCATTCAGAGCCTTAGCTTAACGACCAAATGATCTACTAAATAATCAGAATGCAAGGAGTGACCTTTGGCGCTCTCTCCCTACATCAAGCGTGGCTGTAAAAGCATAATTACTTCACTGAACAAAACTAACCCCCCTCATTACTGACTCCCCATGACTGATTTTGGATTTTCAGAGCCCAAGGCTACTTCATACAAACATAACCACAATAACTGTATTGGAAAGAGCTGGTGGCTGAATCAATTCTGCTTCTTTTCATTCTCTTACCCAGAAGAATTCATTCATTTTCAGGGACAACAGGGATAAGTGGATCTTAGGTGGTGCAGAAAATGTTTAGCAGTCATTTTTTTCTTTCTCATGCTGGACTTTTATATGCCCATAAACAAACGGGGACATTTTCTGTGTGTGAAATTTAAGCATGTCATTTGGATTTTCTTTCATGTGCTCAAAACTAACCAAAAAACATGTTCTTATGTTTCCCTCTCATTTCCTTTCCTTTTTCTTTCCTTTTATTTTCTTCCTGCTCCATGAATGTGAGTCTCCTAAGAAAATGTAACTTTCCATGTAAACATGTAAATAAGTCACTACTTTTATAACAATCTCAGAACTACTGGCATTAAACTTTACTTCCAGTCAATGTGTCTTTCTGCCTTAAGCTGATCATTGGTTAGGGCTTAGGTACAATGTAAACTAAAGGTGCAAGACTAATTATTTTTCACTCCATTCAGTTTAAGTCGATTTTGACCTGCCAGTAGCTATCACTTTGACACAGCCTGAGTTTTTGCAGTTAAATGTAGTGGCTCCAGAAAAGTTTGAATATTTCGGTGAAGATATCCTGTTCTTGGAACCCAGCCCATTCATTTTCTATGGAGGAGATGAGTTCATATTCTGACAGTGTTAAATTATGCCGAGGGGCTAAGGCTATGCAAAGACTATGGGGTGATTCAGAGATGGATTGGGCTATGATCTAAAGTTGTTATTGAATTTGGCTCCTGATATCCCTTAGAATGAAGAATGGAGTCAGGAGAGTGATTTGCTCTTTTTGTTGGTGCAAGACTAAATATATTCACTTCTGGAGGGATTGTGTACACATCAAAAGTCTTCCTTCCCAAAGGCCCTCTCATGTTGGGGTTTAATAAGGTATTTTATTGTTTGAAGTAGTACTGCTTGTTTGAGTTGTTTATAATCCCTTTGGATCGCAGCAGCATTGTTGGTAGTGTAAAAGAGATGGCATTATCCTTGTGTTTCCTTTTCTTTCTCATCGGAACAGGGCTTCGTTTACATTGTATAATCCAGGTGGGCTTTTTCATTCTGTCCCCAAAAGACTAAAGGAAGGCTTGAGTCACAGGGCTCAGGATTCTTATTATATACTTCGGTCCCAGTAGTGGCATGAAACCTGAGACGGTGTTGGTCCAGGAAATTCCAGATGATCAAGTAAAGAAACTCACGTAACATGACTGCAGTCCTTGAACATGTCAAATCCCTGCAACTGGAAGAATGCTGGCAACCTTCACCTATCACAACAGGGTCAGCGAAGAAATAATCAAATTCAGAACCACTTTTATGAACCAAATCAAAGCTGAAACTCAACGTCTCAAGCAGTATTTCATCGCACCCATCAAGCTCCCTAGAATGATCATTTTTGAAGTTACAAAAACTGAAGCTACTTACAGATTTGATTATGGAGTGTATAGCAATGGTTCCCATCCCCCTTTTTTACCAGATGAACCCATGATTTGAAGTACTTGCTACCCCTTATCACAGTATATAGGTCAATGAGTTATGTGCAGTTCCACCAAAAAGTGTTTTTATCTTAGATTGTTTCATCACAGTAATATAAGATATTGTGATAAAAGTACCCCCCCCCCCCCCCCCGTCTATAAATGTTCTCCTTTACATTTAACACATATAAAGGACAGTTTTAAGCACCTAACTAGACAGACAGAGGGGAGATTCCCACATGGCGGTCTGACATGAGAAATTGGCATAGATACAAGCACAGTGTGACTTCAGCCAACGTGCAGCAGAGCAATGTGTCAAATATTTGAAATAGGCTCTGGACATATATTAAACTTGACTGGGCTCCTCAGCTGAAAATTCTTCACAGTTGACAGCAGCGGCATTGCCCAACACTGAATGTGCATAGGTTTAGAAATGTAATTTAATTAACATGTAAATAAAAAGATTTCCTGCTTTTATCCATTTTATATCATTGTAAACTGAGATATCTTTAGCTTTTGGAATGTAGGCCGGACAAAAGAAGACATTTGAATACATCTGACATTTTTTAAGCCTAGTCAACGTTACATGTGGAGAAACGACAGCACAGCATGATGTAGTGCACTGCACATCTCATACAGTATCAGGTACACACACTTTTCTAGTGCAGACATGCATCAGCCAGTGTTGTGAGATATAGGCTTTCACTATAATTAACTGTGAACTGTAACCCAGCTGGGTAAATGCTTTGTGGGGTAATTTGTGTCTGTTTTATTTTCCCATAGATAATCAGATCTACTTTACATGACATCCCTTCAATTAAAGTACATCACATAAAGCTGCTTTCCAGAAGCTCTTAGAGCATCTGCATATTGACCTTAAGCATAGGGCACACTGGCCAAATGCAGATAAGCATCTTAACAAATATTTGGTGTAAAAGTAAAAGTGTTTGGTGTCTCTGTCCTCTCTGAGACACACTCTGAGAATGACAATTTTTTTTTTACATGTAAATTATTTTTCTTCACCTCCCACATGGGTTCATCTGTTATGAGCTTGAAAATCTCTAAGTACACTCTCCACGGATATTAATACTGACAGGATTTAATGTTAAAATACCACCTTAAGAAACTTTAAAAAGTCTACAAATTAAAGTCTACAGATTAAATTTACAGATTCCTTTTCTTTTTTTTTTTAAAGATCTAACACCTGAACTGTAAAAGTCTGTATGAAACAGGCAAAAATAAAATGCACCCACAAGGAATTTTGGTCTCAAAACACTTGATCTCTTGCTCTTACTATAGATATCTATTTACACTATCTATCACTATTGCTCTCTACACCTACACACAACACTCACTCACAAGAGCTTCAGGTATGCTGTCTGTGCATTTTTGGAAATGTTAGAAATAATTTAGTGAAGTAGAAGGAGACACAGCCAGCTGAGATTAAATGGGAAAAAAAGTCATTTTACAGCACTTACACTGAACATTAATAATGGATGATAGACTTTGTGTGAGTCTCAGCTATTGTTTGACCTCTATATCCACTTAACATGAACAAATCTGCTGCACTTTTGACCTAATTCATTTGTAGGTGTCAAACAGAATTAGAATATTATTCAACTTATTACAGACACATTTCATCTTATTTAGTAAAGAATAATATGCTGACTTCACCCACACAGTATTCAGTGCACATTCTGAGTTGTGATATCTTGCTGGAAATTAGTTGTACTTATTTCAACAAGATTTAAGCAATCTCTAGCACTCAGCTAAAGTGTGTTATATCCAAAGACATTCACAGGATGCACTGCTAGCTTCCTTCCAGAAATTTAGCGACAGAAAAATATCAAAGGTAATCAGAATATTTGTTTCATATACTGACCACCTCCCTAGGAGTCTGGGAAAACAAATGTTGGCAATTTCTTGTTAATTATTGGATGACATATACACCAATACTGATGTTAGATCTGGCTCATTCAGGAGCACAACAAAGAACATAGAAGTCAAATAAAATCAACGAAAGGAAAGATAAAAATAAATTATGCATAACATAATGGTTTGAATTCAATAAATAAAACATAAACAAGTCAATATACAAATAATGGAGAAATAAAATACGCATCACACATTAAAAGCTTTTTTGTATACGAATCTCTCTTTGTAATACTGATCTCCTCTGGTAGACTGTTCCAGACTGTAGTGGCCCTGACAACAAAAGCTTTGTCTCCTTTGTTTTAAAGCCTACACCTTGGAATAGTTAGCAATGCCCTACCAGAGGATCTCAGTCTGGAGTAGCATAAAGGGAACTACAACTTAATCTCATTATACTGACCTGTGTTGTAAAATGATAAATTAATCTGCCTTGTATCTTTTACCTCGAATTCTATGGAAGATTTGATTGGACTTTAATATTTGTAACCCACAGAAAACAATCCACAAATGTGTACTACGATATGCAAATATTTCACTATCTACAAATATGTATTTTTACATTTGTGATGTGTAAAATCATATCCACAAAAATAAAGAGTGACTTCTACACACAAAACAGTTGTTGCACATTTGCAGATTGCTTTCTGTCAGTTTGTAGGTCATTTGTTACATTTTACACATTTATGGAATTTTTCATTTCCTGTCAATTTGCAGGTCACGTTACATTTGTGACTTCCTTTTTTACGAATTTGTGGAATTTTGTCCATTCTGTACCACAGAGATCTGTAAACAAAGATCTGTAAATGTGAGAGCAGTTTATTAGCTACACCAGCAGGTGGCGGTAGCGACATTGCCTCTCATGAGTTATATCCATTGCAGTACCCAGGGTCATCTGTAGGAGACAACAACTTCTGCTTCTGCTGGACCACTGGACTCAACTCAGTCTAAATTTTTAAGTGTATATAGTTTACTATTGAATACTTTATCACTGTATTTTTTGTAAGGCTCATGAGTAAGGTTTACATGACACCTCAATACAAGATCTATCTTGGGGTGCCGTTCCCAACCAACCCAAGACTGACATTACTGGGGGACCTCTTAGACAAGATAAGGGGCAATGTTCACTTTATCAGACTAGCCCTATTGCAGCTAATAAATTAATAGCCATTTGCTGGACCACCAGGGGTCCTTAAGAGTAATTTAAATTAAATTATTTAAATTAAAAGAATAAAAAGTTTTCACCATAATTCCATCCATGAGTAACACAATGACAGAACGTATGACTGGGTCATGGGTTTCATACACTTTCAGTAATAAAACATCTAAAAGCAAAAATCCTATCTGATCTGAAGAGTGTCTGGGACAAAATCTTTTCAAATGGAGATATTTGGTCTAATTTGTGTCAGTTGTGTCATTTAGGTTGATGTGAAAAATTTGAATACCACTCAAGATTTGGGTAAACCACAAAAATACTGAATGCAAGGCAAGAGAATAAATATACTACTGTGTAACTAATGCTTTGTCCTGTCAGTATGTTGCACACAGTTTCATCTTTCTCCTTTTTTGCCCATATGGACTTGGTTTATTAACACTGTTTGTACTGATTGTATTTTACCTTTTTTGTGGGGAAGAAGAAGCAATAAAAAGTAATATTTTTAATAATTTCACATCAAAAGATGTTATAACTTAATTGAAATGCAGTATTCCTGATTGGGCTTTATAGAATACAGAACTTCTCTGCTTTTCATATACTTTTACAAAGCTTTCTTTCACAGTTCAGACAGGAAGGTGTAACATATTACTACAAACACAAGGCTCATATTTATTTAAATATAAATGTAAAACAAAGACAGTGGTAAAGTATTGAATAGTAAACTATACTATACACTTGTACTATAATATACTATACACTTGTACAGAAAAAATTAGACTGAGTAGACTCCAGTGGTCCAGTAGAAGCAGAAGTTGTTGTCTCCTACAGATGACCCTGGGTACTGCAATGGATATTCTTACAACTCATAGAGGCAATGTCGCTACCGCCTCCTGCTGGTGTAGCTAATAAACTGCTCTCACATTTGCAGATCTTTGTTTACAGATCTCTGTGGTACAGAATGGACAAAATTCCACAAATACGTGAAAAGGATGTCACAGATGTGACCTGCAAATTGACAGGAAATGATCCGCAAATGTGCAAAAACTGTTTTGTGTGTAAAAATAGATCCACAAATGTATAAATAACACTTCGTATGTGAAATTAAAATATGTGTGTACAGAGTAAATTGTACATATTTGCAAATTGTACTGTAGTTTTGTGGATATGATTTTACACAACACAAATGTAAAAATACATGTTTTGGGTAGTGAGATATTTGTGTATATTCTTTTTACAGATCTCCGTAGTACACATTGGACAAAATTCCACTAATGTGTAAAAAGGAAGTTACAAATGTAACAAATGACCCACAAATTGACAGAAAGCAATCTGCAAATGTGCAAAAACTGTTTTGTGTGTAGAAGTCACTGTATTTTTGCGGATATGATTTTACACATCACAAATGTAAAAATACATATTTGTAGATAGTGAAATATTTGCACATCGTAGTACACATTTGTGGATTGTTTTCTGTGGGTTACAAATATTAAAGTCCAATAAAATCTTCCATAGAATTCCAGGATAATACTGCTTGTACTAGTAATAATTTCCAAAGTTAAATTTAGGCACAATAACAGTTTTGGCTATTGACCACATGATCCCCAAGCTTCTGTATCCACATAGAGGATACATCCCTGAAAAAACCTTTTGTGCTTTTGCACCATCACATAGATGAGCAGGCAAAATTGCACTGCAGATTATGTGACTTTTTGTAGTTTTTATATGACCGTTGTTTATTTATTCATTTTAGTCACACATGGAAGCTGGGTCAAGACCCCTTGTTTTTTAACGCTCTGGGTGACCCTTAAGCATTGTTTTAAATGTTCAGGCCTCCGCGCTCAAGTTGGTTTGGGTTAAAAATAACGTTACTTACGTCAGTTAACTTACACAAGTTAGGTTAAATAACGTTTAACCTATTAAGTTAAATACAAACATTTAGTGTTGACCTTACATGGGAAACGAACACCAGCCTCCTGGTTGAATGTTTGATTGGACTTCTCTGTTAAATGTCCTACCTTTAGCGTTCAAACGTGACACTATAGGGCTTCCCCACTGTGTTGAACTATGATGCTAAGGGTCTCCCCAATGTGTTACAAACTGACACCAATGAGTCTTGACCATGAGTTGATATGTGAGGACTTCGGGGAGAGAACTTGTTGTCAGAGATGTAGTACAAATGGACATCAAAACAGTTTGGTAGAAACTAAAAAAAACATGTGGTCAGTTTGGAAAATAATAGTTTTTGTTGTTAGTGCCTCAAGAACTAAGAAAAGTGCAAACATTTTTTTTTTTTTTTGGGTAAGGGTAAAGGGTAAGTTTTTGCAGTAAAATGGCGTCTGTCATGTTCGTAGAGAGGGAATGTTTCATTCTGCTGGTTTCAGATAAATGATGAGGTGAAAAGTAGGTACATGTTGCCCAGTCATGCATTTCTGGTTTGATTTAGAACCAGGGACCACGAGGAATCATGACATCCCGGCGTTCAAATGGCCAAAGTTTTGCTGACTCTTCATCTCTTGGCCTCAGGGTCTTTTCAGCAGACGGTGGCACATACAGCGGAGATGTCATGCTCAGTCTTGCGCTGTCTGGGGTACATTAGGCAACAGCAAGGCGACAAGAACAACACATTGGTTTCCCGGCAGACAAAATCAAAGTTGACTTGCTCTTGACAGTGAGATTCCCATATATCATCTGAGCAATAGATGGAACACAGTAGCCCATAATACCTCAATTACAAGAAAACATTCATACTGCTTACATGTCCAGTGTATCTGCACTGCTCAGTGGCCAAATTTTCAGGTTTAACACCATAAGTGTTCTTGCAAACTAAAGGCAGGCTGCATGAGGTGAGTCAGTTAAAACATTTTATTAGAAGCGTAAATATGTGTAATCCTTACAATTCCCCAGTCTCTGCTGGTTTATTAGCTAACAAAACAAGAGCCTACAGCCACGCTGCATTCACATCAGATGGGGTGAATGGTGGAGATGGGAAAGATTCCTATGTTGATGACTTTGTATAATTTTTACCATGCTCTCTGTCTCATTATAGAGTAGCATGCAAACATAAGTTTACTAACTCTTCAAGTCTGATGGGAATGTCATCAGTTGTGCGTGTTTTTGTTTAAAGAATAGTTGGTATTTATTGGACAAACTTAAATGTTGAACTGATGATGGTGCTAGATGAAAAGTCAGGGCATCACCACTATCATCCTTTGGGGATCACTAATGTCTCTAAAAAAATTGCAATCCCAAGCCTTAAATAGTGGCCTTCTAAATTCACTACTGATTTGCACATCTAAGTAAATACAGATGTAAGTGTTGGGCCCTCTGAGGGTACCAGTTTCTCAGCAGATGTCACTGATATATTGCTCTATTAGGACACCGGTTTCGGTCTTATTGGCCCAGAAGATGGAGAAACTTCACTGGCTCATCAGAAAACCTCTTCACGCTTTAGCTATGACTTTTACTAAAGGCCACTTTCAATAAATGTCAGGCTTCAAACATTGGTAAACAGTTTTAGCTCTGATCAAATTCCAGAGGGGTGATATACACGGTGAGGTTGCCATGTCTGTAGGATTACAAGGGTTCCACTTCGGAAATGGCACATTAAACAAATGGATCATTTCCCACTGGTGGTGACAGTATTTATTCCCACCACTGAAGAGGCCTGCCCTTTCACTTCACGTCCCGCTCATCCAAACGTTGAGCCCCTCCTCATCCCATTCCATCACTGATGAGGACTTGTTTCACTCCAGTTACAAAGTGCAGCGCTGCTCTGGAAGGGAAAGCTGCAGGAAAAGATGCGTCAAAATGTTGATCCCTAGAATTTAAAATGAAACGATTGCATCAGACTTATGAGTGTGCAGTTATCTATTTCTCCTTTTGCATGAGAACAGTTCTGTACTCCCTTCAGTTCAAAAAGCAAACTCACTAAAGGACAGAAATGAATATGAGGTTTTCACACTACGTGATTCCTTGGCAAGTAAATATACAAACAATTATATGAAAATGTTCCAATCTATTTTTATTGTCATACTACACAGGTAATATTTGGTATTAGTTCAAGAGCAGAATTTGTTTTTTTAATAGCACATCATTAATACACTACCAGCAGTCAATGAAACATTGTAGACTTACTGATTGTTATCAAGTGGACGGGGACTCACACAGTTAAGTGTAAAATCAATCTATAAATTAAACATTGTGAAATAATAAATATGCAATATCATTACATATAAATATATATGACTATGTATAATACAGTTATGTCAATGACACTTATTATATATGACAATTTAAAATAATGTATGCCATTATTCACAGACAAAAGCATGGTGGTGAAAAGTGGCATTTTAAATGAGCTAAAACAAAAATTATCTGCAACATATAATAAGCTGAGCTTAAAAAATGGCTTATGTCACAATTTCATTGTTATTTGTTCTTTTTATTTCTTAATATGTTAAATGAATATAATATTTATTCAATGTTAAATGCTGGTGTAGATAAAAAGCAGTGTGGAATTTTATCTCTGGTCCCATTCCCACAGTTGGTCGCGGTGCTGGCCACTTCAGTACACTCCTTGGCCTCCACGACTGGCTCCAGTCCACCTGCAGGGCTCACGGTGTGTGTTATGTCGATAACTTTAATATTTTCTGGCAAAGAATGTGTCTTTTTAAGACAGACTTCACCCAAACAAACGGGGCTCAGAAATGTTAGCTGCTCACAGCATGTGGTGCGGTCCACACATGACTTGCGTGAAGGACTAATCATTCATGCAGCACACCTGAACACACCACCGGTCACTGAACAGATCTCTGCCTCACTGCTACTAACAACTGTATCCACCTGCTGGCATGTAAAGCCGTCTGCTCCCAGCGCTTTTCCTAAGACTTCTCTTCCTGTCATCATCACGCATCGCATAGACCAGTAAACCGAAATGTGCACATCCCACACAGAAATAATAGTAATCTTATAAGGATTAGGACAACTGCACCAACTCCAGCACCTAGAACAAACTCATTTAAAATGGCTCTCTTAAATGTGAGATCGCTGTCAAGTAAGACTTTTATCTTAAATGATTTTATGTTGTCTGCAAATCTAGATTTTATGTTTTTAACTGAATCATGGTTGCAAATGAATAAGTATAGCCAGCCAGCTGAACTGTGTCCGCCTCAATATGATTGTTTTAGTCAACCGAGGGTCAGTGGTCGTGGTGGTGGGCTAGTTAGCGTGTATAGGAAAAATTTTAAATGTCATGAAGTACGCTGTGATGAATTTAACTCCTTTGAAGTTCTATGTACCATCATAGAGTATGGTCTAGACCTGCTCTTTTATGAAAAGCGCTGTGAGATAACTGTTGTTGTGATTTGGCGCTATATAAATAAAATTGAATTGAATTGAGTTCTCACTCTTAAAGTTGGAGGGTTGCAACCTACCAAAACCGCCTGGAGGATTTTTATCAGAACTTCTTGAATTTTTATCTACTCTGGTTTTAAATTATGACAGAATTGTTCTTTGTGGCAATTTTAATATTCATGTTGATGACCCCACCATTGTAAATGCAACTGACTTTTTAAATATGGCCACTTCTTTTAACTTAAAACAACATGTCAAAGGGCAAACCCATAACCGTGGTCATACACTGGACTTGGTTTTTACCCTGGGTGTCAGCATTTGACCATATCTGACCACAGATGTATTGTTTTTAGCTGCGATTCGCATGCCGCCTCACCAAGCCCCGTGTGTTCTCGCATCTTTAATGAACAAAGTGTTCTTTCAGAGCCAAAACCAACACCTGTCTGATTCCAACACCAACAATCTCGTCGATCACTTCAATCATATCTGCTTGTTGCCACTAAATATTACTGCTCCTCTAAAGGTTAGGCCTACGTCTAAAGCTAGTAAGCAACTCTGGATAAATGACAGCATTCGCAGCCTAAAAAGGGAATGCAGGAAAGCAGAGCGCAGATGGAAAAAATCCAGTGTCCAAGTCCATTACCTCAGTCTGATGGATTTATTAATTAACTACAATAACATGGTTAAGGATGCGAGAACACACTATTTTTCTGAACTCATCACTACACATAAACACAATCCCAGGTTTCTGTTTAAGACTGTGGATCAGCTGGTAAACCCAACCCCTCTTTGCGCCTCAGCTGGAAGTAGGTCAATCAGAGCCTCTATTACCCCCACGGCCTCTTACTCAGAGGTCCCTCACCAGCACCAAGAGAGTTTTAACCAGTTTTATCCTATCGACTTGTCTGAGCTTTTAAAAACAGTATTACAAATGAGAGTGTCCTCCAGCCCACTTGATTTAATACCTACAAAGTTTTTACTGAAAGTAATGGATTCTATTGGGCCTCATTTGATCTCTGTTTTTAACAGCTCCCTATCTACTGGTTGTGTCCCTGATTATTTTAAAACGGCTTGCGTGAACCCGCTTTTAAAGAAACCTGGTTTAGATCCCTCCCTTTTAGACCAATTTCAAAACTGCCTTCTATTGCAAAGATTCTAGAAAGAATTATGTCCAAACAATTGCTCGCTGTACTGGAAAATAACAAATTATAAGTTTCAGTCTGGTTTCAGAAAGTACCGCAGCACTGAGACTGCCCTGCTTAAAGTCATCAATGACCTTTTCATGTCTGCTGATGAAGGTATGTGCTCAGTCCTGGTACCTTAGCGCTGCTTTTGACACCATTGATCACAACATCATGTTAGACAAACTGAGGCACTGGATGGGGATCTCTGGTACTGCCCTAGAATGGTTTTCATCCTACCTGTCAAATAGGAAGTTTTGCGTGTCTGTAAACAACTATGTCTCTTCGTTCTGTCCAGTTAAATATGGTGTGCCTCAGGGGTCTGTCCTTAGGACCCATTTTGTTTTCCTTGTATCTGCTACCCCTTGGACATATTATCCATAAACATGGTATTTCTTTTCATATTTATGCTGATGACACACAAATGTACTTGCCCGTCAGATCCACAGACCCTGGAAGGCTGAGTTTACTTACCGACTGCCTTTGTGAAGTTAAAAAATGGATGTCAAATAATTTCCTCCAGCTGAACTCAGACAAAAAAGGAATCCTGGTCATTGGGTCCCAGCAGATGGCAAAACAAATACTGCCATCTGCTGGTTCCCTAGTAAATCACATTAAGCCTGTTGCAAAGAACCTTGGTGTCTGGTGTGATAGTAATTTAAATTTCGAGCAGCACACCACAAAGCTTGTTCAATCATGTTTTTATCAACTTAGAAATATAGCAAAAATTCGATCTATGTTAACTTTTAAGGACACTGAGACCATTTTACACGCCTTCATCTCATCACGCCTGTATTATTGCAACAGCCTTTTCACTTGTTTAACCTAAAAATCTACTGATCGACTCCGAAAACTAAAGGGCACAGAGCGTTTGCAGTCAGGGCCCCGAGGCTCTGGAACAGCCTGCCCGAGGAAATCAGGTCGGCTGAGTCAGTGAACTCTTTTAAGTCCCTTCTTAAAACATTCTTTTATTGGAGAGCCTTTCCCGATCTTATTTGACTTTATTTTATATTTATATCGTAAACGTGTATTTAGGTCTTTTCAATGTTTTCTTGCTTGTATTGTTGTCTTTTGGGTATTGTTGTCTGCACTTCGTAGCTTGTTTTTGAAAAGTGCTCTACAAATAAAGATTATTATTATTATTGTTATTATATGGACTTTTTCACAACGATATGAGGAAATGAGCACCAACTTCAACGCTTGCATTACTGCGAAAATGAAAAACATTATGCGGCAAAGCAGAACTATGACAGTGGACAAACTGGAAATACCATATTGACATTTATTACACTAATGGTAGCTAACTATTAATGCAAGCATTTGATGGATGTTCCAAAACCGGTGAATGAATCCAGATTTTAGTAGAAGGACACATATCAAATTGATAATTTTAATAGTCTGTTTGAAGGACAGATTTTTGGACAGAAGTATATGCTTTGGCTTTTTTGCCTTTATTGGAGAGTACACAGTTGAGGGCTTAGGAGAAATAGCAATGAGAGATGACATATAATAAATGTTCAAGGCCAAACCAGGCTCTTTGTTAGTACACGGCCAATGTCTCAAGCTACTAGGCCAACAGGAAAAGAATAAAGTTTTTGCCTGTTAGAGTCATAAATGGTGAAGTAATGTCAGCCTCCAGTTCCTGAAACTGTGTGATTTATAGGTAATAATAAGGTTGTTATCGTTCTCCTGATCCACATGTCCAATATTTGGATTGGTCATTGTCCTTGTCAATCATTTCGTCCATGTATTGTACAGTAGGTAAGTGGTGCCTGAGAAGAGATTATTGATGTCGCTGTCATCGGGCGGTCTGCTCAGAGTGCCCGGAGTGATGAGTGCTCTTCACTGAACGGATTTTTAATCAAAATAATGTGTCGAACACCATCAAAGCCTATTTGCTGGGAGAGCTTGAGTGTATTTGAAAAACAAGAGGTAACATACAAAGGCAATTGTGCTTCCCCAAGCATTCAAAAACGTGAATGAATGACGTGAAAGCAGTGTTTGTCAAAATCACCAAAGAAAACAAGGAAGTAGATGGATCTGATTGATGGCGATGTTTTCTTTGGAGATTATTTGTCAAAGACACAAATATACTGCATTTGTTTTGTTTTTTCATTTTCCACATTTAGTTACATTTCTATACGTGTTGACTGTGTTCCATTAAGCATGCACATTCAGGATTATAGACAAAAACTGCTACACAATTGGACAGAATGGCGCCATTAAAATTATTGCTAATTAGCTATTAACAGTTCCTGTTTGCAACTAACCCATGGATGTACTGACAACTATCTATTGATTACTTTTATACTATAGTTTACTTTAAATCTTTATGATTCTCAGGCAAGTTGTGGAGTTATAAGCAGAGTTATGACGCATTCGCGGTCGACATTGGAGATAATGATGTCCTCGGGAAGCATTCATCAGACTGAATCTAAAAATCTGTGTATCAGTTTGAAAACCTGAGGGGAACATGAATGTCTGTACAAAATGTTGTGCCAATGCATTCTGTAGATATTGAGATATTTCAAAGCATAAGTGAAAATTTTGACCTGCTGGCAGTGCTGAAGGAAACATTAGGGGACAGCAAAGTCAGTAGGATTTATCATTCGGGCACCATTAATATTTGTACCAAATGTGTGGTGAGCCATCCAATAGTAGCTGAGATATTTCATGCACACACACTCACAAAAAAGTCAACCTTATGGTGGCACTACAGGAAAAGTCAGGGGAGCAAGTCAGCAAAATCTAATTAGTATACATCATCTGAGCACCATGAAGATTTGTACCCAATTTTGTGATAATCATGTGGTCTCAAGGACCCCAAAGCACCTGCTTGTGTTTAAATGTCTGGGAACTCCCCATCATTATCAGTTAATACAATTGATGAAGCCTGTTATGTGACTTTGAAATCCAATTACCTTTCACATTGTACTTCTGGATTCCAAAAAAACTCAAAAACAACTGCAGTTGTTTTAATTACATCTTTACACAAAAAGTATAGTAAAGTCCACTACATGGTACAGTAGAACTACCTTTCTCATTTTAGCCTCCAGTTTTAACAAGTGCCAGGGCCTTTTTCATATGACAGCCAATGGGGAGTGCCTGCAAGACAGATGGAAAGCAGCCACTTTGGAAAGGCCTGTCACTTTTGTTGGCAGAGTGGAGCGCTTTCTAAAGTTGTAGAACATTTTAACTTTATAGACGCGGACACACTGCTGTTTGTGTGAGCTGACTAATCACAAGGAGGAAGTGGAGGTTGGAGGTTTCGCCTTACACGGCTGACACCATATGATAGCAATGAAATGTCAGAGCAGTTTGTCAGAGTTATGAAGTCATTATGGAGCTGTGTTGGTTCTTTGACTGCTGAACACCTTTTGTGAATAACTATTTCCTATTATCTGCACACTGTGTCACATTTCTATTGTCAAAGCTTAAATTTCAACATTTTCTTCTAAATCAAGAAACAAAAATACACACACAAAGCACCATTGAATAATTTCATTTTGTCCTGGTGGGAGGGCAAATACATGTGTAAAAGTATTTTTTTCCTTTCTGAACATCCCTGTTCTTTGATATTGTCTCTGCCTTTCTAGATAGAATTTGATCTGTTCATATTAACCTTCAATGAATTCAGATGCTCTAAAGTAATTGCAGCATTTTTTAAGCTCAATGGGACTCAAATAATAATAATTAATTCAGAGCAATTCACAATGCAGGGGAGAATAGTGAGTTTGGTCTATAGTGGAGGCTGACATTATTTGGGGAATCCTGTGGATATTTTTTAAATTTTTCAGGAGTATTGTTTGTTGGAGAGGGATGAGACAGAAGTGAAAATTCACACCCGCGTCGCCTTGTAGTCTATAGTCAGAATGTAATGTAGGTTGTCAGAACAAGCAGGCACAAATAGAGACATATGCACAAACTGATTAACACAAAATTGCTAAATTAAGGTTTAATTATGTATTTTATAGCTTTCAACAGGATTGTGGCTCCTTGGCTTATTTTCATAAATGAGAAACACATCTTCTGTATGAACAAAGATATTATGCTTAATCTGAGAGCAGCAGCTCCAGCCCAAAGTAGATAGATTTGCATATTGAGATTTGGAGATTTAGATTTGTTTTAGTTTCTATTTTGCTTTTACCTTGTCTACCAGACTCATGTACAAAAGTTTCATTTGTAGCCTCACACAGCCTCCTTTAAACATATTGTTTAAATAAACAAATAAAGCTTTTACGTCTTGAATCTTCCTCGATGGCTAGACCTCGGTCCAATAAGGCACAATTAATTAAATGTATTATTCTAGCACATTTTAAAGCAGATACAGTGACCAAAGTGTTGTGATACTCTGATATTCAGTAGGGATTTATAAAGTTGATATAAAACGTGTAAAATTGGGATACATTTATAAAAAATCACCTTGACCTAGGGCCACAGTTTCATAGGAATTTTATAGAAACACAGTTTCACTGAATTCAGTGCGTTGTAACTCAAATGAGCCAGAGTCGGAGCCAGGGACCAGAGGTTCAGAACAATATGTCAAGTGATATTTATAGCTCTCTGCAGCTTCTTATACTGTACGGTACGTCCTGGAATTGTCCCTGGCTGAAAAATTTGCTCTAGTAATGTTTAGTTTTGTCATTAAGTGGCTTATATGCCTGTAGCAATGTCACCTATATAAATTTATCTTGTTATGTTGGAGCCTGCTTTGCAAACATAGCTATTTCAATTATTTCGTATTTAAATAATCCTAGGAGATAAGTATAAAGGTTCGTTAGTTAGTCAAAAGTTACTTTGAGTAAATCTTTGTCGTTTTACTTTATTTATTAGCAAAGTATATTTATTACGAGGCTGTTGTAAGTGGATAGTTCTCACTAGTTCACCAAAAAACTTACAGATGTCAGAAATTAATTGGATTAGTGTATAACAACTTCTAAACTCTGATAAAATGCATTTTGTAGCAATTTCTTCTAGGCGAACCTAAATTCTACATGTATAATCCATCATAAATCTTGAATGCAAATATTCACATCAAATACATCTTCATTTCATATTTGAAGCTAATGAGAGGCTGATACATGGAAGTAGTAGAAAATGTTTTGGCCTGAAAGGTTAAATTCAGTGTGCTTTTTCAGCATCTTGTAGCTAATAGGTGTTACATTCACATTTATACTTATAAACTTATACCTTATGTTCAGTATAATGTATATTTTCCCTCATTTGGATATTTGCTATTTTCCTCTCCTTGTGTGTCCTTATCTTATTTTTCTGCATTTCCACCTGCAGACTAGAGGAATAACAACTATTATTACAGGTCCAGTATGCAAAGATAATTTCTTGTACTGACACCACCTGATATGGAAATACAGTTTTCTCCTCACTATTCACTTTTCCATTTATATTGGTCCATCAGTAGGCTGTCAGTTCTAGCCTGTTCTCACTTGCACATGAAATAAAATCCAGTCGTCACAACGATAGCATCTAAGGAGCCTTTTTGTGACAAAAGAGCTTTGATTCCCTCCTCCATAATACTTTGAAAAGGATGCCTATTCCTGTCTTCCATTTATATGCCTCTCTGTGATGAGGGCAGCTGAATGCCACACACACACACACACACACAAAATAAAAAATAAAGTGAAAGCTTGCCCTGATTGCTAGCTTGATTACTTTCATTGATGTGGATGACAAATCGACATGGTGGCAAGGCTGGCGACACAGAAAAGGCAGCGGGGCACCAGATTAAAAGGCCTGGGGAGCACTCCTGCATGTCCTTAATTAACATGTATGTGTTAAGGGCTACTCCAAACATGGTCACATTGTGCTAAAGTAAATTAGGAATATATCAGTCACATTTGATATGTATTTAAAAGTTCATGTTGGACAGTAGACAAGCAGCTTTTTTGGGATGGATAATGCATCTCGTGCCGTAAAACGAGTAGTATTTTCTGTGTGTGAATGTATCTGTCTGTATATATATATAGTGTGTAATATTTTTAGAGGTGCAGGGATACATACTACACTAATTGTAGTATTCTTACTGGATCTGATACAGCTCCTTAGTACTATTGCTAAACATCAAATGTATTTGTCATATTTGAAATCTAAAGATATCTTTTGACTAGTCAGAAATCCGTTTTAAACAAAAGTTTGATTTAAGATATTTCTAATTAAATTTTGATTAATCATATTAAAATTTGAGATATTTTTAATGAGTAAGAATTTAGCATGGACGTGTATGGGGAATCTTAAGAGAGATTTGACAAGTCAAAACTAGATATAACTAATTGTATTCTCAGTATAGTCAGAATGTAATTGGAGATATCTTGAATTAAAGTTTTGCCTAGTCATAAATGCACCACAAATCTTAAAAAAGGTTTTTAGGGTTTGCCATAGTAAAATTCTCTGTTCAAAGACTCACTGCCAATAATGATTAATCAATACAATGTCAGTTATTTCTTCTAATACACATGCTGCTCCTTTGTTTCCTGTCAGATTTGGTTGTTTCAGTTTGTAGAAGCAGAGACGCCTCTTGTGCACACAGGCTACGAGTGCATTATGTCTCAGTCCAGTGTCCAAAAAATTTAACTGACACTCACAGTTTTGATTTAATGTGAAAATACTGACAGAAACATGAATGACTAATTTAATTTCTTCTCAGATCAGAACTCAGCACGGATGAGAGGTGCTGACCTTCCCACACACACACCTTCCTTTCACCCTCTGTTTAATCGCTTTTTAATTGTGCATGTCTTTAACACAATGTTCTCGCTTTTGAGGTCCGGACTAAAATTGGGCCTATTTCTATGAAAATCCAAATTCATTTTCCCCACATGGAAACAGAGCCATTATCTCCTCGGTGTTATGACTCAGCCAGTAGGTGCAGATATGAGCTGCCACTGTCTGATAGAGACAAAGTGTATAAATGCCAGTCAGATTTATGAAAATCATTTTTGACTTTGACTGAAAGCTGATTCTTTTATGTGAACAGTCGCCACGTCAGAGAGAGCAGTGAACCCTGGTGAAAACTGCCTCTCTGCATTTTCAGATTTCATCCTCTAGAAAAAGCTATCTGCACTTGCTTTGTACCTGCTGTCAAGCCATCACACACATCTATTTGTATAGATTTAACAGTGTATTATACTGACTCATTTTGAATCAGCCTACTATGAACAAAAATGTCACTTTATTTACTTTTGTTCAGTAGATTCCAAATAAATGTGTTATTCTTTGGACAGATTAGAGAGACACTTATGTCAACTTCTGTCACTTTATAACTGTTTGTTCTAACGCTTTACCTTGAATTGACAGTTCAACTGCTTTCATTTCTTACACTACCACAACAGGCAATTCAACTGCCTACAGGGCTTAAACTCAAAGCAAAAAATGCTCTCAGTGATTAAACTTCAACTGATTTCAAGTGCTTTTATTGCTTACAGTACAACTGACACCTCAGCTCCTTTCAGCGCTTGGTCATCAAGTGACGCTTCAAATGCTTTCAGTGTTTCAACTTCAACTCATACTACCACTGCTTTAAGTTCTTTAACTTCAACTGCAATTGCTGTATATTTCACACACAAATAATTCACACTTTAAAGCATTTAAAGTTGTTTACACTGTTTATACATGAGTTGTGTAAACAAGAAAACACTTTTTAATTAAGCCTCATCTAGTTTTATATTGTTTGAATGTTGTATCATATGCAACTCATACTGCAGAAGTATCTCACTATCAACAATTTAATTATCCATTTCTGTAAATTACCTGTTAATTTGCTTTTCAGGGTAAGCAAAATATTGAGCATAGCAGGCTGTGATGATGTGTCTCTAATAATGACAGGAGCCTCCAACGTGTGTTTAGGATGACATTAATTTCAGTGACATATTAGAGTAAACTAAAAAGAACAAGATACCCTAATTGATTTTGAATTAGCTTTTTTTGGACAGAGAATGTATTTTCTCCTTATTTAGTTTTGTGTGATGGAAAACAAAAAGTCTGTTGCTTTAACTGCTTTAACTTAACTTATGTTTCAGTTGCCCTCACTACCTGTACTTCATGTAAAGTGTTTAAAGAATTCACATAATAACTTGTTTATAGTGTTTTCTCTCCAGGCAATTTAGTCTTCTTTTGTGACATATTTAAAATCTTTGAATGGTGCAACTCAGGAACATGTTATTGCAATAAACACCATATTGTCAACTTTTTAACTATTTATTGTTGTAAAATATCTGCTAATTAGCTCTGTAGGTAAGTGTAATACTTTCCTTCGACCACTTTGTCCCCTCCACCAGTCCTATGACTTTCTATGTGCTTGAGAATGTTTCCATCTGGCAAAGTAAATAACTTACTTAATTATTCTGGTGAACTAGACTTATTTCAAATTACTTAGAAAACAGATTACTTAGAAAACAAAACAGCTGCTCAAAAAAGACACGGGGCTTTGTTGAAGAGAGAGCACTTTGGTGGAACTATCTTTGCTACAGTAAACGTCTTAAATTGCCACAGAAATTGCACAAAGAGTTATGCTTTTATAAACAGCATGTCTTAAACCCTGGAATCTGCTTTATCTCAATGACTTAATTGCATGTAAAAACAATATTTTTGTGTTTTTGTGTATGTATGTGAGTGCATACATGTACAGAATATCATTGATTAGATTTAACAATAATTTTGATTCATGCCCCATTACAGTCAGCCAATCCAGACACACCGTCAAAAGCATTATGATTTATTTTTTTATATTTAAAACAAACAGACCAATACAGAACACAAAGAACATTAAAGATAAGGGAAAAGTGAAACATAAAGACATCATTTATTAAATTTAAGGTCAATAAGGATAAGCCTATATGTACAGATCCCATGCATCTGTACACCCATGTGTGATAGCTAACACTTTCTCCATGGTAATGGCTAATTCCCTACCTCCCAACTTGAAATGAAAGAGGAGAATCTGAGCCACGGAGCCTCTTTCAGAGCACAGCACCATGGCTACTCACCCGAACATGGTCGAGTGAATAGATGAAAAGCCAAGCATGTCGGGAGCTCATGTCAGTGACAGCTGCACTGAAGCCCCTGTCTGCATTTTTAGCTCTTTTTTGTAGCAGAATGACCCTTCTTGCCCCCCATCTGCTGTCCTTCCTTATTTGAGCTTCATGTATGTGTTATTTAATGAGTCTGAACTCCCTGCTGGCTTTACGTATGGCCCATATTAAGTGTCCAGTAATAACCTTTATTCACTGGCAGATTCATGATTTCAGCTGGATATAATATAATAACAGTATATGATTTGCACTGTTGGAAGAATGTGCAGGTTTCTTGTTTTATATCAATTTCTCAACAGGAAACAATGTCAGAGTGCACCGTTGTCTATGTTTATTTTTGGGTTGTTTGTGAAACATACTGTACTACCATGCTCATAGAGAGCCCGTTAAGCCCCGCTGTTCGATCTGCTCTGTGAAATATCTTGAGGGCGATTTTTGATTAAGGGCTCTTGAGCAACGGCAGAGGCTGTTTTGTACTGGATCTAGTATTGCTCACAGGTTGCCTGTAGGTATGGACTTTTGTGTCCTTTTTGGATTGTGCACAGTCCATTGAAGTACTCCCAAATACAAAGCTTGAAACATGCATCTTGGGGTTTGAGCAGTTTTTATTTTTATCCATTGGTTGTTTTATCTGAGGCCGTTTCTACTTGCGGTGTGGTACATTTCCAAGCCAAATGAGCGTAAATAGGAACAAAATAGAATTACACACTCTCCAACAACAGTTTTCATGTAGCAAAGAATGGCAAAAATCCTATTTCAAATGCTAAAACAATTTGAACACATTGTGCTCTGGTGATAGGACAAGCATGTATCACTGGGTTGTTACGGGTTCTTTTATGCTTTTCACTGTTCTCTTCTGCTACAAGGTAAACAAGCAAACACAAAGCTAACAGGCTGGTCCCTGGAGAACTGCCTGCATATAAAGTGATGATAAGTGTCAGCACTGATTTCAGAAGGGTTCCTGTTCAGATCCCACCCCTCCTTGACAATCCCTGTGAGTGCCTTTGAGCTACACCGCCATGCTGCATGCTGTGTTATACTGACCTCGAAGGGAAGCAAAGAAAAGAATTCCAGAGTCTTTACATTTTTGCAAGGGAAGCAACTATGGTACTCAGTAAAAGTAATAAGTGTTGAAACTTCAAAAACCACCTCAAAATGAGCAGTGACAGTTTAAAAATGGGTTAGATTAATGAGAGAGAAAAGTATTTGACCAGGGTATACTTTTAATAAGCCCTGCCAAGTTATACATATTTTATGCGGTCCTCAGTGTTGATGAGATTTAGAGATTGAATATGTGGAGCCAGTTGCTGCACTGTTGTGTGTCTTTTTACTGCCAGACAGAGAGTGGGAAATGGAGGAAGCCAAACAGTTCACTGAATAGACCACATAGTGAGCTTGACCCTTGACCTGGCTTGCATGCTTTGTTGTCTGCCAGCTTTGTTCTTCTTGTCCATGGTATTTACCGGATAGAAACTACCACGCATGGCTTCCTCAAAATTAAATGTTGACTCTCCACGACTGACAATTTACCTCAAGTTGGCTCCTGACAGCAGGAGATGGTGAATAAACACAGCGAGCTCTATAAGAGAGGCGGCATATGCATACTGAGGCTTGAGGACACAGCCAATGCAATCATCATGCCCCTAACGCAGCATCCATCAGTGGGCTGATAGATTCCATTAATAAAAGACCTTTGGTGTTGTATCCTCTGTTCAGCATGTACTCCTTCAGTGCCACCAATATAATATTGACCTAATCATTCTCTACCCCTGCAGCGCTGGCTTGGAACCTGAAATACCATTGTTATTTATCCCATAATGAGATGTTGACATTTACAGATAAATTGAAGGAAGAGTTTCAACAATAATTCTATGTGAGTACATTGTAATATAAAACAAAATGCTGGATAATAGGCTTTTATCATTGAGTGGCCAGCACTTAATTGAAAAGCATTGTAGACATGCACACACTCACTCTTTTTTTCTGTTTGACAGTAAAAAATAATCATTAAGATAGAAATAAAACAAATTGCTCAAAAATAATCTCTGAATTATTTCTACACCTAAAAATACAGGTCTTTACCCCCATTGTTTTCATCAGCGATAGTTAGGTATTGACCTCAATCAGGTATCATGAACACAAATCTCAGATCTCCTGAACCCAAACGCCACGCTGTCCAAGACAAGGACGTGTCTCCAGACTCGTTCCAAGCTTAACCCATCTCCCCGGCAGAGCATACCAAGGGATAGTCAAAAAGCTCAAACAGTTGTGTGCTTGCTGTGGGGTGGAAGAGATGCAAAAGGCTCTGGCTGTCAGTGGTAACAAGCCTCTTCAGTGTCACTTGAAGTTCAGAAGTGGTGCTTTAGGTGCTTTAGGAAACAGACCAGTCTCACAAGGATGCTGACAAGGAGATTGCAACCAATTGACAAACCTCAGATTCAGGAGGAGCAATGTGGTTTCTGTCCGACAAGAGTTGATCAGCTCTTCATCATTGTACGGAAACTGGACGCCCAGTTTTCATGTGTTTGGTAACTTGAAGAAGGTTTGTATTAGTTTCCCCTGAAGTGTCCTCCTGGAGGAGTATGAGCTACAGATGTGATTTAAGAGCATTCTTGGTGATGATTATGCATTGTCACCACTTATCCATGACTTATCTACTGTATCTACTGTAAATAATTTGTATGTAACATTTGTTTTGTGAGTAGCATAAAGGAAACTATTCTAAATCTTATTTTCAGGGACATAATCTTGAAGAATTTTACATTAGCATTGACATTAACAGTAACATAAGCTGAGGCTGGGGTTCATGTGAGATAAAAGTAGTTCAGTCAGGGAAGATTTCATCTGAGTGAAGGAATAAATTATTGACATTTGATCTAAGAATATGAAAAATGTCAATAGTCTTTGGTGATTAGACCCCATCGTGACATCATGATGGTGTGATGAAGAGAATGCCGAAGATCTGGATGTGATTAGGAGTGGAGCTCAACCTGGGCCTGGATATGATGAACTGGAGGAGAATGGGGTGGAGGAGAGGAGATTTTAAATTTGAGAGTGACCACGTGATTGGCTGATGGAGATCACGGCTTAGTCAACTTGTTAGGGAGAGAATAGGAGAGAGAAAGTTGTTATGAATGAAGCATAACGACAGTCTTAACTTGTGCTGGGCTTCATTTATTTATATGTTTTGTTGGGAAATTGCGAGTTTGATTTTTGTAGCAAAGTGACAGTGGCAGTTGCACCGTTTAATTTCATTTCCTTCTTTGTTTCAAATTGCAAATATTGATGGGATTTTTCATAAAATCCTGTTGTAAACCAATGCAAGAGCTGTGTTTTCATGCCAGCAGAAATTTAACAGCATTTTTGGTGAAGATTGTGCTCTCTGATTTATCTACTGTATCTAATTTATGTATATAACATTTTTTTATGAGTAAGGAACTACAACTTAATCTCATTATACAACCCTATGTTCTAAAATGGTTTTTAAAAAATCTACATTGTACCTTGAATAGTGTTGCACTTGGCTGTTCACATGAAAACAATAATAGTTGTGTCAAGTATGAAAACAAGAGTTAGAGAGAGAAGTTCAACCCCTGGCTTCTTTCTCACCTCCCACCGTGAAATTGGTGTGAATGCCAGCCTGTCTGCTTCACAAAGTTAGGTGTGAGGGACAGGGGTATCTGAAGCTACTCAACCATCTGACAAGCAGTTCATGGAATATCCTGGCCCCTTTAGGATTGCACCTCTTCTCTTCATTGAGTATGTAGTCCTGTAGGCTTTATGAGGCATCCAGCAGTCCTTGAGGTGCTTTGCAGTTTAGTTTAAAATGACAGGAGGGAGGGCCGGCCACCCGAGCTTGGTAGAGGACAGTGCCTCTTTAATTTATTGTTTAAGATTGATTTTATTTAAACTGAATTAAAGGGGCACTCCACTAATTTGACACATGTTCAGTTGACGACGATTTATAATGTCATCAGTGTTATCCCAGTTTTGGCTGATTTTTAACACAAAGCCTGCAATAAAGATCGGAGGTATGTGGTTTGAACAAAGTAGACATTTAGGAGGCAGGGGAATTTAATGAAAGAGCATTATGGGAAATCTAGGACCCAGCGTGACCCATAATAGGGACTAAAAACAGGATATTGCAGGCACTGATAGTTATTTTAATTTGAGTCCTCTAACTGAATGAATGTGCAATACTAAATTGCTGGAGATCCCTTCTAAATTTGTAGTGTTTAAAATGTGATCATTGGCGGTGTACTTGATACTTTACATAAACTATTTGTCTAAGTGCAGTGTGCTGGAGAGAGCTTGGCTAGTGAGTAGGTAGGGAAAGCAAATACCCCAAAAGAGCAATTTTAACAGTAACGTATGAGTACACTTTATATACTTATACTACTTCCTTCCTGGTTTTATTAGTTTGGAGGTTGAAAACACTGGAAAGACTGAGAACACTGTTGTATATTACAGATTCAACTGAAGCTTTATTCTGTACACTTTTAACACCAAATATGAGAATCAGGAAAAACATTCCCTGAAAAAAAAACTAAAGCGTACTCTGCCTGCTTTGCTGTTAATTGAGGTGTTGTATAATGTTGGAGGTGATGGAGTAAAGACAGAAATATGCACTCTGCTAAATGCTGACAGTTGAAAATGGTCCATCTGTCCATCTTTGAATACCAAAAACGGCCTTTCAGTAAAATATATGGCAGTTTCTGTGATCACTCTGATGTTCAGCACATTGAAGGGGTTGATGGCCATCAGACAGCTCTGACTTCAAACAGGCTTATTCAAGGTTGGTTACCAGCTTCAAGTGTTCTTTTTTTAGAGTTATTGAAGGATTTTTTTTGTCATACTTTGAGGGGAGGTCTTAAAGTCATCTTTACACTCATGACTTGTTCTTCTGAGATTAAAACTCTGATATAAGCAGAAGGTTGTTGTAGTGACTACACAGGTCCAATGATAAAAATGTAGCTTGTCTTATCTGTCTATGCAACATTATAACAGCTCCTATTAATATTCCAGCTACTCCAAGAAACAAAACTTGAATTTCCCACATGCTTTGAGCTGAAAAAGATTTGATTTGAAGATATGAACTTGACCCTTATTTGATGTGCCAGTAGTTTCAGACAAAGATGGTTTACATGTTTATTAAAAAGGACGTGGCCCTTGGTGTATGACCTCAGCTCCTGCTATTGATTCTCAAAAGACAAAAACCTTTAGAATCCATTTTGCTATCAGTAGTGGTGCACTTAAAGCTACACTCCACTGCTCTTAATGCCAACAAGAGAGAACTGTTGAAAATATCTGATATTAATATCCAGCTTTCACTCAATAAAGCATTGAGTCACTACTGTTTAAGTGGCAGTCTGAATATTGGATCCTTTGCTGACTATGGGCAAAGTAAAGATGCCACATATACAGAATAGGGACTCCTCTCGGACAGAAGACTAAATTGTAGTAGTTGTGTAAAAATGTTTGAATAAATGGACAGAAAAATGAAACAGAAAGGTCCTTTCAGTTAATCATTGTTGAAACAGAGATTCAAAGACATTTCTTAATAGCTGTAGTGTATTTTTTATGTGGGATGAGCTAGCTATTGCTTTAACAGAAAATTGCTAGTTTGATCATTTGTGATGACCATTATATTACTTAGCAAGCCACAGTGGCATTGAAGTACTATTTCATTTCATTATTATTCATTATTTGTAGCAAAATGCAAATCATGATTGGATTTTGTAACATAATTAATTCATGGGTAAATGGTGCATGTTTTGATCTTTTGATCTGATTCGAATGTTTGTCCACAGAACATGACTTGTATTTGTTTGTGTCGTGTGTGTCAGGTGTACATTATCAGCAAAGATGCGGTAGTGAAATACACATGGTGTTAAAATTTTATATTTTATGCAACATTTACATATTTTAGTAGTATTTAATATGTATGTATATATTGAATTTGGTAAGATGAGTGACAACAGATGAAACAGCCAAATTTCAATTTCAGGTTTAATCAATTTGGCTTGTTATCTCTAAATAGATAAAGTTTAAACAATCCTTTAACCTCTGTCTAAAAACAGCTCATTTGTAGTTCAGCCGTTTCGCTTTCATCCCTTTAACGTCGCAGGGATGAAAGCAAAATGCGCGTCATATAATGCTATGAAGCGGCTAGTCCGACACGCCCTCAAAAACACCGGTGAACACACTAGCTACCCTCCAGGCAATCAATGGACATAAAGTTGTTACTGTGATGTAGAGACAGAGCTCAGTTAAAACTTTATGGATGAAAGATACTTTGGTTACAGATTAATAACTCACGACTCTGAAACTCTTGCTCCAGTCTATGTTGATAAGCTGGTAAGGGGAACATGTACAGCTGAACCGAAACCGTGTTTACTGGCTTCTCACGACCTGCTTCTGATTGGCTAGTAGTCCTTAACTAGGAACTGCGCATGTGCAACTCCCAACAAAGATCATGTAGAGGCAAGATGTATCACTCCATAGCTAAAATGAAGCCTTCAACAACCGGGTGAAAAGAGGAGCTGCAGCGATGTGCAGTATGATAAAAATATGGTGTTTTTTTGAAAATGAAACCATGTAAACCTGTTTTGGTACAACCCCCAAATAAGATTATGAACCTGAAAATGAGCATAATACCATCTCTTTAAGTTATTTAAATTATTATTTACTTGCTTACATGACCATCTTTACTGTGATGTTCTTTTTTTCTCCCAACAGCTACACTCAGATGTGGACAAAGGAGATGGCAAGGTGAAGTATGTGTTGTCTGGCGAGGGCGCTACCTCCATCTTCACCATTGATGAGAACACAGGTGACATCCATGCCACGAAACGCCTTGATCGGGAGGCACAACCCTACTATACCCTCCAAGCTCAAGCTGTAGACCGACTCACCAATTTACCCGTAGAGCCCAGGTCTGAATTTGTGGTCAAGGTCCAGGACATCAATGATAATGAGCCAAAGTTTCTTGATGGACCATATATGGCAGGGGTACCAGAGATGTCACCCCTAGGTAAGCCTTTGTTTTAAATATCATCCCATACCAGTTCCCCCCTTTTTCTTACATTTTCTATTCTTTTCGACTCGCTCTCACACTCTCACTTTCTCTTTGACTTGCCCTCTCTCCAACATCTGCATTTGATAATTTTCCACCTCACTGAATTTGTCTTGATCTCTCTCAGTATTTAAGGTCATGGGGGGGAATCGGGAATTTTGCAATATTAATTTGAATCCAGCACATTTGCTTTGTAAGACTCAATGTGTTCATCACATTGGGCCCAATTTAAAGTGAATGAAGCTCTACTACATGGGCTCCACATCAGTGGTAGTCCAAGTTAAACTACTTGGATTTGGACATCCCTTAGCCAGAGTGTACAGGTTAATTGGCTTCTTTTTTCCTTTTCACTAATATTTTACTGTGCTAATAAATTAGACCAGGGACCTTTCTCCTCTTGAGGTCTGTTCGATTCAGTTTTTGAAATCAATATGATGTAGACAGACTGAACTATCAGGACGCCCGTAGAACTTTGGACATGGCAAGGCAATTCATTTATGAGGCACATTTACAAATTCAAAGTCCTTCACAAAAGACATTGACAGTAAAATAACAGAATGAAAAAACAAATTAAGAATCAGAAAAGACTAAAAGATGAAATGAAGAAACATCTGTGAGTGATCGAAGCAGCCAAAATCTAATTGCTAGCAATGTTTTTAGCCTTGATTTAAAAATCTTTTGAAAGTTTATGTTCCAGATATGTACAGAGCAGTAGCTGAAAGCAGCGTCTCCATGTTGTATTTTCAAATAAATACTAATAAGACAATTGCCAGATGACCTGACAGGTCTGTAGGGGTTCACATTGTGGGTGGGAATCAGAAAAATATATGCCTTAAAACATTAAAGTTGGGGTAGGCAATGCATGTTTTGTTTCAAACATTATACAGCTGTAGTTGTTGTAAGGTCTCAGTATTTCATATTCCGTTGACCACTTTAACATTTATAACTGCAGATATTTCTTTTATCTGTTTGGTTTAAATATGGTCCTGGAGGAAGCCATCATATCAGACCCTGTCTTTAAGTGGCTGCTTCTTGCCGCATGGTCAAGATTTCCTCCAAGGTTCTGAACGGGTCACGCTCAAACTCAAAATGCGAGTAAATGCAAATGAGCCACAACAACATCCTGAGGCTTTTCAACTCAGCAAGTGCATGAGAAACACAGCTGGAGCGAGAGAGAGAGTAGCTTTTGTTTTTTTTCTTTCTTAGTATGATCGTTCCAGTTTAACAATAATGCTGCTAAAATTCTTCATTTTGGTCAACAACAAGAAATGGGTGGTGTTGAGCAAAAAATGCTCTCAATTTGCTATTTTCTGGTGTTTTTAAACCCGACTAAGTGTATTGTAATGTGAAGTCTAGTTGTGCCTTAATTTCCATATTTATCACCCTGCATATGCCAGCACAGACCTCTAGGCTTAAAAATGTTGATGAGTGATGCAAAACTGACTTAAGCAAATTTAAGGTCTGAATCAGGCTTGATGGCCACAGGCATGTTTTCCACAAATTGGGCTCAGAGTTCATACTAGCCAGTACTTACAGTTACCTCTCTCGCTGATGTCTGAAAAATGTCTGATCCAGACAAATACATTTCCATCCATCCATTAAACAGGGCAGCACAGGCATCCTTAACATCCTCCAGCTCCTTCTAGGGGTTCCCAAGGCCCTCCCAGGCATGCTGGGAGCTGTGGTCTAATCACAAGTGAGCTATGACAGAAATGAATTTGGGTGCCAACTGACAGAAAAGGGTGATATTGATTTAAAAAACACAAAGTTTGAGATCATTTTCTTCCCAGAGATTGTGTGTATGATAAATTACATTTATTTTCTCTTGAGGTGATCCTCTTGTTGATTTTTAATAATAGACATGTATTTATTATCAACATCTCATTCTAGATGTTTGTTACTGAACTTGTACATAAACAGACATTGATTTGTTTGGCACTTCAATCTGCCGTCTGAATAATAATTCAGTATCAGAATAGGACCTTGTAATCAGTCCTCTCACAGTGCTGAAAAGATTAGAGGCTGAAGTAGACTAGTTACTCAATTTATATAAAATTAGGTACACAATCAACAATCAGTCTTTGGTTTCATCAAGAATTTATAAAAGTTTACATACAGTGCAATATAAAAAGTTATACTGAGAGTGTGCGGCAGACAATAGTAGTGTTGAATGATGCTGAAGGGAACGTGTTAGTGCATGCATTAAACAACGTTAGGTGGGGTAGTAAGCTCTGGATTTGAAGAGGGAGTGTTTAAACCATTGGTTCTTCAACTTTTTCTGTGACGCACCCCTTCCGAAGACAATAAAAGGTAATGTCCCCCCCACACCAGTAAAAATGGATTTCTATGATGATTTTTATCAATCATTAACAATATAGGTGGCTGATTCAGATTCTTGGTAGCACTTTTGGTTGTATATGTCACCAATATGATTCCTATTAATGCAAGTTTAGGTGAGCTCAACATCCACGACAGCTCCGCTATGTTCACCAGCTAGTCTCTTACTGTGTCTGTCTGCGGTTTGGTGCTGGAAAGGTAGCGTACAGTGGCTTTTAAGATATTTTCTGCTGAAAATAGCTGCCTGCTGCAGCTGGAAACAATCCTTTTTGACTGGTGAGAGTGAAGCAAGACATTACAGTTGCGCACCAGAAAACCAAAACAATTAGCTGAAAGATGTGACAATGCTCGGTAGCACTGAGGGGAACTGCACAATGGATTATAGACACTTTTTTACCAGCCTGGTAAATGAAAGCACTCTGCAAGCTTCCTCATTCCAATAAACGCTAAGAACTGAAAAAGCTCATTGTGCGTATCAGCTCAACACCTCCAACATGCATGGCAACATACAGATGGAAATGAGTGAAAACAAAGGTGTTTTTTAGAACCTTCAAAGTCAAACTGGAAATTTCCGCCAGCATACAACGGCAGTGGGAGTCATTCCAAGGGAGGCAATGCTTTGCTTACTACACAGGCACGGAGATCTCTGAAGGATTACACAGCCGACTGTCAACGGGGGGTACTGAGCTCAGGCTTAAGGAACCGGAGGATTAGAGTACAAGGGCTTGGAGTCTCATGTCCAACCCGAGATAAGACAGCAACTTGGTACATCAACCACAGAGGAGGATGCGTTCACACCAAAAGCGCTGAGAAGCGGGGTCAACCTCGCCACTTTATTTACTCTGCCAGTTCCTTTGAAGGTCTTCATCACAAGTTGAGAGAACAGCAGGAGAATAATACATTACCTCTCTTTGTAAATATATGCTCAAAGCAATTATCAGTGCAGTAAAGAACAGGGAAGGGCCAAGCACCTCTTGTCCTCAATAATTCCTTTATAGATGTCTTTAAATCATTAATGGTCACAGATCTGCACTGCTGATGAATGGGTTCAATTTAGAGGAAATCATGAATTTAATTAATTAAAGTAATTAGAGGCAGTGCCCGTCCATACACATGGAGACCTTATGGCCCGAGGATCTCTGAAAGCTTTTGTCTTAATCACGACAGGGATGTCAAATAAAAGACAGGAGAGCTTGGGGACAGGAGGTGTGACAATCGCGAGGCTTGGCTCTCTCCCGCTGCATAGCGAAGAGACCAAAGGAGCAGTTTGAGGGCTCATTACAAGCATAGAGAATGTAATGTCAACCCAAGGCCACAGCTCTTGAATTTACTACTCACCAGTCCTATATCCAGCTGTCATTGTTCCTGTCTAATTCATGAGAGCGGAGATCAAGGATGGGATAGTCACTTAATTCTGGAAATAAAAAAAGGTGTTCTGGTTTAAGGAGAGCCAATCCAAATGATTGTTTTTGATCACAGTTGGGTGTCTTGTTGATCCCTCTTTGCATTGTGGGTTATACATACACACTCATGGGGCCACTTCTAATGCCATACAATAAAACAGCTCTGCCATAGCGTCTATCTTTAAGCTCATAGTTGGTGACATTGTCTGAAATGTGTAAATTAAATTATGTGTTTAATAATGAGGTAGTGGTTAATGTCACAGTGGGCTTCATTATACTGAGATGTGTTTCTAACTTTTTGTCACTTTCTATTTACATAAATGAGATCAGCAGAATATTTTAATACAATTCGGTCCATTACTAAATTATTACTAACTAACCTCAGTGCTAAAACATATTATTTAATTAACACCTCTATGAACATTATAGGCAGCATAAAAGCAGGCTTTATTGCAGAACAGTTGTGTTCTGATACTGCACAAATAGAAAACAGCCGGCAGTAATAACTTTCTTTAAAAGTGCTATAATTCATTTTCACTTGGCAATTGCAAATAAATGTGAATTGAAATCTAAGTAATAATCCCCGCTTATCTGAAACAGTGGGGAGCAGGTGTGAACGTGCATGACTATAATCAACTTAATCAACAGTGGCAGCTTTGAATACTCATGAAGGAACTGCTAAAATCACCGGGCTTAAACTGAATTTTTTTAAAATTATTAATGTGTTTTTTTAAATACTATTTTTAGTCACAGATTTGGTTCCAAATGTGCATTTCTACATGCAGTGAATGGCCTTTTATCGGAAAACATATACGGTTTGTATTAATATAAAAAAGTTCTTTGTCACATTCTGGGTCACATTCCTCAAAACAAACAAATTTGTATTGCAAGTGTGCACTTGGAAATGCATATTGTTCTTGACAGTTAGATGCAGTCTGTATATGCAAGTGGCTGAAGAATACCTGTCTCCCATTCAGATAAAGCATGCCACATTTATTTTCATTACTGGCAGATGACAGTTGTTCACCCAAGATGCGGAATTGATTAGGAAACCTGTTTTGCTGCGGGGGGGAATAAATAAAAACTGTGAAGATCGGATCCATCACATCAATGAAGATGGACAAATATTGAAGGGACACAGACAGAGCAAATTGAGTAGCAGATGACAGCCTTGTGGAGCAGAAAGAATCTATTCCGGGTGTGTTTTTTTGTTTTTGTTTTACATCCATCTTACCCAGCTTGTGATGCCTTTCATTCTGACAATATTGTTAGAACTGGTTGTTTGTTGGACAGAGCACGCAACCTGTAGAAGAAGCTAGAAAAATATATTTAAAAGATGTGCCCTATCCGAGTCCATATTGAATGTTAATTTATGGCCTCGTCTGCCGAGCGCCAAGTGTTTTTAACTATCCAACTGTAATAGAGATTTAGACATCGCATGAGTTCTCTTTCATACAGGCATCCTTTGACCTTGGTGTTTTAAACTACCTGTAATATAACCTGTCATGACTAAGAGGTGATGATATAATCTAGGTGTCCTTCTACAACCGGCCTGGTGATAACTTCTCCAGCTTCCCCAAGTTTTTTTCCCTATTATATTGTTCACATCCAGGGCCAGAGCCTGTTAATTCTGCTTTATGGCCAGAATGGAGGACTCTAATCTTCAATTTCCATGATCACTTCATTCTGTAAAAGCCTGTAAAATACATCTCACGTTAGAAAGTGAGATTTTTATTAGGATGTTTTCCTCAAAGTAAAATATCACCAACTTGTAAGAAAGCACTTTCTGTCAGATGCGACAATATAGGCTCAAGCTTAGCCAGATACACACAACTAGCAATTAAAGTGAAATATTTGAACATAAACCAGCTATTCATATGACCAGCTGGAAGATGGACACTCATGGAAAATGGTGATTTTTCATTTTGAAGGTTATTTTAACAATCGCTATTGTTAATGATTTCACAGCTGCTGAGTGTGTGGAAAGCGTCAGCTTTAAGACTAATACTGATGTACAGTCTAACAGCAAAAAATAGCCTGAACCATAAATTATGTTTGAGATAATTAACAATTAAATTGTTTCTCCTCCTTAATATCAGATGATTATCAATTCTTTGACATAAAACTACTTTTTTTAACCACTAAATGAGTGCAGTTGGAGCAACAAGGCTCATTTATACCATAATGAGTGACCTACTGAAATTGATTGTTGCTGATTGCTGCTGATTATGTTTTCTGTTTGAAATCTTCAAACGCTTTTCTGCCTTACCTACCAAGCTACGGGCTGTCAGCTCAAGTCAAATCAACCGCATTCTGTCGGTACATTTAAAGAGAAATGCACAAGGAGTCATGTCTGATGTTTTCTGCCTTGGAGGAAGAGTGGGAGAGGACAATACAGTGCTGCACGCAGGAACAACAGTTGTCAGTTGTCAGCAGTTCACAGTCGAGTTTGAAAACAAATTTCCTTCTTGTTAGCTGGATGGAAAACTGGACACTAAAACAAAATCAGACTATGTCTTGGGTTTTATAACTTATCTGCAGTACTTCGCTAGATGTTTTTTTTCCTGGAACTAAGGTTTTATTACTATATGGCAATCATTTATTTTTAGGCAACTGAATGACAGTCTAACAGAAAACCATTTATGACTTGTCTTTAGAATAAACCTTAGCTACCGTCATTAACTGTCTAGGTTTACTAGCTAACAGCCAGTGGATTTGTTTAGTTAAGTTAGCATTATAGCTAACAAACTAATTTGTACTAAACAGGGAACATATGGATAAACATTGTTAGATAGGGTGACCAGACGTCCCCATTTTCCGGGGATAGTGCATTTAGTGGAAATGTCCCCATTTTTAACTGTGTTAATCATAAACTGTTTAAGGTGTTAACAGTCCTGAAAACAGATTTTCTCATAGATTATATGGATTTTACGTGGCCAGAAAGACTGGACAGCAGAGCACACAGGCGTCGTGCCAAAAAGTGATAGTCCGCAGAAAACTGAAAACTGCTATCAGTGTGAGCGCAGCCAGCATGTTAAAGCGGTCTCTTTACATTTAAAGCCGCTTTTATCTCAATCAAACAGACAAACATGCAAATAAACATCACTTTATGTCCGTGGTAATAGCAAATGTATGTCGTTGTGATACTTGCGTATCTTATAACGGAATAATCACAATTGTGGCCAAATAAGTGTTTGCAGTTTATAATGTAACCAGGCATGACATTTATGTGATTAAAAACAATAATAGAAGCCTGTTGTTGCCATTGGAATATGTGTTTGGGAGACCTATGTCTAATATCCTTGTTTATATTTGGAAAACAGAATCAAGCCTATAATTAACATGACTTAGTTATGTATAAAATAAAGACATGATCTCTTTTGCAATTATCCTTATGACTCCACATTATTTAACTTGCTGTGTACCAACCAATCCGCTCCTTTTTACCTGTTGAAATACCTTTAAATGGCCAATACAACACATGTAATGCAGGATTCCACTCGCCAGAAAGTGATTGCAGCTTCTACTTATTGACTGAAAGGTAGATTCTGCCTCAAAATGACTTGACTTTATTCAGAAGAGTTATATTTGGGAGATTATAAATCGGAAATTGTCCCCCTTTTTATTTCAGATATAGTAACATTATAATTTTTAATGACATACTGACCACCAAACCAAAAATGTCCCCAGTTTTCATTTCAGAAGTCTGATCACCTTATTGTTACATAAGTGTTACGTGTCGTTAATGGCGGACCCAGGTGCAGATATAGACGACAGGCGGAGTGAAAGGTTTTATGACAGAAAGACTAAGAAATATTTGTTTCAGGCTGAGAGACTGGGTTAGAGCAAGGGTCAGGCTGATGACAGTAGGTTGAAACCAGAAACCTACCAGGTGGTAGTGAAGCATTTTCTCCTCCAAAAACTGGCTTCAGGAGTGATCGTGGAAAGGGCAGACAAAAAGTGCAAGTAAGTTACAATCATCTAGAGACTAGAAACTTAGTATCAAGCCTAAAGCACTCCACTGTGCAAGGAGAGGAATAATCTGCCGATGAGTGACTGGTAGCCTGCAGTTCTTATAACTTCTGTGATGAGCAGGTGAGAACCAGCTGTGCCACCCACCAACACACCTGACCGCCTCCAAGCCTGGGAAACACCAATCACACACAAGCACAAGGGAGGGAAAACACAGAAAGGAGAAACCTGGACTGTAACAACAACAGATATAGTGTATCTAGGGCGCTAAAGCTAATTTGCAGCCTCCTTCCTGGCCAGGTTAGGCTTTTAAATCTACAGTAGGTTAAAACAGATAACAAGAAAGAATCAAGATAAAAACAGAAGCTAAATAGAACAAGACAGATAAAACAGACTGTACGTGTGTATAACGTTGTTGAAAATGTGGCTTGCTAACTCCACCACTATCTTACCTCCTAGCTTTATTGTTGATGTTAGCGTTGGAAATGTTTTCCAGATCCCAATTTAACTGCAAACTAATCAACAGTGGAACTTTCTTGAACCATATACACATCTGGGTCAAGGTTTCTAATAATTTTCATTTGTACTAAGTTTATTTCCCCCTTATCTGCCCCCACCGCACCCTATCAATTGTGAACTTAAATAAATCGTGGCACTTTGCAAAGTGGGATGGGCAGCTGGAAGCATTTTTCTCATTCTGTATAGAGAGCCTTAGATACCCTAAGCATAACACAGAGGTTCATGACACTAAGGACATGCTATATTTACCATATCATTATAATTTGTCTCCGTTTCCCAGTGTTTCAGATGGGGTGGCAGCCATGACAGAAACAAATAAAAGGCTGAGTCTTTTTTCCTGCCTGGGCCCCCACTTCTTGTGACGAGCTACTTGCAGAGGCGAAAGTACTTGTCTCTCAAGTTCTACCATCTCTTCACACATTCCAGCACCTCCAAACCAATGACTGAGAAAATCTCTCTCCACGAATTGGCTGCCATCAGGCAGTCTTTGTTATTTGCAGAAGAGTAGTCTGTCAGGAGACAGATGTGTGTATTTCCTGATTTCCTCGATCAAACTCTCCTTGCTTTCATCCATGTTCGTTTTCTTCTTCTTTGTCTTCTTCACTGAAGACCAAATGAAATTGAGGGAGAAGAAGAAGAAGTACAAGCCGGAAATGCGTAGGTGGAAATGCGATGCTACCAAGCCGACCAATAACAGGGGGCTACACGTTTGCCTACGGCTGGACACAAAAGTACAAATCAGACTTAAGTTTGTCCCTTCAGCTTCCACCCCATTGGATTTTATTTCATGAAAAATATGTACAGTAGCCTATTTTAATGATATAAGTGCACAGCATGAAGCGCATGGTGCAGATGCATTTAGGGCATGTTCAAATCCATTTTAGCTAGTTTAAAAGCTGAAAAACTGGTCGGTTTTCCAGGTGGTTCAAAAGGGTTGTCTCTTAATTAATCATGGGTGTGTTTTGGGCGGAACATGCAATAATAAACCAATCACTTTCTCTTTAAAAGCCAGGTGAACTTGTATCTTGGCGCATGACTATTTAAATGGTGCGTTAATGGCATTATAAAAACATTAATAAAATACAAATTAATGAAAAAAAGTGTTCCAGCCCCCCCGCGACCCTGTATGCAGGATAAGTGGTTGACGATGGATGGATGGATGGATGAAAAAAAGTGTGTTGCAGACTGACAGCAGAGAGAGAGAGAGAGAGAGAGAGAGAGAGAGCTCATGTAAGCGAATGAGTGTGTGAGTGTGTGAGTATGAACTTAAGTGTTGACATGATAGAAAAACTTTCTTTGATTGCGAAGCCTTATGTTAATCTACTGTTCTGTCAGTTTATATGTGAAGTGTATAAATTACATCGGAGACCGGAGTCTCTGTTAATAGTAATATATTAATCACAGACACATAGATCCATGTTATATACGCTTTGCTCCACTTTGAAACATCTGTATCCTCACTGCGCTGCATTATTATAAACCATGATGAACAGGTCATGGGTCACATCTCTATCTTCAAGCTGCTTTCATTAATGTGTGTTGTATTGATGTGTTTTTTTTTTAACAATTTACCTTAATGATTAGAGAGGCTGCTTTCAGTGCATCCTGACCGATCCTGGATTTTAATAATCAATCATGTTATGCTGTTGTACCTTGTGCGTAAATGTGCACATGGGGAGATGATTCACCCTATTTCAACCAACCTGGAACCCACCTTTGCAGGCGCATCTTCTTATCTGAATAATGCGCCCTTTAAATAGCAGGGAAATACTGCCCCATTGACTTTAGACAAGATATATGTTCAGTTTAATGGTCAACCAACACCCCTATGGGCACACACAGTACATTTACTACTTACATAATGTGGGCGCTGGCCGTGAAAATGACAACTTCATTGGTTGGAAACTGGCAATGTGCTATGTGTTATTGAGGGCACAATTCAAACGCATCAAAAGCTTTGTTGTCTGAAAAAATTATGGTCAACCGGAAGGGCTAATATCCTAATATAGGGCTTAGGCTATCTATTCCTTCCTTCCTATATCCTTAGTGTTTGTGAAAACAAAAACACGGGACTCTCACAGATCATGTAATGATCCTATTGGTTTATATTGTGGCAAATATTTCAAATTAATGTAAAAATTAAAGGAACATCCATATAGGCCTACCCCTTAATTAATACTTAGTTTGTTAAGTAAGGGCTTCTTGGTTTTCACTTTATTTCATTTATATAGAAATGAAGGGAGCTCTGGCTATCAAACCAAATACCTTTACCCGCAGTTAAGTTGTTGATTGGAGTATCTGTTTTCAGGCCTGGAGTACTTAGTTAAACCAGAAGATCTGCTTTACACTTGTACCAGCACCAGAATTTGACAGAGCACAAAACAAACAACACTTAAATGTATGTGCAACAAAATGGTTTTCCTTAAAAGTTACGTTTTCTCCTCTGCAGATGAACACCTCTTCCGGAAGTAGACCCTAAATCAGTTTTTGGATTGGTTACCATCTGTGCATGTTAACAAAGATTTTAACTGGAAAATAAAATACTAAGAGTAAAAAAGGGGAATATGTTTTCCTAACTGTCTCTCGCTAAAACATTTTCTAAATGTTTCTTAAAATTCTTTAATCTACAGTTTTATTGAGCCCTAATTAGTGCACACACAGTCTTCCTATGACATTGCTGGAGGACTAATTCAAACCCTTTGACTCTTCTAAAACTAAAATAAAGTTAGTTTTGGCATCAATATGATATGTGATACATAATAATTTTGCTGTGTGATTTTGGTAGGGGTGGAGTGCCTCTTTAACAGAGCACAGATTGGTTGCCGAACCCATTTGGCTGCTGAATTAGAATCAACAGATTGAAGTTACCGGAAAAGATGTTGCTAACTGATCTGCAGGAGGCAAATTGAAACAGTGGCAATGAAATGATCTCTGAAGGCTCGGAGTTACACTTTAATCCTGCTGCAGCATTGTTGCAAATGATGGCAACAACTGAGAGTGTTATTTGTTTAGCAGCTTTTGAGGCCGTAAGCCAGTACACAGCACATGTCAGATGTTTGGGTGCTGCTGAAGATTTCTGTGAAAAACTGCTTTAAAGTCAGGCGTTTTGTATAAAAATGAAACTCAATATACAAAACTAAAGTAAACACCAGTCACAACAAAAGAAGACAGTGTAATAACTAATGTCTAATGAGATTATTTACCGCCTCAGAAGTTACATTTTCATTGCTTTCTCCCTTTTCCTCCCTTTTCAAGTAGAATTGGTCACACACTCTGTTGATATGATGACTATTTCCACATTTAGCTCTGTTTGACTTGGCTTCTGCATGCTGTCTTGGAAACTAATGAACGGCTGTCTGCCCACAGGAACCATGGTAGTGCAAGTGGCAGCCACAGATGCAGATGACCCAACATATGGGAACAGTGCCAGGGTGGTCTACAGCATCATCCACGGACAGCCGTACTTCTCTGTGGAGCCCAAAACGGGTAGGTACAACACATGTCAGATGAAAGTGGTGTTGATTTTATCCACTGATATGGCCACAGTGTGTCATTTAAAGGCCCTGAAAATAGATTTTCTCACTCAGCTTTTTACTATGAGTGATGAGTGGTCCTACATAAACACAATTGTGTATGTATGTAATGTAACCACGATGGCCACAAGTGGCAGTAAAAACCATATTGAATTTTTCTAGTGTATCACAAGAGAGAAACAACTAACATGTCTCCTGGTGAGGGTACGCTGTGTTTGTCTCTTGTTTTACCTTACTGATAAAACCATCTGTGACATTAGGGCTGTGAGATATGACTAAAATCCCATATCCCAATATAGAACATATTTTGTAAATTCAATGAAGTATTATGAACTCGTGATTTTTCTCTGCATCATGAAGGTGGGGTAAGCTATTCTGGGGAAATCCAACACCAGGACAAATACCATGATATAGAGAGAGAAAGTTAGCTGAATGTCCGTGGGCAAGCCATTAAACATTACCTGACACACACATCATGGCTGAAACGGCTGGAATAGTGTTGCATTGCTCGTCCATACAACAGACCTCTTTCTTTGGTAACGTTATGAACTCCTCGTTTTTGCTTGCATGGTCTGAGTCCTCCTGTTCAGTATCATCCAGTTCTGAGTAAAATTCACTTTCTTCCACGTTTGTTTATTCTTAAAGCAAATTTCTTCCCTGCAACACCGGTGGAAGTGTGGAAGAATGGTTCGAGTTGAAGTTAGTTTTAAAGTTGGATATTAGTTTTACATTGGACATTCAACAGATGTCTGTCAAATATCCAATGTAAAACTATCTTCACCGCGGTACAAAGCATCGTCCCCCTTGTAGTAGTGTTGAATTTGCGACACAACAGAACAAATGATTTATTACAATTAATTTTTAACAATATATATTGTCAAATGATATATATTGTCATATTGCACAGCCCTATGCGACATGATGAAATATAGTGTTACACTACCTCAAGTAGAGAAGAGCCATAAAGTCAGTAATGTCAGCTACACAGCAATATCTATCTATGCCACTGTAAGCTACTGGTCATACCCGACCAAGTGCACTTTGAGGGATGTAGCAGAAAAAACCCAGTGTATTGAAATGAGCAAGGATTTTGTTTCATTTGTAAGAACAATATTGTACACTTTATTTTAAAAGGTACATAGTGTGGCAGTAAGCATTGCTTATACTGGAAAATACACCAGTATAATGCCATTGACTGTTTTATTTTGCCATCAACAAAAGAAAGCACCGATTTCCAAAGAATAATGCTGACAAACAAGGTCTATCAAGTACCGTCACTTGGTGCAATAAGGATAACAGCAGACAAATTAGAAACCAGTTTTTAAAAAGCCTGAGTAAAGGGCTAAAATAAACTGGGAGAAAAAGCTCTGTGGTAGTTTTGTTGACTTGTAGTCCATTTTATCCTGAGAAGTGCAGCGGCAGTCCTCACTACATCTTCATAGCTGGCTCATTAGCCACTGCCCTGCCGAGGCTCAGCTACTTCATGCAAAGCACTCTTGCAAGAAAACAGAAAAATACAGGCCATCCCATAATATTAGGCTTCATCCTCTGCTTCGAGAGCAACACACACACATGCTGGGATTTTATGAATGTAGTTCTAATTCATGAACTGGTGAAAGCCACTGCAATGCAGGGATTTATGTCGTTTATTTTTCACACTCAGGCAGACACAGAAATAAGAGGGATGCTCAACAACAAAAACTCCACAGTGACCTGTAAACATTCAATAAGCCTAACCACTGGAAGAAAATGGAGCATTCAAGAAAAATGAAAGTATATTACAAGAAAGGAAATGACTTCATACTGTGTTGGCATTATGGATGTGGTGTCTGAGGAGGAAAATATGTTGTGAGCATCAACATTTCAGCACACTTAGCTGTGAAGTCTGCACAGTATTACAGAATTTCTATGTTGTTTTTCAGTTTCCAGAGACCTTCGACTAATGAAGCCTCCTGCTGAAGCTTTCATTAGGGAACATTTCAGTGTTTCCATGTTTTGGCGCAAACACGTACATGTTTTATACACTCTAAATGAAAAAGTTCCTCATGGATATCTTTAAGCTCCAACAGCTCCACTGGGACTTCTCGGAGGCTGTAAATCTTTGATTTTCATATAAGCTAAAACGTCTGTGGGCTAATTAATGTGTTAAAATGTAGCAGTCTCCTTCCTTAAAATAAGTTTGGTTTAGAACTTAGGAATTACTGCTTCAGTGTTTTCCTCAGTTCCCTTTTGCTGCTAAATTCAGCTGGTGATCAAGCACCTAACATTTTAGATGTTGGTCCTCTTATGTCATAATTGAAGCCAAATTTAGCAAGTCAAACCACATCAGTCCAGATATCTATTTTTTAGTTTATGTTTACATTATAAAAAGTACTTGATATATTATATACTTGAATAATCCCTCAAGTAATCTTATACTACATAGTCTTTTTAATGAAACTTCCAAGACTAAGTAAATTACCTGTTTATCTTCACTCATTCATTGCTAGGAGCATATTCATTGACATAAATTGTTAATGCATCCCATATTCCCAACCCCACAGATTCTTAGTGCTGGTGTCTTCAGACAGGACAAGCTAAGTGAAGTACAAAACTATTAACTAAAACCAGCAGTTTAACTAAATATTAGATATTCTGCCTCTAATTGATTTAAAGGTTCAGTGTGTAGCCTAATATTGAGGATTCTCAATACTGAGGATTCATTGACAGAAATGCAATATAATATCTATAACTATGTTTTCAGTGGTGTGTAAAGACTTTGCATAATGAACCATTATGTTTTTATTACCTGAGAATGAGCCATTTTTATCTACATAACCGCGGGCACCCCCTCCTATGGACGTTGCAGTATTTTGTCGTCATGTTTCTATAGCCGACAATGGACAAACAGCGCTACAGAGCGCATTTCGTTATCACGGTGTTCTTCTTCTGCATGTTAATTCTGTCAGTGTAGACGCTGTCACTACATTAAATGTGTCCATAGAAGAAGAAGAGGAAATAATGATAATAATAAACAGTCTCTGAGTAGTCCTCTGGTTTATTAGAAGTAAGAAGAGAAGTGACATTTGGACAAATGAACGAGCACAGTGTTATTTAGCACAAGAGCCGACAGCCTGTGGATCTGTATACCATACAGATCCACATACCATACCAGCCAGTCCAACAGATGTGTGGATTTTTCCAGAGTCAAGGCTTTGATGTATGGATGGAAATATATATTCAAAGCCGAGCTGATGTCTATTTTCTGCTGGACAGGTAATTAAGTTAGTCGGACTTTAGCGATGCAAATGAAATATGTTGTTTGATAGCTTTAGCTAGAAGCTGGCCATAATCACAGAGAGCCGTGGAATGTTTCCCCTCCTAGTGTCTGATCTTGTTGGATTAATTTCATGCAGTCTTGTTGTTCTCCAGCGCTGTGGTTTAGCTTGTCCGGTTACTTAGCGAGACAATCAGCTGATCAGTAATTGGCAATAAAATGTTAGCTTCCAGCATCGAAGCTCAGATCAGCCAGCTAAACTTTTACTGCTCTGGTAGAAAAACATGTAGTTGCATTAATTTCATGTAGTTATTCTCCAGCGCTGTGCTTTGACTTGTGGTGTAAAATATGTAGTTGGATTAATTTCATGTAGTGACTCTCTCTCTCCAGCGCTCTATTTTGGCTTCCTGAGACAATCAGCTGATCACTAATAGGTAATAAAACATAGCTTCCACCATCTAAGCTCAGATCAGCCAGCTAAACTTTTTAATGTACTTATTCTACAGCGCTCTGTTATGGCTTTGCTACATGGACAGAAATGTTTACCTTCCTGAGAAGGTAAGTTGTATTTAAAAAACATAAAAACATTTTGGTAAGATTTGTTGTTTTGTCATAAAAACACGTTTTTACTGAATAATTAAGAAAATATAATTTCTTAATATATCTATCTAAAGAAAACTCAATTCTTGACTGGCAACTCTCTGCTATCTCACAGAGGACATCTTTTGTCCTGTCTCAGGCACTGTAGCTATACAACTCGCTTGGATAGGGGAGGGGGTTGCAATTCACAACTCTCACCACTAGATGCCACTAAAACACACTGAACCTTTAAATCTGCTGGTGGGTGGCAGCACCGATTTGGTCTCTACCAATTCCCTAGGGATATATCTTGATCTTTAGCTGCTAAATGCTTCCCTATGATCACCAGCTAGCTGCTGACTGTGTCTGGGCATGTAGCATTCAGTGGGTTAGCTTGAGCCTTCTTTCTGCTGCCATTTTGCAGAGACTACACAGGCTAATGAGGAGGCTATCTTAGGTGGTCGGCCATTTATCTTAGGGTTGGTGGTTCAATTCCTGGCTCCTCCTGTTCAAATGCTGAATAGTCCTTGAGCAAGACACTGACAGCCAACTCACTACCAATGTGTACATGGATACAATGTATGTCATTTTGAAAAAAAGTTGTCTGCAAAGAAAGTGATTTTTGGGTTTAAAGTTACTCAGTGGAGCTTGAAGCTTAAAACTTTCAGCTCACAGATAAATCCCACATTGGTACTCTTTCTGTAGGACAACGGCTGGTTTATTAACCTGTCAAACAAGCAACACACACACACACCTAAATGTGCACCCAGATACAGCCCTTGGGCCCCTGCCAGAGTCTCTGCCTGACCACGACTGATTATACTTGGCTTTCTTTCCATCCACGTAGAACATGATTGGATCTCATGGTTATGAGATGCAATATTGGTGTCAGAATTGAATAGCATGGATGGCTGTCAGGGACGTGTGACTCCATGTGGGAGTTGATGCAGGGAGGCATGAAGACATGTTTGCTTGTTTGACAAGGGTAACCTCAATAACAACTTGTGAAAAACAGACAAAAAACCCCGCTGTATTGTTAGAAGTAACCTGTAAGTCAAGGGGGAAATCCTGCAGGCTTTTATGGCAGCATCGTTGCTGGCCAGAAGTCTCTATGGGTTTCCATTAGTTTTTTGATAGATTTCTTTTGAGATTCTTCCTCCTATATTGCTCCCTGAAAAAGTACGAGACACCACTGTAATTGAGAGAAATATTAGGAAATGTTCACTTGGCTACCTTTGTCTTCATCTTAATTTAGTTTCCTTTCAAGATGGACTACCTTGGGGAAATAAAAATTTATGCTACTAAAATATGCTCTGCTGGTTTTCTGTAAAAAACAAGATCCTGTTGTGTCATCAATTTTAAACACTGTAGCACATTTGATAAACTTGCCACCTTTTGTATTTAACTGTCTTTTTGTGGTTTATTAATTTGACAGTTTTGAAAAATCACAGCACATTCAAGTATCACAAGTGTCACTTCAATATCACACTAATTCATCCACAAGCGACTTATCTTACTTAGAAATACATATTTGGAATTTGGTAATCCATTCTTTAAAAATTCTGATCAGGAAATCCAACAGACATTTCCAAAACACAGACGAGACTGATTTTTTACATCTTGTCTCTGGTTGTTCAGTGATCTTTCACAAAGTTTGGGAGAACACTCGAACCCATCGATGAGTCGCGAGTGAGGCTTCACGACACCAATACTAATTAGAGTGAGAGCAGACATTTACTTAAGTGATGTTCAAACAGCATGTCTGCCCCATAAAGTCCCCATTACTCTCATGTCATGTTTTTCTTAGGCCCATTCAGCTCAATGACCAGAGCTCATTCTTTCACAGCCTCAGTTGATGACCTGTTTTTCATTAAGCTAAGTGTATTTTTAAATCCCAAGGTTGATATTTCAAAAGCTTTAATGGGTTATGGTTGCTTACTCTAAGTGGCCTGTGTTCTCCTACAGTAGATTGTGATTCCAACGAGAGTTAATTTCTGCCATTCTCTACACTGCACATACTGGGAAACAACATGGCGGATGAGACGCGATGCAGAGATGTCATCAAATGTCAGTCTACTTAAATACTGTTTCGTTTTGAGCTGTCAAAGCGTTTATCATTGCATCCTTAGATCTTTAGAGTAACAGACATGTTCATGTACACGTAGACATGTGTTTGCATTTTGACACCATTTTACTTTTTTAAAATTTTGTATCACAAATGCATTTAGTAAGGTTAATATGTTTATAGGTTTAAAAGTCTTTGCTGAAACATGTCAATTACAACAACACAAACTCTGTCTGTACAGCAGTTTCTTTTAAAATTCTTCCTTTTTCAAATGAAAAGTAAAATTCATGAGCAATAAAATGCACCACAACTGAAATCAATGCTATCAGAGGTTTTCCTGCTACGGTGTTACTTGATCTTGTATGACCTGTAGCTTTCAGTGGATAATATTAGTTAATACTAGCAAAATGTTGTTATTGTTTTGTAAATGACATTACTGAATTAGTTTACTTTTTGCTCCACTGTTTGTTTTGTGTTTCCATAGTGGGAGCTGTTTAGTTGTTTAATAAAACCTGGGAGGGACACACATCTGTGGGTCAGCCAAACCCCCCTTTTATTGTATAATTAGTGTCAATGTTGGTGTAAGTAACCCCCAAAATCCAGAATAAATCCATGTTAAACACTATAAACTGTAAAATCAGCATTTCTTAATATAGCTTCTACCTCTACCTCTTAAGGTAGCTTGTTGCTTGCAGGGTTAATCTGTTAAAGTTTGTTCTACTTTTAGCCAGCTGACTTAGTAATGTCAGTTACACAACACAGTAAATAAAACTAGCACATAACATTAGCTAACATTAACCACCATAAGTTCAGACCAAGAAGGCTGTAGCAGAAAAACTCATCTCTAAAAGAAGTATTGTGTTATTTTTTTTCTTACAAGATTTACGTCTCACTTAAAATGCTATTGTATTCTACAGGTGTTACATATTGTATCTACCCTCTGTATTGGCTGTGAATGGGACCACATTGTTTGTGTTAACTGTCAGTTTTTAACATATTGTCAATACCATGTATCTTACAGAATACACTCCGGGGTTGAGACACTAGTTTTTAGACAGCAGCCAAGGATTGAGTGTCGCGGGATGAGCGTTGTGCTTCTGTCTTTGCAAGTTACTAATTAGTCCCATTTGCGGCACACGCCTGGGCCATAGCAGAGGGTGACTTTGACAAAGTGCCTGGGCTGCAATACACTCTAAGCTCCACACTGCAATACTGCACTAGCGATTAAGTGGCAGAGGGCTAATGGTCAGGGGCGGGGGGATGCTGCGACCCGGTGTAAGGTGGGTAGCATCCTGGCTCTCTTTCCTCTAACAAGTCTCTTTACTCTGGTTCTTAATCCCAAATTGAATCTACAAGGTGCCCTTGGGAAAAGTACTTAATCCTGAATAGCTCCAATAACTTTCCAGCAATGCATAATATGGGCAAAATACATAAGTTGCACCTAAAGATTCTCAGTTAAGACAGCATTTTGTAATATATATTGCTTGATAGGTTGGAGTTTAGTTTGAAGGTGAAGCTGAAATTGTAATGCTGTTAAGGAGTACGTTCTAATTGATGGCAGGCATCGAGGAGGTTTGAACAGCTGCCTGCAGCTCCATACACCTTGGCAATGTGGCTTTAGAGACAATTATCCTCATGTACTAAGCATGCATGCATACTTAAAAACCTCAATGGCTGGAATAACAACAGACGAATTTAGTTAGTAGAAATGCCAGGTGTCTGAATGAGAGGATTAATTACATTCTGAAGGGGGTATTTAAGATATGACATGGCTTCCCTCTTAAAGCGACACGACTTTCACATCTGAATATGACAGGTACTCAGGTGAGAGATGGCTGGATGGACTGAGCTTTGTCTCTTCTCAGCCTGAGAATCTAATTAAACTTAAAATGCTCAAATAAAGGAAAAGGCCAGGGCCAATCCATGTGTAATCTATAGCTACTCCGGCTCATCACGTGTGAAATTCTGACGCTGAGGTCAGGAGGAGACGGCTTTGCTGTGATCAGCCTGTCATTAATATATTGGAATGGCCTTTTTTAAAAACCTTTCTGTGCTTTCCTTCCGCTCCTTTAAAAGTGTACGTTGTTGTAGCTCTGTGCGAAATTGTGGTGACTGCACTAAATTGGGAACATTACAGCTGAAGGCTAGATATAAATCTGGCTGCCGCCTGTAATGTAGCGAGATGCAATTTTTCAATTCTAATCACAAACAACACACACACCTGCATGTGTGCGCAGATGAACACACTTCCTCTCAGCCTAAGAGTACAAATGAATGGATCCTGTGTTTTATAACATGTCTGACATAATGATATATCTCTATAACACGTGGGTCCTTTGTACTGTAGCATCATGTGGGCCTTTCACACTGGTAGATCCCTGGGTAGGTATAGTGACCCATGATTAGAGCATGATGCTTGAATGTCACTCCGTAATAAACTACCTGGGTTGGAGGTTTTATTCCCTGTTTGTATGGCCTGTTTTTGTGTTATGGGATCTATTCCTTGTAAGTGGACCGCCTGAGGGCTCAGCAAATCACATACTGCATCCTTCATGTTTAAGTGTTCATCACCTTCATCAGTGCCTCTCATAGCTGCACGCAGAGCCAGGGGGTTCCTACAAAGTCTGCACTTTTATTTCCTCTTCCCAAGACAAATGTCAGGTATCTGGGCTTTAGTAGGGAGCATGGCCCACCCGTCTGCCGCCAGTGGTGTGGAGACAGCTAGATAAATGCACAGCTACAATGCGTCTGGCTTGCACCGGAGGCAAGGAGTCACGGCGCAATGCGAGGCCGTGCCGTGATAGCGACAGAAGGGTTTTAATCATCGTCTCTCCCCGGGAATGACACCAGCGCCGCACGGGGTAACAGAGATAGAGAGCGAGGGGGGCTGGCACCCAGCAGACAAACAACAGCCTCGCAACATCGCCGTGTGGATTAGCAGTGTCGCTCTGTGAGAAGTATGTGTGCTTCTGGCCAGGCGGGAGGAGAAACATGTCTCTGTTTCTTTTTGTTTTTTTAAGCGTGCTGGAATAAGGATTCATGGCATCATTAACCACAGCCAATATCTCTCAGGCTCCAACACACCAAGCTGATATTAAATAAGTATATCAATTGTTGAAGCCTATCTATGGTTTAGTGAGATCATTTATTTGACTCGCTGCTGGCTGCACAAACTTTACATCTTTTTCACCTTTTAGAAGCCATCCGTTGTAGCTGTGATTATAATCCAATCATAATCCAGTTTCCTCCTGAACTTTACTTGTCCTGAATGTTTAAAGATGCCTCTTTTTAAATCTAGACATGCATGCTTTTTTCCCTGTCGTGATGTGGTATGGAGTAGAGAACAGAAAAGTTTTGTTCTGTTCTAGCTAGTATTAAGGGAGCCTTGCTGGACTGGAGGCTTGAAGTAACCTTTCTGATGCAACTCAGTAAACAGGGTTCACAGGTGTCACTGCGGCAGACACCAGAGCAATGGTGGTGCTCTTTAATTGGCTACGAGGTTACACTGTGGAAGAAGCAACAGAGAAGTGATGAATGGATGGATGGAGAACGGATGCAGATGGGTGAATATCCACAGCACAGAGATAGATGTCTAAAATCTCACAGCATAAAGGGACTAGACTTAAAAAAAAACACCCAGATGACATGTTTTGACTTTGTCGTTGAGGCTTAACCGAAGGAGAGAAAAGCAGCCGTGTTTTCCCCCAGTGCCGTATGACAACAACCCACTGTTCATTATTTGATGCAGGACTGAAATGGCATGTTTTGTAGAGCAACAGCAAAAGATTATTGCTTTATTGACCACCGTCATCCCACTGAAAGCCCACTGGCAGGGACTTTGGAGAAAAGAAGTGGTACAGCTCACTATAATTTAGCTAACTGAGCCATTTAGTTAGAGGCCGCCAATAACAGTTTTCAGCTGGAGGGACTGTAATGACATTAATAAAGGATGGCAGAGAGAGAAAATTAAACACTTAATGGAATTGTTTATTTTCAAATACAGCCACGGTTGATGGTCAAAAGGCATCTTCATTTTTCTCTTGAAGACCCACTTTTCTTGATTTGTTTGTCCTTCCACCTTTGTTCCTCAAATTGAGCTTAATTACAAATACTATGTGTGTGAGGGTGTGTGTGCTTGTACTTGAATCAAAAACAAGAATGAGGGCCAGGTTAGGCATGCAGTGATGAGGACTACAACACCTGTCTTTTTCACAGTAATTCAAACTCAGGCTAAACAGAACACACAAACCTAATATACACAGTGCTAGAAAATAATTGGACCTTAATCATTCTAGAGATAGCAGTTAATTAGAAATCTATTGGAGATATAAACCGATAAACTCATTAAGACTTAATGTAAAACATTTGGCTCTTTATTTAGAACATCCTACCTCACAATCATCAAATTTAGACTTCTTCTTCAGTGCCTATAATAACTGTTATGGTTACAGTATAAACAGGGACTGCAGGTAGCTAATGCATTGCTACGTTTCATGGTGCAGATTAGTTAAACATGTAAACAAATTTAGACTGGGCTCAGCTGCAGCCTATAGCCAACTACTCCATGCCAAGATTATACTCCCTGTTAGTGTGATGGGAACTTTAGAGCAATTTCTTCTCAAATGGAAATAAAACAATATGGTTGACAAAATCCATGAAAATCATTCTTTCCCCCCATTTATACTATCACTACATTTTTGATTATTGGTTTTACTGTATTAATGCATAGACTGACATTCTCAACTACCCTACCTCTCCACATCAGACAGATATTTGTTTATTAAGTAGAAAAACTTTATACATTCAAGCAAAAATACCAAACAGTTTTAAATTGCATAAAACCTTTCTCATATACTGCACTGTATATGGTTCTACGTACCTCTGAGATACCAAATAAATATCTCGGATTAACCAACCTATCGTGATAATAACTATACAGGCCATGCCTGGCTAAGACATGTTGTCAATATGCCATGAGCCTGATAATTAAGGCAGTGAAAAGTACAGTCAAGGGTTTATCGGGTGTAAGGGTATGTAAGAAAGGGACCGATAATGTGTGCATTTCTTCTTTACTTTTTTTGTCTGTAACAAGCTGTAAACATAACATTTTCATATTATCCCCTTATAAAGTTTTTATGATGACCGTGTCAGCAAGCATTTGCTTCTTTACACATATGAAATGGAAACTTCTTTCTCTCTATATTTCTTTTTAGAATAGTCAATAATTCAAAATCAATAGTTTAAAGGACAGTTTGTTGGACTGTTTGTTTTAAAGATCCCCTTTATTAAATATGCAAAAAGGACCTGAGTTCAGTTTCTGCAGAAAAAACTGTAGCAGATTCAATATCAATCAGGGATCAAGGATCATCTCCACCATATTTCCAGTCAATGCTGAAACCAGCAATCATTCACTCTTACTTTTTCCCAGAATTTTGTTTTGCAAAGTGCGTGGGTCACTTTATCAAGTAAAACTTAAGTGTTTGGCTAGATTCCCTACCAGAGTTGCTCAATGATTTTTGTGGAAATCAAACTTCTGATAACACAAACAGGAAAAACGTCTGGTTTACTTTTGATGTTGGTGGGTATATTATGTGTCTAGTTTAAGTGTAACTGGCCCTGAATATTAAATGTGTCTCTGTATGTGTGTATCTTTTGGCTGGAGACTGTGAAATAACTTAAAGTGTCATCATGAAGTGTATTGCAGGTGTGTGCGAATGTTATGTCCTAAAAATGTGGTATGAAGTGTCCTACCAAAGTTCCTTGAGTCACATAAGGCCAAACTGAGACATGGTTCCCCTCAGTGTGTGTGTGTGCGTGTCATAACTTCTTTAGATACACCATACATTAATATTACATACATAACGAATCAAAAGTATCCATCACACATCCAACTAACATGGAGCAACATTAGCGTTCATTTCAAATTGTGCTTCTGGCGACCTGACAAATGTAAGTTCAATATTTTACAACTGAGGAGAATATCTGGCTCTGTAGCTAAGCTAAATGCTTCACTATGTTCACCAGCTAGCTGCTAACTGAGTCTGCAGTTTGGTGCTGTTTGGTATTGTTATGTGGGTTTATCAAGAACTACCAAAACAGTAAGTCTAAGCCAACTGAAAGACTTTAAAAGACTGGACATCAGGTTACACCCATCTGTACCTCGCTCTCACTATGAGCAGCACCTTTCACTTTAACCCATTGTAATAAAAAACATGGATTAGCGCAGCTTTGAGTAAATAAACAAACACAGGTATAATCTACTACAAATCAGCCAGTGAAATCTGCAAACATTCTTGATATTTCCTCGTCTAGAAACAACACAGTCCTCGCCAAGGGCACAGCTGATTGAGAATTCTCCAGTACATGTAATGACAAAATAAGTAGTGTTTTTTTTCTTCCTCATTAGAGTAGTCCTCAATTACATGTCACATTTCTGTTTAATTTGAAGGATTATGAAAAATTCTTCAGGTGCCAACTCTAAGCAAGAGTCCCCCTTTCATCTGCTTTATCAGGCTGTGAGTGCGATAAAGCAACTAAAAATGATTCAGTTATTCAGCAATGGTGTTCTGTGGCTTTGTGGGGTTCTTAATGAGTAATCTTCCATGTTCTGTAGGAATCTTTAATAAGTGCCATTTAATGAATGAAACACGTTGTGTAGTAAGTCATTAACTTTGAAACCAACAGTGATTGCTTTTGAAGGATTAGGACCCTTTTCTTTGCATTCAAATGCGTGGCGTTAATTTTTCTGGAATTATTATCTTTGTTGTCAAGAGATAAGAGTTGAGATTCGAAAGATGTAATTAATGATATGCTGCTTAGTATTTAGTGCATCACCTCTTGGCTGAACACTAGCTGTTTTGCACAGCGGCTCAGGTGCAAACAGACGACTACAGACAAATGCCAGTCATTTGATGCCAGTGTTGTCACATCCCTGATCCTTTTCTGATACAGATCAATCATGACAGGGGGACAGACAGATAATGCATCCCCTGGCAGCTGAAATGTCCCTTTGCATGTGCTCACTTTTCTGACAGCGTCTTAACATTAACCTCATCATATGACTACTAAACTATTTGGAGTGACAGCACATTTGAGGACAAAGAAGAGCCACAATTCAGTGCTGTTGTGTAAACAAGCTACCAGCCATTATGGACATCCCCCAATAACCTCAAGTCATGTATTCTTGTAATTACCACTTCAAGGCTTGATGTGAACAGTTTTTCACAATCTGAATTCATATATTTAGACCGTTTTCCATTTTGAAATGAATAGATCCTTGCAGTGCTTCAGTGTAATTCTGTTGATGTCATTAAGTCAGTTTTTGTTCGGTATTGTTGAAGCTTTTTTGATGCTTTTGTATTAAAAAACACTTGCCGTGAACTTGAGGCATTTAAAGCTCTGTAGTGGAGTAAAGTTCTTACCACAATCAACTTGAAGGAAGAAGAACTGGCACAATACAGATGGAAATAACAGGAACATAACATTTATGAAACTTATTTTCTACCTGTCACCTAAGTCAGTCATTCTCAACGTGGACAGATGATAGAGCTCTAACAAAAAAACATTAAATATAGAAATTGCAGTTTAATTTTAAAATATATATGTCCATAGTCAGTTGTAATAGCTAAAGAGTATGTGTTACTGTGAAAGTGTGCGAAAATTAGCAAGTGAACAGAGAGGTATAAACCTTACCTAAAAGTAATGGAAAAATGACTGAAACATATTGGCCTTCTAACAGCTTTCTGATATTTCCAACGGCTATCTCCCTTTGTTCTTTTGCAATTTGAATTGTGAAGATAGCACTTACCAATTTCTTGCATAGTTTATATTTTGAGAGACACACATGCTGGTAACATAGCACCCTGGGAACATAGGGGTAAGCCCAAGTTCAAATAGATAGCTAAAAGTAACAGATAAATGATAAATGAAGTTAATTTTCAGCTGGTTATATATGAAGACATTATTGCATTATGATATTATATATTTAGTGTTAAATAACATCCTGTTTAAAATCAATTCAAATGAACACATTTGGAACATGTCAGGTGGTGCAGATGAAGTGGATATTGAAATTGAAATCTTTAAGCATCTTTTTCTCCCCCTGCCTCTCTCTCTCTTCAGGTGTCATCAGAACAGCTCTGCCCAACATGGACCGGGAGACGAGGGACCAGTATGTGCTGGTCATCCAGGCCAAAGACATGGTCGGCCAGATGGGTGGCCTCTCCGGCACCACCTCCGTCACTGTCACTCTTACCGATGTCAATGACAACCCGCCTCGGTTCACACACAGTAAGAATACGTTCCTTATTGTACCTACAGGGTTGATTAAGCTTGTCATGTACAGTACATGCCATGCTTTCAACAGCTACTCAGCAATCAGAATAAAACCACATCTCCTTGCTTCACGTGCAGTGTTTTTTGTTCCATCTGAATGCGGCTTCAAAGATCTATAATCGCTGAAGAACTACTTGAACTCAAATGAGGGAATACTTTGTACTGTATGCAATGAATGCAGTGGTACAAAAATACTGGGCTACTGGGTTAATCCACACTTGAAAAGATATCATTGGAAAATATTAAATTTCCTGTATTATCTGTAACACTGTAGAAATATTTTCTCATAATGTGTTATAGAATAAAGTTGAACAGAAATTACTCAATACTTAATCTTAAAAGCAAAACACACTCATTAAATCTTCATCATTAAACTTCATCTCAACCATTTCCTAAAGTTATGACCACTAACCCCATTCCCAGTTTATGTTAGTAACTTTCCTGCATTTGTATTTTCAGCAAACATTTGGACTTTTATGACCAAATTAAAAAAACAGCCTTCCTGCAAGGTGTGCACCTCCCTGCTTCTTCATCAGAGCTGGGGGCTGCGCTGGCGTCGGATACCAGGATCAATCAGGCTAGGTTTTTTTGTTGTCAGCCTATTTCACGGGCCGCTAATGGGTTTCAGACCGAGCTTTAGGATTCAAAGGCATGCAGTGCTTCTCATGATAATCCGAAGCGCCGGCAATCGGTTTACCACTGATAGCCCAACCACTGTCTGGCTGGTGCACTCACCACTGGACTGCCATGCAGCAGAGTCAATTTGCTGGCCCCTGGGGGGAGAGAAAGGTTCAAGTTTGCACAACAAGTCATCAATGCCGTTTTAACCCAGCGCTGTCAGACTGAGAAGAAAGAGACTTTGGTGGAGTTTGGGGGTTTTGCTCCTGCTGTCGTGCTCACAGGGTCATGGGTCAGAATCGATAGACCATTATGAAACATCAGAGCTGATGGAGTCGGGAGCTAATGCTAGTCCTTGGAAGAAACGAGGGGAAAGAAGCCAAGGTTAGCTGCACAAGAGGACGGGCTGTGTGTGTGTGTGGGGGGGGGGGGGGGGAGCAGAAGGGAAAAGAGTTGGTGGAGGTGCAGGGGCAAAAATGGAGGGAGGAAAGCAATTCTTTGGTCTTTTAAAGAGCTGCTATTCCACGGCAAATTAAAAAGCCATTACAAAGATTACATGGCGGCAAACAATGTCAGGCAGATTAGCATTTAGACGGTGGCTGAGGGAGACACAGTGAGGAACACAGAAAGGTCTGGTAATGAGCTCCGCTATGGTGATTGGAGAGATTATGATTATGAATATGATTCCCTTCTTTATTCTTAAAGGGGAACTTTAAATCCGAAGGGTCAGACAAAAGCTCAGGGAACACAATAGAGAGTTTCGGAGTAATAGAATCTTCAAGTGGACATTTCATCCTGTGAAAGGTACTAAAGGGATCTAAGCGTGAGTGGGTTTCTTTTTCTGACTTTTCCCTTTATTTGGTCCAAGGGATAACCCATTACATTAGACATCATTTAAAAGAGTTTTATATTTTGATCAATATATTCATCCATCTGTATAACCATATGCTGCAGTATGAAGTGGAAGCAAAGTGCCTTATTCTATGTGTGTCACTACTGCTGTCTGTCTGTGTTACGCAACATGAATTTTTTGGGGAGCCACACAGCTGAATCAAAGCTGAAGGGGTATAACAAAAGCTGAGCCGCTTGAAGGTGAGTTGGTGGTGAAATAAGCACATCCATTACGAGCATCTGCTCCTGTCCTGCCTTTTCCAGAGAACTATCAGTACACAGTGCTGGAGTCGCTGCCGGTGAAATCTGTGGTGGCCAGAATCAAAGCAGCTGATGCCGACATAGGCTCCAACGCAGAGATGGACTATAGGATCATGGACGGCGACGGGCCTGGCATGTTCAACATAACAACAGATGAGGACACACAAGATGGGGTCATCATCCTTCTGAAGGTACTGCACATGAAAGCATGGCTTGATTTAACATATCAGAGATTCACCAGTGACTCTCAGCCCATAAATGGTTAAACCTTCCCTCCTTAAAGTAAGTCCCACATTTTTTATTGCATAATTTTCCGGCTGTTGGGTGAAGCCATGTATGTGAGCAGCTGGTGTGGCATTAAATATTGCTTAGAATATTGATTGGAGTCATGTGACTACACAGTTAACTCAATCCATTCCTTTTTCAACCTGCAAGAAATACTGCAATACTACATTTCTCTTTCCTACTGGATGCCAACTCTAACTGCGGAAGCTACAGTTATGAACTACAGTGCCCTGCTGTTTACGGAACTTACTTAGCCTTTGTTTTAAAATTAAACTGTATATGTGTGTAATTTCTGTTCAGATTTTACAGTATTTGGTAGGAATGAATGGACACTGGACTGAGTGCACAGACGGGCGGGGGAGTCGCAGACTATAAAGAGATAGACTCAAGCATTGTTGGTTTTGTTCTTTTCATGGGATTTTGTAGAGCAGCACAAGAAGTGATGCATACTTTGGTTATAATAAACAGAAAAAAACATGTCTCTGGATCCACTGTGATCTTTAAGAATATGCTTGTTTACCTAAGGATGAAGAATAACTGGCCCTTTCTCCTCTTTACCCTTCTCTCTCTAATAATGTATTCTGCACCTTTGGATTAACTGATAATCAATAATGACAAATCAGCATTGACCATCTCCAACACCTTTGATCGAAGTAAACATCCCATGGTGAAATTGAAGGTTTACTACAAGACCAGCTCACTCAGATAGCTGTAGTGATTGATGAAGTCAAAGAAGATATTTTAACACCATGGAAACCAAAATGCTATAAATAATGTTACTGAGATCTACCTACATAAATAAATAAAACGTTTCAAGTTAAGTGTGCAACAAAGCCACTTAAACATTCATACAGGGAATTTCTTGCACGGTCTTGCCTCACTTTTGGATGCACCAGAGCTCATACTTTACATTTCAGGGTTCAGGACTGGAAGTGGTCCCCTCAGGCCACATGGATGTGACAGTTCATTGCTACAGCTCTTTTGTAGGAGAGGGAGATTGTTGCCATTGTTGGACACTAGCAAGTATTGTCAGATGGGCCAGTTTGATCCTTTGTTTGCTTTGCACCAAACACAGACAATTACAACATAGGAGAGAGTCAGTGACAATGAAAGTGCCAAATCAGTGTTCTCCTGCAGTGTATTATACGTTGCAATGGGGAGTTCCAGACAAAATATTTCTAGAGCATTAATTTCAGAATGCTTTTCACCATGTTATGTGCCTTTTTAAAAATCAATATTATTGCTCTCTCAGCACAAAGAAACTATAATCCATCAGCAAATGACTTTGTTTAAGTCAGACTGCGTGTTAAATTGTAATGGGTCTTTAGAATCCACATGCATAATTGTGATCAATATCTCAGCATTTTATGAATGATTTACAGATTTACATATACATATATATATATATAAACGCTTCCTTTTCCCTTGACTGGCTGAAAATGTGTTCAGTTGCTATGGCTAGCAGTGGCGTCTTTCCAACAAAGAACTGACATTTTCTCACATACTGTGCATTATGAAGTGTATTCTTCTCTGTCCGTCTGTTTCCTTTAGCCTCTAGACTTTGAAACAAAGAGCAGCTTTTCTCTGAGAATCGAAGCCACAAACAGGAATATTGACTCCAACTTCTTGAGCTTGGGCCCATTCAGCGACACAACATCAGTCAGGGTGACAGTGGAAGATGTGAACGAGCCACCTGTCTTCTCCACGCCACTTAAAAAGATGGTTGTTTCGGAGGATGCCAAAGTGGGCACCTCAATTGGGAGAGTCACTGCCCATGACCCAGACAACTCCAACAATGCCATCAGGTACTATAAATTTGCCTGCCTGCTGTTTAATGAAGTTACAAACTACCAATCTCCTAGCCATTTGAACAAGTTGATATCTGTCTTCAGTCATAATTCAGTGTTAAAACTAATTTTCCAGAGCTGTTTGTTAAAGAAGAAATCCCATGAATAACAAAGCACCCCAATAACCCTCCCAAATCAAGTAAAGACGACTAATTTGTTCATAAATGGATTAATCCATTCAACTACTTCGCATTAACTTCCAAACCAGAACCCATAAACCCCCGAAAGTCCCTGTCTGGCTGTAACAAAGACGATGCCAGATGGTAGGAGGGCCAAGAAGAGCAGCATTTGCAAAACTGAAATGCCATCTTGAACGAGAGAAGGGCATTCCTGCTAGAGGGTCAGGGCTCAACACTTGTGCTGTGGCATTTATGACTCAAAACAAACACTCACATTGCCAATCTGTGCGGTGTCACTCTCGAGATTCCCACCTATTTTGCATTAATTGAATGAATATTGTATGGTATTCGTGCTTGGCCTGTTAGGATTGTTAGTAATCTTAATCAGAAAATCAAATTACAGCACCATTGTAGCTGTAAATTGCCTCTTTTGGCTCCTGTGACTGCTATCAGCATCTGCAATATATTTCACTACATCTGTTGAAATTAAAATTATTGTGGAACTAATGCAGCCACAAGAGTCAAATTACATTGCAATAATACCCTTTGGATGTAGGCTAATTGAAGTTGTAATTTTCTCTAGAAATTCGAGTTGCTGTGTATTGAAAGGGTTTGATCACTGTTGTGTGCTGAGGGACAAGTAGACAGCTTTCATTTTTATCAAAAAATTAATAGGGTTTTGTTTCACTCATGGTACAAAGTTCCACGTTTGTCCTGCATTTCTTAATTTAAAGTAATCTCCAGGCTTGTGTTAATTATTTGTACTTCTAGACACTGACTGGAAAATATCTTATATGTTCTATAAAGTGTGGACACAATTCATCGGTGACTGATTAAAGTTCTGTTTGTATTAAGTGGAACTCTTCAGTGTGTTGTTGCACAGTTTGATGCAAGAAAACTACCATAATCCTTTCTTACAAGTAGAAGAAACTAAAATGTCAAATCAATACCACTGCCCAAAAGCAATTTTTAAAGGTGTGTCGGTTGTGTGTATGGTTGTGTATTTTTGTCCAGGTACTCCATCGACAGAAACACAGACTTGGAGCGCTTCTTTAATGTGGACGCCTTAAGTGGGGCCATCAGCACAGCCAAGCCTCTGGACCGAGAGGCCAACTTAGTCCACAACCTCACCATCTTCGCCATTGAGAGCCGTAAGTTGAGAAATGGATTAAAGAGTCTGCTGTAACTTAAGCTGCAGTTGTAAGCATTACTTCCAAGGCCAAGGATTATTTCTTTCGGCTAATTTGTGGAGTTAGGCAGGTTTTAAAAAAGCTGGTTTCAGACTAGTGTTTCACCACTGTGTCGAAACACATTCTGGAAACTATCAGAGTTTAGGCTAACTTTAGCACCTCTGTCATGGTCTTTTTGGGATCTGGGGAAATATATACTCCAGCAACCCCAAGCGTGGCACATGAGATTAACTTATGTTAAAAGTGAAAATAAACTTTTGAAGTCAGAAGACAGTGTTTTCATCCAACTACTGTAGCTAACGTTAGCTTTATTAGCTGGCTACCTACTGCAGTCATTTCAGCCTCCAAAATCGATGGTTCTGGATAGAAATGAGAAGCCTGCCTTTACCTCTATTTAAAATCAAGGACCAATTGTTTCAACAATTAATAAAAATGTTGAGTGGTAAATCTGCCACCGGGACTTAGCGAATGTTGGTGTCACGGTGAGATAGCATATGAAACCTTAGACCCTTATAGCTATCCTGTATCCCGTTCATAATGTCCCTTAACCTTCTGTGCTTTAGACAGTGCAGTTGTTGGGATTGTCGTAGGGCTGTCGGGGGGGATTTTAATTCACGCACCGGACGGTCGTTTTGACCTCCATGTGCCCATGAGCCTTGGGAGCGAGATGCTGACTAAGGGTGGGCGATCTCACCCACGCATGATCTATGTTAATGTGATGTGAAGAAGTGCCGCATGCCTTTTGGTTCATCTCTCAATGGCTCGAAGGACACAATGGCCTTTTTTTCCCCTGCCTTCCTATCATTCCACTGCAATCATGCAAATACAATGGACAACAGTCATCAGCACGCTATCCGCCAAGCGCTCTAGACAGCTGTGTCACATCAGTATAAGTTAAAAAAGACAACCAGCCTGTCAGCCTGGCAGTTCCTCTGCTTTCACATCCTCAGACTGAACACTGTGTGAAAAAGGGTATTCATTTTTTTTTTCATAAACTTTTTATCATTCTGTGCTTCAAAGATGTGTTTTTATTTACATCTAACAGCACACAGTCGCAGTACTCGGTTGATTCCCGAGTGTGAGCGCCTGCCTGATATAGCAACAAAGAAGGCAGTATATAATAATAGCCATATGAAATGTCACAACAGTCCTTCATGCATGAGGTACTGGCTTCTGACACATAGTGACACTCGGGCTGTTTCCAGCCGAGAACATCTTTGGGTTCACGGACTGGCAACAAAATCCACTGTCCCGGACACCTTATGACAGTATTTATAGTAAATGGGTTCTTTGTAACTGAAAAGAGTGCAGGCACTCTTTGGTTGAGGGATGTTGTGCATTTGAGCTGCAGTCACTCACATTTCATCCGCTCTGCCCGGACCACGCCAATGACAAGAAGTCTGTGGCCCGAGGCTCAGCGCGTCCTTTTTATCGCCATCAAATCAGCCAGCCCGAATGTCAGCGCGTCATCTTTGGCGGAATGGCGGCAATGCCAGGCCAAATCATCATCTTGCACTCAGACGCAGCCGTTTAGGCATCAGTGTGTGTCAGGCAGGTCGAGGCGTGAAGCCCACTGTGCAAGATGGCTCATCCGCACGAGACAACAAGCCTGCACCCAGTGTAATCACTTCGGCTGATCCACAGCAGAGTAGGTAAGGACGCCAGCTGTCGGACGCACACTGCATATTTCATTACAGCAGCAGTTTCCCCCCCCCCTCCTCCTTTGTGATTAATTAAAAGAGAAAATGAGAAAGATCAATATTCCATAATTTGGCCAAGTGCATAAACGCAAAAGTTAAGGCAGAGTTAAAGTTAAGCTTAAAAGAAAGTTTGCTGAATTCTGTCACATGAACAGGAGGCTCTCTACTCTCTTTCTTTTTCAGAGGACCCAACCCAAATTGGAAAAGGCATCTCTCTCATCACAGTGCTGGACATAAATGATAATGCCCCGGTCTTTGCCATCGACTATGAAACTCGCCTCTGTGAAAACACCATGCCCGGACAGGTAAGACCCAGAAACGTCTCTGCAGTTGGTCCAGCTTCCCTTCCTTTTTCTCTCTCCACACTCGCTTGAAGTTTGACTCACAAAGACAGCCTGCTGTCTCTCAAAGCCATTAAAACTCTTTCTTGTTCCTCAAAACAAGTCCACTGTGCACATATCCACTTCACGGCTCGAGGTCATTCCAGGGAGATGACATCATTAGGATGAGACACATCCTTAAGATTTAATAGCAGGTATTGTAGGTGGTATCGTTCATTAGAGATGTTACTCTCATTCCATACTGTCAAAGCCAACTAAATTAATGGCGGTGCTTGACTCTGCCTGTGGTCTTAATCCACAATATTATCACGCCGTAATGTGATATCTCATGCTGGGATGGAGTGGTGCTCTGCCGCGGTTTGACTTTCCGTTCTGAAGACCTGTGAAATTAGATGATCACCACGGTGGGTAGTGAGCCAGGAAATGCATCAAAATATCACGCAATAGGACCCAGAAAGATATCAAGCCTTGGAGAGTTAGTTCAGGAAAAGAAGCTGTAGCCATGCATCGCATTTTCTCTGTGTTTAGCATTTTGCCTCATTGTTGCTAAATGACTTGTGTGTCCGCGGCGGCGATCCGTCTGCTCTTGGCATTTGGAAAATACAATCAGAGGCGAAGGGTAAAGGAGGCGTGTAGACCTGAACACGTACAATTGATCAGAATGATGCATTGTATTGGAAATGGCTATTAGGCCCTTTTAAATATGTTATTTGCATTCATATTTCGGGGGTTGTTTGTCACTGTGCTCACAGGAGGGTAAACTAAAATAGCAAATGATTTCATTAGCAAAAATGAGAGAGTATATTTTATGTGTACGTTTGTTTTTTTCTCTGCGTGCATGATGCTTGACCACAATGTAGCTCTTTTTTCAGTGAGGTTACGGAGCCTTACGGATGGTTGTTGTTGCTGTGTTAAGTTAGGTGTTTGTAGTAGTTTAGGTGTTTGTTTCTTATTTGTTTTGCTCAGACTTAGAATTGCAAAAAAAATAAATGAAGTTCAGTACACATTATTCAACCTACCTTGAGGTATTTTGAGATATTTTGTTAAATCTATATTCATTTAATCAGATTAGCCTTAGGGTGTGCAGTATTTGCTGGAATAAACATTGCCTCTATATTAGATGCCATCATTATTGAAGAATGCATTCTACCAGAGCTGAACGTCTATTTTTGGTTAATGATGCTGCCACTTATCCTGAAATGACTGTGTTCGCTCAGTGATATCAGATTTAGATCTATCGCCCATCAATATACCCCGACTTAAAATTCAACACGTAACTTGTAAGTTTCTCCCTGCTAACGCCTGATAAATAATGGCAAAGAGCCTATGACAATGCTGAAACAAAGTCATTCCCCAACAATCAAACCAGCCCTTAGGACATAGCAACAGCCATGGCCCATGACAGCGTCATCAGCAGGAAAGGTACAGCAAATCTGTAATTACTCAGCTGAAGCAGACAGATTGCTTACTCAATGCCAGTGGTAGCTGAGCTGTGAGGTCCCCCCTAGGTGTAGCTGGCAGCTACTCTGCTGTGAAGCAAGGAGCTGCTGGTGACGGAGGCCTCCGTCCTCGTCCAACCAGGGAGAAGACACATTCAAATTCTGTCCATTTAGTGTTACAGTGGTACTGTCATAAATTGAGCTGCTAGTTTCAACATGTACTACCAACATTTGTGTGTATGTGTGTGTATTTGTGTGTGTCTGTGGTTGTGTGCTGAAATGGTTAATCTGCTTTATATTCAACTGAAGTAAACTGTTCCAAAGAATATTTGGCTGATTTATTTTTGAGACATTGCTTCCCACTTTTGCCCACTGTTTTGCATGCTGGCATTTAGCTAGCTTGGTAGTTACCAAGTTATCAAGTAAGTTAATTAGTTATTTGACTTGGAATCACAACTCACAGCACAAAAATAAGGTAAGATAGGAATGCAGTTCTGAAAAATCAATATAAAATAAGAACAAGCACTGGGTACAAAGTTGTCTCTCTTTCATGCTGTTGATTTTATTACATTGTGTGTGGGGGGGGAGCACAAAAACATAAGTGAAATTCATATGCGAAATATGGTATTTCACATGTGAGATCTCTGTTTTTCAAAAAATCACATGGCTTTATGTGAATTAATCACATTAAATTGTTGTTTTTACATGTGATTTCTTACATTTCACTGGTGAAATACCTGAAAATCACGTGTTGGTATTATGCAAACTTGTAACATGCTATTAAGAATGATTATAATATACAGAGATGGACTGGGTACAAAATTTGGTTAGCAAAAATAAAGATATGCATTTTATGACAATGTCAAATACAAAATTAATATAATTTAATATTTCTCCCTACGTATTAAACATAATAAGACAGTAATGACACATTGTTTCATATGTTTTCATAAATTGCAAACATCACATGTGCTATATGGGAATCCATGGCATGTTTAATGTGTTATTATGATAGTATGTGTGTAATTATTGTTGTCTCATATGATTTCCTAAATTTCACCTCTGAATTATCTGAAAATCCCATGCGCCAACATCATGCGTATGTATACCGTGCAAAATATCCAAAAACATTCCCTTCAATTCACACGATAAACATGTGAATTTGTGTTTCACTTTCATCTCCTTCACCTTATTGTTGGAGTGAATGACCACAAGAGAGAAGAAGTGCTTGTTCTCGTTTGTATTTTTCACTAATTCCAATTTCTTTTCAATCCCATTCAAATAAAGCCTTCTGTTTAGGCAATACTGAAGTGCACCAGTGGGATTGCACCTCCAGACTGAATAATCAAGGCAGGCAAAATGGAAATTTCATGATGAAATTTACACCCAAAAACACATACAGAGCAAAGACAAGGAGAGAGGTTGACATTTGAATGCAGAACCCCGTTTGAATTACAACTAGGTGTCGGCTGTCTGTTAGCAGACAGACTGGGTGGACTCGTAACCTGTCAGATGTATTCTCCACCAACCCCCTGATTCCTAATTAATTAAAATGCTCCTGTTGTGTATTGTATGTCCGGCCGTGGCAGTGAACAGTTGGCTGTACTAACTGCATCTGCTTCCCTGTAAAGCTTTGTTAAAAATCTTAGGCCGCCCACTGGCTGTCACGCCCATTGGCGTATGCACAGCTGCGACAAAGATGAAATAATAACATTTGCCAGTTGGGGCCGGGGTCAACTCTGTGGCTCTGTAGCACAGATTAACAGGGAGTGCAGGGATGGAATAACCTGCCATTTTTCAGGCCTAATTAAGGCCGTCTTGTGGCACTGGGTCTCTCCAGAGATGCCACTTGTTACGGATCATCTGTGCGTCTGTCTTCTGCCATAATATTAATTGATATTATGATGGGGTTGAGGGGGCAGAGTGGGTAGTAGGGGGGTCGGGTTGTACAGTCACTTCAGTGTAACCATTACATACATGAGTGGACTTGGCATTCTGCTGCCCCCAATCTGCTCCCCTGCCCCTCCCTGCACTCTTGCAGCATCCCAGAGGAGGCTCAGCATCCTCGAGAGACGTGTGAATGTTGGGCAGTGAAGAACAGAGGTTTCCAAACTGTGGGGTGTGCCTCTGCACAGGGAGGAAGAGACATGAGGCAAAGATACTGTGTGAGGTGAAAGAGACACTGTTGTGATGTCCTCAAAGCAAGTTAGTAATTGTAGTTTGGCCCATTTACCAACACGGTCAGCAGTAGAGCTTCAGCGTATGGAGGCAATTGAGGTACAAAACCCTTAGCACCTCACTGCCACAGTTTGTGTCAAACATTGTACTCCTTCTCTGAAAGTTAATAATTAGGTACAGCTGACCACTATATTTTTATCTTTGACCTTGTCCACATTTCCTGGACTGTCAGCCATTTTATGCAGTCTAATGATGCTGATTGATTGATTTACGTCACATTGCGTTGCCGTAAAGTCAGGTGACGTTAGATGGTAAATACGGTGCTTTAGTCTGCTACCAAGACAAAAGTCCATTTAAATTTCAGTAACTGTAATTGCGTTATTTAATTTGAAAAAGTACATTAAGATGTTACTCCATCAAATCTGAACACATGATGTACACGTATATTTTTATAAGTGACTCAGACTTCCCTAGGATATCATTATCTCCAATTTTCATTGTGAAACATCCATCTTTTTATTTATTTATCCAAAATTAGCTTAGAGATCATAGTTAAAAGACAGTTCTCATAACTCCAGAACTGGCCTAAGTCTACACATTTTAAAGTTTTCTTCAGTATCAAAGTAATCTAGTGATGTGTACGACCATGGGTACATTGCAAAAACAAACTGCTAATAGCTAATTCCGCATACTTTTTCTGGTGCCAATTTTCCAAAATTCAAAATTCAGGGTTCAAGTTGTAGCTTTTAAGTGACTCAACGGCAACATTTTATGTCTAAACGTAGAATATTATTATCCTCAAAACAAAACTAAGCACACAGCAGCAAGGCAGCACACAGTCTGTTCTATTAAAAGACGGAACTTGGAGGACATTCAATCTCAGGAGATCACGCTAGCCTAAGCAGTGGCTTGTCAGGATCATGCAACAAACATCCTTGTGTCAAGACAAATCTCAGCAAATGATTCAGATAATCAATGTGAAATGAGAGAACCAGCTAAGAACAAATGAAAAGAGATTGAAAGATGACATTTGTTGTATAGTACATATTGATTGCTATTAAAAAGTGTGTGTGTGTGTGTGTGTGTGTGATGACAGCCGGGTGGGAAGTGTGAGTCGATGCTGTTGATCTGTCGGTGAACAGAGTTGCAGGTGTCACATGTGGGTGATGTTTGGGGCGTCAATTTCATAGGAAATCAAGGCAGAGCAGTGCAGAGTGAGGGGTGTGAAAAAAGCAAGACCACCACTTCCTTCATCAACTCAATCCCTGGGGTGGAGTGCAACAGAATTGGCGTAAAAAAAAAAAGGTCTTAAATCTTCTGAGCTACGTCCGACTTTGTGATTTGAAACTACACCGAGTGCACTAAGCTTGACTGACCACGGTTGTAGCTTCAAACAAGCTTTGGAGGAACTGGATATTGCAAATCAAAAGAAAAGGAAAATACATTTTACTGACAGAAATAAGAAAACTTATAGAGGTGTAGAGCATAAAATTGTTCTCACAGCTAAATTAAACACAAACAAAGAAAAACAGCATGGAAATCAATCACCAGTGCAATCAACAACAAATGTGTTCAAGAACAAATGGAAAGAGCTTTTATCAAAAGCCAAAAAGGATTCAACTGCTTTTAAAATCATGCCAACAGGGAAGTCCTTCACCAAAAATGTCTATAGGGAGCCCTCCCTTCTGCTTCCGCCCTATGGGATCTTATTTTGGAAAAAATATGTACGGTTGTCAACGGCAAGAGACAACAAATGTTTGGATCCCGTTTGAATTGTGCCCTGAATCACACATATGATGTTTGTCAAATTTAAAGATAATTTTGTATGTCAAGAAATAGTAACTAAACCTTTAGTGAAGCTGTTTTGTGTGAAGCTGCTCAGTGAACAACATTTCTCATCTCGCACAATATACGTCACCAACATGTTAGCGCTGTGATGCTAGCTAACCTTCATTGTGTTGCTAATAGCTAGGTTACTTAGCTGTGTTCCTAAATGGATCTCACCTGATGTGTTTGATTTATTGTCTAATTTAGCGATTTCTGCTCCTTTCATCACATCATCTACACATGGAAGCTCTTTGACGTTAGCTTCAGTGACGTTCGCTTTAGTCAATGACAGAAAAAGTATTAACATTACATACAACTACATACAAAATCATCTTTTCTTTGACAAACATATTTTTTTCCAAAATCAGGTCACGTGGTGGTCTACTGGAAAGGGAGAGACTTAGGCTCTTTATATACAGCACCAGTGATGAAGATTCCTCCACTTTTACAAGATTGAATGGCATTGACATTATAGAGCTGTCAGCCCCAACAGTTAAAGTAAATATTCTGTAAACAAGAGGTGCTGCCATTGTGGGTTTTTTTTCTTGTTGTGTGATCATTATTTTTTCGTAACCATGTATAATAGTCTGACTTTCCAACTTACACCTGCTCTATACTAGACGTAGAAGTTACACGTAGATGCAAAACATAAAGGGCTTAAGTATGAATGGTGCACAAGTCCTTACCTTAAAGGTGCCGTAGAATGGAAAACAATATTTCCCTTGGCATAGATGAATAAAAAGAGTTAGCTGCACGGTTAACTGAGAAGCTAACTGCTAACTGCTAGTAGCACTAGCAGCTGCTGATAGCAAAAGTTAGCCGCTAAAGTAACCAGTAACATATAAATAAATAAATAAATCGTCAAAATTGGAGGCAGAGCAGCCGGAGGACATCAGAGGGAAAACTGCACAGTATTTCCTACATCAACTCTGATTCAGTTTCAGTAAAACCAGAGAATAAATTTGTGTTTTTTGTACAGTAATCAGTGAGCCCACATAGCAGGCCTTATATCAGCGTGGTGCCGCTAAGCCCCGCCCCCCTTCTGTGCTTGGGGAAGTTGGCCACATAAAAGCATTTAAACATTTTCTAGAAGAAACTCTAAATACTAAACTATGAACCTGAAAATGATACACTCCTCCCGTGGTGATGTCGTATTGCCATGGCAATGAGCGCCACAAATTTGATGCAATGCTTATTTATACTCTCAATTCAACTTTCAGAGGCTGGCTTGATCTTATCGCATGACTCATCTGGCTCACTATCTGATAATTAGATGTTTAAGACAATATAATACTTTAGACTAGACTTTGTATTTTAGAGAGCTGAAGGAGTAGATTCTGAAAATGCGATGCATTTTTATTCTGCTGTTGTGAAAGAGGGTGAAAGTGTTATTGAAGCTTGTTATCTCTCAGATTTCTTCACACACCAAAGTATCTCAGTCTAGCCATGCTACATTAGCTGGCATTACTTTCCTCATTATAGAGGCCACAGTCCTAACTGTGTCTGCAGTGAGAGTCTAAATTAGCAATGCGTCTCAAAGGAGCACAGATGCCTTGTGTCATAGGAGCAGTGAATTATGGTCATAGCAGTTAACTAACATACTTCAGGTGTTTGGGAGAATAAAATCTTGATTGTTTGAACTGTGCACTGGTGAGAACAGATATATTTTGGTTGGCAGGATGTTATTTGTGGAATGACTGCAAGTACTGGGTGAACAGTCAGCATTTGGTCTGTGAAGGTTCAGCTTAATCACCTGGGTGGTTCGATGTCTGGAGAAATGTGCATCTAAATCACAAGTCTTCAATCAAAAAGTACAGACTCAGTATTTGGCTTTGGATTAAAAAACAGTGTGTTTTTTGATTATGGTTGAAACTCATAGGGCTGGAAATCGTTTAAAAAATGTTATCAGTATACCTGAGGTTATATCTGAGTCATACCAATACCTTAGTGTGAAGAAAATACATTTATACATTTATTTATATATACATACATTTTTTATTAAATCTGCCCATTGCATCATGTGAAACTAAATAAGGCTCTAATATATAGGCTGATTTAGAAAGGTTTTTTAGATGCTAGAATGCTGGTGCAGATACATTTCCATCCAGCCCTGCTCATATCTGTGATGCTCCTTTTTAATGATCATATCATTAATTTTATATTAATCTCTATGGTTCAACATTAAAAATGTGGCATTTGCCGTAATTAAACTTCTGATGAGAAATGTTAACTGTTTTTCAGATGTTTAGTCACTTTTTATTTTACATATTAGTTGATGGCAATGAGGTGAAACAACTTCAGACTGTCAGACTGTCTCCATAAACAGTGGCTATAATGCAGCTAAATACTGTATTTCAGTAGACACTCCTCCTAAATACATACTGCTTTCAAAAGCCCTTTTGTTTTCTGTGAAAAAGTTAAGTGAGTCTCAAGCCCAAGCCAAAATTGGTGGTACGAGGTAGACGGTACATTTGTTTACCATTTTACATCACAGCGTTGGTATAACAAGGCGTAACAAGTGTTTTTTTTCCAGACTGAGAGATTAATGGCTATTCTCTGGCTGATATTTCTGTATTATACATTCTTTATTCTAATATTCTAATATTTTCAGATATGGATTTTTGATTTCTGTGAGCTGTAAGGAAAATCATCAAGGTCAAAACAAAAAAAGGCCTGAAATATTTCACACGAATCTAGAATATAAAAAAGTTTAACTTTTTGACTGATAGATTACTGGAAAAAAATAACTTTTTCACAATATTCCTATTTTCTGAGATGCACCAGTATATTAGCATCAGCAAAAACTACAGTACGGAAATGCCAAACTAGGTTTGACGTTATTTGGAAACCATAGAATAGTTTTTCTACTAGAGAGCACTTATTAGTATATTTGTCAACTGTAAATGTTTCGCTCAGTGTGTATCCTGGTCACAATAAAAAATTACTATCGGCTAAAATATCATTATCAGATTTGATATTGAAAATAGATATCATAAAATATCAATAATCCAGTATGGGTCGGGCTAGAGTGGACGGTGCATCATTTTCAAAGGGCCACAGGTAAAAAATGTTCGGAATCATAGTTTAAGGACACAATTTATGCCCCCCAAAAGTTTTTCACCATTTGTAATTGTTTTGTTTTCTTGCCTGAACTTTATGACCAGACAGCAGACATCCTTATATTTAAGATTAAAGTTGAAAATTGAATGCGAGTTGACAACTATCCTCACATTTTTTGCAATGAAAACGTTTGCATATGTGTGTGCATGCCTGCCTCTGTTGTTTGCACATTCTCCTACTCCTGCGAAGCGACAAATAGAGACGCCTTTGTCCTTTTATATCCTTTTTGATCTGACGTGCAGTCATGTGTAAACTGAAAAAACCTTTAAGTCTGTGATTCATAGGCCTCCTCAGTCTTGACTAGCGACAGGCACCAGTCTGCCGCTGCTGTTAATGTCTTTCAGTGAGAATTTATGCCTACATCCATGCCTCTCTCCTCCTGTCTGCTACTCAACCCATTAGAGAATTCCCCACCAAGAGTTCTCTGGAATGCCTTGCATCAGAGCCACACTAATGAAAGGCATTATACATTACAAAGTGTTTGATTTAAGGATGATTTACAGTCGTTTCCTTCAGCAGCGAGGAATGGAAACCTTCCTAGAGATAAGCTCCGAATCCATCTGCAATATTCAAAGGACATCAAAAGGTTCAAATTGTGTATATGAGGTGTCGGTGTAAGAACCACAAATTTCCATAACAGAGTGAGAGGCTTGTGAGTTATTATGAACCCAGAATCAATGGCAGCTTTCATGATATGCAGCCGAGCATGCATACACTGCATGTTTAGGTGTTCAATTGTTGCGTCTACCTGTCACTGATCTGGTGCTGACACAAACATCTCTTCTGTCTGTATATGCAGATATCCCAAATGTTCTCGAACCAGAGCAGATAACCTTTTTGCATTTCTTGCTTCCCAGATAAATTTCCCTTGCGCTGCAATACCAAACAGTAAACAGTAAAAAAAAAAAAAAAGCATACTTTGTGATTACTTTTGCTGATGAAAGAGCAACTATTTTAATTTTGTTTAGAAACAGTAAAATATTCATGAATTTTCACCCCGCCTGCCAGTTTTAATAATTGGCAGGATGTCGTTTACCACCTACACCAACCCCTAATACCTGACAGCTTGTAACCAGCAGCATTTAATCACAGCTGACAACTGATAATCCATGTCTCAGCACTGATGGATCATTGGCTGTAATTTTTTTCTTCTTCCTCGCCCCTTTTTATTTTCTTTAATTTAGTTTTTTGTCTTGATGTTCGGCGTAGAGCTGTTTGGGGCTGGGAGATGTGATAATTTACTGAGAATTGCTTTTAAGAATCTCTTGGATCCCGTCCATGGGTGTGAGTTGTCAAAGGGTTGAGTTTCTAGATTGGCTACAAAGGATTCAGGAGGCTTGATCTAAATTTATAAGGACACTGCTGCAGTAACACCCACTTTGATGGGCGTCATGGTGGCTATCATTTGTCGTCCATATGGCATGTTTGTGTGTGATATGCTTCTGCTGTACAGCATGTACTGAGTGAGAGTCGCACAGAAGGCGCTGAAATGAAAGCTTAGTGGGGTTTTTTTTGCTGAAAAGAGATAACTTGATTTTCGGATACCACGTTTGTATGAATAAAAAAATCATTACAGCACATGCTGGTGGGTGTAAATAAATTGGTTTATTTGGTAATTTGATTTCCTGCATTATTTATAGTTGTCAACACTGCTATATAATAAAGGGAGCTAGATTCTGTTTAGTCTTGGGTTCAGAGGCAAAATAAAGTGAGCCGAAACAAATAGCATTCACTTGTTTAACTCACAGATATGAATGCTTGTCTTGTATTGCCTCAAGCAAGAGCAGTTCTTATCATGAGTCACTTTCATACTAATGAAATAGGAACGGCTGACTGCATAGCATATGCATTTACTTGATATATGTAAATATAAACCAAGGTGCACAGCAGTTTTTAAAACCAGACCTTATCAGCTGACTTCATTCCAGGTTAGCAGCAAGGAAAATCCCTCTTAGCATGTATCCTGATTGGGGTTTTCATAACTAATTGTATTTTTACGATTCGCTGTAGTTTAGTTTTAGAGGATGTAAATGCACAACTCCCAAATGTCTGATGGTTTTGTAATCATTTTTTAAAAACTGAAACCTCTTTCTGACTATAAACTGATGTCAGTATGAAAAAGTTTTCTTATTTTATTGTACATTTGTTGAGGTTATCATATTAGTATGATTGTTTGAGGTTTTTTTAAATGAAGATAAATCCAGGGTGATACTGATCATATTGGTAATAATGAGCCCAATGTACGCACAATAACAGTTGGCTATTGACAAACTTTTCTCTCATCACTGGAGGTGGTACAACTCCTTACCAAAGGGTGAGCACAAACTGAAGTGTATAGGACATACTTATGTAAACATTGTAATGTTGGCCCACCCAAAATTGAGCTAGTTCTACATATAATGAACGGCAAATTATTTAATTTTGTGGGGGGTTTTATTAATTTAATTTTATTAGTTTCTATTTCACAAAACTGGAGACAAATTAATGTAGATCAGTCAAAAGTGTACTTTTACTGTAATTGGACATCACAATGGGTTGGTAGAGATACATGTTTACCAAAAAAGGACATCTCCACTGTTTGGTAGAGGCTCAAAATTTGAAAACTGTGTGGTCAGTTGAAAAAAGTGATTTGAAATGCAAAAAATTACACAAAAATAACTTCCATTGTTGTTTTTTTCCATTGGATGTTATGGTCTGGGTGCTGGGACTGAGAGAATAGCCGCTGGACAACAATTTGCTTTGGAGAAATCACTTCCCAAAAGAAAACACTTCATCCCTAATATGGTGCCAAGCTCTTGCCAAATAAGCACTTACTGCACTTCAAGAGATAAATGACACAAAACCAAAGCCAAACATTATAAAACAAATCTTTTCCATCAATCAGAATCAAGCTGACTTCCCCCAGTTCAATCACACTGTTGCTTGGCCTTTTAAGAAAGATTTATTCCTCCATGTACATAAATCAGACAGAGTGAAAAGTGATGCACATACAAAGGTTTAAAGACAATGCCCTCATAGAGCTCTTACTACATGCACACATTAAACAATTTATAGCTTTGGTTAACACCTAAGCAGACAGTGAGATTAGATAAAGATCAGCAAGGTAACTAATCTTGAATGTCTTTGCTTATTTTTTTTTTCTTGTGGGTGTTCTTGTTGTCCTCAGGTGATCCAGACCATCAGCGCGGTGGATAAGGACGAGCCTCTGAGCGGTCACCGCTTTTATTTTGCCCTGGCTGCACCTGTTGCCGGCAACCTCAACTTCACCCTGCGAGATAACAAAGGTGTGAAAACATTTTCTTTAACATTGCCTTTAGGCTCCCTGATACTTTGGGATTATTTGTGGGTTAAAATGTAGAAAGGTTTCTCTCTTGTAGAAAAAAAATCATGTACAGGTTATCTGCAAGTGTTAACAAGCATTTCCTCAAAAAAAAGGCCTTAGAAAGTATTAACACATATTAAATTATTAAATTAACAAAGTACTAAATATTTTCTCTTGCCTGCTTTTGCCAGTTACATTAGTTATTAAGTGTTATTTTATCTGGTTGCAGGCTGTCGGGAGCTGTTATACACCTAAACTGAAAATGGATTGTTTTGACAGTTGATTGTGTGTGAAAATGGATTGTTTTGACAGTTGATTGTGTGTGCAAGAGGCTGTTAAATCCTCTTTAGGCGAGTTTCAATCAGCACCATCAGACCTGTAGCAAATACTGTCACTATTACCAGGTACAGAAGCTTGTTGTTTCACAACGGTAAATTTTAGCTACATGTTTCTTCATAGAGTAATACATCCATTCATTTTCTACCGGTCCAGGTTGCCTTAATAACATTAAAGCAAAGATTCACAAATTGTCTTTAAAGTAATTGTCAGGTGCCCATATGGACATCGAAACAGATTCTTCTTGCTGTAATCATTCCTCCCGTTCATACCAGACATTAAAACATCCCTTTACTTTTTCAAAGATCCCCCATATGATCAATGAAGCGGGGAAAAGACTGTAACTTTGGAAGATATCACTTAAGAATCACTTATGAAGCTTCATATTAGCTACAGACACATTTACTTACATTTCTACACAAAATGATGACTCCATCACTTACACTGAAACCTCATAAGGAAGGGATCTTTGACTGGGAGGTATGAACTGGAGGAACAATTACACGGTGTTCATATGGTGTTCATACTTGAAAAATTATAGAAATTATTGGTATAAACCTCTGGGAAATACTGAAGTGATATAGCTTAACAATAAATAATTATAGTTCCTATTATACCTACTGGTTTCCCAACGTGCTTTCATACTTATGATCATAAAAACAGGCATTTAATTCTATTGTCATTCTATATGGTCTTAACAAGGCTTAAATTTAACTTCTGAGCTATACAGAAACCCTGAAGTCAGTCACCAATTTAAACTTATACTAAATGTCTGCATCCTTGTCTAAGCACCAATTGTCAGATCAACCCTGTTGCATACCGCTGCTAGATCAAAAACTCCCTTGACAAAATTGCCAGTGGCCGTCGAAGTCTGTAAAAAGTGTTGGTCAAGTTAGGTACGGGCTATTTGCTGCTTACTTCCTTCGAATTGAGCCTGGCAGCAATGCGATTGACACTTTGGCCATTGTTCACTCCGGCTGGACACAATCTACTCTGCAAGTACAGAGTAACTGGTGCCTCCCGGCATGCCCAGCCATGCCAAATGAAACCATAATTCTGCTATGACAATGCCCCCACTGCCCTTTTTTGTAATTGTTCATCAAAACTGAATGCAAGAACAAACTCTCTGCTGCAACTGGAGCACATCTGAGATTACTCGGTTTGTGCCACAATGCACCACGCCACAGCCTTGTTCTGCTTAGTGCAAGGTCTCTATGCACTACATCAGAGAATAACTTTAACCTTAACGCACAGGCTGAAAACTGCCTTTATGATTTGCTTACCACCTACACAAACAAAGCTGTGGGCGAAAGAAGAATTTTGCTTCTCCTAAAGGATAACATAAATGTTCATTTGCATATAGGTTTACAGAAATGAGAACTGCGGTTAACCGCCACCATCAGTTACTTACATGAATACCCACTTCTGTAAAAAAGTATGTGCAGAGCTGACACGCTCTTGAAGGTAATGCCCTGTGCTGAGTGTTTTGTTCACACGTGTGGGTGCTCGGCTACGGCTGCCACGTTACATATAAGAAGCAGCCGCCAAGTTGTGCCACAGTAATCCAATTGAGTGCAGACCTGTATTACATGATGTTTAAGGTAACCTCTCAAAAGATTACAAGCAGTTTGGCTGGAAAACAGTGTTTGCTAGTTTTGTTGAAGAAAGGTTCTATGTGAAATGGTTTTTACCTTGATTTTAATATGTTGAGTGTATGTATTTTTTTTTTCTAACATTCTGTTAGATTGTCATTTTATCATTTAACTCCAATATTTTCTACAATATTAGCACATGGCAATAACATGGTTAAGGTTAGGGAAAGATTGGGGTAATGGTAAATAAACTGTGGTTAAGGTTATTCAACAAAAACATGGGTAGATGTAAAGGAATAGTTCAACATTTTGGGAAACATGCTTATACTTTCTTGCCAAGAGTTAGAAGAGAAGATGTATCCTCCTGTCATATCTTTCCGTTAAGCACAAAGTTAGAGCCAGGAGACGTTAGCTTAGTCACTGTAGTTCGCCAAGAAATGGGTAACTTCCTGTTAAACAAAAACTTAATTTTTACATTCCTTTGTTGTACAGCTGGAACAAACATGTCATGTTAATTAGTAAGCTTTGCTTGAGCCAGGTGAGCGGTACCCCCTTTTTCCAGTATTTATGCTAAGCTAACATTTTAAAAACAAAACATCTTTTCCTAATATATCTTAAAAATTTTACACTCACAATCATCTTGCCTGTGTGGGTGTGGTTTGACCACTAAGAAAAACAAGAAATGTAAAACTAAGATCATAGTTTGTCACTTTTGTAAGAAGCTGGTTTGGTTTCTTGTTTTTTATCAATTTTTAAGGCCTTTAAGTTAGGCAACTAAAACACTTGGTTAAAGTTAGGGAAGAGTTGGGGCTAGCGTTTGGGAATAGGAGTAATTGCATGTCTGTGATGGTTGGACACACTACACACCTGTCCACCACCTCTATCTCTGCGCCCTTACTCTCCGCTTTGCTACAGAAAGGGCACACTATTTCGTGCACTGGCATTGTGCGCAATCATCCAACTGGAGCACAATTTCTTTGGATGCTTGGCTTGTATATTGGGAGGACCTTTCCTGTTTAAACACAACAATGCCCCCAAGCACAAAGAAACAGTTTTCCCAGTTTGCTATGGTAGAATTTGACTGACCTGAGCTCTGACCTCAACCCCATCCAATATGTTTGGGATGAACTGGAGCACAGACTTTGAGCCAGTATCATTACCTGACCTCACTAATATTCATGTGGCTGAATGGGAGCAATTCCCTGCAGCCAGGTTCCACTATCTTGTGGAAAGCCTGAAACCAGAAGAGTAGAGGCTGTTGTAGCAGCCCATGGTTTTGGAATGAATTATTCAGCAGTCACATAAGTGTTACGTTCTGCTGCTTACATACTTTTGCCATGTAGCTTAATACATCAACGTCTTATTTTTACTTGTATGTGTTTTCTGCTCTGCTGCATGCAGATGTCCCTTGAGGACAAATTATAGTATCACATTTAGAACCAGAGCATATTTATTTAACAATTTAAGTGTTTTATTTTCAACCGTTTTTACCAGCCAACTGTGTGTTTTTCCTCAGCCGTGAGAACATTTAGCTGATTTGACTAATGTGGCATTTACAAGACAGTCCATCTCTATATTCATTTTTAGCTTGTTGTAAGACTCTTGAGAGCAAAGCAGAGTAATCTGAATATCGCTCAGAAAAACAAAAGAGTTGTCCTTCAAGGCGAAAATCTACATTTCAATTGTGACTGCTCAATATGAAAGTGCATTTCAATCTATTGAAATAGTTGTCATGAAATGGCTTTTTTTAGCTGGTGTAATGGCATATTGTTCTCCTGGCGGCCTCTTTCTCTGTCATACCCTGATATTTCATATAAGATTTTACCATCAAACCAAAGCTGTTATTAGCCAACAGGTGGTCAAGATCAGGGAGAGACTCCACAGCATGTCACATAATGAATTGTGTTAATGACACCATCTGTTGGCATTCCTGCTTTTAATACTGTAAAATAATTTTAAACTGCACAACCAAACCACAGCAATCAAGTGAAGCCATGTGCTAGTCATATACATGCAGTTCATTGTTAATTTAATGTAATGAACTTAATGTGCAAATTAAATGCAGCTTTCAAATGACCGATGTATGCTTTTACTCTATTTTGCAGACAACACAGCATCCATTTTGACAAAGCGAGGGGGTTTCAGGAGACGGGAGCAACCTGTGTATCGGCTGCCTGTGTTGATTGTGGATAGTGGAAGTCCTGCTCTCAGCAGCACAAACACACTCTCAGTGCGTGTGTGCGACTGTGACTCTGATGGTGTTGCCTTATCTTGTGGGGCTGTGGCCTACACTGCGACCGGCCTGAGCACTGGCGCCCTCCTGGCTATTTTAGGCTGCATCATCACACTTCTGGGTAAGATGTACATGACCTCAGTGTCAGAAGCTTTAAGTCCGTGTTACAACTACTGGAAAGCTCAGAGTTATCATTATTGTAGTGGTGATATTTTTGCCACGATTCCTGTCAGATATGAAGAAAACCGTAAAACTCAGGGTTTGTTTCCAGCTTGTCTGATCATGGTGTTGCTTACAGTTGCTCCTTGCTGGCAGTTGTTGAAGACGTATTTAGAAGCCGTAGCAATACCACACTGTAAAGGAAAATTTCTGCATTCCTGCATTCATAACTGTACTTAAGTAAATGTACAGTCTGCAAAAAGCACTCAGTATGCAAAACAATGACCCCCACCAGTGTTATATTTTAATTTATTCCATTGGTGGTTGGGAGAAATTTGAACAATTTTATATAACAGTCTCTGCAGTCTCAAATTTCTAACAATGGAACGTCAAGAAAACTATACTTTTGGCTTGAAATGTGTGCTTGTAGCCAAGTCGAGTAGCCATAATGGCTAATATGACAGACAACAACCAAAACCAAATCACTGAATGCCAGAAAGTAGCAGCAGAAAGTAAACACTGTTATGGCTCCACAAAGCTGTCTTGAACTCTCGGTGTTGGACTGTTTGCATGTGAGCGTGTGAACAGCTGCAGCGGTGATGGCGGAATGTTTCTGCAGCACAGTTACAGATAGGAAGCAAATGAGCATTGCAGAAGCAGCATCACTATAGGGACTTTAGGAAAATGATTGGGGTGGGGAGAAGGGGCTGAATCTTAGATTTAATTTTAAATAAAAGCAAGACCCTTCCTAGCATTACTAATAATTTGTATATTTTCTTTTAAATTCTTTAATTCTTTAAAATCTCACAAGGGAAGAGTTAATTTAGGATGAGAAATTTTTAAAACACCCTCCCCTGCTCTCTGATAAAATCCGGACTACCCTCCTTTCAGCAAAAGGGGGTAAAGGGAGGCATTGTTGTGCAGTCCCTTAGAAAATCAAAAGAGTGGGCAGAACATTGGCAGCTTAAATAGACTCTAGCATATAGAATCACATTGCATGAACTAGCTTTGTTTAAGTTGCAGCTGAAATATATTTAAGCTAACAGCCTTGCAGTTCAAATTTAAGTTCAGCTTTAAGTGAAACTAATGTAGATATGCAGTGCTGCGTATCAAAACACTGCTTCGCTGATATGCATTCTTCAGGCAGTTGAATGTGAGAGAGAAACTTTGCTAGAATAGAGTTGCATCTTGAGGTCTTGTACATGTCAAACCAGGGGGGAGTAATTTTCCCCTCATATTTCCTCTTTGGTATATATACATGTGACCTAGGTCAGCCAGCTCTGAATAGTAGTAAGTAAGATACCACACAAATCTGAAACAGGATCAATTAACTAGAGCTGGTATGCTGGGTTTTGGCTGAATTTTGGAGTATTTTTATTTGGCCTGAGCGTGAAGCTGCATCAGATGGTAAAATGATTCATGTGAGTCATTCGCTAAACAGAGTCAAGAATTGATGGAATATGAGGTCACCCAAGGCTGTTACCTTGACTTTATTTAAAACATCTAATTCTGTTTGTCCAAACTTTTAGAAATGTAAGAGAATATGATTATTTCATTGGACACATAAATTAACACAAGGGTCTTCATGATTTTAATCATGTGACAGTGCTCCTCCTGCATTTGTGCCATAGACTGTATGGTTTGAGCACTAAAAAATAAAATGTAATGATGTGCAGTTTCAGTGAGAAGGCAGTGCCTGAAGGCAGCCTCAGTCTGTGATGAGATTTTAGAGGAGGAGCTCTCATGACAGCTTTCCCCAGGTATATATATATAAAGTATATATTCTATATATTAAAACTTAATTATAATATTTCATGAAGGTCATCCAGATACATACTGTATGGAATACTGCATTTCAAGAACAGACACTCCTTTGCTTCTGTTTTTTCAGTTAAGATGTTAGTGTGGGATACTAGTAAATGGGAATTCATTAAAATAACCTTAAAGATAATGCCGCACTGAGCCATCACCTCCAGGCTGTATTATTGCTCATAAAGCCCACAGACAAAGTGTTACCCCATCAAGGCAGAGTCGTAGTTTAACACTCGGATGATCTTCATTGAAAGCTGAGGAGGATCTAAACAGCATATACAATAACTGAAATGACTTATTTGATGGGGTCAAACTTTGCTTTTTATTCTAGTCCCCTTGAAGTTTGCCTTATTCTTATTGCAAGAGAGAATACTTTTTGTGATGAATGAAAACTTCAAAAGAGCAACAGGGGGAAATACGTGGCCACACAACCCTGAACCCGGCATCGCTAATGAAAGCTGTCTCTGTTCTGCACAGCATGGCCTCAGGCCACAGGCTTAGAACTAATGGCCTCCAGTTTAATATACCTCCAAGTCGCCTTGTCTCTGTTTTTGTGTGTGTGTGTGTGTGTGTGTGTGTGTGTGTGTGTGTGTGTGTGTGTGTGTGTGTCTTAGCTGTCCCCTTCAGTCTCTTTTGCTCAATTGGATCAGCCTCTTTTCTTCTCTACTGTGTTTCCTCTTTGTGTATAACCCCCCCTTCACAGCCCCTTTTTCTTACCTTTCTATTAACAGCCCATGCGCGACTGCTCTGCCCAGTCCTTTATTCTGATCTTCCCTGATAGTCTTCCATCAAGACCTCTTTCAATCTGTAGGAAGCAGTTGAGGCTGTGATTGCGTGTGATTGTGTTGTTTTGGCTGAGAGACAAGCCGGAATAAGACCTGAGCTGCATCTCGCTGCCATCATCCTCAGGTGCTGTCAGTCTTAAATCTGCTTCTTTTTTTCCTCTCTCCTCCCTTTCCACCATCAAACTCTCTCTTTCCCATCAGGTGAAAGGAACGCACAGTCCTACCAGCAACACACTGATTGTAGTTATTTGTTGTCATGTCTAATAACTACAATGCAGGCTGCTCGTGGAGAGCCCTTCAGAGTGCCACTCCTAATACGCCTCCTTGTCCTAGGATTCTTCAGAGTTGTGTCTGATAACTTCAATCACAACAGTTGATGCAAAGTGTGCAGTTTCCACCTGCCTGCCTTTAAGCCACACCGAGCTGTATGTGCATTAGCTGTGCCTCAACGTGCTCATAAGCTAAGTGGTCATTAATCATAGGTTGATATTTTTAGATTTAATTACTGGGCTTGTCCTCTACTCCTTGCAGTAATATGCCTGAAAACGCCAGGGCACATCTATGTTTTTTGTAAATGTCATTTAAAAACCTTTTTTTTTATGATACAGTCACTTTTGGATGATACATCCAAACTACTGAGACGATCATTATCTTGTTAAGATCCAGTGCCTTTTTTCCCAGCGCAGGTCAGGTATTGCTGAATCCTCCAGAGGGCCAATTAGGACATTACGTAGCACTCCAAATCTCCAGACAGTTATTTCTGTCTGAGTATTGGTTATCAGACTCATTCTATAAATCTTTGTGGCCATTCATCAGTCTCCTATTTTACGGTGTGTCTCCCTTGTTAGCCCTCTGTCTGTGTCTCTATTTATAAGTCTTTATTCAGACAGCGGACAGTTTCTTTTTCAGATGTGATCTTTAAGCTCGACTGCGCACGTTGGAACCTGCAACTGGCTGCATCAGATTTGTGTGCTTTATCTGTGTAATTATTTGCATCACTACAACACTGGTTGACGTGCTAAAAATAAAATAAAAAAGAAGAAATGGAAATCAGCCCCTCTCTTTTTTGTTTTAGTAAGCAAGTCAATTAACAGCAGATTTGTCTTCATAATGACAGCCTGGCAAAAGCTAAAAAGAACTCTTGTAAGGGAATTGTGAGAAAAAATGCTAACAGCTTGCAGAAAGATACAAAGAACAAAATAAAGACAGAAATGTTGAAAAGACAGTAAAGAAGCACAGGCATATATTGTGGACAGATACACAGTAAAAAGTGTGATAGATAACATCAGCAACAACAAAGAAACCATAAAATCTATTTGAATATTGCAGCAAACATACAGCAGCACTGACAAATAATAAAATGTAGCACTCTTAGCCAATAACATGGAGGTTTTGTGTCGGCTCATTCTGTTTGTTCCTATGCCCTTCATCAAGTCACGGTGCAGAATGCGTTTGTTGCAATATCATCCATGCAGGAGAGTGATATCTGTCATGTGGATGAGGATGC